>NC_139682.1:5530059-6190892 GCF_964106915.1 Podarcis gaigeae
GGATCCATTGCTCCATGTCCGCTTCTCTGGAGCAGCAGAAAACAACCTTTCTCCCTCCTCTATGTGACATCCTTTTATATATTTGAACATGGCTATCATATCACCCCTCAACCTCCTCTTCTCCAGGCTAAACATGCCCAGCTCCCTTAGCCGTTCCTCATAAGGCATCGTTTCCAGGCCTTTGACCATTTTGGTCGCCCTCCTCTGGACACGTTCCAGTTTGTCAGTGTCCTTCTTGAACTGTGGTGCCCAGAACTGGACACAGTACTCCAGGTGAGGTCTGACCAGAGCAGAATACAGTGGCACTATTACTTCCCTTGATCTAGATGCTATACTCCTATTGATGCAGCCCAGAATTGCATTGGTTTTTTTAGCTGCCGCGTCACACTGTTGGCTCATGTCAAGTTTGTGGTCAACCAAGACTCCTAGATCCTTTTCACGTGTACTGCTCTCAAGCCCGGTGTCACCCATCTTGTATTTGTGCCTCTCATTTTTTTTGCCCAAGTGCAATACTTTACATTTCTCCCTGTTAAAATTCATCTTGTTTGTTTTGGCCCAGTTCTCTAATCTGTCAAGGTCGTTTCGAAGTGTGATCCTGTCCTCTGGGGTGTTAGCCACCCCTCCCAATTTGGTGTCATCTGCAAATTTGATCAGGATACCCTTGAGTCCATCATCCAAGTAGTTGACTGTAATAAAACCTCAGAGCAGTTTACAAAAAGAATAAAGCAATAAAACTACCTGTTAAAAACCCAGTTAAAAAGACTCAGTTTAAAACCCAGTTTAGAACGTTCAAAAGATAATTAAAACCAGTAATAAACCGAAAGCAGATTAAAACACATGATAGCTTCTACATGTCTTGTTAGGTTTGCTTAAACAAGAATGTTTTTAAAGGTAAAGGGACCCCTAACCATTAGGTCCAGTCGTGGCCAACTCTGGGGTTGCGGCACTCATCTCACTTTATTGACCGAGGGAGCCGGCGTACAGCTTCTGGGTCATGTGGCCAGCATGACTAAGCCGCTTCTGGTGAACCAGAGCAGCGCACAGAAATGCTGTTTACCTTCCCGCCGGATTGGTACCTATTTATCTACTTGCACTTTGACGTGCTTTCGAACTGCTAGGTTGGCAGGAGCAGGGACCGGGCAACGGGAGCTCACCCCGTTGCGGGGATTCGAACTGCCGACCTTCTGATCGGCAAGTCCTAGGCTCTGTGGTTTAACCCACAGCACCACCCGCGTCCGAAGAATGTCTTTACCAGGTGTCAAAAAAAGTATTTTTACTTACTTACTTACTTACTTACTTACTTACTTACCACCCTATACCCGGAGGTCTCAGGGCGGGACAGTGAAGGCACCTGGCCAGTGTCAATAGGCAGGGAGTTCCAAAGTGTAGGTGCTACATGGGGTAATGCAATCACAGAAGTTTATGGGTTCCAAGCTCTGAAAGGTGCTATATACCGATAGCAGCACGTTTAACTTGGTGCAGTAGCAGATCTGCAGTCAGTGCAGGTCTCTGAGCAGAGGTGTCATATGCTGACGGGGTTTTAATCCTGTCAACAGTTGTGCTGCAGCATCCATCATCAGAATGGCCCCTCAAAGGGATCCTAAGCATCGGATTCAGGGGACCGTGCCTGCTCCTCAAGGTCCTGTGGAGTGTCTTGAGCCAGTGTGGAGTAGTGGTTAAGAGCGATAGTCTCGTAATCTGGTGAACCAGGTTCGCGTCTCCGCTTCTCCACATGCAGCTGCTGGGTGACTTTGGGCCAGTCAAACTTCTTTGAAGTCTCTCAGCCCCACTCACCTCACAGAGTGTTTGTTGTGGGGGAGGAAGGGAAAGGAGAATGTTAGCTGCTTTGAGACTCCTTAAAGGGAGTGAAAGGCGGGATATCAAATCCAAACTTCTTTCTCTGTCTGGTACCAAGCCAGAGCTAGGCACGACACAAGTTTGTCCTTAAATTTTCATTTACATTTCTCTCTCTCTCCTAGGTCATAAATGCCTATTATGAGAAGATTGTCTGCCCCAAATCTAATGGTGCTGTTTTCTTGGCTGTGTGCCGGGGGAAGGTATGTGTAACAGATTGCAGATGTCTGAAACTTAGACTCTCTGCAGAAGCCAACTTGTGCAGAGCAACAGTGGGAATTTATTTATGTAAGAATCATGAGAACTGGGCAAGAGTCGGATTCAGATCCCCTCTCAGCTATGAAGCTCACTGGGAACTTTATGCTTGAAATCTCTTGGCCTAACCTATTTTACAGGGTTGTTGTAATAATAGAAATCAATTAACAGAATCTGAGTAGTTGTGTTAAATAGTTGAAATATACTGCAACATTTTGTTGCAGTCCTGCTTCTGTGAGTTCCTATTATTAGTTACATTTTTATACCAACTCTCTCCCAGTTCGCTCAGGGTGGTGTATATGGTTCTCAACTGGTCATTTTTATCTCTGCAACAGCCCTATGAGACAGTTTCGGCTGAGAGAGAGTGATGGAGAGGGTCACCAGTGAGCTTCATCACTAAGTGAGGATTTGAATCCCTGCATTTCCTGTGCTAGCTGGATGCTCTAACCACTGCACCACACTGCTTCTGAAGTTCCATTACACACATGGAAATAATACAAGATTTGTTGGCTGTTACTATACCATTTCCTCGCTGGTTTTCATCAGCAAGATGGAGAAACTCAAACTCATTTCCTGCTATCTGTTCTTGTCTTTCACAACCCTAAAGTTTCTACTTTCATAGGAACTTTAACACACCAGCTTGTGTGTCAAATACCCCATTCATGGGTGCCATGAAGCTTGTTTGTGTGGTGTTGCTGGACTGTGGCAACTTCTAGTCTGCATTTCCTCTGGGCCATGAGCTTGTTCAGCTGTCTTGTGTGAACTAAGATAATGTCCTGCAGTGCTTCCCAGCTGATGTGTCTTCTAAGGAAAGATTGGTAGGAGTGGGCCTTTCAAGGAAGCTATTCCGTCATTCCATATCTTTCTGCTGAGTAACTCGTGATAAGCTTCCAAGAAACCTCAGGATATCCTGGAACTATTTGAAAATGATGTAACTAGCACAAGCTTAACTTTTGAAGCAGTAGTATTGAAGCCAAAATAAAAATAAATGAAGCATGTTATCATGAGTGCAGTGAGACAAAGAGACATAATAAAGCTGGCTTCCTGTGTTTACGGTTGGGGTTTTTGTTTTTGTTTTGTCTTTTGCCTCTTATGGAAAGTGAAGGTGAAAATGTTAGGCATGCTTCTTGACCATTGTAATACTCAGGTTACATTACAGACCTTATTTGGCAGCCACCGGGAACTTCCCGGTGACAAGGCTCTACACAGAAGAACAGTAATTTGTTACCGTTTCCTTTTTTATTTGTGTATCTATTCATTCATCCCTTCATTTACCATATATGATCTTTTTTAAAAAAATATTTTTTCCCCAACAGTGGATCTAAGCTGCAAGATAAAACATAAAGATGTACTTAAGCTACAACATATTGCAGTGGCAAGTTTAAAAGGTCTAGATAAATAAAATACTGTTGGTGAAAATAAAAAAAAGATGTTGTGAGGGAAACTTCTCAGGAAAGGGTTTCCATAAATAGGGTGCTATAGCTTCAAAATGCCAGTTTTTTATTGCCACCCTCCTTACTTTACCTGGAACTCTTAGTGTGTGTCCTTGTCCAGCCTTGGAGGGCTCTCTCCATATCCCAGGAGGTCATGTGACTCCTTCATGGAGTGCTGCTTGAACTTCTTGATGTGTAGATTGAATGGGCTACTAAGAGCCAACTAGTGTGTTCAAAGCATAAATGAGATTCTAACTCAGTGCTTCCTAACCAGCAGCTTACTTTCATCGCTCCTACATTGCACTAGAGGGACGCGGGTGGCGCTGTGGGTTAAACCACAGAGCCTAGGACTTGCCGATCAGAAGGTTGGCGGTTCCAATCCCTGCGACGGGGTGAGCTCCCGTTGCTCGGTCCCTGCTCCTGCCAACCTAGCAGTTAGAAAGCACGTCAAAGTGCAAGTAGATCAATAGGTACCACTCCGACGGGAAGGTCTAGTACTCTGGTTCGCCAGAAGCGGCTTAGTCATGCTGGCCGCATGGCCCGGAAGCTGTACGCCAGGTCCCTCGGCTAATAAAGCGAGATGAGCGCTGCAACCCCAGAGTCGGCCACGACTGGACCTTATGGTCAGGGGTCCCTTTACCTTTACCTTACATTGCACTAGTATAGTCATGAAGTGGCCTTTAGACTGAGGCATCCAGAGAATTATATCATAGGCCTTGGCACCATCAAGCGGAGAGACACAGCTCAGATCTTAAGCACCCCCTGTTTGCAACCTTAAATTCCGGCAAGTAGGCACAGCAGCCTTGCAGTGCTGTTCTTGAGCTCATGCCCCTGCCAAGTAGCTCCCCTTCCAGAGATGACCTGGAGCCCCCCAAAACTCAGGAACCAACCCAGAACAACAGCTGAAGTGCGTTCGGGACCCTCAGGGAAGACTGGAGAAGCTGGAAGCGGAGCAGGAATTTGTCTCTGCCTCTTTTGGTGACAGACATCATCTGTTTTCAGGCCAGCGAAGGTTTGGACTTCACGGACAGGAATGGTCGAGGTGTCATCATTACAGGACTTCCTTTCCCCCCTCGCATGGACCCAAAGGTCATTTTAAAGATGCAGTTCTTGGATGAGATGAGGTCAAAAGGTGCCGCTGGTGGACAGGTAAGAAGGGAGCCCTCCCATTGATATTATGGATATTTGTCATCAAAGCGAGCCCTGCCATTAGGCAGAGTGAGGCAGCCACCTCAGGCTGAAGGTTCTAGGGGGCAGGTAGCTGTGTGGGGGGGGGGGAGCTGAACTGTGTGTGCTACATGGCATGCCCTGCTGTACCCCTTAACCTAGCTTGCTGCTCTTGGGTCTGATCCATCACCAATGTTGAAATGAAGACAAACAATAACAGTCCAGTTGGCATGGAAAGTGAGTGGGGTATCAAGTCCTTTGCTTCAGGCAGCAAAAATTCTTGGTCTGACCCTGTTTGTCTCTGTTCTCTCATTGCAACTTTTCTCTATGGATATCAGTCCCATTTCCTTGGGCCACAGGAATATTTGTTGAAGGCTTCTAAAACTGGCTTGGTTATTTATGAGAGAATTCGCCATTGGCTGCTGTTTCTTAAGAATTTGTAGACAGTTTGCAAGTGGCAGAGTTAACCTTGTATTAATGCATATCTAAAAGGAATGTTGCAAACGTCTAAAGCAGTGTTTCCCAACCTGGGCCTCCAGCTGTTTTTGGACTGCAACTCCCATCATCCCTAGCTAGCAAGACCAGTGGTCAGGGATGATGGGAATTGTAGTTCAAAAACAGCTGGAGGCCCAAGGTTGGGAAACACTGGTCTAAAGCACAATGCACAGTGTTATTAATCCAGATAAATCTTCATGGCAGGGAGGGGCCAGCTGGCTGGGTCAGTGGGGTGACCAGTTCCTCTTTCAGAAAAGAGGTGCTCCTAAGCTACAAAAACAGTGGGGAAGGGGAGAACCAAGGGCCAGGCAGAAGGGCATTCTTTGCAGATGTGTTTTCAGGGCATCTCCTTAAAGGGTAGTATTAATTTTGGTCTGTTGTTTGATGCATTTTCTTTGACATTTAGTATTTATCCGGGAACAGCTGGTACAAACAACAGGCATCTCGTGCAGTGAACCAGGCCATTGGTAGAGTCATTCGGCATCGACAGGATTACGGCGCCATCTTCCTCTGTGACCACAGGTGACCTTCCTTCTTGCTTGGGTAGAGTTCTCGTGTCCTCATCTCCGTCTACTTGAATTCTGTACCATCTGTGCCATCTCCTTGCTTTGCTACTGTGGAACAAGCCTTCAGAAAGTAGGAGAAAATGGACAGTTTTCCAAATGGAGGAATGTAGAAGGTGGAATCGCCCAAAGTTTCATATTGGGATCTGTGTTTTTAAATTAGTTCATAAACAAGCTAGAGCTAGGGGAGAGTGGTTAGGTAGCCCTGTTTTCTGATGATACTAAATTGCTCGGGGTAGTTAGAAAAAAAAGATTGTGATGAGCTCCAAAAGGACTCTCCAAACCGAGTAAATGGGCAGCAAATTGGCTCAGTTGGTGCACCTCTCTGATTTCCTTGCTTGCCTTGTTACCGTGTAATTCCAAAGTAATGGGCCACCCTTGTGACCACCCTTGTGACTTCTTCTGAGCATGCTTGGTTCCCATTTTCAGTCCGAGCTTGGATGGAAGAATGCAGGATGGCTGTGCTGTTCAGATGTGTTTGTTTCTAAGGTGTCTGTTCTTGGGGAAGGGTTGGGTGTGTTCAGTTCTTTTGTTAATGTTTTTGTTTATTCTAGGTTTTGTGTGGATTTTTGTGTTCATATTTTTTTTAATTAATAAATTTTATATTTAAAAAATAGATGTTTAAATTACTTTAATAAAACAAAACAACAGAATAAAAATATATACTTAAAAAATTGTTACAGCAAAAATAGTCTTGAGGCACCTCAAAGACTAACAAACATGGCAGAAGCCTTTTCTTTATTTTCGAGAAAAGCAAGTCAGAGGTGACATGATACTGTAGAAGTGTGTAAAATTATGCACTGCATGCAAAAAGTGGATAGAAAAATATTTTTCTCCTTTCATGTTACTAGAACTTGTGAACATTCAACAAAGCTGAATGTTGGACGATTCAGGAGGGACAAATGAAAGTACTTCTTCATGCAGTGCATAGTTCAACTATGGAATTTGTTCCAACAGGAGGCAGTGATGGCCACCAACTTAGATGGCTTTGAAAGACAAACCTGTGGAGGTAAAGGCTACCTGGGGCCACAATGGCTATTCTCTGCCTCCACAGTCAGAGGCAGTGTGCTCCTGAATACCAGTTGCTGAAAACTGCAGGAAGGGGAAATGGTCTTAAGCTCTGGTCCTGCTTTTGGACTTGCCTCAGGGCATCTGGTTGGCCACTGTGAGAACAAGATGCTGGACTGGATGAGCCGTAGGCCTGATTCAGCGGCCTCTTACTTTCTTAACCACAAGCCTGCAGGATGCAGCTGTGCCTGTGACTAGAACTAGGCAAATTAATGGGAGCAGCTATTCAGAGAAAGCTCTGAGTTGTTATTCTGGCCAGTGGAAAGGAAAACTGTTTACCCATGTATCCCTTGGTTCAAAACCAAAATAAAGAAAGAAATATGATCTAACCAAAATATTTCTCATGGGTTGCTAGACTGGGTTTCTAAATCCACATCAGTAGTCTTAGAATAATAATCCAAGTTGAACGTATTCTTTCGGGAGAAATTGCATCATCTTTTCGCGGCTTTCTTCAAAAACAGGAATGCTCTATCTCACCGCTTGCCACCATATGTGCAAAATGTGGGTTTTGTCCCACTGCAGTGACATCAAATGTGAAGAAAGTCACTAAACTGGAGTATGTGGTCCTTATAATTGCACTCCTATCATAAACAGACAAATACATTTATCTCTGTAGTACACCATCTAAAATGGGGTATTAGGTTATCGGCATGGGATGCAAATAGATGGAGAAGGGTTTATTCAAGACTTACTCATGTTGCATATTAATATTATTCCTATATGGTGTCTAAGGGACACCTCCCAAGTTTAGAGGGGATGCCCACAAGCCTGGAGTTTCTGCTTGAGGGCCTAGGGAAGGCTTTCAGCACTAAACCCTTAAAAGTCAGGTTGTAGTATTCTCTGCTGTGGGAGAGTTGAATCTGTTTCAGGCCACTCCCATGTCTGCAGGGTGGTTCTAAGTAATCCTCTGGGAACGCACTATTTTTCTAAATGGAACCTGTAACTGGAAACTGAACGATTCCAGATGAGCTATTATCTGCAACTGGTGCTCTCTTCCTAGGAAAGGAATGGTTTATGAAACTAATCTATTCGTAACAGCAGTGGCGAATTAAAAAGCAGATCTCATAAGCTGTATAGTTCAGTCAATCAATTAGACTCTTCGTAGGAATTGCAAAGGAGGTTGGCCTGATCCAGACATTGTGGAGGGGAGTCTGGTGATGACTGCTTTATCTCCCACAGGTGGCAACCCCGCAAAAGGGGTTTTGGAGCTCTTAGCTAATTCATGTGTGATTTCTGGCCAGCACTTCAGTTGACTCCCTTATCCAGCACTTGCAATCCCACAGTGTTTTGCAACTTACCATTTAACCTTTTGCTGTATGGAAGAATGAGACAAGTGTAAATGTAAGGATACTGTTTATCCTCTTCTGTTATTTTTGTGATGGGGATAAAATTATTATGGGGTGCTATATCCAAAGGTGTTTTCTTTTACCAGTGGTATCAGATGTTGCAGAGCAGTTAGGCATCCAATTCTATCTTTCTTCTGGGTTGTTTTGGTGGGAAAGTGTTACAAACATTTCTAGGCATGTCCCAAAACTGTTTTTGTCAGAGCTTACCATGTGTTCTTTCCCACTTTCCAACAGGTTCATGAATACAGATGCAATAGCCCAATTGCCTTCCTGGGTCCGTCCTTACATCAAGATTTATGAAAAATTTGGGCATGCCGTCAGAGATGTGTCACAGTTCTTCCGTTTTGCCCAGGAAACTGTAAGTTCCAAGCAACTGTAGGCGAAAGCTATTAGTCTGCAAAATGTCTGAGAGTTATCTTATGACTAGCATTCCAGAGGCATAAGGCTACCCAGCCAGTTGTTCACAGACTGTTTTGGGATCTGATACACTTTGGGTCTTATATATATATATGTAGAGAGAGAGAGAGAGAGTGTGAGAGAGTGTTTTTTTAACATATCATTTTCAACAATAATTGAACATACTTGTCAGAGCCGCCCCTAGGTCCCAGCTCACAGAGGACCAACGCCCGGCTGTAGTTATGTACAAAAGTCTTTATTGATGTTCAGTTTCCATTTCAAAGCCGCAGCGTGCAGCTCTACGTCTTAAACCCTAGACCGGCGAAGCTCCATCTGAATCTCCTCCCCTTCCACACCAGTTTAAGACTCTAGCCTTGCTCCACCTCTTCCTTAGCTCCTTCCTCCTCTGGGCCCTCCTGCCCGCTGGGGTTTCATCCTTTCTGGACTCTTCTGACGCTGACCCCCCTGATTCTTGCCCCTCCTTCCGGCGGGCTTTAGGACTTGGTTCCCTATCCGGGCTACCTGCTGTGCCGCTCGCCTGTACATTTGAACTTGGCGGCGCGCCCAGCCGGCAACCTTCCTCTTGACCGTTCCCCCGCTCTCCGATGGAGGCGTGGTCAATCCTGACTCATCTTCTCTCGCTGGTGGTGAATACGCTGGTCCCAATACCTGGGACTCCTCCCCCCCACTACGCTCTGGTGGGGAAGCTGGTCCTGATTTCCAACTGCTGCTCTGGGAGTCCCCGCTGGCCTCTTGCTTCTGGGGTGTCCCCCTTGGGGCCCCCCTTGCCCTGGCCACCGGCGCCCCCTTCTATGAATCTTCCGATTCACTGGAGAGGCTCATGGAATCTCTCGGGCTACTGTCATCTTCTCCTACGCTGCCCTCGGATTGCTCCCCCTCGCTCTCCATCTCCTCCCCTCCCTGCGCTCCCGCTGCGTCCCTGACAATACTTTTACATCTTATACAGTTTTTTGACTTCCATCAATCACATATGAAAATTTTCCAATCTATTCACTTAATATACATTTCTTACTTTCACTATTACCTTTAAATCTCCTAACTACTATCTCTATTCTTTCTCTACTTTGCAATATTTCATATATTTCTCCTTACAAAATGTCTTGTTGTCCTACTGGCGTAATTTGTTGGTTGCAATTGCTTTTCAAATAGTTTGTATATTTCTTCCAATCTTCTGTAAATCTCTGGTCCCGCAGGTTTCGAATCCTTCCTGTCATTTTGTCTAATTCTGCGTAGTCCATTAATTTTGTCTGCCATTCTTCTTTCGTCAGAATTTCTTCTTGCTTCCATTTCTGGGCTAACAATACTCTTGCCGCTGTTGTTGCATATAAGAACAATTTAACATTGTGTCTATTAATATAATCACTTATAATACCAAGTAAAAATGCTTCTGGTTTTTTAAAGAATGTATATTTCAGCATATTTTTTATCTCATTATATATCATTTCCCAAAAGTTTTTTACTTCCTTAACATTCCCACCACATATGATAAAATGTTCCTTCTTTTTCTTTGCATTTCCAACATTTAGTACAGTGGTACCTCTGGTTACATACACTTCAGGTTACATACGCTTCTGGTTCCAGACTCTGCTAACCCAGAAATAGTGCTTCAGGTTAAGAACTTTATTTCAGGATGAGAACAGAAATCGTGCTCTGGCGGTGCAGCAGCAGCTGGAGGCCCCATTAGCTAAAGTAGAGCTTCAGGTTAAGAACAGTTTCAGGTTAAGAACGGACCTCCGGAACGAATTAAGTACTTAACCCGAGGTACCACTTTATTTGTCTTATACATTTCAGTTAATTTCAAAGGTGTAGTATATCATCTAGACATCATTTCATCATATTCTCTTTCAAAGCATTACAAGCTGTAAATGTTATTCTATCTTTCAACAACCTCTCCCATTCTTTAAGCTGTATGTTACATCCAAAATCTTTTGTCCAGTGTATCATCACCAATTTCACTTCCTCGTCTTTCAGGTGCCATTCCAACAGTATTTTATACATTTTAGACATTATTTTACATTCATTGCTTAATATTTCTATTTCAGCTTTTGATTTTTTATCACCAAATCCTTTCTCCTTTAAATCCTCTTTATACATTTTGTTGACTTGGCGATAGTTCATCCGGGATCTGATACACTTTGGCTTAGCAGCATGCTGTTCATTTAGAACAGTCGGAAGAGGTGTAACACCCTAATGTACAAAGTAACAAAAAGCTTCCCAATGCTGGCCAAACTTTTTACAAAGGAAGCTTTATGCTGCAGCTTTTTTTTCTCCAGATGTACAAAATTGTACAGTTCCAAATATAGTGTGAACCTTGGACTGAATAAATATTGTATGCATCTACAGAAATCTCTTGCTTCTTGAATTTTACATATGTAAAGTGGCTTAAGATCCTAATCTCTCACCGTTTTCTCACCATGTGAAGAGAGATCACAATTATTTCTATTTTACAGATGAAAATACAGCACAGAGGGAGTTTCCAGCAGCATCTTTTTGCTGCTTAGCTGTTTTGATCGGGTGCGGTGGGGGGCGGAGACCTATTAGCAAGTACAGCTATAGGATACATCATGTAGTTTTCTCTTTATTAGTTATTCTCTTTAGTCACTAGTTGTTGTTTCTTTCCTTTAGTTATTCTGGCATAGCAGCTCTGTTATCAGATGGATCATACACTTTGATTTTAGTGCACTCCAAAAGACATACCCCCCAAAAAAGGTTTTAACAGTTCTATGGTGTTCATGCTTATCATGACATATTAATTCTAGCCATCTGGCTTCTCATTTCACCAATACAGAATGTTTTATTTATTTCATTTATATCCTCACCTTTTCCTGAAAAACCCCAAGTTGACATTTGTGGTTATCTTCTTCACCCCACCCTGAGAAACAATTTCTTCACAACGGCCCTGTGAGATAGGTCAGGCTGAGAGAGAGTGTCAGTGAATTCCAGGGCTGAGCAGTGATTTGAAACTGGGTTTTGCCAGTCCTAGCCATTACATCACAAGGACGTTCAGCACCAGCAGCACTTCCTATGAGCTGGACACAACGGCATGCACACCTTTTCTATTCAGGCACCTCTCCTTTTCTCATATAAATTGGGGATGTGTATGTATTTTACATCAGATAAAACAGCCTTCATCAATCTCGTGCCCTCTGAATGCTTTGAACTACAACTTGCACCACAGTTCTGCCTTCTTGCTAGGATTCAAGCTCACCTTTTCCTCTCTTTTCCATCCTACTGCTTTGTCTTGGCACTGGTCCAGAGCCCTCACGGCCTTTCCTGATCCAAATAGCATGAGGAGAACTGGATGTCATTAACATGCTGGTGGCACCTTCTCCCCAAAGTCCTAATGACCGTTCCCAGTGGCTTCATATAGATATGAAACAGCATTGGAGAGGGAGGAGTGCCCTGCAGCAGCCCATAGCATAAATGCCAGGAAGCCCCAAAGCACTCTCCCAGTTCTACTTTTAGGACTCAGGCCCGTAGCTAGGACCAGAACCTCTGTAACACAGTGACCTCGCTTCCCATTCTACAGCACCATTCCAGGAGGATGCCATGGGCAATGGAATCAAAGGCTGCATAGCTCTTGAGAAGCGGGAGCATGGTTGCACTCTCCCGGTCTCGCTCTCTGCAAAAATCTTCCATCAGTGCAACCAAGGATATTTCAGACCCATGGTCAGGCATGAACCCAGATTGTGATAGATCTAAAACAATCCCCTTCTTCACCACTTGTACTTTATCCCAATCTGGCTCACGTCCATTATTGGGGGTGGGGGGGAGCAAGGGGAGTTCCAACTCCCCTCCTATGCTTCTCCTTTTGATGGAAACAACACACACCCATCCACCCACTTTAGAGATGAACAGCCCAGCAGGCACCTGGCTAAACAAACACATTTGCCATCATTATGACTAGTTTCATCCTAATTCTCTGGGGTGCAACTGGGATTCATTAGCTATAAAACTTGTCTCAGGCATGAAGCACATTGTTCTGTAAATCTGTTCAGACAGCAGTTTTTAATTACAGCTAAAGTGAGGGGTACTAAGCAACTGTAGATGGACCTGTGGTCTGAGCTGATAGAAGGCAGCTTCTTATTCTCCTCCAACCAGATTCTGAGATGGCTGTCACCATCTTCCCTGCTCTTGGCTTTCAGCATTCATTTGATTACTGTTGGCAAGAGAATGATGTAATGGGTAGATCTTGGAGTAACCTTTTCAGGATCGGAACTGCCAGGTTGTTAATTATATTAACTGTCCTGTTTTACATAATTTCACGCTGTGGTCAGATGAGACGTGGTTCTTTGCTAAGGGTGTGTGTCTCCTAAACTAACCTTAGACTTTCTTACCAGTATAATTAGATGGGCCTCATCTCATCTTGGATGGGCCACATATGACTTGTGTCATGCCAGAGGCTATTCTATACCATGTGTCTTGACAGAGTCGTACAATCAACCCGTGGCACCTCATTACTGGTATCCCTTCTAGGCATTATCATAGTCCCACAGATGTATAGCCCATTTTCCACCTAAATCTAATATATTAACCATGTCATTTCTCAACACATTTCTCCATATTATGCTGTTGTGTCTTAACCTTCACTATTTTTACCATGTTTAAATTAAAGTATGGTTTAACATGAACGAGCAATTTGCTATTACAGTGGTGCCTCGCAAGACGAAAAGAATCCGTTCTGCGAGTCTTTTCGTCTTGCGGTTTTTTCGTCTTGCGAAGCAAGCCCATTAGCGGATTAGCGCTATTAGCGGCTTAGCGGATCAGCTGATAAGCGGCTTAGCGGATCAGCTGTTAAGCGGCTTAGCGGATCAGCTGATAAGTGGCTTAGCGGCTTGGGGAAAGGGGGGGGGGAGGAAAAAAACCCCGCAGGAACTCGCAAGACATTTTCGTCTTGCGAAGCAAGCTCGTAGGAAATTTTTTTTGCGAAGCACCTCCAAGACGGAAAACCCTTTCGTCTAGCGGGTTTTCCGTCTTGCGAGGCATTCGTCTTGTGGGGCACCACTGGATTGTACACTGCTCTAAAGTCCCACAGTGTTACTACCAGACTCCTTTCTTCAGCATATTGGGAAGAAACAAATCAGAGGCTGGCTTGTTACATGCAAACCTGTGCTCATGGTTTCTTCGTTTGCTCACAGACCCATGATGGTTACTCAACATCCTTGGCTTACCTCCATGGTTTGTAAAGAGGCAGACACATAATGGCAAGCCAACCTCTCGTTTCTTTACTCCTTGGCAAAGTGATGAAGTAAGAAGTGTTGCTCATTCATATTAAACCATAGTTTAACTTAAAAGAAGGCTTTAAGCAGGGCTTGTGAGCACAGTGCCCATGGGTGGGATGGGGCTCTAGAGATGGTGCTCCCTGGTGCCCACAAAGCCTCTGAGTGCCACTCACCCCACTCATTGTTCCCCTGGTCATGAGGTGTGAGGGCTGTTGACTTTTTCTCCCTTGAAAAGTACATAGAGCTGGAAGAGTGATGGTCTTTCTCACTTCCTCTTTCAGGTCTATGGCTCAGATTAATTCCACTGGGTATGATTTTTACCCAAATCCCTTGGAAAAGCAAAGGTTTTTTTGTGTGCACTTTCTGTCTCCTGCGGACGAAGGAGGGAGGGGAGAAGGGAACAAAGTGGGTGGTGCCTACAGCACTTGCTCAAAAATGCAAAGGCCTAAAAAGGTTGGTGACTCCAGTTTTAAGGTGACGTAGAGGCTGTAGAGTTCAAGTCATAATATTTAGGCAGGTTCTTAAGATGTTGGAAGTTGAGCGTTTTACATTTTTTCTTGCGTAATGCTTCCAATTTCTGTGCAGGTGCCTCCTCCCCCACTTCGAGACCCCTCTTGCACCACCACTGGAGAAGAAGGCAGCCCTACAACTTCGGCTTCATGTGAGAAGCTCCTTTCAGTGACCAAAGCCAGCAACACGGACAACCATGTTCCTAGTTTGAAAAGGAAGAGGATTGGTAAGCGGTTGCCTTTTCCTGTTGTGCAAAATAGGCACTGGAACAATCTCACCTCAGAATCTTAAAAAGGCAAGGTGTGCTGAGGTCATAAAATGTCAGCCAAACGAGCTAGGGAAAGTTGAAACACCGAATATTTGTCTGAAGGCAGTTCTGGCATGGGGGAGGGCAAACAAGCCAAGGCTTGTGAATTGCTGCTGTTAGATAAGACTTCTCATGTAGATAGAAGCTTGTAGCACATATGGGTATTTTCCAGGACTTGGTATTATTTATGGAACTGCAGGTGACATCAGTGGCTAGGAGTACCTCTTCCCATCTTCATTTTGTTCAGCAGCAGTGTTTAGAGAAAACAGACGTGGCCTGAATTACACATGCCTTGGTTGCATCTTGGGTAGATTACAGCAACACACTTTCGTTGGGCTGCCTCTGAAGACAGTATTTATATCTCACCTTTTGGACTAAAACCCTCACAAGGCAGCTTACAGCAGCCACAGCCATTAATAATAGTATGACAGACCATAAAACACAGAAAACAAAATCAGTGCATCAAAAATTAAAGTAGCAACAACTAAAACATGAAGCCAGATAAAGGCATCATTGAAAAGCAAAGTGGAATTAGAAATTAAATTAAGGAACCTTCTTTAATGTCACCAATGAAGGGCCCATAAATAACTCCTAGCGGAGGGAATTCCACAAAAGTAGGGCCACCACTGAAAAGACCCTATCCCTTGTATGTGATAAACTGACGCTATTTAGTGATAGGCTAGAAAGAAGGGCCTTTGAGGCCAATATCAGGACCCAGTCAGGTATAATATGGGCACAGATTTTTCTTCAGGTAGTCCTATGCCAAATTAAAACAATGTAATTTAAAACAAATCAGAAGTAAATGAGGTATCTAGAGCCAAACATATAGGAACAGACCATACCAAAATAAAACATAATAAATTAATATCACAAAGTATTAATATCCAAGTAACAGAAATGGATTTACATACTTCTGTACTTTATTAGCATTTGAGATCAGTTCCAGCTTAATTATTACTTCCCCCGCAGCTGTGGTTTCCTTAAAGGAAGTCAGTATGAACCCATAAAAAATGTTAATCACTTGTGTTCTCACAAAAGGTGGTTTCCATGTATTTAAGACCAGCGTCAGCATTTAGTCAAATATACCAAATGCACCAGAATAATTTGAATGGGGAGAGCCTTTAGATTAACCATATTTAACAATGCTCAATGTGCATTCATATATTATTTAGCTGTCTCTTTTGAAAACTTCTGCAGGAACATAATCTTTACCATAACAACAAAACTTTCCCTAAAACTTAATATATACATGCTTTGCTTTTAGTCCCAGATTTTTGTTTCATTTCCTTGTCCATGGATGGAGAGGGCATCTATCTGACACTTTAGTGGACTGAATCTTGCTGCCAAGTCCTTCAAACTTCTGCTTTATTGTTTGTTTAACTTTCAGACTGCCCTTCATCCTGAAGGATCCCAGGGTGGTACACAAATACATGCACATTAAAAATAATGATGATGATGATAAACACTTTTAAATACCCCTTATCTGCCCAGTTGATCACTGCACTCTGAAAGTGAGGACTTCCTGAATTACCATCTTATCAGGTTTCCTTATCAGGAAATCCCTTCTGCACAATTTGGGAATCTGCTCATTAGTGTTATGGCATCTGCACTTTGGAATTCCCTCCCTATTATTATTTCAACTTATACACCGCCCTATACCCGAAGGTCTCAGGGAGGTTCACAAGAAGACCGCAACTTATAAAATCAAACCAAAAGCAGTAACCCAATAACTCCCCCTCCAAAAAAATCCACATTCTAAAAGGTTGTTGGATGAATATTAGGCACCCTCTCTGTTGTTGTTTTCAGTGTCTACTGAAAACCTTCCTCTTTCAACAAGCTTTTTAAGTGGGGATACTTCCTAGTCTGCAGCTGTATTATAATTTTTTGTAAGATCTTTTTATTGTTTGCTTGTTGCTCACATGCTCAGAACATTTTGGCCCCAGCTGAATTTGAAAATAGACTTCTTGCTGGTCATGCTTTTAAAGTGGAGGATGCTTACCTTCCAGAGACAGAAATTGGTATAAATTTTAGGATTCTTCTCATTTTATTCTGAACATCTAAACTGGATATACTCTTCTTTTTACTTCTCCTCCTGTCTCAAACTGATCTAACCCTGAGCAGAGAAAAATGAGTTGGGACATTCAGAATCTAGTTACTTACAGGCTGTCTATCTTGTCTCAGATAATGGAGTGGCCAGCCTGTGTATAGAGTATGAACAAAGGCCGTCCACCTCACAAAGACAACCTGGTAGCCTCTTGGCTGCACTGGAGTGCAATGAAAAGAACTGCAGAGAGGCAGGTGAGGAAGACATCTTGCCAGGAGAGGAACAGGTATGAGAGCGCAGTTTGAATTTCTAGTCCCCGATTTCTCCCCACCCTCTCCCCAAACAGGTAATAGACTAGTGTGCTTCTGTTAGGCAGAGATCTCGGGCTACAGAGGTGTCACTCAAGTACCACTTTTTACATGCTACAGTGAACACTACGAGTACACCTGGGTGTACAGGTGTGTGCCTAAGATTCCCATGAGCCAGGGCTTCTCAGTTTTCTTCAGAGCCTGCATATTTCTTGTTTATTATCTCTTGACAAACAGTATCTGTTTTGTTTTACTGTCATAAAGGTAAAGGTAAAGGTACCCCTGCCCGTACGGGCCAGTCTTGACAGACTCTGGGGTTGTGTGCCCATCTCACTTAAGAGGCCAGGGGCCAGCGCTGTCCGGAGACACCTCCGGGTCACGTGGCCAGCGTGACATCGCTGCTCTGGCGAGCCAGAGCCGCACACGGAAACGCCGTTTACCTTCCCGCTGGTAAGCGGTCCCTATTTATCTACTTGCACCCGGAGGTGCTTTCGAACTGCTAGGTTGGCAGGCGCTGGGACCGAGCAACGGGAGCGCACCCCGCCGCAGGGATTCGAACCGCCGACCTTTCGATCGGCAAGTCCTAGGCGCTGAGGCTTTAACCCACAGCGCCACCTGCGTCCCTTTACTGTCATAGACAGAGTCATATAACAGCACTATATTGTTGGAATGAGGTGTGTCTATTCAGTTTTCTCAGATTCTTAGATTCTCAGGTCAAAGCCAGCTCTTCTAGACAAGGCACTTGAGGTCCATTTATTGGCTCTCCTGTCCCTTTAATTTGTAAAGGTAAGAAAAGCAGGCGGGGAGATAATTCACAGCATAGTGCTGGAGGAAGGGCAGGGGTTAATCCTTTCCCCGTTCGCTGTTTTCCAGATAGAAATTGCCTGTGTGATTTGACCCACTGGGGAGAACTTAAGCATATCCATGTGTTTTCTCTAAAAGGGTGTTTTCCCACTCAAGGAGTGGGGTGAGCAGGGTGTAAAAACCCCCCCAAACACATCCAGTATTATGGTTGCAATCTGAATCTTCCTCACCACACATTCACTTATCCCTTAGTTACTTAGGACCCTCGTACCTATGGGACTGCCTCTTCTGGTATGCCCTACGGAGGACCTTAAGGTCCACCAATAACAACACTTTGGAGGTCCCGAGCCTCAAGGAGGTTAGATTGGTCTCAACTAGGGCCAGGGCCTTTTCAGCACTTGTCCTGACGTGGTGGAACGCTCTGTTACAAGAGACTAGGGCCCTGCTGGATTTAACATCTTTCCGCAGGGCCTCCAAGATGGAGCTGTTCCGCCTGGCCTTCGGCGTGGACTCACTCTGACCCCTTATATGGGATTTGGTATATAAATTTTTTCTTGGCTTTTTTGCTGGCCCATGTAGGACCAGCATGGTTAGCTGGCTTGAGTGAATATCTGATGTTTCGTCCCTTTAATGGTCTTGATTTATGGGCTACTACTAAAATGAGGGTGCATTTTAAGCTGTATTTTAATTAACTGTTTGTTTGTTTGTTTGTTTGTTTGTTTGTTTGTTGCTGTTGTTTTTCAGTTACGTTTTATTGTAATTCATATTTGGTCTTATTATTAAATCACACTACTTGATAGTATTGGCTCTGAGTTGACCTGATTTTTTTTCAAATGTTAGCAGCCTATTTTTTATTTCTGTCTCTGTTGAACTCCCACCCACCCCCAGACCCACCTTGAATGTGAGGTTACAAGGAGATGCAGAAGAGATTGACCATAGCTTTGAAGTGCTAGCATTACTTTCCAGTCAGGGAAACCCCACATTTCTAAATGTTGGCTTGCTTTTCCGCCACATCTCCAGGACAATGACTTCCCTTTGTTCTCCATTAAGTGGGTGTCTTCCCAGAAATGTGAACATCCTTTCATGCGCGGCATACCTAGTCAGAGCAAAGATTGCTTTTGTGTTCTTGAGCATTGCTGGGAGGGCAAGCCAACCTTCAGTGCGGAATTCTTCTGAAAGAGAGGGAGGAGATTGCATTAACACTGTTAACATTTGCAGGCAAAACGCTTGTCGACTCTCTCCCTTCGATACGAGAAGAAGCTCATGGATGAGCAGAAAGGAGGCAGGAAGAAAATCAAGATAGTCAGCAATCCGGTATGTTTCAAGGAGTCAGCGAGCTTTACGAGAAATCAGATCATAGGAGAAAGATGAGAGACCCCCTTGAAGCCAAATGCAGGTGTTATTGCTCAGTCCTCAAATGCTTCATTGTTCAAAAAGCACAGGTGGCCTCTTGAAAATGGTGAGCTCTAAAAGCCAGATGAGTCACTTGGGGAAACCTTCGGCATAAAGGTTTAGGTTAGTAGTGGGAAACTATTTCCACCCTAAAAGCCACATTCTTCGGCAGCCTTTCAGGGGCCTCATGCCAGTGTTAGGTGGGGCCAAGTGCTAAACCAGGCACAGTGATGCATAGAGCTATTACCTTTGCATGGTAGGTTCCATTCTAGCCATGCGGAAGTCAGAGGTTTCCATATATATACACACACACCCCTCTCCATCCTCCTTCCATGCAAACGAGTCATTCCAGGCAGGCAGGTGGATGAAAGCACTCAAGGAGGACATGGCATGTGGGACCAGTGGGATCCACGGAGGGTCATGGTCCACATTTGGTACCCAGGCTTGTAGTTTCTCAACCCTGGTTTATTTCCTGAAGCTCATCTCCTAAAACCTTTTGTTTCCACAAACCTTCCCAGGCATTTAATTATAACATGCAATGTACCATTGTAGGACAAAGAAGAAAACTGCTTAGAGGTTTTCTATCAATTAAGTGTTTGTTAAATAAAATAAAACAATTCCATCTCCCCTTGGTTGCTTCAGAGAAGGGAGAACTCTTCTTCCCTAATCATTAGTTAAAAAGGTAAAGGTACCCCTGCCCATACGGGCCACTCGTGACCGACTCTGGGGTTGCGCGCCCATCTCGCTTAAGAGGCCGGGGGCCAGCGCTGTCCGAAGACACTTCCGTGTCACGTGGCCAGCGTGACAAAGCTGCATCTGGCGAGCCTGCACCAGCGCAGCACACGGAAACACCGTTTACCTTTCCGCTATAAAGCGGTACCTATTTATCTACTTGCACTTAAGGGTGCTTTCGAACTGCTAGGTGGGCAGGAGCTGGGACCGAACGGCGGGAGCTCACCCCGCCGCGGGGATTCAAACCGCCACCCGCGTCCCTATAATCATTAGTTACAAAGAAGAAATTGGGGCTAGAGAAGTGTGTGCAAAAAGAGCTTGCTTGCGGATCGTGCTTAAATCTCTTTGTTTTTTGTTTTTGTTTTTATTTCAGCAGGCTGGCAAAGCCCAAGACCTCTCAGAGACTAAAACTGCCAGGGCTGCAGCTTTCATTGCAACAGTGAAGCAGTCTTTGAGCCAGATGAATTTTAACACGTTCTCAAGGGCTCTTCAGCAGTACAAAACCACAAATGACTTCAGTACTATGTTGTGCCAGATGAGCTCACTTTTCGTGGAAGACCAGAAAAAACATGTCCTATTGCGAGGTATTGTGGGCCCTGGACATCTCTTCTGGGCACCTGCTGGTTTTCATGCACAAATTATTATGGTTAATGAAAGGTCTTCTGCAAAGTGCAATGCAGGAGACACTCACCCGTGTGCTGGTTGCACTTTTTAATTATCCTTTTATTGTTATTCCTTCTCCTGTGCAAACGAGTAATGTTGGCTGTTTTTATCGTCTCGCTGAAGAAATCCATTTGGATTTGCAATTGTGTATCTGTAATACTGGAAAAACAAGCAGTTTCCTCACTTAACACTGACTTTTAGGATGCAGATGCACGTTCTTTCTGCTTGGTTATATAGGGGAGGGGGAAATAGTCCCAATAAGTTTTGTGATCTAAAGCAGACACAAGGAGACATCGGGAGGGAGGGAAATGGAGGTACTGGGACAGCACAGGATAGACACCTAATAAAATAATCAGGCCAGTGGCCTAACCCTTTTGTCCATGTGTTATTAGAAGATGTGGTGGTGACCACTGGCTTGGATGCTTTTAAAAGGCGATTGGACAAATTCGTGGTTGGAGGAGGGTGGTCTTTCAAAAGCTAATAGTTGTGATAACTAGATGGAAGCTGCAGGTTCAGATGCAGCATACCAAAGCAAAGAGAGGAGGAACGATGAGGGAGCTCTTGCCTTTATGGGCTTCCCAGAAGCATCTGTCTGGCCACAACTGGAAATGAAATGCTGGACAAGACACAGTGACCCTTGGATCTAATCCAGCAGGGCTTTCCTTTTGAAGATGGTTTTGAAAGAAATTTAGTATTAGCGGCAGTTTCCATCACTTGTCAGAACTTGAATAGACTGTAACATGATCTATGGAACATTAATCTCAAGGTGGCAAGCCGCCTTTTGTCAATGTGCTACTGTTGTTCCCTGAAAATACTTTGGAACAGGCAGGTGGGGGGTGACAAATTTCTAGGAACGTGTTGATGCCTTCCTGAACAAAGCACCTTTTCAGTGTTTGATGCTATGAACTTACCCTTCCTTCTTTTCTATGCAAGAATTTTACCAGTTTGTTCGGCCGCAGCACAAAAAGCAGTTTGACGAAGCTTGCTGTTCCTTGACGGGACTGGGCTGTGGCTACAAACCTGAGCACAGCCTGAAGCTGGAGGAGAGGCTGCGGCTGGCCAAGAACCCAGGTGAGACCAGCCTTACTTTTGAGGAGTTGGCAGCCCTCTGAGACTTCCTGCCTCTCTGTATGTTCTCAGTCAGGATCAGGGAGGGATTCTTGTCTTTAGAATGCTTGCATCATTGCTCTGTTATCCCGAGTTGCTGCCCACCTGTCATTAAGTCCTTAAAGATCCCTAGCTCAGTGTTCCCTGCACTGACTGCCAGCAGCTCTCTGGGGTTTCAGGAATTGAACCTGGAACCTTTTGCAAGCAAAGCATGCGCTCTGACAACAAGCTAATTCAAATTCAAAAATCCTTTATTAGGCATAGCAAACCACACATTATCAAACAGGCACCGTATACAAATTGTGCAAAATACGTGCTCAGCATAACAAGGTTTGTCCCAGTCGGATCTTTAACTCCAGAGGAAATCAATTTGCATAAATAATACAACACTACCACATCAGCGATCAATTAAGAACCACTAAATCTCTTTATAATGGCCCAGTCTTTATACATGGACAGCACCCAAAAATTCAGCCACTATTAAAGTAATTTGATCATTCCTGTCCAAAAGCAGGCCCTGAACCGTTGGTATCATAGAATTCAGCCTATTGAGTTGTAAGGCCTCGAATAATTGTCTTCTGGCATAAATGCCAAAATCACAAGAAAAGAAAATATGCTCCAAAGTATCAGGTTCCTGTTTACTACATTTGCAGAGACGCTCTGATTCTGGGAGAGCTAAATATCTTCTTTTCACTATCATCGAGGGAAACATATTAAACTGCCAACAAGCTATGGCAGCTTCTTTGGAAGAAGTGCTAAAGACCCTCAGTGCCCGTGCCGTTGCAAGAAGAAGCTTATGCCTGCATGGTTAGTGGATATAACGTAGGAACAACCTGGCAGCACCATCCTCCTTGAGTCCTAACCATTTTGTGGAAGCTGTCAATCAGGGAGAGGTAACCTGTGATCCTCCAGATCTTGTTGGATTTCCAACTCCTAGCCAGCGTAGCCAGTAGTTTAGCTCCTTCCTATAAGTCCTAGCCAAGGATAAAAGCCTTCTTAGTAATAACTCTGGGGTGCACCCTACATATTCCATTTAGGGGCTGTACAGTGGTGCCTCGCAAGACGAAATTAATTCGTTCCACAAGTCTTTTCGTCTTGCGAGTTTTTCGTCTTGCGAAGCACGGTTTCCCATAGGAATGCATTGAAAATCAATCAATGCGTTCCTATGGAAACCGCCTTCAGACCAGGTCCGGGGACAGTCTGTCCCCCAACCTCTTCTGAAGGCCGGCGGGGGGCGAAAGTCTTTGCTCCCCCCCCCCGCCGGCCTTCCCGGGACAGCGGAGACTTCTCCGCTGTCCCGGGGCGACCTTAAAATGCTGGCGGGCGGCAGCGAACGCTTCGCTGCTGTCCCCCAGCATTTTAAAAACCCCGGGACAGCGGAGGACTTCTCCGCTGTCCGGGGTGATTTAAAAGCCCCCGGGAAGGCAGCCCCCAGACGGCTTTAAAAGCCGTCCGGGACAGCGGAGAAACGCGCTGTGTTTCTCCGCTCTCCCGGAAAGGCAGGCAGGGGGGAGCAAAGACTTTTGCCCCCCCGCCCACCTTCAGAAGAGGTCCAGGACCTCTTCTGAAGGTGGGCGGGGGGGGCAAAAGTCTTTGCTCCCCCCCCCCGCCTGCCTTCAAAAGCCATCCGGGATAGCGGGAAGCGCTTCCCTGCTATCCCGGACTGCTTTTTAAATGCTGGCGGTGGGGAGCAAAGCCTTTCGGCCCCCGCCGCTCTTCCTGGACCTCTTCTGAAGGCCGGAGGGGGGGGGGAAAGGCTTTGCTCCCCACCGCCAGCATTTAAAAGAGGTCCCCGGAGATTTCCCTATGGGCTTTCTTCTTGCGAAGCAAGCCCATAGGGAAATTCGTTTTGCGAAGCGCCTCCAAAACGGAAAACCCTTTCGTCTAGCGGGTTTTTCATCTTGCGAGGCGTTCGTCTTGCGGAGCACCACTGTATTCAGTTATTCCTAACCTGGTAGGACCTTGCATTGCATCATGGGTTTCTTAACTCTGTGAGAGTTTCTTCCTTAACAAAGGACAGGTTTCTAGAGCAGCAAACACGGAAATAATCTCTCTCCACTTTCTCTGCGCCATGCATAACTTTAAAAATCTTGATTATATCCTCCTTTGCTTGCCTTTTTTTCAAAACTAAAAATCCCCAGATGTTGTAACCTGGCCTTTTAAGGGAGTTGCTCCAGCTTGCAAGAGGAAGAAAATCACCCCATGTCAATTTGACTTCAAATGTTTCCCTAAAAGTAGTTAAAATATTATATAAACCCATGGTCCCACTGGTTTCCTACCTGGACCCTGAACTGAACTTTCCAGTCTCTTACTAAAGCTCCATTTGGCTCATTAGACCAAAGTTCCATTGAATTTCCCTCCTAGAATATCGTTCTCCACCCAGAACTATCCTCTGCTGGGTGGATAGCACACTTGGTTAGACTAGAGCCTGGTGCTGATAACACCAAGGTTGCAGGTTCGATCCCCGTCAGAGTCAGCTCCACATTCCTGCATTGCAGGGGCTTGGGTTACATGATCCTCAGGGTCTCTTCCAACTTCATGATTTACGGTATTTTGGATGTGTCCAAAATACCATAAATCAGTGACTAATATATGATATGTCAGTGACTAAGATGCTCTTGTGTTTCATTCCCTAATCTCGCTTTTCTGTGGTGAATTCAGTCTTTCATAGACCTCAAGACCTCTCCTTTGCACTGATAGGAAATACTCCCACAAAAAATCTGTTGCATACTCAATATTATACTGATATTATATTGGCTCTGCCAGACCATTTCAGCATATTAGTTCTGTTTTTTGTTCTCTAAATAAGTGTGTATTGCTCAGACCTAATTGAGGAGGCTTACTGCAACCGTGACCAAGTGCCATTTTGGAGCACTGCTACCTCAGCAGCCTTGCGGTGCTGAAAAATACCTCAAAGGTCATCTAGCAATGCAGGAATCTCAACTAAAGCATCCATGACAGATGACCACCCAACTTCGCCTAAAATCATGCAAGGAAGGAGAGTCCACCACCTTCCAAGGGAATCCATTCCACTGTTGAACATCTCTTACCATCAGAAAGTTCTTCCTGATGTTTCATTGAAATTGAAGCCATGTGTTTAGGTCCTACCCTCAGGAGCAAGCAAGAATAATTGAAGATGGCTATCAAGTCTTCTCTTTTCCAGGCCAAACATATACAGCTCTCTCAACCCAGTCCGATAGCCGTGCCATGCCACTGGAAAACTACCCTTCAGATAGGCACCAATTGTACTTCTTATTGTACACCACTTTGGTATTGTTTTAATGAGATACGGTATATATGGCATACAACTATGTGGTATATTTTAAATAAAAATGGTCAGAATTGGCCTCCCTTAGGAAGAAGTTGTTATTCTGTTCATTCTTCCTATTGTTTGGGAAAGGGATTTTCCTGTCATTTTAGGATTAAGAATAAGGATACATTGCAATGATTTTGTTGGACTTCCTTTCTGTTGTTCTTAACGTACTCTCAAGACTTCCCACCTTCATTCAAGCAATTTTTGTATCTCTTTCTCTTTGATATTAGAGAAGAAATGTGATGAGAAAACCACCTTTTCGGGTGGTTCAACTGGGCAGCTGAACACTGAGCAGCATTTGAATAAAGGAGGTTCCCACCTAACTTTTGGGTCGGACGGTGCAGGTATGCTTCCTGTAAAGAAGAAATGCATAAAGTATGTTAATGGCAGGAGCAATAAAACTTGGTTTTACTTCCTGTATGTCAATGAAAGTAAAGAAAGAAAAGTGGTCCCTTGAGTCAAACCTTCACACGTTCATTGGGCTGATATTAAGATCACGAGATTGCACACAAACTCTCCCTTCCCCCATCGAACAACCCTATGTTTTTAATTTTATAATTGTAATGGTGTTTTTTTACTTAGTTGTCTTTTAATGGCTTCTAACACAATCTTGAGATGTTTGGGGTTTGTTGAGAAAGGCAGCAAATAAATCAGGGATGGGGAACTTGTGGTCCTCCAGATATTGTAGTTCAGCAACTCCCAGCATCCCTGACCACTGGCCATGTTGGCAGGTTGGATGAGAATTTGATTCCCACAACTTCTGGAGAACCAGAGGCTCACTAATCCCAATATCAGGGTTAAGATTAAATAAATCTGTGAGTCACTTTTGACTCATTGAGTTAGTTTTGACTCACACATGATTTGCGTACCCTGTACATGTTAAATTTCTTTTTTGTTACCATTTTTCAGCATTGCACATCCATCACTAAGGAGGAAACTTTTCCTATGGCTTACATCAGTGTGTATTAAGGGATGTTGGGCAGTATGCAAATAAATTGCTGTGCTAGCAAAGCAGGATCCCACCTCCTCCAAAAAGGGGGGAAACCCCAAAAACCCTAACAAGGAACATTCTTAACTTTGCTTCATCTGATTCAGACTGCTACATTTAGGATCCTGTCCTTATGTGCCTTGCCTTGTGCTTTTTAACAGGAGGAAACGGTGCCTGTGTGACTGCTGAGCCCTCCAAAAAAATGCCCAGCTCCCTAAAGGAGAGCCGTAACCAAATAATCCGATCAGCCTACCTGAGTGACCTCAAACTGGCTCTGGACCAAAGCAGCTTCAGCAGTTTCTTTTCAGCCCTGTCAGCATACAAGAAGACTGATGACTACGATGCCATGGTGTCTGTGGTTGCAGCCCTCACCACAGAGAAGCCAGAACATTTCCATCTGCTACAAAGCAAGTACCTGCCTGATTGTTTCTCAGAGTGTCTTGCTGCCCGCAGAACTCTGCTCTTCCCACCCACATGTTGCTAAGCCCGTTCCTCAGTGTGGTGGGGCAGTGAGTTCAGTTGCCATCGCTAACAAGCTGTGCAACAGCCGTGGCTGAACTTCTTTATGGCACATCAGTATCAGATATGGGTGGGGGAGAAATTTGCATTTTCATCCGAATTTATTTCATTTGAAAAGGTTTGCGGATTGAAACACATCTAGGCTTTGAAATTCACCTTTCCAACCAGAAGCATGCTGGAAAATACATATGTTAAGGGCAATAGTTCATATACAGCGAAGGCGCCTACTTTGATATCAGCAAGCAGGGAGTTCCAAAGTGTGGGTGCTGCCACACTAAATAATCGAGTTCTTACAAATGCACGTATTGATTTGGATAGACAACAGTTCTGCTAATAAGCTCATCAGCCTCCAAGGAGGTAAAAGATTAAGTACTGTGCAAAAGAGGCACTCTGTCTTTTCATCTCACTAGATTACTTTAGAAGCACCTTTACACTCAGACAAGTTGACTCAACAGGCCAGCTCTGGATCTTGTACAGTCATCCTTGGCACTAGACATATTTAACCAGAAAACTGCAAGGCTCCAGACTTGTCATAGTTGACCTCTGTAGGTCTGAGACAATCATGCAATATTCCATACTGGTTCCCAAGAGGATTTCCCCAGCATGTGTTTTTCAGAGGGCAGACAAGAATGCAAACATTTTTGCTGCTCTTTGTGTGAATATGACATTCAAAGAGTCTTTCTGACTAGTAAAATGATTCCGCCGCAGTAGGTAGAAACCAGAACAGGCTGGATTTAGTGACCAGCCAAGAGGGGTTTTTTGTTGTTGTTGGTCTTGATCATTTTGAAGTGTTTTCCCCATTCTCCTGGAATTCTCTGGCTTATAACAAGCTGGCTCCAACTGTGCGCGCACGTCATTATTTGTTTATGTTCACAGGGTTCTCCATGTTTGTGCGCCCCCATCACAAAAAACAGTTCAGACAGATGTGTAAAGAGCTGACTGGAATGAGTTGCCCTGAGGAGAGTGAGGAGGCTCCGTTACCAGCACAGGAGGAGGGCTCTTTTGGCTTGAGGGACTCAAACTGCACGGTGGAACAGAGTAAAATTCAGGATAAAGCTGCCAGCCCAATCCCAGGTTTGAGTTGCTTATTTCAGTACAGTTTCCCCTCCTCCCCAAAGAAGTGTGCTCCAGGTTTTCTTCTTTCCATCCACCGATAAGGGAAATAAAAAGAAGCTGTAGCCTTCTCCTGTTCAATGAATCAGAGGAAGATTACCACAAGTTTAAGGATAAGATACAGCAGCCTGGTTTTTTTTGCAGTGAAATTTGCTGCTTAATAGGAAAAATGCGGCACCCCCAACCCTGGCACAACAAGCAAAAATGAGGCAGCAAATGTGGCCTCTTTGTTTGCTCACCAGATAAAATAAAGTTACAGGTAGGTAGCCGTGTTGGTCTGCCGTAGTCTAAACAAACAAACAAAAAAATTCCTTCCAGTAGCACCTTAGAGACCAACTAAGTTTGTTATTGGTATGAGCTTTCGGGTTCATGCACACTTCGTAAACTTGTTCAGGTGTGTATCTGAAGAAGTGTGCATGCACACGAAAGCTCATGCCAATAACAAACTTAGTTGGTCTCTAAGGTGCTACTGGAAGGAATTTTTATTTTTTTCTTTAGATAAAATTAAATATTGCTCATCAGTACCTCTTTTGTGTTTACTCAGACAACTAAGGAAGAATGAATTAAGGATTAGCTGTAGCCACAAATCTCACCCAGATTTTTGGGTTGTGAGTATACTATTGTAAAACGGCCAGAGCAGGCTGACGAAGGCTGAAAGTGTCTGAAGCTGGCAGTTCACACTGCACCTGATGTGTTACATATTTTTGTTGACTAATGGTGCAGGGCATTACTGCCATAATGGATAACTTACTTTCAATGACACATCTAGGCCAAAGTGTTCTTATCTACTGTCTCCCCCCCTCCCCCCAAATACCGGTAGTTTCCTGATTACTCATCCAGAGAATACAGATGCTTTTGTGTTGCCCCACCTACCAGAAGGAGGCAAAGCAGTTTGTAAGTTTGACTCCTCCGTAAAGATGTTTTCATCTTCCCAGACCAGTCCTATTGCTCTCTTCTTTCACACTACAATATGATAACAGCTACAACAGCTACCTAAAGGCAATTCACAGCCCCAGATCAGTGCTGTCTCATGGTACGAAACAGGTTCTGTGGTGGAACCTTTTCCTTTTCTTGGAAGCATATGGTGGGCATTCTATCCAACTTCTTCAGGTAGTATAAGTGTAAATTATATCATTTTGCTTATACAGTGGTACCTTGGTTTAAGAACAGCTTAGTTTATGAACAGCATGGATTAAGAACGCTGCAAACCCAAAAGTAGGTGTTTTGGTTTGTGAACTTTGCCTTGGAATAAGAACATGTTCCACTTCCTGTTGAGCGTGTTCCATTTGTAAATTGAGTCCCCCTTTACTATGGGAAAGCACGCCTTGGTTTAAGAACGCTTTGATTTAAGAACGGACTTATGGAACGGATTAAGTTTGCAAACCATGGTACCACTGTAGTTGCTAATAACACTGGTTTTAGTTTGTTCTTTGAATTGTGCCCTGGGTTTAGTTGTGTTGGCTTTTGTCTTCAAGGAAAAACATGTTCCTGCTCTTCGTATTAGCATTTGTGTCCTCCTGTGTGTCTCCCAGCAGTGGTTATCCCATTGGACAGCCGGGATAGTTTCCATCCCACATCCAAAACTGAAGCCCAGTTAAACTGGACCTATATAAATTTTTCATCTGAATTAAACTAGAGTCGATTGGCCATCCCTCTCTTGAGTGTCCAGGAAAGGAATGTTGGCCATCAGCCCTGTAGTTATTTAAATTGTGGAGCCAGTACCATGTGTCCTAATCCTGGAGGATGTGTGGTATAAATAAGCAATAAATAAATGGAAGAAAAAACTGCTCATACATAGTTGTGTGTGCTTTTTGAGATGTAACTGTATGATCTCCTCTGCAGGCTCCTCCAAGAACGAGATGCTAGAGAAGATCCTAAGTAATGCCACCCCTATAAGTAACTTGGAATCACAGAACTCCAAGGGAGGTCCAAGCAGTGTCCGCACACCCATGGATTCTGACAGTGTGCCCATCTCACCATTAAGGGGTATGTAAATATTGGTTCAAGGGACGCGGGTGGCGCTGTGGGTTCAACCACAGAGCCTAGGACTTGCCGATCAGAAGGTCGGCGGTTCGAATCCCCGTGATGGGGTGAGCTCCCGTTGCTTGGTCCCAGCTCCTGCTCACCTAGCAGTTCGAAAGCACGTCAAAGTGCAAGTAGATAAATAGGTACCGCTCTGGCGGGAAGGTAAACGGCGTTTCCATGCGCTGCTATGGTTCGCCAGAAGCGGCTTAGTCATGCTGGCCACATGACCCGGAAGCTGTACACTTGCTCCTTCGGCCAATAAAGCGAGATGAGCGCCACAACCCCAGAGTCAGCCATGACTGGACCTTATGGTCAGGGGTCCCTTTACCTTTACCTTAAATATTGGATCAGGTAGAAGCCCTTCTTCCTTCAAAAGAAAGGATACCTCAGCTGCATCAGAAATACATTGTAAATGCAGTAGCTCAAAGACAGGGCATATGCTCTCCTTGCATCAGATCCCAGTTTCAGCGTGCTGCACCATCAGCTAAAGGACCTCAAATTTTAAGGGTGGGAAATATTTGGTTACCTAAAGCCTTGGAGAATGTATGAGTCAAGAGTAGACAGTAACAAATTGGATGGGTTAATGGCCTCATTAAGTAAATAGGAGCTTTACATATTCAGTTGTCTAAAGGCATTCCAACCTTGCCACTAGCTGCTGTTGCCAAAATTTGAGAAGAAGACAATTCCATTAGTTAGTTCCTATCTGTGCTCATTCTGGCTTCTTCCCAGAAGAGGCTAGAGGTCAGAGTGTGTTTTCCTTCATCTCTGCAGTCCTCGGGGAGCTATAATATCAAACAGCAATAAATCTGACAGCTTCTGTTGTACGTATTTTATCTGTGCAAAAAAGGCCATTACTGTGTAGGGGGGCAGTACTTCAGCTGCCAAAAGGAATCCATTTCTTAACAGTCACACTCTTTTTCAATTTTCCAGAAGGGTTCCAGTGTGGAAAATGCAAATCTGAGCATAGTGTGCCTTTTAAATGCCAGCTGTGCGACTTCACTTGTTGCAAATTGTGCTGGGAGAGTCTCCTAAAGGTCGGTTTGGCTTGTCGAAGTTTTGCTTTCTCCTTTCCTCAAAACAACATTGTCTGATTGGTTTCCCTGTTCACTGGTAGAGCAGCTACTTTACAATACAGTGGTGCCCCGCAAGACGAATGCCTCGCAAGATGGAAAACCCGCTAGACGAAAGGGTTTTACGTTTTGGAGGCGCTTCGCAAAACGAATTTCCTTATGGGCTTGCTTCGCAAGACGAAAATGTCTTGTGAGTTCCTGCGGGTTTTTTCCCCCTTCCCCCCCTTTTTCTAAGCCGCTAAGCCGCTTATCAGCTGATCCGATAAGCCGCTAAAAGCCGCTAATAGCGCTAATCCGCTAATCCGTCAATGGGCTTGCTTCGCAAGACGAAAAAACCGCTAGATGAAGAGACTCGCGGAACGGATTAATTTCGTCTTGCGAGGCACCACTGTATTGTAATGAAGCTATTTTCCCAGTCATAGCTGGCAGGGTTAGTGCCAGATTGGCAGTGTGTCTGCACCACCAGCATCACAGCTTTGTCCCTTCTCATAAGCCGTAGTAACAGTGTGATAGGAGGTCAGGTAAGCAGCTGCATCCTGCCTTGCTCACCACTACTGGCCATTACTTACTTTCCCTGCCTCCCAAGATGTGTGACTTGCACATTTTAAAATCTGTTTTCAACTGTGGAGTTGTTACAGTTTTCCTCTGCCGGAAAAAAATGGGTTGTTCTTGTGGTCCATTGCAGCCACAGGCCTCCTCTCTCTCACGAGGCAGTGGCACAAACAGGCATGCACAGAGCTTTCAGAAGGTACCAATAGCACCTGGTCACTCAGCTTGATTCAGGGAGTGTGCATTGCAGAGAAGGACAATATGTGGTTTTCCATGTTCGTTCTTTGGAGCACATGAGTCAGTCATCTGGTTACGCATTGAAATGGTATGGGTTGCAAGCTTTAATCTCTTGATCAGTTTAAATTGTATGAAATTTAAACTTCCTTACTGTCAGAACTTCCTGACAGTAAGAGCTGTTCGACAGTGGAATTTGCTGCCAAGGAGTGTGGTGGAGTCTCCTTCTTTGGAGGTCTTTAAGCAGAGGCTTGACAACCATATGTCAGGAGTGCTCTGATGGTGTTTCCTGCTTGGCAGGGGGTTGGACTCGATGGCCCTTGTGGTCTATTCCAACTCTATGATTCTATGAAGTTACAGTTGAAAAATGTTCCCTGTTTCATGGTAAGTATATGCAAATGCAATTCTTCTCTGAGCTATCACTGTTCCGGTTAAGTTGATTAATGAGAGAAGACAGGATGACAGAGGGTGCAGCAAGTACAGGGAGTTACTGTTAGAATTCCTGCTCCATGATTGCAGTCATGGCATTGTTGTCTATCACATGACGGTGTATATTTTGACTCCACAAAGAGGGAAGTGACGGAGACAGGATGTCTGTGTTACTGTGTTCCGTGAAGTCGGACTATTGTCCTTTGTTCTTTCTCTTTGCTGCCTGATGCTAGAGAGAGAGGGAGCCATGTTGCAGTGTTCTATGTGTGTTTATATGTAAATAAAGTAGATTAGCCAACATGCTGAGTTGCTGAGGTCTGTCACGCAAGTTGCGTAGACTCTGCTGATCCCTAAGTGTGCCGATGTCTGTTGGCATCGGTCGCTGTGATGTTCGGGCAGAAGAAAGCTTTTGAAGCTCCCGAACAAATGACCAGGAGAGAGAGAACATGCCAGTCGGGTATGTGTCTCTACCAGGGTCCTACTCGAGTGTAGGCTGAGCTCCTGACAGTTACCCCCCCCCCATTTATTTAATCACGGAATTGCAACAGTTCCAGAGAAAGAAAACCACCAGAGTTGGCAGTGATCCTTTATGCCTATTTGAAACAGCTTGTTGAGTAGGGGCTCCTGCCAACCTCCCGCCCCGCTTCCCATTACATCTCGCCCCAAACCCTCATCCCCTTACACAGCTTTTACATCCAATCCCCATCTCCTTCTACCTGCCACCTCCACCCCATTGCCAACCCCCATCCCTGCACAGCTCTTTCCAAACTCCCTGAAAGTTCACCCCAAACTCCTCCATGTGACACAGCTCACCCAAAACTTTTCTGCCCCTCAGACTGTGAAGCCAACCCCCTTTCTTACAGGAGTAATGCGCCAGGCATGATTGGGTCTTGAACCAAGCAGTCCTGGCAGCCAAAACTTGGCTCTTCTTGTCTCACCAAGGCATGTAGGTCATCAGGACGTATCAAGCCAGCTCTCTGCCCCTTTTGGGCACCAACGGGGCAGTAAGAGAAAGCATCTAATCATCACAGTGAAATGAGGCCTATTTAGATTACCAAATACAGTGAGCAGCATGTGGAATTATGCCTTCAGAAAGTTCTCCCTGGCAAGTGACCTGTGAGTTGGGTCCTTGAAGCATTCATCTTCTTCCATGAAGTGCCAACCAAATAACATGCATGGTCAAGCAGCATGGCCAGTTTGCAAAAATCAGCTAATGTTTCCCCTGATGGGAAAGAACCTGACTCAGACATTATCAGGGGGTGTGGGAGGCAATGCCAGTGAAAACTGAGGTCAGCAACTGTTAACCAGAACCGCGGTGAGTTCACTTCTTTAACACCTTTGGAACGGTTTTGCTTCCTCCTTTCCTAGACTGGGATTGCATAAACGAAGCAGGAACTTAGAACCGAGCTCTAAAATCCAGAGTTGGGCAATGCCTTTTATTAGAACTAACCAAAATGTCACAAACGTGTGGCAGCCTTTTGAGTTCGTCCAAAAACATAGTGAAGGGGAAACGTGTGTCAACTTTATATTTTTATTAGAATAATAAATCATTGAATAACCTGTCAGATGAATAAATGCTTCATAAGACACCCAAAGTCTGGTGTGTAACCCCTATCTGTCCCAAACCTTAAATAAAATATGAAGGTTCATGAGATAAACGAAGAGCAGAAGATAATTAGAAATCAAACTGTTAACTAAAGTTAGATTATCTCCCTCAGTTGGCCAAGCATTCTGCAAGCTATGCATTGCTTCTCTATTGTGGCCTATTGGTCTATGAAGTTCATTAAAAGAGTTTTTTCACCCTGTGGTAACCTTCAGTTGGAGAAGCCATTCTGCAATTCTTGACTTTAAGGAAGCAAGTTTTTAGATTTGACTGACCCTTGTGTGCTTTGCTTTTATTTAAGAAACTAGGTGCTCCCCCCCCCCCACCTGACCAAACACCCCTCCCCCTTTACCCCTGACCTGTCCTCTATCGCCACACCCCTTTAAAGAAGGGGGGTTGCTTTAGAGAGTCATTTGCAAAACTGCTCTCTGAAGTGCTTCCTCACCTGTTAGACCTCTCTGGGGACGCATGTAATGGGGAGGTGCTTCAGAGCAAACTGCTCTCTGAAGCACCTCTCCCCCTTCCCATTAAACCTTCCTTCCCCAGTCAGAAGCAAAATGAGTGATATAATTTGGGTTAATCATGTGTAAGTCAGATGCCACAGATTGAGCACCAAAAGCTTACTTCTTGTTGTTCTTGGCCCTTTGTATGAGTTCTTGGCAGAATGGCAGAAGTCAAACATCTTGATTGTTCTTAGTGGAGTTGCGCATGTTGGGCAGTGTTCATTTTTTCCCTTGTTTTCTGCTTCACCCCTACCTCACCCCTCAGGTTGCCAAGAAGTGCCCGGAATGCAAAGTTGATACCAAGACGAGACATTTATCTATGAATTATTGGCCAGATCCCCAGTGAGAGAGGTATGCATTGAGGCAAAAATAGCCCAGGACCATGGAAAGGAAGCAAAGTGTGCATTTGTTTTAAGCAAGCTGCTCTTTGTTCTCTGGACTGATGTTGCCACCTCTTGCCGCCACCCTCTTGCTGAAGTTCCTCCACCAGAAGAGATTTTCAACACACAGCAGAAGTTTGGAGAATCAGCATGATCTTCACGATGACAAGTGGCAGCAGAAGGTGAAAGGACAGTGTGATCTTTAGGATTACAGTTCCCCTTATACTCTCAAACATTCTAACACTTTTGCAGCTGTTGGGCTCTTAGAATGACGTTTTTACACAAAAGCATAAAATCATTTTTCTTATAAGAGTCTTTTCAGTGAGGCAAGATAATTATGGCTTGTCTCCCTGTGGACAGTTTGTGACTTCCATTTGTAAAAGCAATCACTTTGTAGGTGCTAAAAAAACTCTTTGAGGTGTTGGCAGGCCTTGTGATCTATTGGCCAGCTGCCTACCAAAAGAGTTCAGAGAAACTGACCAAATGAAAACCTCAAATTGAGGTGGATTATCTGCTCATTAGAAGGCTGTGCGTATTGCTGGCTGTCAATTTTGATAGTTGATAGTCAGTGTAATTAAGTCCTAATTAAATAGAAAGCCTCTGAATTTCGCTACTTGTGCCTCATGTCGGAAACTTCTGTTGATAAGAAGGGATTCTTCTCTACTCTGCTTTCTGATGCTTCAGAAGGATTTCTGCAACAACCAATTGGTTCTGTTGTAAAAAATAGAAAATAAATGGAACAGTTTTAAAGTACATTAAGTGCTTTTATATTTTTATAAACTGCAAGTATTTTTGTGAATTGAGAAATTGCCTCAGTTTTCAAAAGTGGGAAATAGTATGTGTTAAACTATGTCAATAAATAAAAAGCGCATTTGCCGTGTGGCTTCAATATCAGCAGCATTCAAAACATTGTGGACAGCATCCAGTGATGGCCACCCACTTCCACAACGGATATCCGCTTGTACAATCAGACTCCTGGTTTCCCCTTTCCCCAAACTCCAGCCCTCCACATAAGAAAATTAAGAGTTTTTTGCTTATGGTGTGTCACTTGGCAATAAAGCATGTGGGTTAGTGGCTTCAGAGGTAAAGCTAAACAAATGTGGTTGCAGTTACAGATAGATAGCCGTGTTGGTCTGCCATAGTCAAAACAAAATAAAAGAAAGAAATTCCTTCCAGTAGCACCTTAAAGACCAACTAAGTTAGTTCTAGGTATGAGCTTTTGTGTGCATGCACACTTCTTCAGATACACTGAAACAGAAGTCACCAGACCCTTCTATATAGTGAGAAGGTGGGGAGGGGTATTACTCAGAAGGGTGGTGGGAATGGGTGATTGGCAGATAGCTGTGATGAGCCTGTTGACGACTCTTAACGACTGCAATAGGTCTTACAGGAAAAAGCAAGGGGTGAGAAGGTGAAAAATGGTCATGGAGATAAGAATCCAATGTCTTTGTTCAGACCAGGTCTCTCCATGGTCTGAACAAAGACATTGGATTCTTATCTCATTATACATGACAAAGCCATTTTTCCTGTAAGACCTATTGCAGTCGTTAAGAGTCGTCAACAGGCTCATCACAGCTATCTGCCAGTCACCCATTCCCACCACCCTTCTGAGTAATACCCCTCCCCATCTTCTCACTATATAGAAGGGTCTGGTGACTTCTGTTTCAGTGTATCTGAAGAAGTGTGCATGCACACGAAAGCTCATACCTAGAACTAACTTAGTTAGTCTTTAAGGTGCTACTGGAAGGAATTTTTTTCTTTTATTTTGTTTAAATATGGTTGCATTCACTTACTGAAAATAATGCAGGGTTTTGTGGGAGATCACTGCATACGGAGGAGAAAAAATTGTGTATGGAGCAACTGAACTAATCCAGAACGCAGCAGCCAGACTGGTGACTGGGGGCGGCCGCCGAGACCATATAACACTGGTCTTGAAAGACCTACATTGGCTCCCAGTACGTTTCCGAGCACAATTCAAAGTGTTGGTGCTGACCTTTAAAGCCCTAAACGGCCTTGGTCCAGTATACCTGAAGGAGCGTCTCCACCCCCGTCGTTCACCCCTGAGGTCCAGCACCAAGGGCCTTCTGGCGGTTCCCTCACTGCGAGAAGCCAAGTTACAGGGAACCAGGCAGAGGGCCTTCTTGGTGGTGGCGCCCGCCCTGTGGAACGTCCTCCCACGAGATGTCAAAGAGAAAAACAACTACCAGACTTTTAGAAGACATCTGAAGGCAGCCCTGTTTAGGGAAGCTTTTAATGTTTGATGTATTATAGTATTTTAATATTTTGTTGGAAGCTGCCCAGAGTGGCTGGGGAAGCCCAGCCAGATGGGCGGGGTATAAATTATATAATAATAATAATAATAATAATAATAATAATAATAAAATGTTTGTTTGTTTGTTTGTTTGTTTGTTTGCAGTTATTTGAGGAGGGTGAGCAGAGCCTTCCAAGGTCTTAGGCATCTCTTACACTAAAATTTAGGACTCCTGGCCATCTGTTTGGTGGGCAGGGGACCAGTGCTGGCAGCTAAGGCTACAGTGAATGATAGTGGATGGGGAGCCAGTCTGTGCACCACCTCTGATTCAAAGAAGTCTCTGTATGCAATTAGGCAAATCTCCAGGCCCCGATGGACTTACCTCCAAATATTATAAGGTTTTGAAAGACTATTTGATACAACCTCTGTTGGAGGTCTGCAACCAGATTATGGAGGGGAGGAAGGCACCGGAAACGTGGAAAGAAGCTTTCATCACATTGATACCTAAACTAGAAACTGAAAAGACCCAGCTTAAGAACTATCGTCCCATCTCACTCCTAAATGTGGATTACAAAATTTTTGCGGACATTTTGGCAAGTAGATTTAAAAAAGTCCTTAATGAAGTGATCCATAAGGACCAGGCAGGCTTTCTACCTGGTAGGCATTTGTTTGACAACACAAGAAACATCATTGACATTTTGGAACTTTTACAAACAAATCTCAACACTAGAGCGGTGTTAATCTTTATTGATGCGGAGAAAGCCTTTGACAACATTTCTTGGATGTTCATGAAGAAAAATCTGGAAGGGATGGGAGTGGGACGGGGGTTTGAAAATGGAATAGAAGCAATTTATTCAGAACAAAAAGCTAAATTGATAGTAAACAATGTGGTGACAGAGGAATTTAAAATAGAAAAAGGGACACGACAGGGGTGCCCCCTATCACCTCTATTGTTTATCTCAGTCCTGGAGGTGCTATTGAACATGATTAGAAAGGACCGGTTGGTACAATGTATCGAGGTCGGAGTGAAACAATATAAATTGAAAGCATTTGCAGATGACTTGGTATTAACATTACAGGAGCCAGTCTCTAGTTCTAAAAGAGCTTTAGAAATAATTTCTGACTTTGGTCGAGTGGCGGGATTTAAGCTGAACAAGCAAAAGACTAAGGTTTTAGCAAAAAATTTGGCATCCACAGAAATAGATGAGTTCCAGAAAGAGACAGAATTAAATGTGGTTAAAAAAGTGAAATACCTAGGGGTATATCTGACCTCCAAAAATTTGAATTTATTTAAAGATAATTACAAGAAATGTTGGTCCGAAATTAAAAGAGATATGGAAACTTGGTCAAGATTGAAACTTTCCTTGTTAGGCCGAATAGCAGCTATAAAGATGAATGTATTGCCGAAAATGTTATTTTTGTTTCAGGCCCTACAGATCGTGGACAAGGTGGAATGTTTTGGAAAGTGGCAGAAGGATATTTCTAAGTTTGTCTGGCAGGGCAAAAAGCCCCGAATAAAGTTTAAAATATTAACTGATGCGAAAGAAAGAGGGGGATTTGCCCTGCCAGACTTGAGGTTATATTATGAATCTGCAGCCTTCTGCTGGATGAAAGATTGGTTTTTGCTGGAGAACACTGATGTCCTAGATCTGGAAGGGTTTGATAACGCGTTTGGGTGGCATGCATATTTGTGGTATGACAAGGTTAAAGTTCACAAACGGTTTAAAAACCATATTGTCAGAAGAGCAATTTTTATGGTCTGGATGAAATACAAAGACTTATTGGAGAGTAAGACCCCGAGGTGGCTTTCACCGGTGGAGGCCAAGGCATGTAAGAGACTTAACATGGAGGACTATTGGCCAAAATATTGGGAGATAATTGAAAAAATTGGAGACAATTGGAGGTTGCAGAGCTTGGAAAAATTAAAATACAAGGTGCGAGATTGGTTGCATTATGCCCAAATTCAGGAAGTTTTTAAAGTGGACAAAAAGGTGGGATTCCAGGTGGAAAAATCGAAATTAGAGATAGAATTGTTAGAACCAAAAAATAAATTGCTTTCGAGAATGTATAACTTGCTGCTTAAATGGAACACACAGGATGAGGCAGTCAAATCCGCCATGATAAAGTGGGCACAGGACATTGGGCACAACATTATGTTTGAAGACTGGGAAAAGTTATGGAACACCGGAATGAAATTCACGGCATGCAGTGCCTTGAAGGAAAATATTATGAAAATGATATACCGGTGGTACATGACCCCAGTCAAGCTTGCTAAGATATATCATCTGTCCGATAATAAATGTTGGAAGTGTAAGGAGGCAGAAGGGACATTCTTTCACCTCTGGTGGACATGTCCGAAAGTGTAGGCCTTCTGGGAGTTGATTTACAATGAGCTAAAAAAGGTATTTAGGTATACCTTACCTAAGAAACCGGAGGCCTTTCTTCTGGGCATGGTAGACCAGAACGTGTTAAAGAAGGATAGAACCTTTTTTATGTATGCCACTACAGCAGCAAGAATCCTCATTGCAAAGTATTGGAAGACACAAGATTTACCCACCCTGGAGGAATGGCAGACGCAGTTGATGGACTACATGGAACTGGCCGAAATGACTGGCAGAATTCGAGACTTGGGAGAAGAAGCAATGGAAGAGGACTGGAAAAAATTTAAGGACTATTTACAAAAACATTATAAGTTGTATGAATGTTAAGAAAATGCGCTTTATAGGAAATTCTAACCCCAGCAATAGCAATTAGGTGAAATGAAAACCAAGGTATAAGAAGTTTGAGGTGGAATCAGGAAATAATTTTATTGTGTTTTGATTAAAATATATAAGAATCGGTGTACAACATTTTGAATTTGATAACATGATAAACTGAAAGTTACAATAAGTTATGAAATAAGATGACAAATTGCTGAAGTTTGTATTTTAAATAATGCAAGGTCTGGAGGATGTGGGGAAGTCCAGTAGTCTTGACAAAAGATCTATGAAATCTTTATATTCTTTTTTCTTCTATCTGTTTTTTCTCTATTCTGTAAAATTAATAAAAACATTTATAAAAAAAAAAAAAAGAAGTCTCTGTATGCAAATAACTGTCCTTAACCATGAGAAAGACTAGAACAATTGTCCCGTGCTTTCTGGCTACCGGCCATCTCCTCCGCCTCTCCTGACCGAGAGCAGTAGGGCCAATTCTGTAGGGTGCTTCTTTGCAAGTGGTTTTCCTGTAGCAAAGTTGCTTGGAGGGGAGGTGCACCTCGCAGGACCAGTGCCTCCACTCAACAGACGTTGCACCATCAGGCTCCTCCCTTCTGGGAACATGCAGCTAACGGTTAGGCAAGTCTTGGCCTTTTCATTGAGTTTTCCCACCTCTTGCCTGCTTTGTGTCCCACTCCTTGGCAGTCTCAGATTGCTCGGGGCCACCCATCCCAACTCAGAGCAGTCCATAGAGGTCTCAACCTGACTCTGCTGACAACAGAATCTCTTTATAGGCCCAATTTGGCTCAGGCCCCAGCCAAATCCACTGCACAGTTCGAATAACTAACTTACAGAACACAAATACACCCACCTAATTTTGACCCTCTTGGAAATAAGTAGGCTGTTCAGTTGCTTTCAGGGAAATGGGTGAATTCTAAGAATTTTCAGGGTGTGGTCTTACCCTTTGCAAAGTAGTAGAGGCTTTTTCTTTGGTGCCATTTTGCAACAAAGAAAAATAAATTGCTTCCAAGCGGCAGGTTGGCTGCCCGCAGCAGCCTGGCCAGGTTCCTGGTTCAGAACGCCTAGCGGGAACTATGCTGCACTATGACATTGCCCTGTTCCTGGGTGAATTCTTGGGTGGTTTTAAATGGGAACTGGATTAAATCGTGGAGGATAGGTCTAGTGGTGGCTATATTGTCCATGACAGCTAAATGGAACATCTGCATTCAGGGACAATATACTTCCAGTAGAGACTGGTTCATTAGGGCAAAGGGGGCAGTGCCTGACCACACTCAATCTGCCCTCAGCCAGCCCCCTACTATGCCCAGTCCAGTGGGTGGCATTGGCTGTCAGCTTCTTCCTCCATAGACTCAGCGTTACACTTGTGCAACTCAGCAGCAGGGAGGATGGGAACGAAACCAGAATTTGTTGGCTCTGGCTCCATCTACTGTTGGTCTCCCTACACACTCTGTGCCTCCCAGGCTCCACTGTGTATCTCTGAATACAAGCCGCCAGGGGCAAGCAACCGGTCCTGAGAGATCTTCATTGGCTCCCAGTACGTTTCCGAGCACAATTCAAAGTGTTGGTGCTGACCTTGAAAGCCCTAAACGGCCTCGGTCCAGTATACCTGAAGGAGCGTCTCCACCCCCATCGTTCACCCCTGAGGTCCAGCTCTGAGGGCCTTCTGGCGGTTCCGTCACTGCGAGAAGCCAAGTTACAGGGAACCAGGCAGAGGGCCTTCTTGGTGGTGGTGCCCTCCCTGTGGAACGCCCTCCCACTAGATGTCAAAGAGAAAAACAACTACCAGACTTTTAGAAGACATCTGAAGGCAGCCCTCTTTAGGGAAGTTTTTAATGTTTGATGTATTATAGTATTTTAATATTTTGTTGGAAGCTGCCCAGAGTGGTATGTTCTTATAGACTTAAAGGGTGCAGTTGAGGGGTTTGTATGCTCCTTGACTATCACAAGCTGCCTGGCATCAGGGAGAAGCCCCAGGTTAGGACCAGTCTCCTCAATGTTCATTTTCCGTAAAGGCTGCATTCAATAATGTGATCCGATGATCTGCGTTCTGAAGTGAAGCAGCCCTAGCAAAGTTGTGCATGATGCCTCTAAATGTGGGTCAGCTCTTAGAGAAGGTGAGAGCACAGAGAACAATGAAATACTTTTTAATATTTCTATTTAAATGGAAACCTTGCGAAAAATAATCACACCCTAAAAAATATTTCTCATTTATGCAGAGTGTTCCTCAGATAGAAACCTGGCTTGCTTCATAGAGTAGCAGCCCAAGTTAAACAGAGTGGCAATATTTTTGGGTATGGCTATTGAGAGAGTGCAGAATCTGAGAACTGGCCCCAGAATTCCCTCCTACCGAGCACACTTCTTGGGTGATGTGGTTAGGTCAGCTTGGTCCAGAAAGCCTCTCTTAGAAATGAGTTGTATGTCTTATGCCTTTTTCAAATGATAAACAAGCCCCACATCTCCGGCCAACTGCAGAGATCAGAAGGACCATTCTATTGAAAAAAAATAATGAAGATGTTGAGGGTTTAAAGCTGTTCGTGATATGCATGTATTAGCAATGGGTGTGTGTGCCATTTTGTTCATATTTAAAGGCCAAACTGCCCAATTCTCACATTCTGAAACGCATCCATCCTTCACTATTCAAACTTCTTTGAATTTTGTGATGCAGTTCGGCAACCAAGTAATTGTGCAAGGATCCATATGGTGGGATATAAAGTGTGCATAAACATTTGTATGTTAGTAAAATCAATGTTGCATTAAGGGAAATTGCTTTGCAAAAATGTGTATATTGGGCAAAAATGTAAATATTAGGAGAAATGTACACTACAGTGCTGACGAATTTTCAAACTGATGTGAAGAACTGAACTTTAGATTGGAAAAATGAACAATTCAGAAACCAAAAGTGGCCTATTCATGCTTCCGTGGCACACACACAACCCTCCAAATAAACATAGTCTAGTCTACTGAATGACTGACCAAAAGCAACTCTTCTATGAGGCAAGATTTTGGCGCTGAATAATTAGTTGTTTCTAGTAGTGTTTACTCATGGGAGATAGTGCCAATTTACGTAACGATAACTCACTTGCTAGGTAGCAGCTACCCATTCCATTGCGCTCAAGGCTGGAAGGATTCTTCTATGCACTCTTATTACAAACTTGATTTTCCAAAGCCTTATTTATTGCCACATCAGAGAGGTTCACCCACTAACTCAGGATTCATCATCTGGTAGTTTTCATGTAGCGTATTTAACCACATGGCCACATGGGTTGCAAGTTCCATCCAACTATGATTTCATCCAGCACTGTTTTTTATTATATGAGCTTTTATTTGCTGTTTATGTCTTATCTTGGAAGGCTGCCATATTTCCTCTTTTGCACAAGTTTCTTTTAATATATTTAGTATTTAATATATTTTAATTTTAATATCTTTTAATATATTTAGTCTCCTTAGAAACCCAGCTTCAAAAGGTCCACGTTTTTCATTATGAGTAAGGAAGCAATCTTATGACTCTGGAATTACAATATTGCCTGCAAAATCACTCAGGTTTCTCGAGGGAGGAGGGAAGACTGAAACAATAAACAAACCACAACTTGACTAATCTAGAAAGAAACCAAAGAGGGGAATTTCACTGGCATGTAATTATGTCTCACTTCCATTCCCACCCTCCTGTTAAATAGCAGAAGCCCTGGCTATTAGATAATCCCAGTGTTGTCTGTTGCCTGCATAGATTGTGTAGAGAATGAATTTCCACCTTGGACAGCCATCAAAGAAGTCAAGGCGTGGCACTGCTTCAGCAAGGCGGGCGAGGGCGGCACCATGCCCAGCCTCCGCCTCTTCCCTGGCGCCCGTGCTGAGGTGGCCACGGCAGACAGAGGCTCCCGGCGCGGCACTGCTTTGGCACGGCATGGCGGAGGCAGGCGAGGGCAGCAAGCTGATGCCGGGAGCCTCCGCCTCTTCCCTGGTGCCCTCCAGAACTTGGCGCCCTGGCGCCCCGCACCACTTGCCTCTATGGGCAAGGCGTCCCTGTGTATAGCTGAGCCATTGGTTTGTAGCTAACAATTCTGGGGCATCCTGGCTGACTCAGAGCCTCTACATGCTTTCTGCTCATTGTGCACCAGAACAGTTAATACCCTGCTCATCTGATGTTGGCTCATTAAAATACCATACTTGTTTTTCGGAATTTAACCCCCCCCCCGCCAGCTGTGTAATGGAAATAAACATGAGTGCAAAATACCTCCTGAGCTAGGGACAGGCTAAAATTGGGGTTTTGCTCTATGTAATACTGGAAATCTGTTTTAGAGTAATGTGTTTCTGACTGGCTTCCTCTTTGTGTTGTCTTTCACAGAATCATAGAGTCATAGAGTGGTAGAGTTGGAAAGACCCCAAGGGGCATCTAGTCCAATTCCCTGCAATGCAGGAATTTCAGCTGAAGCATCCATGACAGATGGCCATCCAACCTCTGCTTAAAAACCTCCAAGGAAGGAGAGTCCACAACCTCCTGAAGTGCAGAGTTCACACAGATTGTATGCGCTACATGCCTGCATGTTGTCGTTGTTAAATTTATTTATATCCTGCCTTTTCCCTGTACGTCCCTGTTTTATGGGATTTTTTAAATAGGCTACATTCCTTAGTAAGAATGGACAAGAGAGAGAAAAAGTGGTGGGGTAGGTTTTGCAGGCTTGCCACCCTTGTTCCTACTTATTCCTGCTTCCATTCTGGATCTTAAGTGTGCTCACTGAGTGCTCACATATGTAGCTTTAAGATCAGCCACAAACTATTTGGTTGGTTCACTTACTGTTAAAATAAAAGGCTGCTTATTGGACTCCAGCAGTAATAACCACTTGTATCAAGAGATTAGCTAGCAAGTGTGTGTGTGTGTGTGTGTGTGTGTGTGTGTGTGTGTGTGTGTGTAGAAACCTCTGTTTTTGTGTGGCTGGAATATAAAAGGTAAAAGGTAATGGTAAAGGACCCCTGGATGGTTAAGTCCAGTCAAAGGTGACTATGGGGTTGTAGCGCTCATCTTGCTTTCAGGCAAAGGGAACCAGCGTTTGTCCACAGACAGCTTTCTGAGTCATGTGGCCAGCATGACTAAACTGCTTCTGGCGCAACGGGACACTGTGACGGAAGCCAGAGCGCATGGAAACGCTGTTTACCTTTTTACTTGCACTGGCGTGCTTTCGAACTGCCAGGTTGGCAGGAGCTGAGACAGAGCAAGGGGAGCTCATTCCATCGTGGGGATTCGAACTGCCAACCTTCTGATCGGCAAGCCCAAGAGGCTCAGTGGTTTAGACCATAGAACCACCCACTTGACAGAGGTATACACTGCACCTGTTGCTCTGCCGACCTTTGCATCTGGAAGGTTGCCCATGAGAGAATTTAAACTGCAAGTTGGGAAAATCTTCTGACTCCTGGTGTGCATTGACTGCTGGTGGCTCTGTCTGGAGATGCTAGAGATTGAACCCTGGGATCTTCTGTGTGCCACCCAAGTGTGGAAAGCAGGCAGGATACAGCCAATCGGAGACTTCTGAAGATGTGCAGGTGTGTTTTGTAGTTGGTGAGCTGCGGCAAAAAATGCCATCTTGTGCATGCACCAGCCCTTGGGGAGAACCAGAGTGGTCCAGCAGAAAGGAAAACTGGGCAAGTTAACTTGAGTACATCTTTAATATAGCTCCAGGTGAGCAACTGAAATGAAAACTAAACATTCCACAGGGCTCTTGACATTTTGGGATTTTGTTGTTTAGTCGTTTAGTCGTGTCCGCCTCTTCGTGACCCCCTGGACCAGAGCACGCCAGGCACTCCTGTCTTCCACTGCCTCCCGCAGTTTGGTCAGACTCATGCTGGTAGCTTCGGGAACACTGTCCAACCATCTCGTCCTCTATCGTCCCCTTCTCCTTGTGCCCTCCATCTTTCCCAACATCAGGGTCTTTTCCAGGGAGTCTTCTCTTCTCATGAGGTGGCCAAAGTATTGGAGCCTCAGCTTCACGATCTGTCCTTCCAGTGAGCACTCAGGGCTGATTTCCTTCAGCATGGATAGGTTTGATCTTCTTGCAGTCCATGGGACTCTCCAGAGTCTCCTCCAGCACCAGAATTCAAAAGCATCAGTTCTTCGGCGATCAGCCTTCTTTATGGTCCAGCTCTCACTTCCATTATTCCATTATTATTATTAATTATTATTATTATTATTATTATTATTATTATTATTATTATTATTATTATCCATACTTCACTACTGGGAAAACCATAGCTTTAACTATACGGACCTTTGTTGGCAAGGTGATGTCTCTGCTTTTTAAGATGCTGTCTAGGTTTGTCATTGCTTTTCTCCCAAGAAGCAGGCGTCTTTTAATTTTGTGGCTGCTGTCATCATCTGCAGTGATCATGGAGCCCAAGAAAGTAAAATCTCTCACTGTCTCCATTTCTTCTCCTACCATGAAATCTAAACAAACAATATTCATTTAGTTATATCTAATGAAAAATACCATGAAATAATACCTGTTCTAGGGCAGATTATGACAAGGCACATGATGGTGATTCGCAAATTCTTGTTCCTATTTCAAGTGTTCCGTATCTCTCTCCATTCTGCTGTGCTAAAAAGTGATCTCTTAATTTTGTATTTTGAATTTCAGGAAAAACCAAAACTAGATTAGTGTTTAACAATTGTTATACAAAGCTGGGTGGAGGCGGCTGGGGGCTCCCACAACTAACATTACACCACAACAAATTTCAGTTGAGTCAACTCCATTTTATTCTAGGAAGGCTGATAAAAAATTGGATTTCCATTAAACAGGAAATGTTGCCACACAGAGAGCTATGTGTTTTGCATTTTTGCAAATGATCTCCTTCAGGTGTACATCTAATTTACTACCCATATACTCCAAACACATTCAGGATTTGGAAGAAATGGCACCATGGCCTTTCTCTCCTCTGTTTGCCACTGCTTCCTCTTAGGTCACTGACTTGACTTTACGTAAAGTTGTCATATCGTGGGAGGAGAGGGAATCTTTTTAGATTGTGTGATATTTATGTTATCAACAATCTTACCTCTGTGGAACAAATTAAACATAGGTGTCCTGTGATTAAATTGGCTACATATCTACCTGTTTTCACACAACATTTGCTGATCAGGCTTTTAAAGCCCTGGCTGCTACAGCTCTAACCAAATTCAAAATACTTTGGGGTCATGTTGGTGTGGCGTTTATTTTTAAAAAAGGTCTAATACAGTGGTACCTCAGGTTACAGCCGCTTCAGGTTACGGACTCCGCTAACCCAGAAATAGTACCTCGGGTTAAGAACTTTGCTTCAGGATGAGAACTGAAATTGCATGGTGGCAACGTGGCAGCAGCAGGAGGCCCCATTAGCTAAAGTGGTGCTTCAGGTTAAGAACAGTTTCAGGTTAAGAACAGACCTCCAGAACAAATTAAGTACTTAACCCGAGGTACCACTGTATAATAAAATATTCTATCCCTAACTCTCTTGCTGAACCTGTGGGATGATCAGATGAAAACTTTTCATTCCAAAGAACTTTTGACACGGACGCTGGCTGTGACCAGGATTTCCGTAACTCAACAATGGAAAATGCAACCATATCTTCCTCTTTATTTATGGTGCAGAAAACTTGTGGACTTTGGCTGCTGCAGAAAAAGTAACATAGAAATTGCTGGTCTCTGGAGGGATGGGAGACCCAAAGTGGTTCTGCCATGTCAGGTGGGACATTAGTTCTTAGATTTTGGACTTGGGTGCACAACACTCACTAACTGCTCCATCTCAGGAAATATGACTGTCTTGAGCTATTGTAGCTAACTTTTCTATATGCCCTTCCCGGCTCTTGTAATTTCATTTAATTTCCCAGTATTCTTGATTTGCATTTATTGCTATATTTCAGTAAGTTGCCCCCCCCCAAAAAAAAACACTGAGCCAGTCTACTTCCCTCCCACATGCCACATTAGTCAATCTTTTAATATCCAATGTATACCTTTTAACTCTCTCTCTTTTTTAATGTAGCTTGATCTCATTTTTATTTACTATAATAGTATTTGTTGTTGTTTAGTCGTTTAGTCATGTCCGACTCTTCGAGATCCCATGGACCAGGGCACGTCGATAATAGTATTTATATACCTCTAAATCACAAAACATGTCAATGTGGTTTACATTGAAAAGATGGAAACCATGCAATAAAAGCATTTTAAAAAACACTTTCAATGAAAAAAGAGAGAGAGAATTAAAAACAAGCATCAATAAGCCGTTTTTGGGAGATGTGCTCTTAATTGACTGCATAGGCCTGGCGGAATAAAAAAAAAAGAAGCTTTCAGCAGGCATTTAAAAGTTGGCATAGAAGGCCGCTGCTGAATTTCTATTGGCAGAGCCAATGTGGTGTAGTAGAGTGTCAGACTACCGTACGTCTTGGAAGACCAGGATTCAAATCCTCATTCAGCCATGACTCTCACTGGGTCACCTTGGGCCAGTCACTCACTCTCAGCCTAACCACCTCACAGGGTTGTTCTGAGGATAAAATGAGAAAACCATGTGCACCACTTTGAGGTCCTTGGAGGAAAGGTGGAATATAAATGCAGTAAATGAGACTATTATAAGAAAAAAAAACCATCTCCATTTCCCTTATGGGGCACCCAAGAGCCCAAATAGAGTCCTTTTGTAGGTTCTCTATCGGCAGGAGAAAATAACAGAGGCCAACCAGAGATTATTGAGAAGCAAAGCGGCTAGTAAGCCTGATCTTTATTAAACTGTTGCAACAGGGTCCCCACTCACCCCACGCAGGAGGGAGGAGAAACCCAGAACAATGGTGCACAAGCCCTTATATAGACTTTTGAAATTGTGGCTTAGTCATGCTGGCACATGACCCGGAAGCTGTACGCCGGCTCCCTCGGCCAATAAAGCGAGATGAGCGCCGCAACCCCAGAGTCGGCTATGACTGGACCTAATGGTCAGGGATCCCTTTACTTTTACCTTTAGCCCAAGACCACCCCCCAATACATCATGCATACATCACTGAAGGGGCAGTCTACAGCAGAAATCCTGTCTGGCAGGAAACCTGTTGATGGGTTTACCTGGAGAGCCTGGCCATTCTTTTGTGACGATAAATACTTAATTCCTGAATCCAGGCCACGGGCTCACCCTATTCATGCACGGATAGGCCCTTAAGACATGATTTGTGAACAAAGAGCCAATGGGGAGGTTTTCCCATTTCCTTTGTCCTTACAGAGAAACGTTTGAGGTCAATTTGAGAGACAGAATGGTTTCAGGACTTTTTTCCTGTACTGTTTCAGACATTCAATGTATGTATGTATGTATGTATGTATGTATGTATGTATGTATGTGTTTGCCTGGTACATTTATTTTTTATATCTTATAATTTTTATATCTTATAATTCTCACAACAGAGATGAAATAAAATATTTCACAGGACTGGGCTGATGACACTAAAGGCTCAGGCTGACATCTAATTTCCCAGCTAATGCAGAACAGCTGGGTTTGTAAAAAGTCCCTTGCTATCAGCATTCTCAGCCACTTGACTTCCTCATCATCACCACCAGAGTTATATATCAGCTCTTTCGGATGACAAAGCGGTTTTTTAAAGGAAGTTGCATATAAGGGCCTCTAAATCATAACGTCTCAGTCATGTATTCTAAACGGAACGCCTATGAAACCAGTTAGAATCATTCTGACATGTGTGGCCCCTTTCGAGACAGCGCCTCTTTTTATTTTTAGACCTCTGACAGGATTGTCACGGTGGCCTAGTTCTCATGAAGTGGTAAATCTGTGTCGCCTTGGCCGCAATGCATCAGGTGGTTCACATGATTTAATGCTCCTCATTCTGATAATCTGAATGAAAATGATCTTTAAAAATAAAACATGCTTGCATGTAGAAAACCAATGTGTCAGTGGGAGAAGACAAGCTAGAACCCTTCTCCTATAAATCCTAGTTTTCTTTGCAAAAGTGTAGCACCCTGCTTGTGGTTAACGCTTAGCTGGAATGAAATATTCAACGCAGCAATAGAGAAATTAAAATAATAATTTATTTGTCAGACAAATAAATGAGAGGCTCAGTGGTATATGGTTACCAAGCTCTGGCCTGGCCTCTTGCCATCCTGGCCAGCACTTATATTCCCTTAATCCAGCCCCCTTTGCTCCTCCTGTGGCTGCCTCTGTCCAATCAGCCTGGTTGAAATTCCTATTGGCTGTTTGGTAGAACCAATCACAAAAGATACACCCACAAAAGATACACCCACTTCCTTGCCCTTATAAGGGAGACAAAGAGCTATATATAAATGACAAATAAGTAATAATATATCTTACATGGAATCTTAATTACCAGCTCACCTCTTGCCCTCCTTGCCCTCCTTGCCCTATTGCCTTCTAAAACAAATGTTTAATCTTACATTTTTATGTTCAACAGATGTCAAGGATCTTGAGTTTCACATCAATATTGAAAGATTTCCTTCATTTGAAAGTTTCTAAACAAATGCCTGACAACCATATATATATCAAGAGTGCTTGGATGGCGTCTTCTGTCTAGCAGGGGGGCTAGGCTGGTGGTTGACTTAATTTCAGGATAAATACAACTCTTACAACCATATGAAATAAGAATCTAGCATTCCTTAAATCCTTTGCATAATTACATTTAAGCCAATATATTTAAGCTAATATATTTCATTCACTTATCATAGGTAGCCTTTTAAAAGAATAAAGCCTTTGTAAAGTAAAAAGGAACTCAGTAAAAAACAGCTTTTAAAAAGAAGCCTCTTCAGTTTACACCTCCCCCCTTTCCCCCTCCTTTCCCAGCCAGCTAGATGCTTCTCCCATTAGCTCTTCCCAACAGCTTTAGAAAATTTCCCAAAAATGCTCTTTTTTCTTCTAGCCAAGCCAGTTGCCTTTTTCACTGCTCTTGGCCTTTCAACCTTGGAAAGAAGATCTGGCTCATTTTACTGAGAGGCACATTGGTATTATTTTACTATTTACCCTTGCCTTTAATTGTGTTTTCTCAGCCTTGGGGCAGCATATGTAATTCTCCCTTTTTTATGACTTTGAGAATTGTTTTTCTACTATAAATCAATGGGGCCCCCTTGTCTTAGGAGAAAAACCTCTTGCCAAGGTTCTTTCTGCCTGGCATGAAACATTTGAAAATCTAAGCCCATTTAATTTAGGAACCTGATCAAGATATAAGCCAATATAAGTCTTGATTAAAAATGCAGTCTATATTCAAATGCCACATTCCCCCCTTTCAAGCTCAAGGACCTTCATCCCAAGTGTCCTTGATAGCTTGACCTTCATCATATTCCTGAGGTAAAGCTCTGTATAGGGCCATGATATGAGGTAGAGTTTCATTTGAAACCATCTTGCTAATTGTACTTCTAAAACATGAAATGATACATGGCATCATACACAAAACCATTACCACTACTGTCAAGAAAAACAAGCAAGACAATAGTATCCCTTTGAGTCCTGTGACATTAGGTAACCAATTGGTGAGCCATCCCATATCCCATCCTTCCCATGTTTGTACTGGGACATGTGCTATATTCTCCATCTTTGTGGCCAACACACGGATTGCCTCACCATTATCTGAAATGTTAAAGCAACAGGCATTCCCTGTCAAGTTCAAGACTCCACATAGGCCTCCCTGCCTGGCAAGTACATAATCCATTCCCATTTTCAGCTGCAAAATGGCGGCTCTACTTTCATCCAACTGTTGTGCAATAAGTCTCAAACTCTGGGCCGTTGCATTGGTTACAAGTTCCACTACTGCTTGCAATCGAATTATTCTGTTTAGATTATAAATAGGATCCCGTGCCCCTTGTATGAGCTCACCAGGATTCCAGGAGGCAGGATCATAATAGGCTATAATGCGCTCTGGCGGCCAATCATCAGTACCGCTCCAACTTTGGGTACTTCCTCCTGCTATATGAGAAATATCAGCATTCCTTCGTGTTCGCCTGGCCGAACTAGTGGGCATAATCCACATTGGTGGTAATACCCAACCCAAGAAACAAGTCCCACTCCATTTGGAAGGGAGCTTTTTGTATGCCCATTCTCCACATATCCACCACAACCATCGGGTCTGAGGTTTTTGGTACGTGGAGTACAGAAGGCGAAATACCAAAAGAGGTAGAGAGTTCACAGTGCAGTATGTTAGATTGCCTTTTTCTGTCACAGTTATGTTCCACACCACTTTCCATGCGTGAATAAAAGGAGGTGCACAGGGCAAGGTATTCCGAGTTCGATAGGTAGTACCGTGTGCCCAGGTATGACTATTCTTAATATAATCCCAAGTATAGTGACAATGAGAAGAGCCTATCATGGGAGAATCAGCTGCATCTGATGATTTATGTACACAGAATTCCCCTTGTACAGGTATAACTCGTAATGGTTTAGTTGAGTTCCATCCGGGGAAATTCTGTATTTCTGTTTGGTGTGGCATTTCGCTTACCATACCAATGGCATCTAATGGTATCGGTAATAAGGGCATACCTCCCTCTGAATCATCTGGCCCAAGAGAGCAAACAAGGCAATTGGTCCTATTTGCAACATTGGCTACCATTTCAGCTAAACCTACCCACATATTGTGGTCATGGCTGAATCCATATTTAGCCAATTTGGTCAGATTTAAGGACCCTTCCCCTTCCCAAGGGATCAGGATTAATAATAAAATCATGTTGATGTCTAGTATATGCATTCCTTCCACAAAAGATTACCTTATTGTGATAGCAAATAATTATTAGCCCCAATATAATTCCCCCAGTGACAGAAATGGGGTACCACCAAGACCAAAACATATATCCCGAGGATCCCCAATGAGTAATATCTCTGATAATTGTTCCACAAGGGGGCAGTCAATCAATTGTATTAGAGAATCTTTCCGTTCACAGTCGCTGGTTCAGACGCTCCTCAAGCTTCAGGCGTGCGCAGGTCAGCCAGCTTCCAGGTTGTGGCTGCAGCAGGCCGGTCGTCAAATGTTGCCCGTGACCTAGCCCGTTCCCGGTAGGGCTAGATACAGGGGTTTTTGGAGAGAGTTAGTTTTAAAGGATTAGAGGGGTCACCTTTGCACGTCCAACTGCCTTCGGACTTCTTCAAACGAGAGTGATGAATCCAGGGGGTCACCTCAGCTACCTTCACCGCTGTTGGAGTAGAGAGCAAGACGGTGTAAGGTCCACGCCACTTTGGTGCAAGTGGATCACGTTTCCACTCTTTCACCCATACGCTATCGCCAGCCTGGAACTGATGAATCGGCTCGGCAATGCTGCACGGCGTGCGTTCGAGGGCCCACCTGTTAAGAGAAACAAAAACACGGGAGAGAGATTGCACTTGTCCCTGTGTCACATGATCTCCTATTTGTTTAAGGTCAGCTGGAATATCCTGAACAAAGGAGGGCGGTCTCCCATACAGGAGCTCAAAAGGTGACAACTTAAGTCTTTTTGTGGGTGCACACCGAACACGAAACAGTGTTATGGGTAACACATCTACCCATCCCAATCCCGTTTCCTGGGTTAATTTTGCCAATTGGGTTTTCAGAGTCCGATTCATTCTTTCAGTTTTCCCTGAACTCTGAGGCCTATATGCTGCATGCAGTCTCCATTTTACTTGTAGGACTCGACATACATCTTGTACTACTTGATCAATGAACGCTGGCCCATTATCACTTCCAATGCATCTAGGTAATCCAAACCTTGGGATCAATTCAGTGAGGAGTCTCTTAGTTACCTCTCGTGCCTTTTCAGTTCGGGTGGGAAAAGCTTCAACCCATCCGGTAAGAGTATCTACAAACACAAGGAGATACTTGAATCCCTTAGAAGGGACCAGCTCTGTGAAGTCCACAATTAGACTTTCCATGGGGACATATCCCACATGTTGAATTCCAGGAGGTTGTACTGGTCCCTGCCTGGGATTGTTTTTAGCACAAAGAACACATTTCTGTGAAATGCAAGTTGCTAATTGTGATAGATTAATAATATACAACTTCCGACTGAGACTCTCTCTGGTTGCAGTACCGCCAAGGTGAGTAGATTCATGATAATTTCTTACAATTGTGCCTGCTAGATGATGAGGTACATAAATCCTATTGTCCGGCAGGATCATCCAACCGTCCTTCACAACCGCTCCTTCCTGTTCAGCCCACTTCCTCTCTTCTGGGGTATAGTGAGGTTTAACTTCTTCTGGAACTACCTCTGGTATGAGGGCTGCTATAAATCCTCCCACAGGCTTTTGGGCTGCCTCTCGGGCTGCTTTGTCAGCAGCATGATTTCCTCTGGTTATTGGATCCCTTCCTCGTCCATGACCTTTGCAGTGCATTACAGCAATCTGTTCTGGAGCCCATACTGCTTCTAACAGGATTTCTACTTCAGGTCCATATTTCAAGGCCTTCCCGTGGGCTCCTATTAGACCTCTTTCTTTCCATAGAGCTCCATGTGCATGCAGGGTTAAGAAGGCATATTTAGAATCAGTATAGATGTTTGCCTTACATCCAGCTGCCAATTGCAGAGCTCTAGTTAAGCCTATAAGTTCAGCTTTTTGTGCTGATGTGCCAGCAGGCAAAGCTTCAGCTTCCACAACTTCCTCATTGGTGACCACAGCATATCCTGCTCGTCTGGCACCTTCATGAAGGTAACTGCTACCATCCGTATAATATACAACATCTGGATTTTTCAATGGTTCATCTTTCAGATCAGGTCTACTGGAATAAACTTCATCCATTACTTGGAGACAATCATGTGATTCCTCATCATCTACCTCTGGTAGGGGCAGCAAAGTCGCTGGATTGAGCATATTCACTACTCGTAGATGAATCCTGGGATTTTCACACAATAGGCCTTGGTATCTAGCCATCCTTGGGTTCGTTAGCCAATAACTACCCTTATATTCCATGAGTGTCAGAACAGCATGAGGTACATTCACATACATCGTCTGGCCGAAGGTAAATTTATCAGCTTCTTTGACAAGGCTTGCAGTGGCCGCTACTGCCCTTAGGCATGGAGGCCATCCTTTTGCTACTGAGTCCAATTGTTTAGACAAATAAGCTACTGGGCGGTTCCAACTTCCTAATCTCTGGGTCAGGACTGCAGCTGCAATCCCATTCTGTTCATGTACATACAGCTGAAAGGGTTTTTCCGAATTAGGCAATCCAAGGGCTGGGGCCTCCATAAGTCGTTGTTTGATAACTAAAAAGGCTTGTTTCTGCTCAGGTCCCCATACGAATGGGTCCTTTTCTGCACCTCGAGTGCTTTCATGTAAGGGCTTGGCCAGACTGCTGAAATCAGGTATCCATAGTCTACAAAACCCTGCTGTTCCCAGGAATCCTCTAAGTTGTTTTCTTGTGGTAGGTTCCTTGATAAGGCAAATAGCTTCTTTCCTCTCTGGTCTCAATGCTCGTTGTTGGTGTGAGATGTCAAAGCCCAAATATTTGACCTTTTCTAAACATAACTGTGCCTTTTTCTGGGAAACTCGGTAGCCAGCTTCCCAGAGCAAGTGGAGCAGTTCCTCTGTCCCTTCTTTACAGGTATTAAAATCCTTTGCCGCTAGTATAAGATCATCTACATATTGCAGAACCACCTTTTCTCCCGGTATTGAGGGGTAACTTGTTAGATCCCTCGCCAAGGCAGTGCCAAATAAAGTTGGGGAATTTTTAAATCCCTGGGGCAATCTTGTCCAGGTTAGCTGGCCTTTTGTTCCTGTCAAAGGGTCTTCCCACTGGAAGGCAAATATAGGTTGGCTCTGTGGTGCCAGCCGGCAACAGAAGAATGCATCTTTCAAGTCCAATACAGTAAAAAATGTTGCTTCTGGTGGGATCAAACTCAACAAGGTATATGGGTTTGGTACATTTGGGTGCAAGGTCTCGATAGCCTGGTTTACGAGCCTCAAGTCCTGCACTGGCCTGTATTCATCTGTCCCAGGTTTTCGAACAGGCAAAAGGGGTGTGTTCCATTCTGATTGGCAAGGCTTAAGCAGACCATATTTTAATAGGCGGTCCAAATGTTTCTGGATGCCCTCTGCTGCTCGCCGGGGTAAGGGATATTGCTTTACAGATACGGGGGTAGCCATAGGTTTTAGGGTTACTACAATTGGAGCTATATTCTTAGCCATTCCTGGTGGGCTATTTTCGGCCCATACTCCTGGTGGCACTTGTAGAGTTCGGAGGAGCTTGTTTAATTCTGTATCCAATGTGGGTTGGACTTGCAGGGCTGACATTAGGCGCCATGATTGTTCCTTAGGTACTGAGAGGGTAATTATTCCTGCTGCTTTTGATGGCAGTTTCATTTCTGGACCTCGAGGAGTGAAGGTGATTTGGGCCTGCAATTTGGACAGCATATCTCTGCCTAAGAGAGGTATTGGACACTCAGGTATATACAAAAACTGATGGGTTAAACGATGTCCCCCAATCTGGCATTCCAAAGGTTGGAGGAAAGACCTCTTAGCTGACTGTCCAGTGGCACTTTTAATGACTACACTTTTGGATGCCTTTTTCTGCAATAGTTCTGGGAGTACTGAGTATTCAGCCCCAGTATCAATCATAAAGTCTATTAAATGGCTCCCTAATTGAATCGTGACCGTGGGCTCCTGGAAGCCTAACTTTATGGAGTCCGGTCGTTCCTAGTCTTGAGTAAAATCCTCTTCTGCCAGTCCAATGAAATTGTCTCTATTCTGTCCTTGTCCTGGTCTCTGATATCTTCCATTTCGGATCATTCCCCGTCCCCGTCCCTGGTTTCTTGGGCCGGAGCCTGGGCCTGGGCCTGGGCCTGGGCGTACTTCTTCCAACCTCAGGGGTTCAGGACACTCCCGCTTCCAATGACCCTCCTTCTTGCAATTTGCACATTGATTCCTTCCCAGTGGTGGATTCCTTCCTCGCCCTCTCCCTCCATTTAAGGGGCGGTGGTCTTGCTTCACTGCTGTGGCTAGCATTACCATCTTTTCCTTCTGCCACTTCTTCTTCTCTTGCTTCTCAGCCTCATCCCTATTCCGATAAACTCGGCGTGCAATGGCCATAATTTGGCTCATCAGCATCCCTTCCCATCCTTCTGATTTCTGAATTTTCTTACGAATATCAGAAGCGCACTGGGCCACAAATGTAGCAGTAATCATTCTGCTGTTTTCAGGGGCTTCAGGGTCAAAAGGAGTCCATATACGATAGGCTTCTTGCAGCCTCTCTAAAAAGTCTCCTGGACTCTCATTTGGTTTCTGTTCTACTTCTGAGACTTTAGACATATTAGTGGGCTTCTGGCATGCCCTGCGGATACCTTGCACAAGTGTCTGGCGGTAGGTGGTAAGTCTGGCCAGGTGAATTCCATTGTTTGGATCCCAATTAGGATCTTCCAAGGGAAAGTTATCTTGGAGATGACGGTCAATATTAAAAATATTTCCCACTCTGGCCTGCTCACGCAAATATATCTGTGCCTTTTCAATTATGTCTCTCCTTTCCTCAGTGGTGAAAAGAGTATTTAGGAGCTGGCGACAATCTGTCCAAGTAGGGCTATGAGTATTTACTATTGAAGTCACCAAGTCCATCATAGCCTGAGGTTTTTCTGCAAAAGATGGGGTGTGTGTTTTCCAATTCATCAAATCTGTAGTTGTGAATGGAATATATTGCAGGGTCGAAGTTCGAGGTGGCCGTGGTCCGGGTTGCCCGTTAACCAGCGCAGGCTCCTCAAGTGCATCAAATACTCTTCTAAGAGGGGCTACTACGTGATCTTTCTCTTCGCTTTGCTCTAGGGGCCTCAAATCATAGGGGATGGTATTTGTCCCAAGGCGTTCTTTTAGCAGCTTTATACGCCTGGCTGTATTGCTTGCTGACCGATCAAGGTCTCCCTGTAACTTCTGTAATATTTCTCTGGGACTTGGATGTACAGGGGTTTGGGGTGGGCAATCAGTTGTTCCACTAAAGGAGACTGTGGATGCAGGTCTATTAGGAGTCACAGGTGGAATAACCACTTCTGCTTGGGCTTTATTATAGGACTCCAATGCCTCCTGAAGATATTTATCATAATCTATCAAGGAATCAAGCTCTGTGACTCCACTCCCATTATTCATTCCACTTTCTTGCCTTGGGGTTACAACTGGCGGAGTGTTTGAATTAAGCTCCCTTCGATGTGGAGCATAGGGTGGAGGTGGAAGCACCTCTTCCTCTGGTCCCTCAAAAATGGGTTTGAGTTTATTTGGCAAGATTCCTTTCCTAGCTTCAGCTTTTACAGCCAATAATTTGCATCGTTTGACTTTGCATTCCCTTATCCATGGAGGATTTTTATTTAATGTGCTCAGCCAGGAATCTATATATGGAAATTGTTCTGGGCACCCTCCAGTTTCTTTGGCGATATTAGACCAAAGTTTGCTTACTAAATTTATATCAAAAGTTCCCTGAGATGGCCATTCAGTATTTTGTTTCGGCCATTCTAGTTCACATAACGTTCTCAAGCGCTCTGGCGTCATTTTGACTCCATATGCCCCTGAGAAGGCTTTCTTAAAATTATTTAACATACACTCAAGAGGTGTATTTTCCCCCTTTGAACCCCCAACTCCCATTGTATGGCCCTGTGAAGTATCCACTCAGTCACTCACACACACGCTTTGTGGGTTTCCTTGCCTAGTGAAGTCGCCTTACTAAGAACCGAAGTACTGCCCACTCCACACTCAGGTCAGCTACAGATTGCTCTGTACTTTCTCACACATACAATGCGCTAGATACTTCACCACACTCTACCTCCCAATTTTCCCTTTTCCTCCACCAGACCAACATCTGATGTACCCAACCACCTAGCGTACTCAGTTTCCCCTTACTGAGACGCAGAAGTTTGATCAAGACTTCTCTTCCTCCCAATTAATTGGAGGGCCAAAAATCCCTTTGTGCACTTACCCTTGGTTGGTTCCCTGTTTCCCCCGGTCCGTCGCCGCCAGTGAGCAGGGTATCAGACAGACGAGTCTTCTGCGTTCCCCCTGGAAAAATTTACCAGTGCGCGCTGGGTAAGCAGTGGTCCTCTCTCTTGTACCCTGCCCAGTAGGGCGAAGGGGCTGCGTTCCAGCAGACCACTTATCCGAGTCACAGTGGCACCATAAAATGTAGCACCCTGCTTGTGGTTAACGCTTAGCTGGAATGAAATATTCAACGCAGCAATAGAGAAATTAAAATAATAATTTATTTGTCAGACAAATAAATGAGAGGCTCAGTGGTATATGGTTACCAAGCTCTGGCCTGGCCTCTTGCCATCCTGGCCAGCACTTATATTCCCTTAATCCAGCCCCCTTTGCTCCTCCTGTGGCTGCCTCTGTCCAATCAGCCTGGTTGAAATTCCTATTGGCTGTTTGGTAGAACCAATCACAAAAGATACACCCACAAAAGATACACCCACTTCCTTGCCCTTATAAGGGAGACAAAGAGCTATATATAAATGACAAATAAGTAATAATATATCTTACATGGAATCTTAATTACCAGCTCACCTCTTGCCCTCCTTGCCCTCCTTGCCCTATTGCCTTCTAAAACAAATGTTTAATCTTACATTTTTATGTTCAACAGATGTCAAGGATCTTGAGTTTCACATCAATATTGAAAGATTTCCTTCATTTGAAAGTTTCTAAACAAATGCCTGACAACCATATATATATCAAGAGTGCTTGGATGGCGTCTTCTGTCTAGCAGGGGGGCTAGGCTGGTGGCTGACTTAATTTCAGGATAAATACAACTCTTACAACCATATGAAATAAGAATCTAGCATTCCTTAAATCCTTTGCATAATTACATTTAAGCCAATATATTTAAGCTAATATATTTCATTCACTTATCATAGGTAGCCTTTTAAAAGAATAAAGCCTTTGTAAAGTAAAAAGGAACTCAGTAAAAAACAGCTTTTAAAAAGAAGCCTCTTCAGTTTACACCTCCCCCCTTTCCCCCTCCTTTCCCAGCCAGCTAGATGCTTCTCCCATTAGCTCTTCCCAACAGCTTTAGAAAATTTCCCAAAAATGCTCTTTTTTCTTCTAGCCAAGCCAGTTGCCTTTTTCACTGCTCTTGGCCTTTCAACCTTGGAAAGAAGATCTGGCTCATTTTACTGAGAGGCACATTGGTATTATTTTACTATTTACCCTTGCCTTTAATTGTGTTTTCTCAGCCTTGGGGCAGCATATGTAATTCTCCCTTTTTTATGACTTTGAGAATTGTTTTTCTACTATAAATCAATGGGGCCCCCTTGTCTTAGGAGAAAAACCTCTTGCCAAGGTTCTTTCTGCCTGGCATGAAACATTTGAAAATCTAAGCCCATTTAATTTAGGAACCTGATCAAGATATAAGCCAATATAAGTCTTGATTAAAAATGCAGTCTATATTCAAATGCCACAAAAGGACAGGGGCAATTACGGAAGAGCATTCCACCACACGCACCCTCACTACGATCTGACGTTGGAGAGCCCTGCCAACACAGGTTGATAGGAATCATAGAATCATAGAATCATAGAGTTGGAAGAGACCACAAGGGCCATCGAGTCCAACCCCCTGCCAAGCAGGAAACACCATCAGAGCACTCCTGACATATGGTTGTCAAGCCTCTGCTTAAAGACCTCCAAAGAAGGAGACTCCACCACACTCCTTGGCAGCAAATTCCACTGTCGAACAGCTCTTACTGTCAGGAAGTTCTTCCTAATGTTTAGGGGGAATCTTCTTTCTTGTAGTTTGGAACCATTGCTCCGTGTCTGCTTCTCTGGAGCAGCAGAAAACAACCTTTCTCCCTCCTCTATGTGACATCCTTTTATATATTTGAACATGGCTATCATATCACCCCTTAACCTCCTCTTCTCCAGGCTAAACATGCCCAGCTCCCTTAGCCGTTCCTCATAAGGCATCGTTTCCAAGAACTAGGATTATGAAGGGGTTCCCTTCAGTCTTTCTCAACAGAAATCAATAGGTGTCATGGACTTCTTATGAGGAAGGAAGCAATAAGGCTCCAATCCAGCTGATGGCGGTAGCAAACCTGCAGCTGGGAATGGTGTCTGAGCAGGAGATGTGTTTATTCATTTTTGCAAATAACTTCAGAAGAGCAATTCAAATTGGGGAAAATTGCAAGGCAAGGGAAGCATGTGTTTGCGTGTGCGTGTACACGCTAAAATAAAAAAGGCACTTCTGCCGTGATCCAGTTTGAGTCACCCCACATTTAACTAACAGTGGAAAACATCAGGAGACAGATCAATGTCACAGATCGATGGCATCTTACCATACTTTGCCCACCCTAATGGTTACACTATGGAAATAAAAAAATTCCTTCCAGTAGCACCTTAGAGACCAACTAAGTTTATTGGTATGAGATTTCGTGCGCATGCACACTTCTTCAGATACACTGAAACAGAAGTCCTCAGACCCTTATATATAGTGAGAGGGTGGGGAGGGGTATTACTCAGAAGGGTGGTGGGAACCCAATCTTAAACAACTCCTCACCCACAATAATATAACAACCAGACATTACATGGACACTGGTACCAGAGCCTGCAATAAACCCAGATGCCAACTTTGCTGCCATATACACCCGGAAAACACAATTACTGGCCCCAACAACATCAAACATACCATCTCAGGACTATTTAATTGCTCATCTTGTAGCATTGTGTATGCCAACAACAAATGCCAACAGTGCCCTTCAGCTCTCTATATTGGACAAACAGGCCAAACCCTACGCCAAAGGATAAATGGACATAAATCTGACATCACGAATCACAAGACAGAGAAACCAGTAGGAGAACATTTCAATCTCCCAGGACATTCTATACAAAATCTCAAAGTAGCTGTCATATTACAAAAGAATTTCAGGAAAATGACTGGAAAGAGAAGTTGCTGAATTGCAACTTATTACCAAACTTAAAACCTGGTCTGAATAGAGGCATTGGATTCTTATCTCATTATACATGATAAAGCTATTTTTAGCCATCTCACCCCTTGCTTTTTCCTGTAAGACCAATTGCAGTCGTTAACAGTCGTCAACAGGTTTACTACACCTATCAGCCAATCACCCATTCCCACCACCTTTCTGAGTAATACCCCTCCCCACCCTCTCACTATATATAAGGGTCTGGTGACTTCTGTTTCAGTGTATCTGAAGAAGTGTGCATGCACATGAAAGCTCATACCAATAACAAACTTAGTTGGTCTCTAATGTGCTACTGGAAGGAATTTTTTTATTTTGTTTTGACTATGGCAGACCAACATGGCTACCTACCTGTAACTAAAGGTAAAGGTAAAGGTACCCCTGCCCATACGGGCCAGTCTTGACAGACTCTGGGGTTGTGCGCCCATCTCACTTAAGAGGCCAGGGGCCAGCGCTGTCCGGAGACACTTCCGGGTCACGTGGCCAGCGTGACATCGCTGCTCTGGCAAGCCAGAGCCGCACACGGAAACGCCGTTTACCTTCCCGCTGGTAAGTGGTCCCTATTTATCTACTTGCACCCGGAGGTGCTTTCGAACTGCTAGGTTGGCAGGCGCTGGGACCGAGCAGCGGGAGCGCACCCCGCCGCAGGGATTTGAACCGCCGACCTTTCGATCGGCAAGTCCTAGGCGCTGAGGCTTTAACCCACAGCGCCACCTGCGTCCCATACCTGTAACTAGAACTACGGAAATACACGGCTTCAATTGTTACACTATTTCTATGCAATCGTTACTGAAATATACTCAGAGTCAAGTGTGAATTTCATGCTCTCTTCAGCTCGTAGTAGCAATGAATGAAACTTTCCCCAAAACATCTAGCTATATATACATTGTTTACACAATGGGCCCCGTGTGATTGGCTAATTGCAGGCTGCTCCTATAGGCCAATCGGGTTGTGGATTCACTTCCTCCAGAAGCCTGATTGGCTGTTCCTGCAGACTAATCAGGTTGCTGATTCACTTCATCCAGGAGCCTGATTGGCTGCTCCTGCAGGCCAATCAGGTCGCTGATTCACTTCCACCTGGAGCTGGATTGGGTGGCTCCTGCCGACCAATCAGACTGCTGCATTCTGGATCCTATTGTTCTAGGATTCAGCTCAGTACATAACACCTACACTGTGGAAATGTAAAGGTTTCAGGGTGGAACAGTCTCTGCTTTCTAAATAACCGCCTTCCAGTAGACTGAAGGGGCTTCCAGTGACAATGGTCTCAATGGAAGGGCTTGCCTTCAGCCCTGCCTAGCTAGGAGGCAGAAGGCTGCTGACCAACTTCTGGAATCCCAGCTGTTGTGACACCGCTTGACCTTGAACTTCAGCAGCTGGTTTCTTTTTCAACAGAGGCGCTCTTTTGGGCAACGACTTCATTTCCGAGGGACGCAGTGTTGTGGAGGATGACAGAGCATTCCTGCAGAGCCACTGCTCCCTTCCAAGATGGGAAAGCAGCCATCGAAACAAGAAGCATGTGGGCACTGGGCACGAATCTTCTAGCTGTGCACCATCCCCTCAAGGTGGGTAGGGAACTTTGTGGCAGGGCAGAGTTGGTCGGGTCAGAGGGTGGCAGGGCCCGATGGCAGCATTAAGGCCTAGCCTTGGAGAAAGAACAAAATGGAGAGGGGTGGTAGCTTCTGGGCTAACCTCTCCTAAGCAGCCGCCTATCAACACTGTTCCGTGGGGAAAGCTGTAGCCCTGTTGCCCAGAAGCTAAGGCAAATATTGGAAATGGACCTGCACTTAGATAAATTCAAGCATGTGGGCTTTAAAGGTAAAGGTAAAGGACCCCTGACAGTTAAGTCCAGTCGCGAACGACTCTGGGGTTGCAGCGCTCATCTTGCTTTACTGGCCGTGGGAGCCAACGTTTGCCCGCAGACAGTTTTTCCGGGTCATGTGGCCAGCATGACTAAGCCGCTTCTGGCGAAACCAGAGCAGCGCACGGAAATGCCATTTACCTTCCCACCGGAGCGGTACGTATTTATCTACTTGCACTGGTGTGCTTTTGAACTGCTAGGTTGGCAGGAGCAGGGACCGTGCAACGGGAGCTCACCCAGTCGTGGGGATTCAAACTGCTGACCTCCCGATCAGTGGTTTAGACCACAGCTTCATGCAAAAAGGTTTCTCTGACTTTTCAGGGTTTTTAAAAAAACTGTTTGTAGGGGATTTTTGCATGCAAATAAAGAGTGCGTTCCAATCAAAGTGTGGGCAGTTTATCCTTCTTCCTTGACATAGACCTTTCTTTTCATTAATTTACTGTAAACGGAGGACCAGTCAGAAGCCTGAAGAATTCATGAATTTTTAGACCAGATATAGGACTGGCAAGAAAGGAAAGCTGTCATGTAAAATCAAACATTTGGGCTATTTGCCCTCAGAGAATTGGAGAATGACAAGTTCTCCAAATCCAGAAGTTATTCCAGATGAAACAAATTCCACAGGGTGCAGAGCCCTGCTTGCTTTTGAATCTACCCAAGGTGAGGGTTGAAAGTCATCTCACCACTGAAGTCTCAGTGACAATACTTCTGCCTGAATATACCTGTTCTTGGAAGGAGTTTACTTTCCTGGTTGTCACTGGGTTTTAAGCCAGAAAGAGTTCCCTCTGGCTTCCTGCTGCGTCTCCCACATTGAGGAAATGCTTCACTTTCTCTACTTTCTCTTTAAAGCCCTATACGGCCTAGGACCCTCGTACCTATGGGACCGCCTCTCCTGGTATGCCCCACAGAGAAACTTACAGTCTTCAAATAAAAACATCTTGAAGGTCCCAGGCCACAGGGAGGTGAGGCTGGCCTCAACTAGAGCCAGGGCTTTTTCGGCTGTGGCTCCGACCTGGTGGAACCCTCTGTCACAAGAGACTAGGGCCCTGTGGGACTTGACATCTTTCCGCAGGGCCTGCAAGACAGAGCTGTTCCGCCTGGCCTTTGGCCAGGGCACAGCTTGACTCCCTCCCTCGGCAATCTTCGCGGAGCTCTGGCCCAATGGTGGCCAGTGGCTTGAATTTAATTAATTTTATAATGAATGATTTTAGAGTGTTGTTTGTGCTGTACTTTTGTACTGTTTTATTGTTGTTAGCCGCCCTGAGCCCGGCTTCAGCTGGGGAGGACGGGATATAAATAAAATTTATTATTATTATTATTACTTTTCACACCTATGCTGCTACTGCGGCTACTCTCTCCTCACAAACGTACCCTCTTCTTTGTAATTTGCAGAGGAAGTAAAGATTCAATCAAAACTTTATTAGCAAAGCCAACAGGCCACAGCTATACAAGAATTAAAAATAGAAATAAGGATAAAAGGGAGAAAAGAACAAGCAAAAGGAGGTCCGTCAGATGAACAAGTCTGTCACTCAGATGGTGGCCCTCAATTTCATAGCTCTTTCGATGTACCTCGCGACCTTCTCTGTTATCTGACTATCCGTATCAGATAAGAGGAAATACAGTGTGATGTCTGGTGAACGGCCGGGGTTGGAGAGAATGAGTGGAGTAATTATCTCATTCCTTAGGTCTTTGTAAAGGGGGCAGGATAGGAAGACGTGGGACACTGTTTCCGTGTTACCATCTCCACATGGGCAGAGTCGTTTTTCAAATGGAGTCTTTTGGTAGCGACCTTCGAGTACGGCAGAAGGGAGAACATCCCATCTAGCCAATGTAAAGGCACGTCTATATTTTGGGATGGTTAACTTAAACAAATATGAAGCTGGAGAGTCAAAATGAGAAGGGGGAAAGTAGGTATACCATGGGCACAGTTTCTTTAAGATAGTCAGGTTGTTTTGCCGTTCAATGTCTTTCAGGCGCTGGCCTATTAGACTCTTTGCTTTAATGAGGCCCATTGATAGTAGGGACTGTGAATGCAGACCGCATGTAAGAAGTTTTTGATGCACAGTTTTGAACCACTTGCTTTTGTGGGGCAGAGGAAGTAAATGCATCCAACACAACTGTGAGGCTCAGCCAAAACAAAACAAAACAAAGAAAAACTTCTGAAAACCACCAGGGGTCAGCTAAGAATACAGTACATACCCAGATTTCTCCAGTAAAAAACCTGAGCGCACCAAATCCACATTTTCCCTCTGTAGCATGAGGGTAGAATTGTCACAGAAAAGTACATTTTGGCCACTCAGCCAAAATCAGTTCCTCAGACCAACCAGAAAGCCTTTTTTTGCATTTGTGGTGGATTTCCAGAAAACCAGGAACATTGTTTGGTTCCAGCAATTCCAGCCCTAAGGTTCTGCTCACTTAAATCTAAATACTGTATCAGAGGCTGTCTGCAGCTGGGAAAGGTCAGAGGCTTGGCATAGCTAACCTTGTTTCTCTCAGCCTGATTAAATTCCGAGTTGCAAGGGCACACGTACTTAAAAAGAACCACATAATCCTGAAAAACCATTTCCCATGAATTTCCATCCTCAGGGTTTCCAGTGTAGATGCAGTCTTTCTGCTCATATTTTAAACGTTGAAACCTGATATTCAGGGGTGCATGCCTGTGGCCTGTGGTTTGTCCTTTACCTGAAGATCACAGAATCATAGAATTGTAGAGTTGGAAGTGACACAGGCTCATTTAGTTCAATCCCTTGCAATGCAGGAATCTCAGCTAAAGCAGCCATGGCAGATGGCCATCCAACCTCTGCTTAAAAACCTCCAAGGAAGGGAGGTCCGCAACCTCCCGAAGGAGACCGTTCCATTGCCAAACAGCTCTTACTGTCAGAAAGTTTTGGTGATGGGTGATATTCCCCATGAGGATGACAGGAAGGAAGAGGCAGAGGTCCACTAAAGTCTTTGTCCACCTCTCCAGGAGGAGAACTGATCCCTCTCACTAGATCAACCCTGCCTGTGGTTGGGGATGATTTGGTCCTTGTGTTCCTCTCATGCTAGTTTTCCCCAGTCCCAAATTTCCTTGTATTCCTTTGTCTTCTTCATCCATCTATGTATCCTGTACCCTGGGGGATCACACCAATGACCCATCTAACTCAGCATCCTCTTCTTACAGAGACCAACCAATGTCTGCAGACCCTCCAAGTGTCCCTATTTTCCAGGGGCAGTCCTGGATTTACAGAGGCCGCCCTGGTTTCTGATTTGATCCTGGAATGTCCGAGTTTTCTTTTTTTCCCCTCTCCTCCATGTCTCGGAGAACAAGGAGATTAGTAACTATTCAACCTTTAGAAGACATCTGAAGGCAGCCCTGTAGAGGGAAGTTTCTTAATGTTTTATTATGTTTATATATGTGTTGGAAGCCACCCAGAGTGCTTGGGGAAACCCAGTCAGATGGTGGGGTATAAATAATAAAATAATAATAATGGAATATGTTATGTACTGAGTTGAATAGGATCCAAAATGCAGCAGTCTGATTGGTCCTAGGATTCAGAATGCAGCAGTCTGATTGGTCCTAGAACAATAGGATCCAGAATGCAGCAGTCTGATTGGTCCGCAGGAGCCACCCAATCCAGCTCTAGGTGGAAGTGAATCCGCAACCTGATTGGCCTACAGGAGAATCCCGGAATTAGCCAGTCACATGCGGCCCATTGTGTAAATAATGTATATAAAGCAGACAGTTTGGGGGAACTTCCATTCCTCGCTACTATGAGCTGAATAAAGAGCATGAGATCCACACTCGACTCCGAGTATATTTCAGAATAGGACATCCCTAGGATAAATGTTGGAGGGTATGTGCACAAGAGCACTCTCGTCTTCTTTTGTCTTCTGGTATTCAGATGCGTTGCTACGTCTGACCATGGAGGTAGGACAGGACCATCATGGCTGGTAGCCATCGACAGCATCCTCCTCCATAAATCAGTCTAATCCTCTTTTAAAGCCATTCAAGTTCCATGGGAGGGAGTTCCATAATTTAACTACCGTATTTTTCACCCTATAACACGCACCCGACCATAACACGCACGTAGTTTTGAGAGGAGGAAAATCCGTAGGCATGCCACCCGTAGGCATTCCCTCCATAACACGCACAGACATTTCCCCTTACTTTTTAGGAGGAAAAAAGTGAGTGTTATGGTGCAAAAAATACGGTATGTGCCACTTGACGAAGTGCCTTCTTTTCTCTGCCCCGAACCTTCCAACATTCTGCTTCATGGGACGCCCATGTGACCAGGAGCGCCGTTTTATTTATTGCCCATCCTCAAATGGCGCCAGCCTTTTGTTTCACACACAAACTGGCGCTTGAGCACTTATCTCCCTAGGCCCTTATCTCCTCCTCCCTTCCCAGTTCAGAGGTGGTTTTAATTAGTGCTCAGCGCTTCTTACATTACCTAACCCACTAAGAATGCAAGCATGTGGCGGTTGAGAGAAGTCCTGACAGAAGGGAGTTCCTGCTCTTTTTCACTGTGCAAGCTCCATTTTAACTTCATGGCTTCTTCACCCATCACCGTTGCCTCTCACCAAGATGGCAGCCTTGAAGGGAAACTTGCTAGGTTCCCTGCCTATGGTTAGGAGCATCTTTAGAGGCTTGCCTTTTGTTACCCCTCACATCCTCTTATTTGTGGGTCTGACCATTCTGACTCTGCGTTTTGAATTTCCTCACACACATTCTATGCCGCCATGTTTTTCTGCCTGCCTGCCTCTCTGTTTGTGTTCATCCTTTTTCTAGGAGGCTATCTGAATGCTTGCAGCTTCTCTTTCTTCAGGGTGTCTTTGAAAGTCACAGTTGAGGTGTGGAGCTTTGTCAGGTCCAGTCAATACACTTGCTAAACAGGAATGCCATGGGCATAGCCGGGGGGGGCAATCGCCCCCCTAAATAAATTAAAATCAATACAAATCAATACAAATCCGGGGTTCTGCCCCCTAACGACAGCCTGTCCCCCTTCCCAACAAAAATCCTAGCTACACCCATGAGAAATGCCGTTTTTGCTTGGCCAGTGAGGCCCATGGCTCATAATACAAGTGTTTTCCTTCTGCCCCTGAGCTCCATTTTGCACTGGTGGGTCCAGCATGCCTGATCTCCCCTGCTCTGTGGCAAGAGCTTCAAAGAGGGACTGTTTGAGCAATGGAGGGTTTGTGTTGAATCTTACCAATAAATTGGCTCAGCAGGAGCATCGTGTAACACCACCGCTGGTGTCTAGAGTTTTGCTTGAGTCAAGAGTGATCTTGCCTTCTCTGCTCCATTTATTTTGGCAAGTTCCACGCTAATAACCCTGCGGGATCGCCTGTTTCCCCTCTCACTGTTGTGTGAGAGACACTTTCTAATGTGCCAGTCTCCTTCCTGGGAGAAGGTGATTTTCCTAAGTTTCTATTCTAGCTTGGAAGCTTCATTTCCCAGAAGGTTATTTCCTCCTCATTCATTTAAGTCTGGCAGGGGGAGATTTTCTATGCATAAGGCAAAAGGAAGCTGAGATCCAAAAGGCACCAGAGTTCTTCAAGTTCTGTGGATTCTCTTCTTTTAATTTCCTCCAGGAATTATCATATTTACACAAATCTAATGCACGCCTTGGTTTTCAAAACTTTGAAACCCAAAAAGTATTTGCTATGTCAGCGGTGTTTATCAACAATCGAAACTAACACGCTATCAAATCTAATGCACACCCTAATTTTCATGACATAATTCAGCCAAAACAGGTGTGCATTACATTCGAGTAAATAAGGTATCTTCCAGTTTATGGGGAACCAACTAGCTAGGGCTGTTTGGACTGCTTCTGCTATGAGCTTACATAGGAGCAGTTGAAATCTGCTTTCTCAAGGCAGACTTTCACCTTAAGTTTTTTCCTGGCTCTCTGGCAAAGGCCAAATGGATTTTGCAGCCTGTGGCGTCTGAGCTCACATCATAATCCCTGGCTACACATCTAAAAGTTTCCCCCTTTTCCTCCCACCTACAGTGTTTTTCCTGCAAAACATCAGTAATGTTTTGGAAGGCTGAGTGGACTCTTTCCAACACGTCTGAGTGGTCTTGTTTTGCATTGTTCTTGCCTTGATGGCTGATGTTAGGGGGTTTTTGCTCAGAGTTTCTCCGCCAGGGCAAAGGGAGCCCACTGGGAGATTATGCATGAAGGATAATCATGAAGGATTAATATAAAGTCAGGATGCACTGACAAAGTGGCAAAGTATCCCCTTCCTCTTTGTTTTCCACCCTTCAGACACCAGGGGGACAGGTTCAAGGAGGGGGACTGGATTTATGTGGAATAATTACTGAGGAAACGCCACATGGTATATGTTATATTGCAGCTATATGGATTTGCAGTGTGTTCTCTCTGTGTCAAGGGGTTCCAAGGAGATGCCCCGAAAACTTGTCAGCCTTTAAGTCAGGGATGCCCAAACTTTTTTTTCAAATTGATGAAGTGAACATGCGTGAGGGCTGACCAAAGTTGTGCTTTTTTTAGGTTTGAAGTTGTTGAGCTGTTTTTGCAACTTTACCTCAAAACTGTTGAGATTTTTTTGGGATTGAACTTGTTGAGCTGTTTTTGCAACTTTACCTCAAAATTGTTGAGATTTTTTTAGGATTGAACTTGTTGAGCTTTTTAAAGGATTTGACCCCCAATAAATAAACTGCCATGGGGCCAGATAAAACTGGCCCTCAGAATGGACTTTGGACATGCCTGCTTTAAGTGATCTGTGTCGCTTATTGCCCCCCTCAGAAAGGCGTGAGACATTTGGTGAGGAATCTCTATGAAGTGGCACTTCTGTGGGATCTCCTCTGGAGTGCCATGTTTATTTCTGCAGAGAAAAGTGAGACACTTTTCTCCTCAGAACAGACAAGGATGTGAGCAATCGTGTGGGCAGAGACATGGCAGTTGCCCTCCAGCTGAGGAGTTTCCCGCTCTTTTTCTCCCTGAAGGTGCCAGAATATAAGGATTAAATTGCCTCCCTTTAGAGATCCGACTCTCTTTCTTTCTCCTCACAGGTCCTGAAAGGGTCAGAGGGGCATTTCCAAGGGCAATACTCCTCAGAAAGCCACAGTCCAACAGACAAACAGGCAAATATTCCCTCAGGAATTCCCCCTGAGGATTCAAAAGGGCTTTGTTCTAAGGGAAGACCCCGTAATATATCAATGTGGAAGCATTTATAAAAGCAGTTAACTCTTCTACACAGCAGCAGTTTAAAATAAATTATAGAACTATGTCATGAGTCTGTGATGAGTTTGAAGACTTTCCCTTGAGGATGAGTTGAGTTACTGGGTGGATGAAACTGAAAGATGGGCTTATCCCTTTTCAATTTTCATGAGGCTTTGACCATAGCCTCTTAAGAAGACATATATGCCTGTGTTTTATCAGGTTTTCAATTAATTGGCATAAGGAACTCCTGAATTATGCAGCTTCAGAAGAGTTTAGTTTTCTGTAGAAAAGTGTAACTTGGCTAAGGCTTGCAGATGGTGCTAGCCTGTTTTTCTGCCAACATCTCACCAGTCCAGAATTAAATTACGTGTTTACTTGTTGTTTTTTTAATTCTTTTTATTAATTTTCACTTAAATAACCAAAAAGGAAAACAAATCAACAGTTACAACAGTTGCAAAAAACACAAAAATACAAAAATACGTGTTTACTTGTAAGCAGCCCTGTGGTCTTTTGATGAAGGGAGGTATATAAATTTAACTAATAATAATAATAATAATAATAATAATTATTTCTACATTGCCTAATTAAGAGGAAAAGACACTCCCAAACCTTCTAGTAGTGCCTTCCATCCCCTTTTAAACATTAGTTTAAGTGTGAGGATGGCTGGAATATGTCTTACAATAAATTTCTGTTTACTGGGGATTATGGAGGGCATTCTGCCTAGCTCTCCTTTCAGCTTTGGGTTATGAAACTTATAAAAAGATTTGCATACACCCCCCCCCCCTGAAGATAGAATCCAATGTGTTGACTTGGTATGATTCTGCGGGTCAAATACCAGAATTCAGTTAAGTTCCTGGTAGACCTAGCCACAGCACTCCCTATACGTGACTTCGGATCAGGTAGACGCGTCTTGGTGCAACATGTCTTACTGGGAAGGCGTAGTCGGGCAGAGAAATATTGGAGCAGTTCTGCTTTGTGGCAGGAATGACAGCTGAATTTCCCCAGCCAAGTCCCTCAGGGAGGACTTTCACACACATCTTTTGGTCTTCTGAGGTTTGTGCATGGACAAAACCAAAGATTCTGGCATGGAAACTCCCAAGCTTAATGACTGTGATGGAGAACTAGAAGCCTTTGTCTTCCTCTTCTGCATCCCTGTTGACCCAAGTGGAACAAGAACAGGCGAAATAATAAATTCACCGAGTCTTGCTGGGAAATATACAAATGAACCAAACTGCTGGGAACTGACTAATTTCAAAAGCTGCACCCTTAATTTCTGCGGTGACCTCATTATGCTGCAAAGGCCTCGTACCTTAGTGGCAAATCAAATGTTTTGCATACAGTGCACGTCCCAGGTTCAACTCCAACATCTCCAATTAAATGGCTCTAAAGTAGCAAGGGTCAAAGAGACTCTTCTGCCTGAGAGCTGTAAGAAATAAAGCCAGTCGTAGGACTAGCAGGGCTAGGTGGGCTAATGGTTTGACTTGGTGGTCAGCTTGCAGAAGGCCTATCTAGGCTCAGATCCTGACCTTTCTAGGTTGCACGGTTCTAGGGAACGACTGTGAAAGACCACTCCCCTATACACCAGAGAGCTCCTTATAAGGGGCTTTGTATAGCGTGCTAAACAGCTTTCTACTGTGTGTCATTCCCATTTTGCAATACCCACCTTACAAAGGGATTAGAGTTCTTTACAATTCTGTGAGGTAGGGCCAATTTGAGAGTGACTCACAAGGAAAAGGAAGAATACAGCAGAGGTTTAAATTAAAAAGAGTTTGGGTGAATCCCAAAACTTGCTATTGTGCCTCTTTCATTTTTAAAGAACTTCCTACACCTGACAAGTCCCTGTTGCAATGTGTAGCTCTTTATCAGAAGAGATGACCGGCAGTATGTAAAAGAACATTATTATAGGGCTATTTTTCTAGGAAAAGAGGTGCCAGAACTCTCCCAATGAACGCCTCCCTTGTTCTCTTATAATGGCAATGGCGCCCACCTGAGAGGTGCTAGAACTGAGTTCCGGCTGGAAAAAACCCCCTGGTTATTACCGTATTTTTTTCTCTATAAGACTCACTTTTTCTCTCCTAAAAAGTAAGGGGAAATGTGTGTGCGTCTTATGGAGCGAATGCTGGCTGCGCAGCTATCCCAGAAGCCAGAACAGCAAGAGGGATTGCTGCTTTCACTGGCTTCTGAGATTCAGAATTTTTTTTTCTTGTTTTCCTCCTCCAAAAACCAGGTGCGTCTTGTGGTCTGGTGCTTCTTATTGAGCGAAAAATATGGTATTATGAAAACAATAACCATAAGATAACTGTGGAGCCTGGAGGCAATCAATTAGGTCACATATCCGGAACAGTGACCAGAGAAGGAATGACCGCTGGGAGGAGCGCAGAGAGAAGAAAGGCCATGGTGCAGACATCTTCAGCTGCCCAGCAAAACATCTCTCCCTTGCATTTCTCTCTACAGCCACAGCAGGCGCTGTAACTCTCCAACAGTTTGACTTCACCCCAAAGGCGCATTGTCTTCCATGGTCCCCTGATACAGATGAATGCCAGACCAAACCTAAGATTAAGCCCCCTGGAGATCACCATATGCCACCTAGCTCTCAAGCAGCTTCGGAGGCAAGTCCTAGAAGTATCCCTTCTAAAGTCACCTGGCAACTGCCATTCCGCTCCTCCTTTCCATGACTATCAAAGTGGCACAGTTTTCTTCTGCACAGCCGCAGGAGTGAGACCAGTCATAGTCTGATCCAGCTTGGAAGCTGGGACAAGTTATCCCTTCCAAAACAAAAGACAGGTTGTATTCATTTGCAGGCTCAAGTCAAGTGGCTGTTCCTCATTTTTAAAAGCTCTAAAGCAAGGGTTGTCAAACCTAGACAGCATCTTAAAAAGCAGAGACATCACCTTGCTGACAAAGGTCCCTATAGTTAAAGCTATGGTTTTCCCAGTAGTGATGTATGGAAGTGAGAGCTGGACCATAAAGAAGCCTGATCGCCAAAGAATGGATGCTTTTGAATTATGGTGCTGGAGGAGACTCTTGAGAGTCCCATGGACTGCAAGAAGATCAAACCTCTCCATTCTGAAGGAAATCAGCCCTGAGTGCTCACTGGAAGGACAGATCGTGAAGCTGAGGCTCCAAGACTTTGGCCACCTCATGAGAAGAGAAGACTCCCTGGAAAAGACCCTGATGTTGGGAAAGATGGAGGGCACAAGGAGAAGGGGACGACAGAGGACGAGATGGTGGGACAGTGTTCTCGAAGCTACCAACATGAGTTTGACCAAACTGCGGGAGGCAGTGGAAGACAGGAGTGCCTGGCGTGCTCTGGTCCAGGGGGTCACGAAGAGTCGGAAATGACTAAACGACTAAACAACAACAATCCCACTTGTCCTCCAAGGAGGCTTACATAGTTCCCATTTCATCCTCACAACGACCTTGTGAGGTAGACTAGGCTGAGTAACTGCTCCAAGGTTACCCAGTGAGCTTCATGGCCGAGTGGGGGATTTGAACCCTAGTCTGACACTCTAACCACCACACCGCAGCGGCTCTCACAGGTTGTCACAAGAGTCCGAGGATTTCTAAAGGAGGTTGCCGCAAGGATTTGTGCTGTGTCTTTGTGTAAGAATCCTTCCCGATAAAGAGGAAGAGCAGGAGATTAGTGGCAGAGCGCCTGGTTTGCATGCGAATGGTCTCAAGGTTCAATTGCTCACATTTCTTAGAATCGTAGGATTGCAGAGTTGGAAGGGCGGGTGGCACTGTGGGTTAAACCACAGAGCCTAGGACTTGCTGATCAGAAGGTCGGCAGTTCGAATCCCCGCGACGGGGTGAGCTCCCATTGCTCAGTCCCAGCTCCTGCCCACCTAGCAGTTCGAAAGCACCCTTAAGTGCAAGTAGATAAATAGGTACCGCTTTATAGCAGGAAGGTAAATGGCGTTTCCATGTGCTGCGCTGGTGCTGGCACGCCAGAGCAGCTTCGTCACGCTGGCCACGTGACCCAGAAGTGTCTCCGGACAGCGCTGGCCCCCGGCCTCTTAAGTGAGATGGGCGCACAACCCTAGAGTCGGACACGACTGGCCTGTACGGGCAGGGGTACTTTTACCTTTACCTTTAGAGTTAGAAGGGACCTGGAGTGCTGAACAAGATCCACCTGAAACTGGGGAGTAAGTCACCAGTTTCAGAAGCGCCAAACTAGATGAACCAATGACCCAACATGTTCTAAGGCCTTTTCCAAGGAAGAGGAAGCTGGGTCAATGGCTGTGTGGCTCCCACTCACAAGGGCATGTACTGGGTTGCATTAGAAGCGACAGCACAACTGGCCGGAAAGGAAGCACAGCACAGCACAGCACAAATTATTAATATCTGCATTGTGCTATTCTGCACATGTTCCCAGTTGGGGTTCCGCTTCTCTTCCTTGTAAGGAAGAAAGCTATCACAGATACTTTCCCGGTTCTGGTGGCAAAGTTCACTGATAGGCTATCCTGGTTTTGTAGAGAGAGATTTCTGGGGAAAGTATTTAAAGTGGGGGGTGGGGAGATAGATTGGCCCCTGGGGGTTTTTGTTTTTGTTTGTGGGGAGGCATAGAGTTCAAGCATTACTTGGTCCCAAGAGAGGCAGAACTGAGTTCCCAAGTCTTCCTTTGAATGGTAGCAAGTAATTTCTGATGGCGGAGAGCAGGGCCAGATTTAGGTTTGATGAGGTCCTAAGCTGCTGAAGGTAATGGGGCCCTTTATATGTCCAGCTGTCCTTTGTCCAAAACAAATTGTCGCTGTTTTTTGTGTGTGTTGAATATATGCTAAATGGTAATTTATGGACCTGATAGGTATCTAAAGCCTTTTGCACATGTTGCCGTGCAACCAGTCCATGCAGAATGTAGGCACCCTATATATAGAAATGAGCAAACCAGGGATATTTTAGGGAGCAGGCTAGCAGGCGGGGCCCATTACTTACATCATAGGAGCCTACACAACACAAAACACTGTTGCTGTATGTAGGTTTTATTTATTTATTCAAGCATATATTTTTGAAAAGTACATCCAGGGGGCCCCTAAACTATAGCTTATACATAAATCTGGCACTGGCGGAGAGCCCAAGCTACTTAGTTACTGCTTTGATCAGCAGAATTGGCACTTTTGCACGTGCCACAGAATACCCGCACCACATCTGTAAGAATGTGATCATTTAGTGTGGCAGGACCGACACTTTGGAACTCTCCACCTCTTGACACCAGGTGGCACCTTCACTGTATTCTTTTCGGCACCTGCTGGAGACATTCTTATTTAGACAAGCCTACCCACATGTTGGGACGCAGGTGGCGCTGTGGGTTAAAGCCTCAGCGCCTAGGACTTGCCGATCGAAAGGTCGGCGGTTCGAATCCCTGCAGCGGGGTGCGCTCCCGCTGCTCGGTCCCAGCGCCTGCCAACCTAGCAGTTCGAAAGCACCTCCGGGTGCAAGTAGATAAATAGGGACCGCTTACCAGCGGGAAGGTAAACGGCGTTTCCGTGTGCGGCTCTGGCTCGCCAGAGCAGCGATGTCACGCTGGCCACGTGACCCGGAAGTGTCTCCGGACAGCGCTGGCCCCTGGCCTCTTAAGTGAGATGGGCACACAACCCCAGAGTCTGTCAAGACTGGCCCGTACGGGCAGGGGTACCTTTACCTTTACCTTTTACCCACATGTTAGGGACGCGGGTGGCGCTGTGGGTGGCGCTGTGCTCGGTCCCTGCTCCTGCCAACCTAGCAGTTCGAAAGTACGTCAAAGTGCAAGTCGATAAATAGGTACCTCTCCGGCAGGAAGGTAAACGGCGTTTCCATGCGCTGCTCTGGTTCGCCAGAAGCGGCTTAGTCGTGCTGGCCACATGACCCGGAAGCTGTACGCCGGCTCCCTCGGCCAGTAAAGCAAGATGAGCGCCGCAACCCCATGGTCGGCCACGACTGGACCTAATGGTCAGGGGTCCCTTTACCTTTTTACCCACATGTTTAGGAAGCTTGAAGGAGTTTAATTTGTTTTAGTCTGTTCTACTGTGGTTTTAACCTTCTGTATGATTCAAACTGCAGCTGTAATTTTTTTAGTGGTCATTTTATTGTTTTATTTTTTTTGTAAGTCACCTTGAGGTTTCCCCCCCTACAACCAAGCAGTATATTCATTTAATGGAATGAATATAGATCAAGAAATAAAACTCACTTGAGCTTGATATTTGTCTATTGCCATCAGAGCAAATGTAAATTCCTTGCTCAGAGTATCTTACAACCTAAACTGGAAACATTTGAATAAAAGCTCAAAATAAAGCAGGGGAATGGGGAATCAATGATATAAATGAATGGATAAATTTTCAACAGTGCTATGAGCTGAAAAGGGACAGGAGATGCAAGGATTTCAGATGGAGAGAGGAAGGGATTAGCTTTTTTATATAATATTTATTAAAGTTTCCAATTAATACAACAAAAATAAACGTACACAAAAAAGAAATAATAAAAATACAAAAATACAAAAACAAAAAGAACAATTAAAACAAATATAATTTCCATTACTCATTGTGATGGGATAATGAGCTGCTTGTGCGTAAAAGCTGAATCCCTCAGAGCTTGGCATAGGTCTCAAAGCTCTGCCTTTACGGGAGCCCTCAAAGCATGACTCCCTCAATCGCTGGCAGAATCTGTTGGTGGGCGTTTCCGGAATTTGCGCCAACATAAGAGTTCCTTAACGGAAACTCTCCTGCGTGATTCTCGGCGTGACAGTTTCCTGCGAGGAGTAGGTGTACCCAGAGGAGGTCCTGAGACCTCCCCGCTGTTTTCACTGGAAGTCTCTTGGAGCCATCCCTCCGACTGAGTTTCTCCATGAACTCTCTCTCTCCCCCTGCTGGTTCCTTCCTCCGCATCCAAGGGTCTCCTAGCCTCCTTGAGCCCCCCCACCACCACCTGACTCTCCGATGGCAGTTCCCTGACACTCATTTCCATTAACTTGTTTCCCAGACCTCCTCTCACCTCCCCCTTTTGTATTCCAATTCAAATTCTTAATTCAGCAAATCCTTATTATAACTTGTTGTAACTTATTATGACTTATTACTCAACCTCTGCATTACAGCTGGTAACCACTTAATTTTTATCCAACATCACACTAATGTCCATTAACTTTATGATGCCTTTGCAGATAGTCTTTAAATTTCTTCCAGTCTTCCTCCACCGTCTCTTTTCCCTGGTCTCGGATTCTGCCGGTCATTTCTGCTAGTCCCATATAGTCTATCACCTTCATCTGCCATTCTTCCAGAGTGGGTAAATCTTGCGTCTTCCAGTACTTCGCAATGAGTATTCTTGCTGCTGTTGTTGCATACATAAAAAAAGTTCTGTCTTTCTTTGGCACCAACCTTGGATACTTGTCACAGGGGTTGGACTAGCTAAGAACACAAACTGAGGACTTTGGGTAAAAGGGTTTTTGAATTTCAAACGAGAGTGCTCTGACGCTTTTGTGCATGCTTCAGGGCAGGCACAACGATTATAAAGTTGTGGTAGTTACAGATAGGTAGCCGTCTTGGTCTGCCATAGTCAAAACAAAAAAAATTCCTTCCAGTAGCACCTTAAAGACCAACTAAGTCAGTTCTTGGTATGAGCTTTCGTGTGCATGCACACTTCTTCATGGACTTCCATTTCATGCGGCTCAATGTGGTGCCTTCCATAGTTCCAGTTACAGATAGGTAGCCGTGTTGGTCTGCCATAGTCAAAACAAAAAAAAATCCTTCCAGTAGCACCTTAAAGACCAACTAAGTCAGTTCTTGGTATGAGCTTTCGTGTGCATGCACACTTCTCATACCAAGAACTGACTTAGTTGGTCTTTAAGGTGCTACTGGAAAAAAGTTGTGGTATGTTTCGTTCACCAATCAAACTGAAACACCAGAACAAGACTGCAAACTAACAATATATTTAGCTTGATGTGTTCTTAATTTGCAGCCTCTGGGTGCAATTCTACGTCGCAGTCTTCCAATTCTTTGGCCTGTGCAAGCATTTCAGCTTGCCAGATGGAAGGAGCCCCGCTCCCAGCCAGGGACTGGCTGGATACTGAGGAGTGGTGGTCAGATACTGACGGGTAGGCACCTGGAGAAAGGAGGGTTGGAGACTTGACTTAGAAGAAGAAGCCAGTAATCTGGGGGAGCCTGTAACAGCTTGAGGCGAGACTTAGAGGCAAGAGAAGCTGCAGGACTGGAGTTTGAAGAACAGGTGCAGGAGGAAGGATAGGTCAGGCTGGTGTTGAGTCAAGGGCTTCTACACCTCCTCCTTCAGTGCCCAACTCTCCTCCGCCACTGTCTCCCAGAACCAAGAGAGGATGGAAGAGGGAGTAGCAGAAACAGGTTTCACGCAGGCATAGTCTTCACCTGCTTGCACACAGTTCAGGTGGGAGAGATAGATAACTGCCTCATCAGGTGCTCACCTAGGAGTAACTAAGTGTAACTGGTGGGCATGCCTTTCCCTAAGTATAAAGGTAAAGGTAAACGGACCCCTGACAACTAAGTATAGTCGCGAACGACTCTGGGGTTGTGGCTCTCATCTCGCTTTTCAGGCTGAGGGAGCCGGCGTTTGTCTGCTTCCGCAGACAGTTTTTCCGGGTCATGTGGCAGCGAAACCAGAGCAGTGCATGGAAACGTCGTTCACCTTTCCGCCAGAGAGCTACCTATTTATCTACTTGCACTTTGACGTGCTTTCGAACTGCTAGGTTGGCAGGAGCTGGGACTGAACAATGGGAGCTTACCCCATCACGGTGATTCGAACCACCGACCTTTTGATCAGCAAGCCCAAGTGACACAGTGGTTTAACCCACAGCGCCACCCGCGTCCCTTCCCTAAGTATACTTTTGGCAATTAATAGTTAATTCCTCACTCTGGACACTTTTTTGTATGACAGTGACATGGCACTCCCACTTTGCACTATTCTGGGGGTTCTGCCAGAGCCATTTGTAAGGGGGCACAGGGAAAGGAAATGGAGAAGCACCACTGTGTAAGCAGCAATCTTTGTGCAGAGCATAAGAACATAAGAAGGCCCTGCTGGATCAGGCCAATGATGCATGTAGCCCAGCATCCTGTTCTCACAGCGGCCAGGCAGATACCTGTAGGAAACCCGCAAGCAGGATTTGAGCACAAGATCATTCTCCCTTCCTGCGATTTCTAGAAACTGGTACAATGATACCTCAGGATGAGAACAGGATCCGTTCTGGAGCCCCATTCGCATCCTGAAGCAAACACAACCCACGACTGCATATCTGCGCATGCGTGGGTCGCAATTCGCCACTTCTTCGCAGGTGCACGACGTCATTTTGAGCGTCTGCACATGCGCAAGCAGCGAAACCTGGAAGTAACGTGCTCCATTACTTCCGGGTCGCCGCAGAGCGTAACCTGAAAACGCTCAACCTGAAGCACATTTAACTCGAGGTATAATAATAATAATAAATAATAATAATAATAATAATAATAATAATAATAATTTATTATTTATACCCCGCCCATCTGGCTGGGCCTCCCCAGCCACTCTGGGCGGCTTCCATAGAAACCAAAAATACAGTAAAATATCACACGTTAAAAACTTCCCTGAACAGGGCTGCCTTAAGATGTCTTCTGAATGTCAGGTAGATGTTTATCGCTTTGACATCTGGTGGGAGGGAGTTCCACAGGGCGGGCGCCACTACCGAGAAGGCCCTCTGCCTGGTTCCCTGTAGCTTTGCTTCTCGCAATGAGGGAACCGCCAGAAGGCCCTCGGCGCTGGACCTCAGTATGACTGTATTCCGAAGCAATAATGCCTCCAGACTGTGGTGACAGAGCACAGCCGTCATGATTAATAGCCATTGATAGCCACCTCACCCATGAATTTGTCTAATCCTCTTTACAAGTCGTCGAGGTTGGTGGCCTGGGAGAGTGAGCTCCATAGATAAACGATGCACTCTGTGAATAAGCATCTGCCCTGAATCTTCCATCAATCAGCTTCACTGGATGTCCAGGAGTTTTAGTATTCCAAGGGAAAAGATTTTCCCCCATCCACTTTCTTCATGCTATTCATAATTTAATAAACTTCTATTGGTAATCCTCCTTTGGTAATCCTCACAGAACTCTAGCCCAATGGTGCCATTAATTTGATTTTGAACTGATTTTAAAATGAATTGATTTTGAAATGTTGTGTTACTTTTATTGTTGTTAGCCGCTCTAAGCCCAGCTTCAGCTAGGGAGGGTAGGATATAAAATAATGATAATGATAATGATAATGATAATAATAATAATAAATTTTGCCTCTTACGCCCCTTTTCTCCAAAGCATCTCAAGCACTGCAACCATTCTTCATAGAAGAGTTGCTCCATTATTATTTTTTTAGGTAAGGCTGCCAGAACTGTACACAGTATTCCAAAACACAGTCACATGATAGGTTTTTGCAAAAGCATTATGAGATTGGTGGTTTTATTTGCAATTCTTTCTCTAATGCTGGTGGGGCTTCTTAAGTGAATCCCAGCCTCTGAAGCTACAATTTGGCCAGGCTAGTAAAAACGAGTTAGCTAACTAAAGCTGTAAAACAACTTAAAGTTTGCTGTGAAGTTAATTTGCATATTTTGCTTTTATATTACCAAATAAGACAGAGGATGTTTTAAGGGGAAACCACCACTATTTCAAATGATGATGATGGTGATTATTGTGCGGGGGTGGGGGTGGGGGAACCGCTCAAATTCTCTGGCACCACAAAACAAAGAGGGGGGGAAAGAAATTCCACCCCAGGGAGAAAACACTCATACAGATTCCTGAATATATTTACACCCTTTCCCAACCGGCCTGCGTGCAAAGCTGACTCAATTTTATTTACATGCTGTGTCTCAAATACACTGCTGAGAGCAAGTAATTTGAACACTTTACAACCAAAGAAAGTTCCCCGAAGTTCCCCCAATCTATCCCTAGCAATAAACGTAACATCTGCCAGCATTTACACAACAACAAAAGGCACAGGATGATGTTCCATTGGATCTCCTCCAGGTGAGCAGGCAATGTTTCAAGATCAGTATGCTAACTTATGTGAAGGGACGTGGGTGGCACTGTGGGTTAAACCACAGAGCCTAGGACTTGCTGATCAGAAGGTTGGTGGTTCGAATCCCTGTGACGGGGTGAGCTCGGTCCCTGCTCCTGCCAACCTAGCAGTTCTAAAGCACGTCAAAGTGCAAGTAGATAAATAGGTACCGCTCCGGCGGGAAGGTAAACAGCATTTCCGTGCACTGCTGTGGTTTGCCAGAAGCGGCTTAGTCATGCTGGCCATGTGACCCAGAAGCTGCACACCGGCTTCCTCGGCCAATAAAGCGAGATGAGGGCTGCAACCCCAGAATTGGCCACAACTGGACCTAATGGTCAGGGTTCCCTTTACCTTATGCTAACTTAATGCTGATCTAGTAAATTTTCTGCTTTCATATTTCTCAACTGCACATTCTGGAGGTCCTGCAGTAAGGATTGGTGACCACGGAATACCCCTTTATAAAAGTACTGTGTGATGTTATCTCTGGAGCAGCACTGGCCGTTCAGACATGGGGAAGTGAGCATTTCCTGTCATTGTCCTCTGAACAGTCACAATTGTGTCGGATTTTTAAAAACTATTATGTGCCTGAATTTACTTGGGTTTCCTGCTTCTCCAAACCAACCTTTCATTTTGTATGGTCCCTCTTAAATTGGGGAGCTGGGGTTGGGTGTATTTTTTCAGCCCAAGGTCCATGTTCTCTTGTGGGCAACATTCCAGAGACCACATGTCGAGCCATGGGCAGGACCAGAGGGAAAATAGGCACTCTAAGGAAGGCGACCTTCTAACAAAACTTAAGCCAGAGGTTTCTGCAAACACACACAAATGCAACATTCCCACCTGGGAAGCCAGAGACATTCTGACAGTTCAAGGACATGGTCAAGCCAGGCTAGCTGAAATATACTCGGAGTCGAGTGTGGATTTCATGCTCTTTATTCAGCTCATAGTAGTGAGGAATGAAAATTCCCCCAAAATATCTGCTTTATATGGTATATATTATTTACACAATGGGCTGCACGTGATTGGCTAATTCTGGAATTCTCCTCTAGGCCAATCAGGTTGCGGATTCACTTTCACCTGAAGCTGGATTGGATGGCTCCTGCGGACCAATCATACTGCTGCATTGTTCTAGGACCAATCAGACTGCTGCATTCTGAATCCTATTGTTCTAGGACCAATCAGACTGCTGCCTTTTGGATCTGTCAGGGAATTGCCATCGGAGCCAGAGGCGGAGGGAAGGCTCCAGAGGCATGCCGGAGAGGGTCCCAGTAGGGAGAGAGGCAGCCCATCTGCTGGGGAAGGAAATCAGCGTAGCACCAGTGGAGAAGGGGGGCAGAAGGGGGAATCGGTGAGGAAGCTCCAGGACTCCTCGCCGGAGACCAGTGGGGAGAGCACGGGTCCTCCGCTGCCCACACCCTCCCTGCGCAGAAGACTTCCACGCAGGGAGAGTAGGAGGAGACTAGGCGTCAAAGAACTTCTTTGCTGGAAGAAGTTCAAGAAATGCCCACTGACGGATTCTGCCAGCGATTGAGACAGCCACGGGTGAGAGGCTGTCCAGACAGAAAGGATTCACCCAGGTAACCTAGCCAGGAGTGGCGACAACTTACACACGAGCAACCCCTAGAACCATTACAGGATCCTATTCAACTCAGTACATAACACTAGCGCACTCAAGGACAGCTCAGAAGAGGGCTGGCAATGGGGGGGTGACCTGGGGAATGTACCCTGGACTGGACAGAGAGGCCTAGAAGACCACATTCAACACCTGGGTCTCAGGTTTCCCACACAAGAAATTGCACCACCTGAGCTGTCACCCCCACTTCTCCTCTCTCTCCCCCCCCCCACAACTCCTGTCCACTTTCCCCTCTTTTGCTGCCAGTTTAGCAGTGGCAATAGTGCTGCATCTCGTCCGCCTCCCTACCTATTCTTAAAAAGGGCCAAGTGAGTTCCTTCCTCAGTTAGGTGATGAGGAGAGTGCCTGTACTGCCACAAGTAGAAATGTGTTTTCAACACTTTCACTCTATGTGCGGCAACCTTTGAAGGTGACCGGAAACTACAACTAATCCAGAATGCGGCAGCTAGCCTGGTGACTGGGGGCGGCCGCCAAGACCACACAACACCTGTCTTGAAAGACCTACATTGGCTCCCAGTACGTTTCAGAACACAATTCAAAGTGCTGGTGCTGACCTTGAAAGCCCTAAACAGCCTCGGCCCAGTATACCTGAAGGAGCGTCTCCACCCCCATCGTTCAACCTGGACACTGAGGTACAGCTCCGAGGACCTTCTGGTGGTTCCCTCTCTGCGAGAAGCGAGGTTGCAGGGAACCAGGCAGAAGGCCGTCTCGGTACTGACACCCACCCTGTGGAACGCCCTCCCATCAGATGTCAAGGAAATAAACAACTATCTGACTTGTAGAAGACATCTGAAGGCAGCCCTGTTTAGGGAAGTTTTTAATGTTTGATGTTTTACTGTGTTTTTAATATTCTGTTGGAAGCCACCCAGAGTGGCTGGGGAAACCCAGCCAGATGGGCGGAATATAATTAATAAATTATTATTATTATTACATAGAAAAAAAGCTTAAAAGTAACAAGTAACAGGTGAGGTTGGTAACAGGCAAGCGGGTAGCAGAGGGCTTTGCTGGGTGTGCAGCTGGGAGCAGCAGCAGGAACAGGGCAAGGAGAAAATGAAGCAAGTAAGCCAGAGTCCTGGGATGGTGGCATTGCCAATTTTCTGTTGTCTGAGGGAACAGTCTCCACATGCTTCATGGAAGAGATGGTTCTGTTCTGGTATTACACTGAAAGCCTGCTTGGAAGTGCTGTGTTGTTTAGTCTTTGCTCATAGCTGCCAGAAAACTTTAGAGACGCTTATTAAATGTACATGTATTACAAAGAGCCAGTGTGACATTGTGGTTGGACAGTTGGACACGGGTTCCAGAAACCTGGCTCCAAGTTTTCACCCTTACGGAACACGCTTACTCAGAAGTTTCATTGGAAGTGAAGTAACCAGGTGTTTGTATAATGCTAATGTCGGAAGATCCAGCAATAGAAGTAATTTGACCCGGCTAAGCCAGATGGAAGGACCGTCTCCTTTAGCATCCTGCTTATTGTTAGCCAGTTCCGAGTAATTCCAAGGATCCTGTGAAACAGAGTTGGAAGGGGCAGAAGTTTAGAAGATTTGGAGTAGATTTGGAGTAGTCATCAAGGATTATTTAATGGTGACTAACACTCATGAGGCAAAACATCTCACAGCTAAAGCATGATACATGTGTACACCTATTGCTTAGGGCAGGGGTCGGCAAACTAAAACCCGGGGGACTGGATCAGGCCCAATTGCCTTCAGGATGCAGCCCGCGGACTGTCTGAGTATCAGTGTGGGGATTCTGTTCGTTCGGGCTGCGCCATTTCTCCCCACACCATTCCATTTCCCCCCCTCTCCCTCACACACACCATGGCAGCGCCTCCTCCCTCCCTCCTCCTGGTTTCTCCTTGCCCTGCCTAGAGGAGGAAGGGGGCTGGGCTGAGCTGGCTGAATGCCATTTTAAGCAGCCCCTCTCTGGAGCCAGCCCTTTCGCGCCTCTCATCTTCCCGCCACCGCCGCCGTCCTGGTGCTTCTGTGGGCCAGAGAGCGGAACGGATGAGCTCACTCTGCCTACCCACAAGAAGTGGTGGTATGGTGGTGGCGGCAGCCCCTGGGGGGGTAAGCACAGCGGCTGGGGGGTGGGGAGGAGGACTACTTGCCCCCCTCGCATCTTCTTCCAGCTCTCCTCTCCCTGTGCCGCCACAAGGTCTGAGGGACAGTGGACCGGCCCGCAGCTTAAAAATTTTGCCGACCCTGGCTTAGGGGCACAGCATCCTGATGTCTCATCACACCCACACACACATGAACTGTTGTTGCTGTTTAGTCATTTAGTCGTGTCCGCCTCTTTGTGACCCCCTGGACCAGAGCACGCCAGGCACTCCTGTCTTCCACTGCCTCCCGCAGTTTGGTCAAATTCATATTCATAGCTTCGAGAACACTGTCCAACCATCTCTTCCTCTGTCGTCTCCTTCTCCTTGTGCTCTCCATCTTTCCCAACATCAGGGTCTTTTCCAGTCTTCTCTTCTCACACACAAGAACTATCATGGATTAATCACCATACTGTCCAATATCTCAATACTCTTTCAGGAGTGACAGTACACACATTTGGCTTGTAGTGGTGCAGCCCATACAAACCAAGCTTATGCTACTTACTAATGGGAAGTGACTGAATAAAGCAGAATCTTTGCAAAGTGCTTTAGGTAAAGCTGAAGATGGATTTCAGCACGAGAGAATTGAGGGCATGCCTAATTTGATGTGGGCATATTTATTTATGCATATTTATTTGGGAATATGTTCCTCAGAGCACAGTTCTGAATGAACAGGCATAGCATTGACCTGCAACTCCTACGCCTGTTTAGTGACATATATGCAGGTTGTTATCCTGACCCTTTGAATTAGAGACGCTGCCACAGATTAAATCCTAGTACAGTGGTACCTCGGTTTAAGAGCAGTCCTGTTTACGAATGATTTGATTTACGAACTCTGCAAAGCTGGAAGTAGTGTCTAAGAACGGAATCCGAATGGTGGAAGGGCACTGCCAGCGGCAGGCCTCATTAGGGAAAGCGTGCCTCGGTTTAAGAACGGTTTTGGTTTAAGAACAGACTTCCAGAATGGATTAAGCTCTTAAGATATTTATTAAAGTTTTCAGAAATAATACATTGTAAAACAGAAAAAACAGAAAAAAACCAAAAATACAAAAATACAGAAATAAAAACAATTTAAAAACACAAAAAGTTTCCATTTACTTATTTTCTTTTAACTTATTTTCCGGACCTCCTCATACCTCCCTTTCTTATATTCCAATTCAAATTGTTTGTTCAGCAAATCCTCACCATTAGTTCTTTTACTTATTTCAGAACCTTATTTTCCATATCTCTTAAGCATTACAGCTGAAAAACCACTTAATTTCTGTCCAGCATCATTCTAATATTCCTTAATTTTACAATATTTCTGCAAATAGTCTTTGAACTTCTTCCAGTCTTCTTCCGCCGACTCTTTTCCCTGGTCTCGGATTCTGCCGGTCATTTCTGCCAGTTCCATATAGTCGATCATCTTTATCTGCCATTCTTCCAGAGTGGGTAGATCTTGTGTCTTCCAATATTTTGTGATGAGTATTCTTGCTGCTGTTGTCGCATACATAAAGAAAGTTCTGTCCTTCTTTGGCACCAATTGGCCGACCATGCCCAGGAGAAAGGCCTCTGGTTTCTTCAAGAAGGTATATTTAAATACCTTTTTCATTTCATTATAAATCATTTCCCAAAAAGCCTTAATCCTTGGGCACGTCCACCAAAGGTGAAAGAATGTACCTTCAGTCTCTTTACATTTCCAACATTTATTATCGGGCAAATGATAAATTTTTGCAAGCTTGACTGGGGTCATGTACCACCTGTAAATCATTTTCATAATATTCTCTCTTAAGGCATTACATGCCGTGAATTTCAAACCGGTGGTCCATAACTGTTCCCAGTCAGCAAACATAATATTATGTCCAACATCTTGTGCCCATTTAATCATGGCAGACTTCACTGTTTCATCCTGAGTATTCCATTTCAGCAGCAGGTTGTACATCTTTGACAGAATCTTAGTTTTGGGTTCTAACAATTCTGTTTCTAATTTTGATTTTTCCACCTGGAATCCAATTTTCTTGTCCAATTTATAAGCCTCCATTATCTGATAATAATGAAGCCAGTCTCGCACTTTGTTTTTTAGTTTCTCAAAACTCTGCAATTTCAATTTGTCTCAGAATGGATTAAGCTCTTAAACTGAGGTACCACTGTACTATGTTCTATCTAGCATGAAACTTATACTCCCTCTTGTGGCTCTTTAGACAGCAAGAAACTGTTGTGGGTTGGAGCCAAATTCACCAGAAAGGAGTTCAATGTTTAATAAGCAGCCTGGCTGCAGGGGGAGTTGTTTTCTCAAGATCTCTACACTCAAAGGATTCAGACATTGTCATCACAGTACATACAGTGATTCCACGACTTTCACAGACCATCTCAAAATTGCTGAGGCTTTTGGCAGATCACTTAATAGCTTTGTAGCTGTCGTAGCAACCATAAACTGCTGTGCTGCATGGTTGTTAATTGCGTTTTTATTGCTTTTAGAAATTTCTTGTGTTGTATTCTTTTGCATTCAACAGAATTCATATTTGGAAACACAATAAAAACACAATGTAAGAAATAAAAGCTGCAATTTAAATGCAATTTAAATGCAACATTGATATTTAATGTGACAGATGCACTGCTTCTCGTCTTCAATCAAGTATCCACAGATACACTGCGGAGCACTTAAACAAAGCGTTGGTGGTCCATAGACCAGTCTGGGAATCCCTGCCTTTGGTAAAAATCACCTTTGCAAAAGGCTTCAGTATTTCTTCTTATTAAAAGGAAATTGATATCTTCCTATCCACCCTATCCACCAACGCCACCTTCCGTGAATCATAACTGAGGTTAGTAGCGCTTAAGAACCTAGCCTCATGAAATCAACCCCGTTGGTCCATCCAGGTCAGTACTGCCTACACTGATTGACAGCATCGCTTCAGGGTTTCAGCCAGGTGACATTCTCTGCTCCACCTGGAGGCGCTGGCAATAGAACCCAGGAACTTCTCAATGCAAGCTAGATGCTATACCACCCAGCTACAATCTTACGTTAGCACTTGCTGCCTCCCCGGGATTTATTATTTTTAAGGTGCTTGAGTAAAAGTTCAAAAATGCCTGCACACATGCCAGAATCGAGGCGGGGAGCAGAGAACCGGCGATTTGGGAAGGAAGAATGAGCTCCATCCGGATGAAATTTGCGGACGGAGAGTGGCACCAGAGCCACGCAGATCCATGGCTGAAGAAACCGCAGAATGGGACCTGAACACACACGACCCTCTAGGGGCTGGGGTCGTCAGCTGCCCCTTGAACGATCGATCACCCAATTGCCGCTGTTTCGATCCTCGAACCGAATCACAGCTGTCGACGTTTCCCTTTTTTAAAAGGGAAATCCCCTTATTCCGAATAGGATTCCTCGCAAGGAAAGGGAAAAGTTGACAGCTATGAACCCAATCACCCCCCATTTGTCCTCATCGCTTTTCCAGGAAGCGCGCAAATTTGGAAACGCGTTTTGGGATTTCCCTTGGGGTGGAGCCACCTGGAAAGAAGCGGCGCGGAGCCACCATATAAGCGGCGGGGAGCAAAGGCCGCGCCAAGGCAAGCCCACCAACGAAACCGCAGCGAGCCGAGGTAAAGGGCAGGCAGGGGCGGAGCGCAGCGCTGGCCGAGTCGGCTCCGGCGGCGGAAGAGGCGTGCAAGGCTCGGCGGAGTCTGCCAGCCCGCGTGCGCCTCGGCGTGCGCCTTTACGCGCCGTGGCGAAGCGTTTCTGGCGTTGCCACGAATAGAAAGCCGGGTGCGCGCGTAGATGCGCCTTGCGAGGGAACGCGCGGTGATGATTCGTGGCTCAGGTAGGGTCATCTGCGCTGCTTTCCTAGCGGAGATGACCGTTTCCTGAAGGTTCGCGTGGTCGCGCCGGCTGCATGTGGGTCTGTGTCTGGTGCGAGGTATGTGTGCAGATACAGGTATGGACATGATGCTGTCAGGAGCGGACTTTGGTAATACGGAGCCCTGAGCGAGGACAAAGTTCGGCGCCGCCCCTGAAAATTTATTATTTCCACATTTTGGTACAGTTGCTTTTGAATGGCTCTTCTCAGTAGGTACCCTTATAAACATAGTTGGTTATCATCATCATCATCATCATCACCAGGTCTTCTCTGCGATGGCGCCCTCCCATCAGATGTCAAGGTGATAAAGACCGACACAACCTTTAGAAGACATCTGAAGGCAGCCCTGTATCAGGAGGTTTTTAATGTTTGACGTTTTATTATGTTTTTAGATGTGCTGGAAGCCACCCAGAGTGGCTGGGGAAACCCAGCCAGATGAGCAGGGCATAAACAATAAAATGATTATTATTATTGGCCACTTTGGCACGGTGCCCTGTGCTGATGTGCATTCCGAGGGACCGTAGGGGTCGTCAGTGCTGTTTTCCTGGCAGAGATGACGATTTCCTGTGTGTTCATGTGCAACTGGTGCATGTGTGTCTATGTCTGGTGGGAGGTATGAGACGTACATGTGTCTGTGCTGGTGTACATGTGATGCTGTCATGAGGACATGTAGCTTTTGTCAGGTGCGTGCATGTGTGTTTGTGTGTACAGATGTGCATATGAGACTGTCTTTAAATGTTCATCAGGTGTACAAAAGAGACTGTTCTTTGTTGAGCAGAATTCTTCCATTATATTATAGGGTTTATTTAAAGTGCTATAATACTGCAAATCCACATACATTCTAAAGCACATTCAACACATGGTTTTCCCCAAAGAATTCTGGGAACTGTAGTTAAGGGTGCTGGCATTGTAGCTCTGTGATGGGAGGTTACAGTTTCCAGGATCCTTTGAGAGAAGTGCTTTAAATTTGTGTTCAATGCATGCTGTGGATCTGCCCAAAGTGGATGATTTGACCCACTTCATCAAGTCTCTTTTTCAAAAGAATCCTGTCTTACAGATATAAATGCCTTTCTGTCTAAGCTACCCACCCAAATTAATCATGTAACTTTATACATTTAAATTGGGAAGTCTATAAGCTAGGGAGAAAAGCAGTGTTAGAAATTCCCCAGGCACATTTTGAAACCATGTGGAGATGTCTTGATGCCAGATTGGCGGCTGACATCTCCGTCTGGTTGGGCCCTCCAGCAGATAAGGAGAAGAGCTTATTTATTGCATTCATATCTCAACTTTTTCTCCAAGGAGTAGATGGTGTCTGAGATGACTTCAGTTGGGCTACTGTGGTTAATTCTTTTGGTCCTAGCAGAGATGTCTGGGATCCACACAGAGTTTATTTAAGTAATAAACTTTTATTGGGTAAAGATTTATTCTTAATTGAAAAGATTTGTGTGGCTGGATGTTTCCCAGATCCTTGCGCTAATAGGATATGAGGTCTGTGTCTTGTTTCACATCAGCATAACACACACTTTTCATCTTATTTCTTGCTTGGCTTAGCATGTGTTGGGAGAAGGGCTGTGGGTCAGGGGCAGATCATGCCAGATCCTTGGGATCTCTAGGTAGGACATGGGAAGACTGCCTGGCGAAGAGCCTGGAGAGCCACTGGCAGTCAGTGTAGACATTATTGAGGGTGTTGAACTGTTCTTACTGTCAGAATGTTCTTCCTGAGGTTTAATTGGATCCTCATTTCTTGTCATTTGAGGCCATTGGTTTGGGTCCCTTGATAGATAGATGGCTGGTTCCTATTTAACATTGTGTACGAGTCGTATGTCAGCTCCAGTCTCTTTGTGCATCTTCTACTTAATGCACCGGTCTTCAAAGAAACTTAATTCTAAGATAAGCAATTTGGCTATGATCCAAGGCTAGGTGGTGTAATCCTTAGGTAGCAAACTGTCTAGTAGCATAAATCAACAGTTTAAGAGTATTGGGAGTACAGAATGTGAAAATAAAAAAGGACTATTTTATCCTTGCCAGATGCTCATGAGCCTGGACTACCCTGCTTTTCCTGTCCAACAGGCAAAAGCTGGTTCATGTGCCTTAAATGTAAAATAAAGAAAAAGCCTAAAGTGGAACAAGAGGGCAGGGACATAGAGGGATAGGAGGTGCTGGGAGCATGAGATAGATGCTATCTTAGACCCTTATTCTCATACCAGAAAAGAAGAAGAAGAAGAAGAAGAAGAAAGATTAAAATAAATAAAATTAACTTCCGGCTATTCTCGTTGTACTATTACTCATTTTGTCATTTTACACACAGTGCCTTATTATTATTTTTGCTTTCCCAGTTCTTATCAAGAGTACTTTATTATTATCACCTTAATTTTGCAAGAATCATTCAAGGTCTGCCAGGAGATTTTTTTTGGTTACAATATTTTTTCAGATAGTCTTTAAATATTCTCCATTCTTTATGTACCTTTTTCTAATTGCAAAGCCTTTGATCAGATCCTCAAAACTAACATTACGTAATGCATCTGCTTCTATTCTTACTCGAGGTAAGGCACCCAGCCTGCCTTGTTACATTATTGTTCTGTTGGGATTTTTAATATACTTCAACTGAGAAATGAATGCTCAACTGAGCAGTTTATGTGGTGCCCCCTCCTTCTCCTGATGCCCTAAGCACACACTTATTTTGCTTAATAGTTAATCCAGCCCTGACACTAATTACATTGTGGATGGATGGATGGATGGATGGATGGATGGATGGATGGATGGAAGGTTGGGATGGGATGCTGCTAGGCCTGAGATAAGGACTCTGATAGTCAGGCTTCAATTTCCTTAAATGAGGGAGTAACATTCCCAGGGGCTCAGCTCACCCTCCCAGACCACACAACCTTCCAGGTACTCAATCAGCTCAACACAAGACATGGATAACATCTCTTCACATGACCCTCCATTTGTCTAATCCTGACACCTGTCTGTGGTTTTGAGGAAGGGTCAGGGCAGCTCTGAAAAGTAGCCCCCTGTCCTGTATATTCCTCCCCCCCAAAAGGGAAACAGCCAATCTCAGACAAATTAAGAGGGTTCATTCTACTCTCCAAAGAACAGAAGATTCCGTCCTTCCGCACGCCTGCACATTGTTTTCTTTACGGTTTCTTAACACTCTGTTTCCTTTCACTTTTTCTTTCCCAGAACTACAACGTCTGCAAACACAAGAGAAGGGCTGAGTCCGCGCTGCAGCAGACCCCACCTGATTCCAAGAGAGTAAGCAGGACTGTCAAAACCCTCGGAAGTAGTATGCAACTCTACAGCAAGCGGAACCCTTTCAGGATGCTCTCAGAGGTAGAGTTCCCGGCTCCCTTTTGCTTTCGGAGGTCTAGGCTTGCAAGCATAAATACGCTTGAACAGGGTAGAGCTGGAGGATCCAACATGGGAGTTGTAGTCACCTGGAAGGCATCACGTTGGCTACTCTTGGTGTAGAGCAGGGTTTGCCAAACGTGGGTCTCCAGCTGTCATTGGACTACAACTCCCATCATCCCTGACCACTGGTCCTGCTAGCTAGGGATGATGGGAGTTGTAGTCCAACAACAGCCAGAGACCCAAGTTTGGGAAACCCTGGTGCAGAGAGAATGGAAGAACTCTCTCTCCCTCTCCCTCTCCCTCTCCCCCCCCCTCTCTCTCTCTCATGACTCTAGGGCTTGGCCGGGGGTAGGAGCATCAAGGCCTATTAGCCATGACAGCTAATGTTCAGAAGCAGCCTGCCTTTGACTGCTGGGGAGGGTGCAGGGGGTTGCGAAGCGCAAGGAAGGAGGGCTGTCTTCCTATTCATCGTATGGACTTCTTGGAAGCAGTTGAACTGGGATGTTGCCAAGTCAAGCAGAGTTCGGCATATGTTAAAGAGAAACAAGGAACACAGGAGGTGGCAGAGGGCAGGTGACTCAATATTCTAAGTGAGGGTTGTATGCATTGCTTTAGGGAAAGGAAGCCTGTTCCTAGTCTCAGGGCTGTTGTCTCTGCAGGGGAAGGAGGACTTAGAGCCTGTGTTGGCTTTTTGGTCACAGAGGAGGGGATGAACAGTAGAAGACCCTCCTCATGGGGTCTTCGCTGCGAGATCATATTCATCCGGTACTATACCAGCTGCACTGGCTCCCAGTGGAGTACAGGATCAGGTTTAAGGTGCTGGTTTTAACCTTCAAAGCCCTACACGGCCTAGGACCCTCGTACCTACAGGACCGCCTCTCCTGGTATGTCCCACGGAGGACTTTACGGTCTGCAAATAAGAACATGTTGGAGATCCCGGGCCACAGGGAGGTTAGGCTGGCCTTGACCAGAGCCAGGGCTTTTTCGGCCATGGCCCCGATCTGGTGGAATGCTTTTTCACAAGAGACTAGGGCCCTGCAGGACTTGACATCTTTCCACAGGGCCTGCAAGACAGAGCTGTTCCACCAGGTCTTTGGCCAAGGCACAGTCTGACCCCCTCCTTTGGTAATCCTCATATAACTCTAGCCCAATAGTTGCCATTAATTTGATTTTAATTTGATTTTAATTAATCTTATAATGAATGTTTTTAGAATGTTGGATTATTTTGATTGTTGTTAGCCGCCTTGAGCCCAGCTTCGGCTGGGGAGGGTGGGATATAAATAAAATTTATTATTATTATTATTAAGAAGAAGACTTTTGTGCTCATGCCACACTTGTGGGCTTCCCAGAGGCATGTGGAAAAGAGGGTGGTGGACTGGCCTTCTTATGCTAATAATAATAATAATAATAATAATAATAATAATAATAATAATAATAATTTTATTATTTATACCCTGTCCATCTGGCTGGGTTTCCCCAGCCACTCTGGGCGGCTTCCAACAAAATATTAAAATACAGTAGTCTGTTAAACATTAAAAGCTACCCTTTAAAGGAACCTAAGAAGAGTGGGTCTAAACCACAGAGCCTAGGGCTTGCCGATCAGAAGGTCGGCAGTTCGAATCCCCGCGGCGGGGTGAGCTCCTGTTGATCAGTCCCGGCTCCTGCCAACCTAGCAGTTCGAAAGCACACCAGTGCAAGTAGATAAATAGGTAACGCTCCGACGGGAAGGTAAACGGTGTTTCCATGCGCTGCTCTAGTTTTGCCAGAAGCGGCTTAGTCATGCTGGCCACATGAACTGGAAAAAATGTCTGCAGACAAACGTCGGCTCCTTGGCCAGTAAAGCGAGATGAGCACCACAACCCCAGAGTTGTTCGCGACTGGACTTAACTGTCAGGGGTCCTTTACCTGTACCTTTTTTCAGAAGAGACTGGTGGGTCAGGCCAGTGGCCCATCTAATCCTGCAACCCATTCTCACAGTGGCCAACCAGATGCTTGGGAGAAAACTCCTGAAGCAGGATCTGACCACGAGGATTCTAGCAAAATGTTAGAAATGTCAGCCAATGGCAGAATCCTTTGCCAAGGACAGTTACTGGGAAAGGAACTCATCTGCACTCTCTCCCTTTGCCTTCCAGTGGGTGGTGCTCTACATCCTGCTCTTGGGCCCCCCGTGTTCCGGCAGCTACCCCACCTACAGCAGGCGAGATCGCCGGACCAATGAGGTGTTTGTGTGCAAGCAGTGCCCGCCGGGGACGTACGTGGCTGAAGAGTGCACCAATGATAAGGACACCGTTTGCCAGCCCTGCCCCGCTCTCCACTACACGCAATACTGGAACTACCTTAAGAAGTGCCTCTACTGCAACGTCTTCTGCAACAGCCTGGAAGAAGAGGTGCGGCCGTGCAATGGCACACACAACCGGGTGTGCCAGTGCAAGGCGGGCTACCACTCGGATTTGGATTTCTGCATAAAGCACTCCAGCTGCCCCTTGGGAACCGGAGTTGCTCAGCTTGGTACGTATTGCAAGCAGCACCCTCACTCTCGATCCCAACAGGCACGTCTCTACTGGGGACAGGCCTTGGTTTGGGCTGGCCGTCCCTGGTAAATCACAGAGGTTAGAATCATAGACCAGCCATAGGCAAACTCTGCCCTCCAGATGTTTTGGGACTACAATTCCCATCATCCCTGACCGCTGGGTCCTGTTAGCTATGGATGATGGGTGTTGTAGTCCAAAAACATCTCGAGGGTGCCGAGTTTGCCTATGCCTGATCTAGTCCAACCCCCTGCAATGCAGGAAACTCAGCTAAAGCATCCATGGCAGATGGCCATCCAACCTCTGCTCAGGGAAAGTCCACCACCTTCTGAGTGAGTCCATTCCGCTGTCAGCAGAGCCCTTCTCATCAGAAAGTTCTTCCTGATGCTTAGTCGGAATCTCTTTTCTTGTCATTTGAGTCCATTGGTTAGAGTCCTACTCTCCGGATCAGTGGAAAACAAGCTTGCTCCCCCTTCCATGTGACAGACATCTGACATCCCTCTTCAGACATCTGAAGATGACTATCTCCTCTCAGTCTGCTCTTTGCCAGACTAAACATACTCAGCTCCTTCAACTGTTCCTCTGTTTCCAGAGCCTTGATCATCCTGGTTGCCTGCCTCTGTCAATACCTTTTATATACAGTGGTACCTCGGGTTACAGACGCTTCAGGTTACAGACTCCGCTAACCCAGAAATAGTACCTTGGATTAAGAACTTTGCTTCAGGATGAGAACAGAAATTGCACGGCGGTGGCAGCGGGAGGCCCACTTAGCTAAAGTGGTACCTCAGGTTAAGAACAGTTTCAGGTTAAGAATGGACCTCCAGAACGAATTAAGTTCTTAACCCGAGGTACCACTGTATTGTGGCACCCAGATGTCTGGAAATCCAACACTGGGCTGCTGTGAAGAACGGGCTTCTTCTGAGACGTGAATGCTGTGAAATCTCTCTCTGTGGAAAGCTTCCAATTTTAATATGTGTAAATAAATCATATTTACATATATATAAAGCTTGGTTTCCAGCTTAGTTTTGCATTTTGATGTTATAACATTCTTAAACTTGCATCTCTTCCGGAGGAGCCCGTACAACTTGTTGGCGTTGCCATTTCCTTCAAGGTGCAGCTGTAGAACCACCTTTGCCAACCTGGTTGGCGCAGCCTGTCCTCTCACCCTCTAACGAGGCTCCTTTTGAGCCGTGGGGCTCAAATCGTAGGACGATGCTGGGATTCCCCTCCTAGTATAAAGAGCACACTCTATTCTTGGCTTTTGAAACAGGATGGGAGAGAGATGGGCAGTGGCTGGAAGCTGCAGGAGGTGAGACGGCTCTTGTGGTCAGATCCTGCTTTTGAACTTCCCATAAGGAGCATCCTGTTGAGAACAAGATGCTGGACTAGATGGGCCATTGGCCTGATCCAGCAAGCTATTCTTATGTTCTTACATGTGGTGCGATTACTCTGAAGGGAGGGAGAAATGCGAGTGTGCCCAAAGTCCCCTCTTCCAGCTGCTTCTGGTTTTGCAGGGCTAAGCCTCTGCGTTCCCATCCCAGGCGGAACTCTCTGCATTCCTAACAGCAAGTGCCCTGGCCATGATCTAAGTGGTGTCTGAGGTCATCTCTGTGCCCGGATCACCAAGTGACTTGGCAGGAGACCAGCGCTGTTCCACTTTCTCTTTTCTTTCTTAGCCAGGGGGGTTCCCTGGCATCATATTTCAGTGAAGGCGAAAGTTGCATATCTTGGAAAGGCAGCCTGGCTTTCATAAACGCAGGGGCTGAGCTCAGCTTTCATGGACAGCTCATCTCCCCGCGTCCTTGGTTCCCACTGAAATGGCTTTGCAGGGGGAGTTACCACTGATAAAATGTGACGCTCTGTACTCCATGAACAGTGGGGAATTCTGGCAAGGTTCTGCAAAATAGACAGTTGCCATCAGGGCTTTGCATGGGTTTGAAACCAGGTGTGTGCCACCTGTTTAGGGAAGCTTTTAATGTTTGATGGACTACTGTATTTTAATATTTTGTTGGAAGCCGCCCAGAGTCTCTGGGGGAGCCCATCCAGATGGGCGGGGTATAAATAATAAATTATGATGATGATGATGATGATGATGATGATGATGATGATGATGGAGGTGCAGAAGCAAGCATACTGTTCAAAAATGCTCCCTGCAATGCAGTCTGGCAGCCCTGATTCAGTTGCCTTCCTCTAGCCAGTGCCTTTAGCAAACATCTATGTTTTGTGGAGTACAGTTCTGGTCATAGACCACATGGCTCAAGTCCTCTGTTCTGCCCAATGGGAGATGGTATCAAGTCACAAGTCTGGATGAGGCCTTTGTCTCTGCCTTGGACCAGGTGTGCTCAATGGGTGGACTAAGTTCAGAGAAGTTTTGTGGTTCAGTGGTGTTTCGCTGAGATTCTTTTCTACATGTTCTGTAATAAACTGGATTTTGGACTTTGAACAAGTTCTATTATTCACATACTTTGTGGCAACCTATACCTGACTTAGAATTCTGCCTTTTACTGAATCAGGCTAGCGTAGTGGATTTTCTTCAATTAACCCCTCCAGTTGTGAAGTTTAAGACCACTTTTGTTTTGGTCAGAACAACTGCGGCCACTGGGGAACACACAAAAGTGAAGTCCACCTGATTATAAGTTACACAGGTTTACCTTAGCTTTACGCATGCATAGAAATGGTGGGAGGAAATGAAACCTTGTGGACCCACGTGTGTGGGTGAACAACACAAAGAAATGGCTAGGTGCCTGGATTCAAAATGTGGGGCTTGCATACATGAAAATAAGCACCACAGATTAAGAAGAGACCTAGCCAAGCCATTGCAGTATATGTATTAGCCCAGGGAGTTCCCAAACTGTGGTCCATGAGCATTATTCAGGTGGTCTGTAGCATATTTGTGGTTTAAGATGAGAGACTATGCATTCAACACATTAAAGATTCATATTGCTTCTAACTGTACTTTTCATTGCATCTCTTATGCATATTGCATTTCACTGTATTACAATTTGAACTGCAATATAATAGAGAGAGAAACAGCAACAAAAAGCATGCAATTAAAAATCTAGCACTGCGCATTACAATTGCTACAAAATCATTAAATCGCTGCTTCTCAAACTTTTTTTTTCTCTTGGCCACACTTTCAGAATAAAAAATTGTGCACTCCACACTGAAATTTTTTATTGATGAGAAATACATTGGAAAACAAAAAGAACCAACAATGAGCAGTGCTTGGTTTATAACACAGAACACAGTTACTTTATAATATGACCACAGGAAAGATACCCATCCATGTTGTTGTTGTTTAATCATTTAGTTATGTCCGACTCTTCGTGACGCAGGTCACGACGCAGGTGGCGCTGTGGGTTAAAGCCTCAGCGCCTAGGACTTGCCGATCGAAAGGTCGGCGGTTCGAATCCCCGCAGCGGGGTGCGCTCCCGTTGCTCGGTCCCAGCGCCTGCCAACCTAGCAGTTCGAAAGCACCTCCGGGTGCAAGTAGATAAATAGGGACCGCTTACCAGCGGGAAGGTAAACGGCGTTTCCGTGTGCGGCTCTGGCTCGCCAGAGCAGCGATGTCACGCTGGCCACGTGACCCGGAAGCGTCTCCGGACAGCGCTGGCCCCTGGCCTCTTGAGTGAGATGGGCGCACAACCCCAGAGTCTGTCAAGACTGGCCCGTACGGGCAGGGGTACCTTTACCTTTTACCTATGTCCGACTCTTTGTGACCCCCTGGACCAGAGCACGCCAGGCACTTCTGTCTTCCACTGCCTCCCGCAGTTTGGTCAAACTCATATTCATAGCTTCAACTACACTGTCCCACCACCTCGTCCTCCGTCGTCCCCTTCTCCTTGTGCCCTCCATCTTTCCCAGCATCAGGGTCTTTTCCAGAGAGTCTTCTCTTCTCATGAGGTGGCCAAAGTCTTGGAGCCTCAGCTTCAGGATCTGTCCTTCCAGTGAGCACTCAGGGCTGATTTCCTTCAGAATGGAGAGGTTTGATCTTCTTGCAGTCCATGGGACTCTCAAGAGTCTCCTCCAGCACCATAATTCAAAAGCATCAATTCTTCAGCCATCAGCCTTCTTTATGGTCCAGCTCTCACTTCCATACATCACTATTGGGAAAACCATAGCTTTAACTATACGGGCCTTTGTTGGCAAGGTGATGTCTCTGCTTTTTAAGATGCTGTCTAGGGTTTGTCATTGCTTTTCTCCCAAGAAGCAGGCGTCTTTTAATTTCGTGACTGCTGTCACCATCTGCAGTGATCATATTCTGCAAATAATAGATATACTGATACTATGCTATGCTACACTGAAATGTTTAAATGTTTGATTGTCCTTGAATCTTCCCAATACGCTTGCCATCCTCTCCTGCCACACCCTTGGAGAACCCCAGTACCAAGTGGTCCTCCAAGACCCTCAGCAATTTTTAAAGTGCTACATGGGGGGTGGGAACATTTGGGAGCCGCTGTTCTTAGACAGTGCCCAGCTCCATTCGGAATTTGCATGCAGTGTTTGCTCACAGCTTCTTCTTCTTTTGCCATGGCTGTATCTTACAGGCAACCCGCAGGAGGACACTACATGTATCCCGTGTCCTCAGGGGACCTTTTCCGACTCTGTGTCCAGCACTGAGGTTTGCCAACCCCACCGGGACTGTTCCAAGCAAGGCCTGGTGGTCAACGTCCCTGGGAACCAGTTCCATGACACCTTCTGCACTGCTTGCAAGATGAGCAACGCCAACAGCACCAAGGACAAAGCAGATGAATTACTAGGTGAGAGGCTGCACGGGGGCACAGGTATCCCCTTGCCCATTTCAAATGGGCATCAAGCACTTGTGACTTGTTGTTGTTTAGTCGTGTCAGACTCTTCGTGACCCCCTGGACCAGAGCACGCCAGGCACTCCTGTCTTCCACTGCTTCCCGCAGTTTGGTCAAACTCCTGCTGGTAGCTTCAAGAACACTGTCCAACCACCTCGTCCTCTGTCGTCCCCTTCTCCTTGTGCCCTCCATCTTTCCCAATATCAGGGTCATCCATGGGACTCTCAAGAGTCTCTTCCAGCACCAGAATTCAAAAGCACACTTGTGACTTACCTTCAGAAAAATCCTGGGCCCTGTAATTTAGGAGTTCTTTTGTGCCCTTTCCAGAACACCCACTCTTGCCAGCTTATGGTCCACCCACCCCATGCTTTTAGAGCACTCTTATTCCACTTAAATAACCATTGAGAATCCTGGGAACCATAGTTTGCTAAGGGTGCTGAGAACTGTAGCTCTGTGAAGTCAGCACCCTTAACGAACTGCAGTTCCCAGAATACTCCATGACTGTTGTGACGTATGGTGTGTGGCAGCCCCGTTCTGGGTCTGCTGTAGTTTCTGAGCACATAGAGCACATTGTAGCATAGCTGTCAACCTTCCCTTTTTTGCGGGAAATTCCCTTATTCCAGCGCCGTTTCCCGCTGCTTCCCTGGATTGTTAGATATCCCATAGACTGTCCCCAGGACAGGTGAGGCTGCTGATCCCTTATTTTCAAATCTGAAAGTTGACAGCTATGCATTGCAGCAGTCATGACAAGTTTCATGCGCAACACTTTAAAACTGGGTCAGAGGGCCTGGGAATTTCAAAAACATCACTCTAATGCTGGTCTGTTGAGTTGCCAGTGGATTCTATTTGCTGCCCTTGTAACCTACTCCCTTTTGGATTGAAGCATGGTTTATCAGGTGCCTAAAAACAACATGTAGAAGTCTACTGAATAGTAAAATGTAAAGAGACCCCTGACCATTAGGTCCAGTCGTGGCCGACTCTGGGGTTGCAGCGCTCATCTCGCTTTATGGGCCGAGGGAGCCAGCGTACAGCTTCCGGGTCATATGGCCAGCATGACTAAGCTGCTTCTGGAGAACCAGAACAGTGCATGGAAACGCAGTTTACCTTCCTGCCAGAGCGGTACCTATTTATCTACTTGCACTTTGACCTGCTTTTGAACTGCTAGGTTGGCAGGAGCAGGGACTGAGCAATGGGAGCTCACCCCGTCGCGGGGATTCGAACCGCCGACCTTCAGATCGGCAAGTCCTAGGCTCTGTGGTTTAGACCACAGTGCCACCCACCCACTATAATATGAGCCTGGCACTAGAGGCCTTATTCACACCGCCTAATACCGAGACCTGTTTCGTTCCCCACCCTGCCTTCTTCAGGAATCGGGAGTGATTGTCAAGACGCCATAATAGACTTTGTGCCATACCAAGTCGGGTCGCAGAGACGGCTGGAGAGACTGCTGCACAGAATCAACGGAAGTGCACCTGCCGCAGGTTGTGATGAGAAGAGCCCATTAGTGCTCCAGGTGGAACTCCATGCTTTCCTCATCCAGCTCAAGGACTCTCTGGGGAAACAGGCCGTGGTGCAGAAGCTCTGGAAAGCCCTGGATCACATGAAATTGCAGAACATACAAAAGAAGATCCAAAAGCATTTCTTGAGTTCATGAGATTGGACTTGGGTTCAAGTTATAAAAAGGATATGCACAAGTGCCTCTGAGAAAAATAACCAGTACCATTTTGGTCTGCGACTGGGACTATATCTAAGAGGACATTGCCTTCCCTTGGGCTTTGTGTATTAAAAAAAAATTCCCCTCTTTGAAAAGAAGCAAAAATTAAGAGACACAATTTTTAACGAATCTGATTTTCCCTGAAGCAGGTAGAGTTGAGTCCACGTTGCATTGTATTCCCTGATGAAATTGTTCACCTTGGGGGTCCTGAACGTCCAAGGAATTGGTTTTTTAAAAGCATTTAACTCAGTATTAGGTTTTTTTTTAAAAAAATGTGCTACTTATTCTCCCCTGCCACCCAAATAGAACACGCAAAACAGCATAAATATATCAATGAGAACTGATTTATCCTTGCTACAGTCCTATCACTGCAGCCTATTTGTTTCAGGGGAAGAGTTGGTTTATGTTGGAATAGTTACACTTGCATATTGTTTTTTTTATATTTTAATTTATCTTGCCATTCATAACTCTGGTTTTCTTAGTTGTTAGCGTTTTTATACTGCCCCAACAAACAAAAGTTTGGTGACCAAACAGGATTATCAAGAGGCTAAATCTGTTTGGAAGGCCAGTGCGTGCATTTAAGTTTCTAAAATATATACGCCTAATGTTGCCAGATATATCAACAGCATGTTCCACATGAAGGAAACGTGGGGAAGGGAGAAACAAGGAACAGTTTATGCAGACAAACTTTCACCAGTCAAAATTAGTTGAAAGCTTTACCCTGGCATGGGGCCCAGGAATTGTTCCCACCCAGGGTAAGAGCCCAAAGTGCTGGGAGCTGGTTCTTCAAACAACAGCTGAAATTCTCAGGAAGTTCAACATGACCTCGGGATGAGAGTAGATCCAACATATTTTAAAATCCAGCATCATTTTCTGAAGCTTTATTCCATTTGCTGGAAACCACAGGCGGGGAGAGGGCTCTTGTGTTCGAATCCTGCATGTGGATCTGGGGTGGGGGCACCGTGAGAGTAGAATGTTGGACTAGATGGGAAACTGGCCAGATCGAGCAGATCCTCTTCTTAACATTCTCAACACCATAATTTTAATCTTTTTTTTTTTAACCCATTGTAATTTCATTTCAACTGGTCGAAACGGCTCTGGAGGCCTGGGTCCAGATTGACAGCCAGTGTGGCCTAGCGGTTAGAGTGCCGGACTAAGACCTGGGAGGCCAGGGTTCGAATCTCCACTCTGCCATTAAGCTCACTCAGTGACCTTTGGCCAGTTCCTGTCTCCACCTAACCTACTTCACAGGGTTGTTGGGAAGATAAGATGGGAAGGCGAGAACCATGTACGCCACCTTGAGCTCCTTGGTATATAAAGGTGATGAATGCATGAATGGATCGTGGAGGTAAGGACACCCTTAAATGGTCCTGGGTTGGTGTTTCTGGGTCCAGCCTGCCTCAGGTTAGTGGCTCTCGGATCTGAATGCTTGCCTTCTGTCACGCCAATCTGTTAGTTGTAACCAATAAAAGTTGTGGGCATTTTTATCCCATCTCTCATGTGGTTCAATTCTTGCTTTTCTGCTCTGCTCCATTGCGGAGCCTCAGTCGTAGTTTCTGGATTAAACGTGACCGACGAAAGTAGTATATTGAGCCAAGCGCTTTGCAAAAGTAGCGCGGTGGAGGCATTGTTTGGAATTTACTGCAAGAATGCCTGTCTGGTTGTGGAAATTCTAAGGTTTTCTTAGCACATGGCAAGTTAAGAGAAGGAAAAAGGAACTTCCCTTGAGAGTAAAGTTTGCTGTCTTGGATGATAATTACAGTATTATTGATTTATTAATTCCTCCTAGATAAAGGTCTCAACACAATGTATGACAGAGACAATTGAAAGCATAAAAGGGCTAATACATTTAAAACAAAACTAAAACCCTAAGAAGTGGACACTCCTCACAATGACCCACTTCACCAGCTGGGAAAGCCCATTGGAGCAAAAATGCCTCTTATTGTTTCTGGAAAATGCAGATAGTGGACTCCTGTCGTATCCCAGCATAGCAAGGGCAGCCACACAAAGGCAATCTCCATTGTTTATAAACTACAGGACACAAAATGAATTGTGTGCATTTCCTCCTTTTGATTGCTGCAGGAGATTCCAGATAGACTAAAATGATGTGCTGTGGATTAAAAAGAACAAAATAAATTTTTACTGTGTCCATGCTTATACTAAGACTGCAAAAAGGAGCGCAAGACAAGAAGGGTTGCAATTCACAAACCTGTTGGCAAAGACAGAATAGCAAATCTGGAGCAAGCATTCACATTTGTCCCTTTGCAAAACTTTGCAAAAAAAATAATAATCCTAGAGATTGACAGCTGCCTACTGCAGTGTTTTTGATTTCCTGCTGGTGCCTCAAGGTGGTGGAAGTGGCAGGATGGGCAGTGGCTTTCCAAGCTTTACCTGGGGGTATTGTCGACTTTCTGCATGCACATTAGAGGTGTACACACACACACACACACACACACACACACACACACACACACACTTTCCTGACTCCACCTCTTGGAAAATTCACCATGGATTTCTGAGATTCAGCCAGGGCTTATGCGCCATTGGCATCGGAAGCCTTGCTGCACCAGCACCCTTGGCTAAAAGATGATGTCTCCAAAGGTCAAACTACACCTGATGGCTATTAAATGCCTTTGCATCTAACTGGCAGGTTTGTTTACATGCAGGTTGGATCAGCTACAGAGAAGGTGGGGACGGATTGTGAAGAAGATCAGACCAGGCATGGAGAGGGGATTTGATCCTTACCTACTGCATATCTTGGGGGAAATCCTTCCTTTGAAGCTAGTATTTGCGTTAAGAAAAGTCCTCCACTGGTACCACTAGGAGGGTTTTATTCCAAAGCAAGTGGACTATGTTGGTATTGCAGCTGGAATGTGCCTTCGGGTGAACTCGCCCCAGAGCACAGTCCAAACACAAAGTCTGCGTCTGCAAGATTTGTTTTCTTTGCAAAATCTCCTCTTTATGCATTCTCCTGCTAAATATACACATACTGCTGTTCCGTTAATTGGAGCCTGTTATTAAAGGTGTTCTGCATTTTTAGACTTAATCATTCAAGCATTGCAAACTTCTGGGTTTTTGAAAAATTATTGATAATATTAAATCCAGTTGTAGCATTTCTGGATTGGTTCAAAGTTAAAATGTACTGCTCAGAAATATACTGCTCAATCAACAAAAGCTTCTAAGCAGTTCACATATAACAATATAACATATCCATTCAAAGTACCAACAATATCAAACATTAAAGGTAAAGGTAAAGGTACCCCTGCCCGTACGGGCCAGTCTTGCCAGACTCTGGGGTTGTGCGCCCATCTCACTCAAGAGGCCAGGGGCCAGCGCTGTCCGAAGACACTTCCGGGTCACGTGGCCAGTGTGACATCGCTGCTCTGGCGCGCCAGAGCTGCACACGGAAACGCCGTTTACCTTCCCGCTAGAAAGTGGTCCCTATTTATCTACTTGCACCCGAGGGTGCTTTCAAACTGCTAGGTTGGCAGGCGCTGGGACCGAGCAACGGGAGCGCACCCCGCCGCGGGGATTCGAACCGCCGACCTTTCGATCGGCAAGCCCTAGGCGCTGAGGCTTTTACCCACAGCGCCACCCGCGTCCCTTGTATATCAAACATTAGATGCGTGCAAATTTGTCAAGGCATAAATAAAACCAGCACTTTATGAACAAATATGCATAATAAAACTGCATGTTTGTTAAAATTATTTGTCAGGGTCGATTTACCAGAGCAATTTTTTTAAAAACCAAAAACAATTCAGCGAAGAACCTGAATGAGCAGGAAGTTGCAGAGAGTAGGCTCTGCTCACTGAAGGACTGATTATTTGCAAGGAGGGTGCGGTTTTATGGGATTATTTCCAAATGCATGTAGCACATTGTTCTGCCAGCATTGTGGTATCAAAATTGCTATGTCATTTGCTGGCTGGGTTTCCAGGCAATGCGCCCACAGAAACACATGCTTTGGGATCTTGCTTCACACATCTCCATCCGAACTGCATTGTATGCATTTCAACCTCAGACTGAAGCACTCTGGGCAGTTATGCTGAATCATTTGGAATCATTTGAACAAAGCCAGATTGGATTGCTTAAGTAAAGAGATTCAAACTAATCTATCAGCTAACTTCCTGCTATATAATAATAATAATAAAAAAAATAAAAAAAATTATTTATATCCCGCCCTCCCCAGCCGAAGCCGGGCTCAGGGCGGCTAACAACACTAAAACAGTGCAACATTATATAAGGAGTCTCGCTGCGGCATTCTGCACCCCCTGGAGTTTCTGGGTCAGTCTCAAGGGCAGCCCCACATAGAGCGAGTTACAATAATCCAGTCTGGAGGTGACCGTCGCGTGGATAACAGTGGCTAGGTCAGGGCGAGAGAGGTAAGGAGCCAACTGCTTAGCTTGGCGGAGATGAAAAAATGCCGCCTTTGTTATAGCTGCAATCTGCGCCTCCATGGAGAGGGAGGTATCGAAGATTACACCCAAACTCTTAACGGACGGTGCTGGCACTAATTGCACCCCCGCAAGAGATGGGAGTTGCCCCCTCAATCCCATATTGTCCCGTCCCAGGCAGAGGACCTCTGTCTTGGAAGGATTTAACTTCAACCGGCTCCCACGTAACCATCCAGCCACAGCTTCCAAGCATCTGATCAGTATGTCTGGGGCCGAGTCAGGATGGCCATCCATCAACAGATAGAGTTGGGTGTCATCAGCATACTGATGGCAGCCCAGCCCAAAACTCCGGACAAGCTGGGCGAGGGGGCGCATAAAGATGTTAAAAAGCATCGGGGAGAGTATCACACCCTAGGGCACTCCACCCCAAGGAGTGGCAGGATGACAATTCCCCCCCAAGCACCACCCTCTGTCCCCGACCAGAGAGAAACGAGCAGAGCCAGGGGCATATTGCTCTGCTGCTGACTCACAAGCATGAGTTAGTAAGGATACTATTAAATCCATATATCCACTCCTAGTATCTGCAACCCTCCCACAAAAGGCGCCGGTGAGTAACATCACACACACGAAAAGTATTAGTCCTCATGAAAACACCAAGTCCACTCCACTGTGCCATATTTTGGTAAGCCAATTAACACATGTCATTAAACCCGCCCAGTTGACAAGTGACAGTGCTTGACTTCTTTGATGGCTGTCCAAGGTGGAAATTCATTCTCTACACAATCTATGCAGGCAACAGACAATACTGGGATTATCTAATACCCAGGGCTTGTGCTATTTAACAGGAGGGCGGGAATGGAAATGAGACATGATTACATGCCAGTGAAATTCCCCTCTTTGGTTTCTTTCTAAATTAGTCAAGTTGTGGTTTGTTTATTGTTTCAGTCTTCCCTCCTCCCTCGAGAAACCTGAGTGATTTTGCAGGCAGTATTGTAATTCCAGAGTCATAAGATTGCTTCCTTACTCATAATGAATGCGTGGACCTTTTGAAGCTGGGTTTCTAAAGCAGCACAGTGTATGCTTCCTGTCGCTAGCTGGGTTTCCTGCATTGCAGGGGGTTGTACCACTGTATGTGAAATATATCACATTTCAAAGACACTGCAGACTCTGCCACGCCATTTTTTCACTTGGTTGAGTGCCAAGGCCCCTTGGAATCTCGTCAAAGATTGGGGTGGCCAGTAGTAATATTTATCTGGCATTTGGAGGTTTAGGACAGGCATAGGCAAACTCGGCCCACCAGATGTTTTGGGCCTACAACTCCCATGATCCCAAGCCAGCAGGACCAGTGGTCAGGGATGATGGGAACTGTAGTCCCAAAACATCTGGAGGGCTGAGTTTGCCTATGCCTGGTTTAGGAGAACCTACTATCTGGGCTGAGTCACAGACCTTCCCTCCAACAATCTTGGTGCAAATTCCTACATACACATTGCATGGGGCCAATCATCCTTGGAATGGCAGGGGAAGGAAGATTTGATCTGCTCATCATCTGATACCCTGCAGGGGAAAAAGCAGGCAGGGAGATAAAGAGTATGAACTACATTTGATCAACAGTGACTCCGAAAAATTTCACACATCACTTGGGAAGACAGGCGAACGTATATCAGTGTACTGGAAGAAGCAAAGATCACCAGTGTTGAAGCAATGATTCTTCAACATCAACTTTGTTGGACTGGTCATGTTGTGCGGATGCCTGATTGTCGTCTTCCAAAGCAACTACTCTATTCCGAACTTAAAAATGGAAAGCATAATGCTGGTGGTCAACAAAAGAGGTTTGTTTCAAGGCAAATCTTTAAAAAATGTATTATTAAACACCGACAACTGGGAAACACTGGCCTGCGAGCGCTCCAGTTGGAGAACAGCCTTTACCAAAGGTGTCATGGGCTTTGAAGACACTCGAACTCAGGACGCAAGGGAGAAATGTGCTAAGAGGAAGGCCCGCTTGGCAAATCCACACTGTGATCAACTCCTGCCTGGGAACCAATGTCCCCACTGTGGAAGGACGTGTGGGTCCAGAATTGGCCTCCACAGTCACTTACGGACTCATTGTTAAAACAATGTTTAAGGAAGACAATCTTACTTGGCTACGAGTGATCGCCAAAGAAGAAGATGGGAGTTTCAGTTCAGCAATAACCCCACCTCTGGTATATCAGAAATGGCCGTGCACCTCTGACACCTCTGGCACAAAACCCCAGAATAGTTTAAAAGCAGCTATGTAATAACATTTACATAAGGTCAACAAACATAAGGTTTGTTTTTACATAAGGCCAACAAAGATCCGTATAGTAAAAGCTATGGTTTTCCCAGTAGTGATGTATGGAAGTGAGAACTGGACCATAAAGAAGGCTGATCGCCAAAGAATTGATGCTTTTGAATTCTGGTGCTGGAGGAGACTCTTGAGAGTCCCATGGACTGCAAGAAGATCAAACCTCTCCATTCTGGAGGAAATCAGCCCTGAGTGCTCACTGGAAGGACAGATCGTGAAGCTGAGGCTCCAAGACTTTGGCCACCTCATGAGAAGAGAAGACTCCCTGGAAAAGACCCTGATGTTGGGAAAGATGGAGGGCACAAGGAGAAGGGGACGACAGAGGAGGAGATGGTGGAACAGTGTTCTCGAAGTTACCAGCATGAGTTTGACCAAACTGCGGGAGGCAGTGGAAGACAGGAGTGCCTGGCGTGCTCTGGTCCAGGGGGTCACAAAGAGTCGGACATGACTAAACAACTAAACAACAACAACAATAACATTTAAAATATAAAAATCAACAATCAGTTCAAAACACACACCAACATTCTACATATCTGGCTAGGCTTGTCTAAGCAAAACTGCAGCAGACGCCAAAAAGAGCTGCCGCGTCACACTGTTGGCTCATGTCAAGTTTGTGAAAAGGATCTAGGAGTCTTGGTTGACCACAAACTTGACATGAGCCAACAGTGTGACGCGGCAGCTAAAAAAGCCAATGCAATTCTGGGCTGCATCAATAGGAGTATAGCATCTAGATCAAGGGAAGTAATAGTGCCACTGTATTCTGCTCTGGTCAGACCTCACCTGGAGTACTGTGTCCAGTTCTGGGCACCACAGTTCAAGAAGGACACTGACAAACTGGAACGTGTCCAGAGGAGGGCAACCAAAATGGTCAAAGGCCTGGAAACGATGCCTTATGAGGAACGGCTAAGGGAGCTGGGCATGTTTAGCCTGGAGAAGAGGAGGTTAAGGGGTGATATGATAGCCATGTTCAAATATATAAAAGGATGTCACATAGAGGAGGGAGAAAGGTTGTTTTCTGCTGCTCCAGAGAAGCGGACACGGAGCAATGGATCCAAACTACAAGAAAGAAGATTCCACCTAAACATTAAGAAGAACTTCCTGACAGTAAGAGCTGTTCGACAGTGGAATTTGCTGCCAAGGAGTGTGGTGGATGGAGTCTCCTTCTTTGGAGGTCTTTAAGCAGAGGCTTGACAACCATATGTCAGGAGTGCTCTGATGGTGTTTCCTGCTTGGCAGGGGGTTGGACTCGATGGCCCTTGTGGTCTCTTCCAACTCTAGGATTCTATGATTCTATGATTCTATGAAGAGTACAGTGAAGATTCCTGCCTGATGTCAATAGGCAGGAAGTTGCAGTTGTTATTCTAAGTTGTCTCTCTTTTAATGATTTGTGCTGCTGCTGCTGCTGCTGCTGCACCTGCACAGGTGTTTATGCTAAGGTCTCACCCCTGCACTAACTGCAGCTTCTGGAAGAACATTAGACCCAAGAAGTTGACCTAGATTTGGAGGGCTGAGTTGTTTGCCAGCATCTAATGGGGCTTTGGTTGCCACCTTTAACTGACATTCGTTTGCATTCTGGTTTCCTTCATTTCTTTATCGAAACCATCCACTTCCTCCCTTGGAGGAATATGACTTTCATGCTAGAAATGGTTAGATGTGGCTCAGCAAAAATGTTCATCGCGAGTTGACTAGTATTTTCTATTGAGTTTTGTATCACAAAGGTTGCTTAAGATTAGCGCTTAAGAACTGATGGGTTCAATGGGGCTTAGCAGTGATTTGGAGACAGGTCACACTCATGAGTGACATGGGACACATTGTGTGAATAATCCACCCATCCCTTTTCCCTGAGAGAACAGGGCATGTGATAGAGGCCTGTCAGTCACATGACATATAAAAGCCCACACAGGCACACAGCATTTAATTCCACTACATACCCTCCAACATTTCTCTGATGAAAATAGGGATGTCCTATTCCATTGCTGTTGTTATTCATACCCCGTCCATTTTACTGGGTTGCCACAGCCACACTGGGCGGCTTCCAACATATGCAACAACATATATATCTGTAAAATAAAACATTTAACATTCAAAAACTTCCCTATACAGGGCTGCCTTCAGATGTCTTCTAAAGGTTGCATAGTTACTTATCTCCTAGGCTAGAGGGTTGCATAACTCCATACCCTCCAACATTTCTTTGATGAAAAGAGGGACGTCCTAAGGAAAAGCAGGACATTCCAAGGTCAAAAATCTGAAGCTGGGATGGCGTCTGTAAATCCGGGAAAGCAGGGACACTTGGAGGGTCTGTCAGTATGGTATTCAGCGAAACAGGGATGGTCAAAGCCAGTGTGGTGTAGTGGTTATGAGCGGTAGACTCGTAATCTGGTGAACCGGGTTCGCTTCCCCGCTCCTCCACATGCAGCTGCTTGGGCTAGTAACACTTCTCTGAAGTCTCTTAGCCTCACTCACCTCACAGAGTGTTTGTTGTGGGGGAGGAAGGGAAAGGAGATTGTTAGCCACTTTGAGACTCCTTCAGGTAGTGATAAAGCGGGATATCAAATCCAAACTACTACTACTATTCTTCTTCTTCTTCTTCTTCTTCTTCTTCTTCTTCTTCTTCTTCTTCTTCTTCTTCTTCTTCTTCTTCTTCTCCTCTAGGGCCAGTGAGGGGGTGCATTAAACCGAAACTAAACCCTGACAAGGTGGAGGCATTTTGGGTACGTGGCAGGACTGTGCACTAGATTTGGCCGAAGCTTGAATGCCAAAGTGAATTAGGCAAATTTGGATGGGATCTGGTTTGGGTTGAGTCAGATCAAGACAGCCTCAGATTGGCTTGGGTTCAGTAGTCTCACCTGGAGGGACTGGGACGACAGGGCCTCTCATGCGAACGGTGCAGGGAACCAGCTATTATTATTATTATTATTATTATTATTATTATTATTTGTATGCCACCCATCTGACTGGGTTGCCCCAGGCACTCTGCTTCAGCAATATGCTCACCACAACAAAACAAACCACAGCTGGGCACCACTGTTTAAGAAGGACAAAGGTGAAGGTAAAGGACCCCTGACAGTTAAATCCAGTCACAGATGACTCTGGGATTGTGGCGCCCGCGCAACGGAACACTGAAACCAGAGCAGCACACGGAAACACCGTTTACCTTCCTGCCAGAGAGGTACCTATTTATCTACTTGCACTATTTGGCGTGCTTTTGAACTGCAAGTTTGGCAGGAGCTGGGACTGAGCAACAGGAGCTCACCCCGTCGCAGGGATTCGAACCGCCGACCTTCTGATCGGCAAGTCCAAGAGGCTCAATGGTTTAGACCACAGCGCCACCCGCGTCCCTTGTGTTAAGAAGGATAGTGATGGATATTTAAGGTTCTGCAGTACGCATGAAAAGGATCTCGGGGTCTTAGTAGACCACAAGCTTAACATGATGTGGCAGCTGCAGGAAATTAAAAAAGAAGCAAATGCAGTTCTCGGCTGCAGCAACAGAAATCAAATGTCCAGATCAAGGGAAGTAAAGGTACTGTTTATTCTGCCTTGGTCAGCTTCCACCTGGAGTGTCTAGTTCTAGGCACCGCCTTTTGCAAATATACTCTGGAGGTTTAGAAGAAACCCCAAAGCAGATTTAGGGGTATGCAGCAGGAGGTGTGGGGTGTGGGAAGCAGAAACTCTTGCGCTGATGGAATGAGTTAGTTGGATACCATCTTGATCCCTAACTTGGTATTCTGCATTGGCTGAGTTTATTATAACAGGAAGTTTTTCTGGGACGCCGCAACAATTTGCCTCCGTTTACATTTCCCGCTAGACATTCACCTCTTCCTGACTTTTATTTCTGCAACTCTGAGAAAATTCGTTTTTGCTAAGACAAAGAGCTTCACATTCTACAGAAAGTGGAACAATGAGTGCTCCGTTAATATAACTGGGATGCATGCTTTGTGGTTTAGAAACTACTCAGGAATGAGGCAGGAAACTGTTATGCAGTTAAGGAAGTTGTTTTTTATTTAAAATACTTGATGTGATTTGAAGTACTTCATTGTGGTGACACAAGTAGTATTTGTGATGCAGGAAATTCTGAAGGTTTCCACAAACAGGCAGTGCCAGTAAGAGACAAGCTGTCGAAAGGAGAATCTCAGCAGGTCTCCTGGACTGGCTGGACTCAGAGGAATGGTGGAAGGAGCCAGCTGGGGAACCCCCAAGGGGCGAAGGCTCAGAGCCAGGGGATTGGTGGTGGGGCAACAATGAGTGGTCAGTGGAAGAAGAGAGAGCAGACTTGGAGGAGGAGGTGTCGGAAGCTGAAGAGGTAACAGGGTTTAGTGAGCAGAGAGAGTCTGGGAGAAAGAAGTCCAGAACCAAAATCTGAAGCAGGAGAGGAGGGAGGCCAAGAAGCTGAGATGAGTCAAGCTGGTGAAGAAGCCAGGGTGTCTCCCCATCCTGCTGTGACAAGCTCCCCTACCCCTGGTCTCCCAGAGGTATGAAGAGGGAGGAGCAAAGGCAGGTGTGGCCACAGAGTCTCAGATTGCTTGGAAAGTGTGGGATGTGAAACACATAGCAGTCAAGTACAACATTCCTAGAAGGGACATGCTAGGAGATGCTTTGTACCAGCCAGGAGAAAACTTTCTGTTTCCTCCTGAGCTGGGACAAACTTCCTCTGCATGTGACTAGAGGGGATGTATGGCCTAATCTGGGGAAGAGGAGCACACCATCTTCTTTTGCTCCTCTCTTCTCCATTTTGTTTTTCTCTATCTGTGAGCAGAAGTGACTGCCTGTCTGCAGTCACTTGGGACTAACTCCCTTATGGGATAGTTCCACATGTATATATACCTTTAAGTCTGCCTTCAGGGATCTAACTGTGAACTGAATGAATGTGAGTAAACTACTTTTGTATTCACTTTAATAAGATTGTCGTGTATATTTTTTTTAAGAGGGACAAGAAGGGATCTTACCAGGAATCTTATATAGAGAGGTTCAGAAGAACCTGCAACAAGCAAACCGCTGTGCATTTAAAGGGGAATGTTTAAACTCTGCTAAGATATAGAACTTGCTACTGCAAGTTAGGAAGGATATCATTAAACAATATATCCTCTCCTGTCTCCCATAACATTCCCATAGAAAGGACCTGGGAGAGGAGGCAAGTTAGGCAGTTGTGGGAAGGAGGGACCTCCTTCAGCCTCCACAATTGCCTCATAGGAGCAAGATCTACAGAGAACAGTTGCTGCACTCATCAGACCTGGCACTCCAGAGCAGACCTTGTTTCTTCTAATAAAGAGTAAACTTCACTTACTCCATGTGATTTATTGCTGACCTGCCCTTGACATCCATTCCCGAGAGCACTTGACCAAGGAGAACGACTAATTTACTAAAGTTATTTAAAGGATTCCTAGCAGTCATTTGGAGTGCAAATGTTTCTGAAGCCGTGAACACATTTTTCTTCTTAAAAATATATATATTTATAAATGCAAACATAAATTGAGATTTGTTATGATGAATCCAAAAACAGCATAAAATAGCAATTGGACAGGAGATGAGTCAGCAAATGTCAAGGCAGATGAGTAAAATAGCAGGAAAAAAAAATATTAAGTTTGCAGCCAAGAAGGAAAACCAGATGTGCTCTTTTTAAAAATAATCAAAATCAGGACATTAAATAAGGTTTTGTGCATAAAATGTAGCAATGAGAGAGGTGGGCTTCTCTTGGGACAGAGCATTTCACATAAGGGGTTCCACAAGTGGAAAAGGACCTCTCCCCAGTTCTCTTACCTCAGAAGATGAGGATGTCTAGAATGACATCTTGGATGAAGCTTTAATGCTTAGGTGAGGGCTGAAACCCTCAAGAGCTTTTGCTAATCAGTGTAGACAATACTGCACTAAACTGATCAATGTTCTGGCTCAATATAATCCGTAAAAAGACCCCTGTGTTGTAATATGGACAAGCTGAACAAAATAACACAACACAATGGCCAATAACAATGGCACTAAACACTATTTATAGACTAATACAAATCATCAGAAATTACAACCAAAGTCTCTAAATCTTCTTCACCAGTCATGGTAGAATTCAAAAGTTCGATATATACATAATCTGTCACCAAATATTGCCAGAACAGAGTTTCCGGATAACCAGTCTGTTTCGTTCAATGCTTCATCAGCCAATCTTGATCAATTCTTCATCAGCCAGACTTGTAAGAATTAATATGAGAAGGATGCAGTTCAATTTCTTAACAAGCCAATCTTACATGTAAGTAAATATAAACACTAGAAAATACGCTCTGGGTCAGTGCTCGTATGATACTGTAGTTTAGTGCCATTGTTATTGGCCACCGTGTTGTGTTATTTTGTTCAGCTGGCTCAATATAAGGCAGCTTCCTATGTTCCTAGGCAGCCCATAATAAGAACATAAGGAGAAACCTGCAGCATCAGCCCAAAGGTTCCCATTTAGTCATCTGTTTAGTCATTCCCATTTAGTCATCCATTTAGAACATCCTGTTCTCACAGTGGTCCCCAATAGACCTAAAAGAAGCCAACAAGCAGAATCGAAGCACAAGAGCATCCTTCTCTCTCGAGGTCTCCAGCAACTGGGGTTCAGAAGCCTACTGCCTCCTTCAGACCCAGGCAGTGTTCTCAATGGTCAGGGATAATGAGGATTCATAGAATTGTAGAGTTGGAATGGGGCCCCAAGGGTCATCGAGTTTAACCATCAACATCTGGAGGGCATCACATTGGCTACCCATGACTTTGCATGTCTTGATTCCAGTGTGGTGTAGTGGTTAAGAGCGGTGGACTTGTAATCTGGTGTACTGGGTTCACGTCTCCGCTCCTCCACATGCAGCTGCTGGGTGACCTTGGGCCAGTCACACTTCTCTGAAGTCTCTCAGCCCCACTCACCTCACAGAGTGTTTGTTGTGAGGGAGGAAGGGAAAGGAGAATGTTAGCCGCTTTGAGACTCCTTCGGGTAGTGATAAAGCGGGATATCAAATCCAAACTACTACTACTACTACTACTACTACTACTACTACTACTACTACTACTCTTCTTCCTCCTCCTCTTCTTCTTCTTCTTCTTCTTCTTCTTCTTCTTCTTCTTCTTCTTCTTCTTCTTCTTCTTCCTCCTCCTCCTCCTCCTCCTCCTCCTCCTCCTCTCCTGGGCAGCAGTTTGAGCTCTGACCTGGACCAGGAGTGAAGATTATGGAAGGCCAACACTGGCTCTAGCCAGATCTTGTCCACCAAGACAGTTCTGAAAAGGCATCCCTAGAGCCCACAACTCATCTCGGGGTGAACGCTCCTCGACACTGGATCTTTTGTGCAGGCAATGAATCAGGTTGAATTGGAGAGATGAGGAGCTGGGTGTTGAGCCAGATGACCAATCCTTTAACCATCTCTGGAGAGAGGGTGTGACCTAGGGAGGAAAGTCTGGACTGAGAATAAGAGACCTCATTTGGTCTCCAGGCCTTGCTTCACTCGGAGCTCTCCGGGGTCCTGAAACATTTGTAAATGCTTTAAGCTGCATCACTCTCGTACAAGTCACCCATCGAGGTGACCAAGGCTATTTTGCTTCTAGATCAGAAACCACAATGAAATAAGAATGTCTGGAACTGAGCTTCCCCACCATTACCACCCCATGATGGGCCCTAGAGTGGGACCTGACTTGCATTCAGTCAGATGTAGCCCACATCTGCCTTTGTTTCCCTATTGCGGTGCCATAAACCCCAGCTCCCTGGTGTATGAATGGTCTGGCAGAGCTGGAGTCAGTGGGAGGATGTTGGAAGTGATAGAGTCCAGTGTCTGGGTCAAACTCAGTGCTCCACAGGGTTTCAGCGGGAGCACCAGTCATGTGGAATGGAAACCCCCTCAGAGCCATTCAGAATCCGTCTACTCACAAACTGATCCACCCATGACGAATGAATTCTCAAGAATTTCCCCATCATCTCTCTGCCTGGTCGAGAACGTCAGGTCTAGGGCATGACCCCGAGTCTACATTTGAGCTGCTGACTTTGGATTTAGAAAGCATCATGGCTCTCACAGCATTCATGGACTGCTGAGGGAACTTGAGGTTGTGGTTGATGACTCCCTGAAGATGTTGACCCAGTGTGTGGCTCCTGGGGGTGGGGAGGCTGCCACTGGTGAAAAGTAAAGGGTCAGTATGTCACAATGCCTTTGTGCACATCTATCACACAACCACACTTCTGGTCACATCACCTTGAACAGGATACCACAGAGCTGGGAAAGGTTCAGAAGAGGGCAACCAAATGGATCAAGGCAGTCAGAACAACTCCTTTATGAGGCAAGTTACAAGGTTTGGAGTTTGGGGGAGCTGAAAGTAAGGAGGGCCAAAGTGCTATGAATGAATAGAAATCGAATGAATGAATGGATATCCCACCGTTTTCCCTAAATGAATGAATGAATGAATGAATGATATCCCACCGTTTTCCCTGAATGAATGAATGAATGAATGATATCCCACCATTTTCCATGAATGAATGAATGATATCCCGTTTTCTCTGAATGAATGAATGAATGAATGATATCCCACCATTTTCCATGAATGAATGAATGAATGAATGAATGAATGAATGAATGAATGATATCCCACCGTTTTCCCTGAATGAATGAGTGAGTGAACGATATCCCACCGTTTTCCCTGACAGGAACTCAAGGCAGCCTACAGCTAAAATTTTATTTCCATTTACTGTAGCTATTGAAGGTGTTGTACATGATCCCTTCCCTCACACATTTTTTCTCCTCACAACAATCTTGTAATTGTCTCAAGATGGTCATGCGAGGTTTTTGGGAAACTGGGATTCGAACCTGTTAAGATTTCAATGCGTTGCTGTGTTCATTGGGCAGGCGGAATGGGGGCAACGCAGAGCTCAAACGATGATCCTTGGCAGTGAAACAGGAATGCTGGAAGTGTGTAACCTCTTGAGAGTTCCAGAGGGCAAAAGCACCACAACTTGAATTTTCTGAGCTTCACTGTGTGGAGACTACAGAGCGGTGTGTATTGGAATTGCATTTAGAAGTCCGGTTCTGTACTTCCCTCTGCACTATCACCTCAATCTCACCAAACAGGTGGGGAGGCTGTGGTTCACCTCAGGTACCAAAATGTCTTAGGCCGGCACAGAAATACAATCAATCCATCCCTTCCTTGCCCCCCCCCCAATGGTTAGCACAACACAGAGCTCCCCAGGGTTCTTTCCAGGGGACAATGAGCTGCCTATGCTATGACTGAGCTTTTAGTCATGCCAGCCGGACCCCACAGAAGCTCCTCAGAAACCACTTATGATGTATCATCGACTCAGGCAACAGGGCCAGGAAAATAATAATAATAATAATAATAATAATAATAATAATAATAATAATAATAAATTTATTCCCCAGCCGCTCTGGGTGGCTTCCAACAAAATACAATAAATACAATAAAACATTGAACATTAAAAACTTCTCTAAACAGGGCTGCCTTCAGATGTCTTCTAAAAGTCAGATAGTTGTTTATTTCCTTGACATCTGATGGGAGGGCATTCCACAGGGCGGGCACCTCTACCGAGAAGGCCCTCTGTCTGGTTCCCTGTAACCTCACTTCTCGCAATGAGGGAACCGCCAGAAGGCCCTCGGAGCTGGACCTCAGTGTCCAGGCAGAACGATGGGGATGGAGATGCTCCTTCAGATATATTGAGCCGAGACTGTTTAGGAAAGATCAGAGAGAGGACATTTCCCCATCCTCAGGCCCCATCTCTTCATCTTGGTCTAATTATTTGCTCCAGGAAGCAGGCAATCATCATTTGGACCCTGTTCTCTTCGAGTTTGCTCTGAATCACACAATGAGATATTCTCAAGATCTGAAGAGCTTTCCTCATCCTACTTTGAGTTTGCAATATAGATCCCGTGGAAGTAAACAGGCTGGTTTCTGTGCTGGTATATGAGGAAGAAGACTCATCTCTTCCCCAGCCAGCTTGGAAATACATCAAACTGCCAGTGTTTGTTTATTACTGGTCAAATTATTCCCACAAGGTCTCTCTTTCTCGCTAGCAACAAATAAAATCCAGGCAAGAGTTATTAAGCAGATTGCAGTCAACGACTTATTTAACTATAGTATCTTTGAATAATTGATGTTTTTTGTATTAAATCTTACCTTTTCAATATGTAAGTTCTATATACGTGGGGAAATCCAGCCAGATGGGCAGGGTATAATTAATAAAATTATCACCATCATGCGGTTTACGTAGTATTTTAAAGACATAGGTTTTATGTATGAGACTAGGTAGCAGTGTGATTTTATGGAGCATATTGAACTGTTGGGTTCTGTACCATACTTATCTAATATGTGAATGACCTATGACCCAAACATTTATAAACTACATGAAACATGAAATTTGCTTCTTCTTATTATTTAAACAGATTGTTGTTGAGACATCGAAACCTCTCTGGGGTCACTTTGTAATGGGAAACAGTGTACAAAACTTTCAGAGAAATAAATCATGTATTCCAGAACAGTTTGTGGCTTACTCTTGCTAACATCCTTTCTATAGCAACAGAAAAGGAAGCTGTCCAAAAAACTTGCTTCTATATGGGGTCTGCCTTAGACCAACGTTCCCCTAGCTGGTGCCCTCCACCTCTTTGAACTACAACTCCCACCAGTCTAATCCATCAATGGCTCAGCGGACTGAGGCTGTTGTAGTACAAAACAGCTGTATAAAAGCAAGCTTTATGTATAGTTTCATTTTCTGTAACTGTAAGCGGAGCGGAGCTTGCTAGACAGATACTTATCATAATGGGCACGTCAGATATCACCTGGTGAGCAAAGACCACCAGATGATATTACGCATATTTTACACAGAAGCGAGCCCTGCCAAGCCCCAGGTGAATTTACTCCTACGTGTTTTGAGATAAGATACGAGGTTAGATAAAGACATCTGGCGCTGAAACAATTCATTTCCAGGAATATGCAAGCCACAAGCTTGCAACACGCACGTTCGCAAATGGAACTGGCAGCAAAATGTTCCCGCATACCAGTGCTTTTTTCCTGGGGGGACGCATACCCCTAAACATTTTGTGAATCTAAGTTTGGCCTCCTTGAGGGGCAGTATTTCAATAGGAGTAGGAAAATGAGAGTACCCCTAAACATTTTTTAAAGAAACATAAAGCACTGCCCCATGCCCTCAGGCCCTAGAAGACTCAGACAGCAAGGTGCGGCAGCCTCAGGGAGTTGTTTTCAACTGATACACTAATGTTCATTGTCTGTGCTTCAGATTGAAATACTTTATTGTCACTTGTACAACTTGTATACAGTGAGATTACATGAGGACCCCCCACTTAGCTCTCTTAGTCTTAATTCCCCTTGTTTACTGAACCACACCCACCAAACCCGAAAGTCAGTTGCCCTGTTGTTATCTTTTCATTCAACAGCCCACGGATAGAAGCTGTTCTTTACCCTGTTGGTGTGACTAATCCTGCTTCTCTATCTTCTGCCTGAGGGCCGGCCAAAGTGTGAATCAACCCTGAGAATTTTCCTCACTCTCCTGAGGCAACGTTCTTCCGCTATTTCATCCAGCGGATTCACGGGACAGCCCATAATATCTTGTGCTGTATTCACCACCCTCTGTAGGCACTTCCTATCAGTTGATGTCAAACCAGTGTACCACACCGTAATGCAGTATGAAACGACACTTTCTATTGTGGGCTGGTAGAAGATCATCAAATGTTGATTGACATCGTTCTTCCGCAATACTCTGAGGAGATGGAGTCTCTCTTGGGCTTTCTTAACCACCTGGATTGTAATGATTTTCCAAGTAAGGTCTTCACTGAGATAAACTCCTAGGAATTTAAAGGAAGGGACTCTCTCCACACAGCCCTCCCTGATATACAGCGGAGCTAGTTCTCCTCTCTTCCTCCGAAAGTCCAACACCATCTCCTTTGTCTTGCTGATATTAAGGTGCAAGTTGTTCCCTAGGCACCATGTAGATATTTTTTGGACCTCCCCTCTATACGCTGATTCATCTCCACCTGTTATTAAACCCATTATGGTGGTGTCATCTGCAAACTCTGTTCAATGTTCTGTGCTTCAGGTGCTGTTAGTCATAGATTTTAGCTGATAAAACTTGCACAATCTGGAAGAAGTCTAGTTTCCCCACCACCACCTCTTTCGGTTTCACTGCCATCAGCATTCTGTAAGGACGCAGGGGGTTATCAGTCCATTGTTATGGTTAATTTTATTTTTGTTTAAAGACTTCACTGAGTAACTAAAACATTTTACAGCATGGTAGAACAAAGAACCAAGGGGCAACTTGCCATTATTGCTCCGTAATGCGTATGTGACTTTGGAACGTAAGACGGTTCAATCCAAGAATAGCCATGAGAATGGGAAGTTGTGGTGGATTTATTTATTTTTAAAGGAACAGCTACACACTTCTGCAAACCTTGAGAGTTTCCCACCCAAACAGTAACAACTTCCTTGCTTTTGTATAGCTGTTTCACTGTTAGAAAGCTTCCCCCTCCTAGTGGAAGTTCCTGAGATGACTCAGTTAATTAGAAGGAAGGAATGTAATGGTTCCTTTTGTGCCTTCGGGAAATATAAACCTAATAAAATCCTATGCCCTTTTAAAGTGTGGGGGTTTTGGGGGGTGTTATTGGATAGTTGTTTTTATTTTGATTACGTATTTTGTGGTTTTATATTTTGATTTTGTTCTGTGAACAGCCCTGAGACCTCCGGGTATAGGGCGGATATAAATTGAATAAACAATGATAATAATAAAATAATAGTAAAATAAAAGGTGCCCTTTCTTCCAACCTGCTTTGCATTTCAAGGAATTACTGGTTTAATTCATCAGATCACTATTAATTATCAGATGAGTCATGAGGACAGCCATCGATGGCTTCGGATGGTTGGTCTACTCTATTGGGCTTCCAGGGCAGGAAATGGATTGAGAATACCAAATCTCCTGTATACAAACCATGCGTTCCATGTAGCAATGAGCTAAATCTACCAAAGTAAGAATTCACTAATAGACCAAACACTTTCTTTCTTTCTTCCTTTCTTCCTTTCTTTCTATTATTAAGGATGTCCAGATTTTCATCAGAGAAATCTTGTAGAGTATGAAATTTTTAGTGGCTTTAAAAGGAGATTTTCTACGCTCATAACAGGAGCTATTAAGTAAATACCTATCTTGAGGGACAGTGCAGCTGCGAGGAATTCATGGTGAGCAATTCATCGGCACATGACTCGTCTGGGTGAAATCAGATCCATGGTGTGAGCCAGGAGGGGAATTTCTTAAGTTCTTAAGATACATATTGCTCTGATCCACACCTACAAAGATCTATTTGTGGACTAGAAAATGAAACGAAAAGAGTCGTAGCAGTGTAAACAAGCCCTGCCCGGTTTCCTTGAATTCAGGACCGACAGCCTGGGATGGGAAGTATGCACACGTTCCACCTGTTTATCAGGACTTGGGCAGGCCACCTGAAGAAAGTGAAAGTCTCCCATCTCCTAGTGGGTGTTTGTAGATCTGATTCGAGGCTCAGGACTGCTTATGATCAGCCAGGCAGGCAGGCAAAGGAGATGATCTGCTGTCTCCCCAAATTAATGATCATAGCTGTCAACTTACAGATTTGAAAATAAGGGACCAGCAGCCTCGAAAATAAGGGATCAGCAGCCAAAATAAGGGATCAACAATTACTTTGATAAAATACATATTTTGTTGCGTGCAAATGACTTTAGATACCTATTAGGTCCATAAATTACCATATAGCACATATTCAACATAAAAAAGCAACAATTTGTTATTGACAAAGGACAGCTGGACATAGAAAGGGCCCCATTACCTTCAGTAACATATTTAAGGGACATCATCAATAAGCGACAGCAGCGGGACATGGCGCTGGGATAAGGGACTGTCCCACCAAATAAGGGACGCTTGACAGCTATGTTAATGATACAAGCAGGGGATGCTTTCCAGGCATGTTGGGGGCTCATTCATTTCCCTCCCACACCTCCCATCCACTTATTCCGCTTGCTCACAGATCAGCAGGTGAGTCATTTGCCCCCTTCCAGCAACGCACCCTTCCTTCACCCCAGGCTCCTGCGGTGCGTGCTTCGTGCCAACGTCTGCTTACCTTCTCCAGCAACTCCACCCTTTTCCTGTAGGCTCAAAAGATCTCTGGGTGGCGGCGATACAGCTCTCTCCTTCCCTGTTTCTTGCTTCTCACAGCCAGAGTTGATTCCAGGTCACTCACATTTTACAGGAGGGCCTTGGGTTCCAGGGGTCCATGAAGATGTGGATAAGGCCAGGAACAGCTCCCTGCCCCCATCCCAAACCTGCAATGTGGAGGGCTGCTTGCCTGGCTTTGGCAAAGAGGCAGAAGGATTTGTAATGCCGGCAGAGCCCTTGTGCCACTTTCCAAAAGTCGGGGAAGCCCACCATCGCAGCTTTGTGCAGGTGAGTGGGTGGAAATAAATAAATGCAGAGTGGCTTTCCGCTGCTCTCCATTTATATATTTATTCTCCCAACCCATGCAAAGCTGCGACCGTGAAAGTTAAATACAGTGGTACCATTAGTTAAGGAGTTGATTCGTTCCAGGGTGCCGTTCGCAGGCCGAAAAGTCCGCAATTAGAGCACCACTTCTGCGCATGCGCGAGACGCGCAGAGCACTTCTGCGCATGCGCAGAAACCCATAAGAATACACTTCCAGGTTTGCCGCGTTTGTATCCTGAAAAAATGCAACTGGAGACTGACGTAACGAGGTATGACTGTAATCGCAAGATGCCTTTGGTTTCAAGACAGGCAAAAAGAACGGTTTTAGTTATGAGATCTCAAGATTTCAAAAAGATTTGTTAGAAAACTATAAAATTACTGTCAAAAATGTATAAATTGCTCTTGGAATGAAAGATGAACAGGTTAAATCAGTAATGATACACTGGGCAAGGGGTTTGGGGCATAATATTCAACTTTCAGTTTGGGAAAACAGACTTGAAATTCTTGGCATGTTGTACGGTGAAATAAAACTATATGAAAATGATGTTCCGGCGGTATTTGACTCCTAGTAAGTTAGCAAAGATGTATAAAGCAAGTACCAATACCTGCTGGAAATGTAAAGAAAGAGAATTTCCTGAGAATGCTCAGGGGATTGAATCTATCTCAGCACCTACTTCTGTCCCTATTATCACAGTACCATTGAGAGTGTCTTAACCTATAGTATATTATTGTGGTATGGGAGCAGCTCTGAAATGGATAAAAAAGCTTTACAGAGAATAATTAAAATTGCCCAGAATGTTATTGGGCTCCAACTACCAACCCTGGATGAGATCTTCACGTCTCGCAGCTTGAAGAAGTCACACAATATCCTGAGAGATCCCACCCATCCTGCTCACAACCTCTTTGAACTGTTGCCTTCGGGCAGAAGATACAGGACAATGAAAACACGAACCACACGCCTTCTGAATAGTTTCTATCCAAGAGCTCTGATTGCACTAAATAATGATCTCAGGGCCAGTTGTAAGAAATAGCAAGCAGTGAGTAGTAAGGAATGAGATAGGTTTTAGGTTATGCTATGCTTCTAATAGGTTATGTTATATTCTGGATTATGTTATGTTCTAATAGATTATGTCTGAATAGGATGAGAGTGTTGGAGATACGTGCAAATGTGTATGTGAATCCGGTCTTGGGTGTTTGATTTTCGTTGTTGTGTATACTGTGTATATACGGACAATGACAATAAATTTATCTATCTATCATATGTGGTGGTCATGTAAGCCTTCTGGGAAATGATATATAATGAATTGAAAAAAATGTTTAAAATAACTTCTGTAAAAAAAACCAGAAGTTTTTTTATTAGGAATTTTATTAGGAGCACAAAATACTTTTCATGTATGCGACAACACGGATGCTACTAGCCCAAAGATGGAAAGAAGAAAGAGTCCCTATCAGAGAAGAATGGCAAATCAAGCTGTTGGACTACGTCGAAATGGCAAAACTGACCGGAAAGCTCAGGAACCAAGAAGACAAAAACTTTAAGAAAGAATGGGGAAAAAATGATAATTTATTTAGGAGACCACTGTAAGCAGATGAAAACATTAGCAGGATTTTAATGTCGCTTGTAATGTAACAAACATTTTGGGCAATATGTACAGATACGAAACATTGATTAGGAAGTAAGATAAAGTTGAAAATATTGACAGTAAGACCCATGGAAGGGATGGTGGGAAGTCTTGAGAGTCAGAGAAATCTCTATATAGGGATGTGCATTTGGTATTGTTATAAATTTACATTTGTAAAACCAAATAAAAACTATTTCAAAAAAAGAAAGAAAAGCACAAGATGCGAGTGAGCTGGATCAAAAGCAGGCTTGAGATCCAATTCATTTCCGTTCCTTAAAGTTTGACGGCCTTGGGGCAGTTGCTGTCTCCCGGCACATCCCACTTCACAGCTATGAATGTGATGAGCGTGGACGTATGACTAACACAACCTGATTAAACCATTATCTTTTTAAACCCCAGAATGGGGTTTAACAAGTTTCTACTTCCTCCTACATTTTAATCATTTCTGTGTGCAAGGTCGATTGTGCTCAGCCGTGAATCAGCTTATACACATTTCCTTTGGAACACTGCTTCATACATTCCAGAACTGAATCCTGGAAGAACATAAAACCTCTGCCCCACTTCGAGTGACAAATACTCACATAGTTATGGAGGATGCAGACCCTTTGGATTCCTTCCAATCAGGATTCAGGCTCATCATGGGACTGAAACTGCCTTGGTCGCACTGGTCGGTGATCTCCAGCGGGCTAGGGACAAAGGTGAGAGCTGTTTCCTAGTTCTGCTGGATCTCTCAGTGGCCTTTGATACAATCGACCATAACATCCTTCTGGACCGTCTAGAGGGTCCAGAAGGATGTGCATAAAACCGTTGCAACACCTGTTAACATTGCCAGAGGTGCACGGCCCCTTCTGATATACAGTGGTACCTCGGGTTAAGTACTTAATTCGTTCCGGAGGTCCGTTCTTAACCTGAAACTGTTCTTAACCTGAAGCACCACTTTAGCGAATGGGGCCTCCAGCTGCCGCCACCGCACAATTTCTGTTCTCACCCTGAAGCAAAGTTCTTAACCCGAGGTACTATTTCTGGGTTAGTGGAGTCTGTAACCTGAAGCGTATGTAACCTGAAGTGTATGTAACCCAAGGTACCACTGTACCAGAGGTGGGATTGTTGCCTAACTGCAACTCCTATCTTCTTTGGCGATCAATTGTAGCCAAGTAAGATTGTCTTCCTTAAACACGGTTTTAACAATGAGTCCGTAAGTGACCGCAGAGGCCAATTCTGGACCCAAACGTCCTTCCACAGTGGGGACATTGGTTCCCGGGCGGGAGTTGATCACGGTGTGGATTTGCCAAGCGTGCCTTCCTCTTAGCATGTTTCTCCCTTGCTTCCTGAGTTCGAGTGCCTTCAAAGCCCATGACACCTTTGGGAAAGGCTGTTCTCCAACTGGAGCGCTCACAGACCAGTGTTTCCCTGTTGTCAGTGTTTATACTACATTTTTAAAGATTTGCCTTGAGACAGTCTTTAAACCTCTTTTGTTGACCACCAGCATTACGCTTTCCATTTTAAAGTTCGGAATAGAGTAGTTGCTTTGGAAGACGATCATCAGGCACCCCGCACAACATGACCAGTCCAACAAAGTTGATGTTGAAGAATCATTGCTTCAACACTGGTGATCTTTGCTTCTTCCAGTTCACTGATATTAGTCTTCCCAAGCGATGGGTGTCAGAGACACCCTTGATGGAATCTTTTGAGAAGTTGGAGATGGCGTTTGTAAGTGGTCCATGTTTCACAAGAATACAGCAAGGTTGGTAGTACAACAGCTTTGTAAACAAGCATTTTGGTTTTCCTGTGAATGTCCTGGTCCTCAAACACTCTGCACTTCAGCTTGCTGGGGATAATGGGAGTTGTGGTTCAGCAACATCTAGAGGGCCAAAGGTATCCCCTGTGAGAAATCGTAAGGATCGGTCCTGGAGGTGCTCTTGAACATGATTAGAGGAGACCGGTTGGTGGAAGGAATTCAGGTCGGAGCGAAACAGTATAAACTTAAAGCATTTGCAGATGACCTAGTTTTGACCCTACAGGAGCCAGAGTCTAGTACGAAAAGGGTATTACAATTGATTCAGGAGTTTGTTCGGGTGGCGGGATTTAAACTTAACAAGCAGAAAACTAAGGTTTTGGGGGAAAATTTGACACCTTTAGAATCAGAAAGGTTTCAGAAAGAGACAGAGTTAAATGTGGTTAAAAAAGTAAGATACCTAGGGGTAAACATAACAGCGAAGAATATGAGTCTATTTAAGGATAACTATGAAAAGTGTTGGTCTGAAATTAAAAGGGATTTAGAAGTTTGGTCAAGATTGAAACTTTCCTTGTCAGGACGAATTGCTGTTATAAAGATGAATGTATTGCCAAAAATGCTGTTTTTATTCCAGACTTTACAGATTGTGGATAAAATGGAGTGTTTTGGGAGGTGGCAAAGAGATATCTCCAAATTTGTCTGGCAGGGCAAAAAGCCCAGAATTAAGTTTAAGATACTAACTGATGCTAAAGAAAGAGGGGGCTTTGCCCTGCCAGACTTAAAGCTGTACTATGAATCAGCAGCTTTCTGCTGGTTGAAAGATTGGCTGCTTCTTGAAAACACTGATGTTTTAGATTTGGAAGGATTTAACGTTTTGGATGGCATGCATATTTGTGGTATGACAAGGTTAAAATTCATAAGGCTTTCAAGAACCATATTGTCAGGAAAGCAGTGTTCAATGTCTGGATAAAATATAAAGACTTATTGGAAAATAAGGCCCCAAGGTGGTTATCACCAATGGAAGCTAAGGCCCGGAAAAGACTCAATATGGAGGCCAAATGGCCGAAATATTGGGAAATAATAGAAAAAGATGGAGATAATTGGAGGTTGCAGAGTTTGGAGAAATTAAAAGATAAAGTGAGAGATTGGTTACATTATGCTCAGATCAAAGAAGTTTTTAAGTTGGATAAAAAGATAGGATTCCAGGTGGAAAAATCAAAGTTAGAAACGGAATTGTTAGAACCTAAGACTAAGGTACTTTCAAGAATGTATAATTTGCTGCTAAAATGGAACACACAAGATGAAACGGTTAAATCGGCTATGATAAAATGGGCACAGGACATAGGGTATAATAATATGTTTGCTGACTGGGAAAGGTTATGGACCACCGGTTTGAAATTCATGGCATGTAATGCCTTGAAAGAAAATATTATGAAAATGATATATAGGTGGTACATGACCCCAGTCAAGCTTGCAAAAATATACCATTTGTCTGATAATAAATGTTGGAAATGTAAAGAAACTGAAGGAACATTCTTTCACCTCTGGTGGACCTGCCCTAGAGTTAAGGCTTTCTGGGAAATGATATATAATGAGTTGAAAAAGGTATTTAAGTATACCTTCCCTAAGGAACCAGAGGCCTTTCTTTTGGGCATCGTCGGCCAGAGGGTGTTAAAGAAGGACCGAACATTTTTTATGTATGCAACAACAGCAGCAAGGATACTTGTCGCTAAATACTGGAAAACCCAAGATTTGCCCACACTGGAAGAATGGCAGATGCAACTGATAGACTATATGGAGCTTGCAGAAATGACTGGCAGAATCCGAGACCTGGGAGAAGAAGTTGTGGAGGAGGACTGGAAGAAATTTAAGGACTATTTACAAAAATATTGTAAATTGTATGAATGTTAAGAAAGATGTAAGATTATCAACAATATGGCACCAATAAGTTAGTTAAAGGGAATATGAAGATAAATGAAAATATAAGAAAAGATAAATTTTGGATAAATATTATGTTAAAATTAAGCTTTTAAGGTCTGGGTTAAATTATCTAAAATTAGGGATACAATATCAGAAAATTATAATATAAGAATTGAAACAAGGTGATAAATTGCTGGGTAAAGTTCGAAAATTTGGAACGCAGGAACGAGGGATGCGAGGAAGTCCAAAGAAGTGAAGAAAATGTGGATATTGGAAAAATTATATGTTATGTTGTTTGTTTTTTCTATTGTACTAAGAAAAACTTTAATAAATATTTATTAAAAAAAAAAGAGAAATCGTAAGGATCTAGGAAAGGGCCTAGATTGCCTGGGAAGGTATTTCCCTTCTGCTGCACAGAGAGCCTTGCAGGCTTCCAGTAATTTAGAGGGACCAATAGACCCACATGCTCACTTGATTGGCAGCAGGCAGCAAGGCTGCAATCAGCTGCTTACTGGCCAACTGGGCTCATGTCTTCCCTTCAACATCTTCTCTCTCTTTAAATTTTTTATTTCTACTTTTCAAGTTTATACATTTCACTAATTTTACCAGCGTTTTGACATTTCAAAAGTTGACTTCTCCCCCCCCCCCTTTCTGCAGTTCCTTAAATTTATTTTTAATATCTTCTGCATATCCAAATTCATTTAATTTGCTCATTTAATTATCTACTTTAAATATATACACATATGAAACTGCAGGTTATTACAATAACCCTGTTCTTATTTGTTTACAATTTATCTGTAAATATTCAACAAACCATTTCCATTCTTTTATTTTAAAATTTGTTATCCTGATTTCTTATTCTTCCAGTAAGTTTTGCCATTTTTGCGTATTCCATAAGTTTCTGCGTCCATCCTTCCTTTGCTGGGACTTTTTTGGGCGAGTAGCATTCTTGCCACTGTAGTCACATACATGAATAAATGTCTATACAGTTTAGGTAGTTCTGCCCCTATAATTCCCAAAAGAAAAGCTGCTTGTTTATTTACAAAGGTTATTTTAAACATCCTTTTCATTTCATTATATATCATTTCCCAGTAAGCTTTAACCTTACTACAAGACCACCACATATGATAAAAAGAACCTTCTTTCTCTTTACATTTCCAGCAGTTATTTGATTTAGATTTATACATTTTTGCCAATTTACTCGGTGCTAGATACCAAAGATATATCATTTTCATATCATTTTCTCTTAGACAATAACACGCTGTAAATTTTATATCCATATTACACAATCGCTCCCATGCCTCCATGTCTATATTGTGACCGATATCTATGGCCCAATGTATCACTGAGGATTTTATTGCTCATCCTCTGTCTCCCGTTCCAGTAATATTTTATACATTTTACACAGCACTTTTACATGACATTCCTGCATCGTCTTTGTTGGCTATATGCAGTATGGTAGCGCTGCAGAGAGCTTGCTGGGGAGACCATGCATCAAAAAGGGACTCAAAAATAACTTAAACAAGGTTTTAATAAGAAAAACAAAAACTCCTTTTACACTAAATACATTAACAACAAACCAGACCCAACCACCAACCCATCCCCCAGGGTAATGGGAGAGCTAGGTGGGGCTCCTTATATACTACACCCAAATGCTGACACACCTTAATCAATACAACTCAGCAGCACCTGCTATGTTTCACAGCTGTAAAGCTGGGTCTCGTTATTTTGCTCTGGCCCCTTAAAGACATACACATCGGGTGGAACAATGATGAACCTTTACATTTAAAGAAACCATTCAAGTCTTCTCTTGGAAGCATATAGAATGCTTTCCTTCGCCAAGAGCTATTCCTCTCCTGGGCCCTGATCTCACCAATGACTTTCTTTTCCGTCTTGTTCTCTCCACCAACCTCTTCCCTTACTACAAATAAATTCCAAAGGTTTTTTAAAAGTCAAAACTTGGCAGGGGGGGAAATCTGCTTTTCAACTATGCATAATTTTCATTAGAGAAAGAAGGGTGTGTAGCGTTGCTGGGAAACCTTACTCAGCCAATTTCGAGAGAAATATTGATGAAGAAAAAAACGAACGCCTTGCGGCCCACCCTCTTCTCGCAATCCAGCTGGAGGTCACTCAATTTGGGCTTCTTGCGATACTACAAAAACGAGGCTCTCGGCAGAACCAAGCCTGTGTTCTAAGCATGAATGCGTGTACAAATTACTGGAAAAAATATTTGGAACAGCAAATCCGCTTCAGAGTAGGGTTCAAAAATACTAGGTTGAGTCCGAACAGGTTTCGACATTTCATGAGAGGAATATTTATAAAAATATGAATCATACCGTATCCAAATCAGTAATTTGGATCTGAGCAAATAGAATTATGGCAGGTGCTTGTTGAGTCACCTGGAAAACGTAACCCACAGCTGACAAAACAGGAGTAGCAGAGGCTTTAGGTCAGAAAAGTCACCGATAGCAGGGGAAAAACCAAAAGAAGCAAGCACTATGTTGTAGCAGAGACCACCAACGCCTTGGCTGCACCTCTCCTTGAACTCATCCACCCCAGCTGGTCATTAAAGAGCTGGCAACCAGGAGGTTAAACCTGAGTTTGCTTCTATCCCTCCTCCTCCCCAACCCATTTTCCTTGTGTGCCGTGTGTTTTGAAAAATTATTATTATTATTGTAAGCCTGAAGGCAAGGACTTGTCTTGTTTGTATTGATCTGTATTAAGCTGCCGTGGGAGCTGTTTCTTTTTTGCGGAAGAGCAGGATAAAGACAATTTAAACGCTCTTTATTTATAAGGTAATTTCTAGGCCCCCTCTCCCTGCATCATCTGATGCTTTCAGGGTGGGTTGCAGTGGAGTAAAACCACAATTTATGAAAGCAGATACAGTGGTACCTCGGGTTAAGAACTTAATTCGTTGCGGAGGTCCGTTCTTAACTTGAAACTGTTCTTAACCTGAAGCACAACTTTAGCTAATGGGGCCGCCACCGCACAATTTCTGTTCTCATCCTGAAGCAAAGTTCTTAACCCGAGGTACTATTTCTGGGTTAGTGGAGTCTATAACCTGAAGCGTATGTAACCTTAAGTGTATGTAACCCGAGGTACCACTGTACAGAATTTGGGTGGGCGGGCAGCGGGAACAGTCAGAGCTACAATCACAGCAACTACCTACTCTGGAAGAATGGCAGACAAAGGTGATTGACTTTATGGGACTGGCAGAGATGACCGGCAGAATCCGCGACCAGGGGAAAAAGACAGTGGAAGAAGACTGGAAGAAATTTAAAATGTATCTCAAAAATTGTTGTAAAATTGAGGAGGGTTAGATGTCAAGGGGTAAGAAGTAGAGAATTACAGCTGTAACTAATAAATTAAGGAAAACTTAATGAAAGGGAATTAAATGGATAAATGGATTGACGGGTTGCTAAAAAATTGTAAAATAAGGATGCAGTGAAAGGGAGGTATGGGGAAGTCGGATGAAAGAAGGTATACGAAAATAAGATTGTGCAATTATACATGTTTGTTTTTGTTTTAGTTTGTCTTTATTATGTGTTGTGCTTGTCTTTTTTGTATGTGTTTAAAAAATTGAATAAAAAAATATTTAAAAAAAAATACAATCACAGCTCCTCGTTTGCAGACATATTGGAATTTCTAATCTTCCCTGCCCACTCAAAAAGCCTGGATAAATGGACAGGTTCCACCTGACACCAAACTGATGACAAGGCTGGCATCAGTCATGCCTCCGGGTCAGCCTATGCCAAGATAGCACAATCCAGATGCTTCACACTAAGCAGGGGTTGGCAAGGTTTGCCTTGCCTGGGCTGGGCTGGTTCACTCCAGCGGCGATCCCTCCATGGGCTGGATCGTGCCCGCGATTTCTGGTGTCTGCGTCTGCACAGACGTGATTGCCGGCGTCTGCGCAGACGCGATTTCCGACGCCACGAAAGTGAGTCCCTGCGTCGTGCTGGTTTAGCACAGCGTGCAGGGACTCGCCAAGCAGGTGTCTCGGTTCAGGGACAGCTCGTGGGCCGGTTAAACGACCCCCGTAGCCCGCTTGTGGTCAATGGGCCTTCGGTTGCCGACCCCTGCACTAAAGCTTCCATCAGGCCGAGCCAGCTTGGCAAAAGCCACCCTAGAGAGAGGGCGTTTCAGAGGCCATTTGCATCACAAATGAATGAATAATCTAGGTAAAGCAGGAGTCAGAAGCTGCCAAGGGTTGGGCGAGCAACTTTCATTCATAAGGAGGGATATTTGAGCAGCTCTGCCAGAGAGAGGAAGCCATGAATTCTGCAAAGTTGTACAGAGGAATATGAAACTTTTATTGAAACAACAATCCCTGTGTGGTCTCCCTGGACCCCCGGGGAAATACACAGAGCATCTCAGTGCCAGCCAGATACAGAAGAACCACAATTTTCTTCATTTGACTGAGACAAGAGAGAAAATGTCTTCCGAAGGCAGCTTTCCCTCTAGCAAAGACCACTGTGGGAGCACAACATCACAGGGCAGGTTTTGGCTTTTGGTCTCTGCAATGCTGCAGATCAATCAGCAAAACAAACTGGAAATATAAGACCCCCCAAAAAATCAATTTTGACCCTATACAGCAGTTTCAGCCAAGCTGGTGCCCTTCAGATATTGTGGACCACAACTCCCCGTTAGCCCCAGTGATGCCTCAGTCCCACCGTAGGATTTGTGACATGTTCTCTTTGTTACAAAGGAACCGTCATCTCCCACACCAAACCCCTCTTTGCCTTACAAACACCCTTGGGTCTCCCGTCAATGCAATTCTGGATTTGGGAAGGCAACTTTCAACAGCAAATAGGGATGTTAGTCCCTGCCCTCCGCCTCCCAATCGAATCCAAACACCGATTTCCATCCGATTAGCCATTGAAAGGACCTTCAGTCAATTCCACAGGTTAAAAGCGACACAGAAGGAGCTCAAGGCCTGCACTCTTACAGTGCGCAGGTGCACAAGCACAGCTGATGATGGTCACACCCCTTAAGAGCTCAGGAGAGAGCACAGGGTAAAGACTTCGGTGTGACTTCTCCTGTCAAGGAGTTCTCTTGTGAGACACCAAAAGAGGACATTCATGCCTTGAGCCCAGGCCAGATCTCTTGGGGGGGGGGGTTGGGAGAGGGGGGGGGAGGGAGAAAGATAGAGAAAGAGCCGTGAGTCTGTGCGGGACAAAGGTGTCCAGTGCTCAGTTCCTCAGTGGTCCTTTACGTGATGTCCTTCTGCCTGGGGGGGCGATGGATATTCCTCACCACGCACTTCACCATCCATTCGATCCCTTCGTTCACCCCTTTCCTGAGGACACACAAAAAAAGAAAAGGTCACCACTTATCACCCCCATCTTTGCAGTGTTCCTTCTGCCTTCAGAAATCCTTCCCATCACTCTCTAGGGCAGTGAGGCCAAACCTTTTGACACTACCACCCCCTTGGTCCCATAAACTCATCCCCCACCCCACCCTATTAAAAAGCATTATTCAGAACAGCGGTTTGCATGACCCATAAGGAAGATGACAACACTTAAAATTCAATACAGTAACAACTCATTGCACATTTATTCAAAATCCAATAAAAATTATTTAGTTTTATTCATTTAACAAAACCGGTAAACTTGATACCAGCTTTTCAAAGTCTGATTGTCATTTACACTTCCAGCACTCCCCTAGAGGAACACGCCCCCAGGTACCTCCCAATTTGGGAATCATGGGTCTAGGGTCTCCCCATAGCCCCTTCCCTTTCCCATCTCCTGCTGTCTACATCTATGCTGCAGAAGGGTGCATTTTGAGAGCAAACAAACACACTATATAAATTCTAATAATAATAATAATAATAATAATAATAATAATAATAATAATAATAATAATAGGATAACATGACACAGGGGCTCTGGATGCTCCAGGTCATGCAACTTAAAAGGTTGCATATCACAGGCTGGGTCCTTTTTATTCGAGGTCACCTTGCTGGGTAGCCACAGGTGGTCAGGAAGTCAGTGCAGGTGAGGGCAGAAATAGGTGAGGGAAGCCCAGGTTTCTCTCTTCCTTCGCTGCCAGCCCTCTAGGTTTCCATTGTGAGCCCTGGAGGAAGGGAGGTTTCATATTCCGCAAGTAGGATAGAAACACAGCAGGCTGGCGGCGAAGGAGATGGGACCTGTCAGGGGACAGCCATCGGAACAGGGAAGGGAGGCAGCGGGATACAGAGAGCCTCAGACGCTTCTGAGGAGCAGCTCATCGTCCAGCGGTGAAGAAAGCCACACCTCCAGTGGAGGGAAGGGGCCAGCCAAGGAAGGAGAGGGCTCAAAGATGCTGCTGAGAGTCCAAGCGCCTCTCCTAGCCCGGCTGGCCAGGAGGCACACAAGCCATTTCCGTCTCCCAGCCAGCGCGGAGGGGTGAAACAGAAGGAGGGGAGGCAGAGACTTGGGGTGTCTAAGTTCTTATGCTGGGGGAGGGGGGAACCGGAAGGGGCCACTCCCGGATTCTGCTAGTGACTAAGATGGACATGAACTTTGTGGTTCTGCACTGTAAATAAAGGTAAAGGTACCCCTGCCGGTTCAGGCCAGTCTTGCCAGACTCTGGGGTTGTGCGCTCATCTCACTCTATAGGCCGGGAGCCAGCGCTGTCCGCAGACACTTCCGGGTCACGTGGCCAGCGTGACAAGCTGCATCTGGCGAGCCAGCGCAGCACACGGAACGCCGTTTACCTTCCTGCTGGTGAGCGGTACCTATTTATCTACTTGCACCCAGAGGTGCTTTCGAACTGCTAGGTTGGCAGGTGCTGGGACCGAACGACGGGAGCGCACCCCGCCGCGGGGATTCGAACCGCCAACCATGCGATCGGCAAGTCCTAGGCACTGAGGTTTTACCCACAGCGCCTGTCGGAGTCCTGCCTGCTTACTCACGAGCAACCACCAACAGCATCTGACAGAGCCCTTTGTCCCTTTGCCAAAGGCACCCCGGTGGTGCGTCAGTGCTGGCTTCCCCTTCTCTGCAGCGTGCACACAAATGCAGGCTAGTTGGTATTTCTGTGGGCTTCCCACTTTCGTCAGCGTGTTCATAAGCCTGGTTTAATCACTCCTTTGTTCTTTGCCAGGGCTTGCCTCCCGACTGTTGTTGTGGCTCAGCACTGCCACTCCTTGCCAGCTCACACAGGTCGCTCGGCGATCTTAAGGGCCAGCTAGCGAATTTAGCGGCTGAGATCAGATGCAGCGTCAGCCGCTATGCCTCATCAGCCTCCAGGAGGCAGTCTCCCATGTAAGCCACCTCTTTTGGTGCGGTCAGAAGGCAATCTGGCAACAGGCCTCCCCCTCAACCTCAAGGGTACACGGTGCAACTACAGGCCGGGGCAGGTATTTCCTCTCTATACCATGATAGAGTGGAAGGATTCTGCCTTCATACTTATCCAGCCTATGACGGCATCCACATGCACCCTTTTTTGTTGCTGCTTTTTCACCAGAGCACTGATGGGCTGCCCTTGTCCACTTACCCTGTCAGAGCAGAGCAGGCTTGGGTCAGGCAGTCTCTCTTCCCGATTTTGTTGATGCAGTCGCTAAAAGCCGTTTTGATGTCAGGGATGGACAGGCAGCTCTGCAGGAGTAAACGAGGGAGTAACTGTCAGAGGCTTGTCCTTTTACAAAGCACCTCCTTCGCTCACCTACAGCCCGTCTCCCTGGACTTGGAAGCCAGGGCAAGATATAATGGATCAGCTTATGCGCTGAGCCAAACTCTAAGGACCTGAAAATCATCTCGGCCAGACTCACTGCCAGACACAAGCCGCAGAGAGAATTGTGCAACTCTACTTTACTCAGAAGCCTAGCCAAAGCGTGAGTCTGCTCATATTTAGGAAGCAATGTAATGCTAAGCCCCTTTTCGTCATTAAGGCTATTCTCTGCAGAAACAAGGACATCTGTAAACAAATGCACATGTGGCGTCAGAGCGCCATGCAACCAGGAACTCTGCTTTTTCATGTTTCCTAATAGCCTAGAACCCTGTCAGTGCACATTGCAAATGTGTGCGCCAACTTTTTATTTTTAATGCACCTTTTATTTAGGCAAATAAGACGGGGGGAAATGAAACAATGTCAGCTGACTTTAACAATAAAAATGTTCCACTGACCCCGAGTTCAATGTATAGTTTAACAGACACAGTCCATATGTTCAAACAAGTATCCAAATGAAACTGATGATTTTAAGCTATACGTGCAAATGCCAAGCTAAGTTTTCAAAATGCTGCGCAGACGTTACTTCTGCCATCCTTACCGCAATTCTCATAGTGTTTTATTTGGGAAGGCTCTTGATGGCTGTAGTTAAGTTGCCAGAGATACTACAGGTATCAGTGTCAAACTTTATTTTGGTCATAGACCAGCACAAGATAAAACATGCGGATAAATGGAACACATAAGACTCAAAACAGGTAAGGGATAAAAAATAGTAATTAAAAGCATCATGTTTTCTTTTGTTTACTTTAAAAAAATGCTTCTGAATTGTTCCATCCCACACTTAAACCGCAGCTGCTGGGAGACAAACAGGGATTTACGATTAAGTGGTAAATCAAACATATAGTACCAGGGTTGAGAAATAGATAAGGAAATACGAGTAAGATGTTTTAAAAGAAACTTCCTCAGCTGTTGTCAGATTGCTGGGATTATAAAGAGGAGGAATCGTCCACATCTGCGCAAAGTTGCGTTACTGCTTGGCCATTTAAGTTAAGTTATTTGTGTTTAAGTTCAATGTCATCATTGAGGAAAATTCCAGAGTTCCAAAACAGCAGGAAGAGGTCCATGAAGCAATAATTACTGAGAGGGATTTGTACCGAAGGATCTCCAGCAAACTGCCTTAGGACAGAGATGGCTAAGTCCCCTGGGTATTCAATTAGGACGACGTAATAAACATAACGAAGATAGCAGGCGTAATGCGTTCATGGAAGAAAGCAGTGTTTGGAAGAGGCTTAGGAACCAAGACAAAAACCCAGCAGACGGGTTTTGGTGAGATACTTCCCTGAGATTTTGATTGCTCATGGAAAATGCAAAGCACTTTTGCCATTCCTTTATATACACTCTCGGTCTAGCCTAAGCCATCTCACTGCAACTCGGTGAGGCAGCTTGGGTGGAGAGGGCCCAGAGCTGGGGTTTAGGTCTGGCTCCAAGGGCAAACGAGACCCCTTCTTCAGTGCAGCACAAACAGCCCTCATTGCAAAGGGGAAAGGCAAATGTCATGTGCCCAGAGCTAGTAGTAAACGTTGAACTAAATGCTATAATTAACAAAACAATGTAATGCACCAAAATCAGCTAGGAGCCAATCCATTTATTGTGGCATAAACTGCTATGGGCTATGAGCTTTACTCATGCTGCTTCTGAATCCACCTAATTAGTTAATTAACTGCATTTTTGCCCCACCTGCATACTTCTCTCCCCCTCCATTTTATCCTCACCACAACCCTGTGAGGTAGCTCAGGCTGAAATACATTGGCTGACCACTCAGTGAGCTTCATGGTTGAATGGGGATTTGAATCCTAGTCTCCCAGGTCCTAGTCCCACACTCTAGCCACTACATAACACTGCCATCACGAGTAGGAGCCACTGGTGTACTTCTCTTTCTCCAAGAATCTATCCAATTCCTTTTTAAAGCCTTCCAAGGCCACGGCCACTGCCAGATTTTATGGAACAATGTTGTTTTCCAATAAAAGGGGCGAAGATGGTGGAGTCAGACAGATCTCCTGAGGCACCTCCCTGGCATAGTACTCAACCAGCAGTGCATCCAGTAACTGCAGAATACAGGGCGGGACCTCCACATGAACAGGTTCATGCCGGCAAAGTATAGGCATATGGATACTAAACGGCTTGGCTTTTTTTAAAAAGTCAGAACCAGAACTCTGAATGCCAAAGGAGACCGGATAGGCTCCTGCGTCCGTCTCTTAAGTCTGTGTGAGGTCTTGCAGATATCATATTTGTAGTGTTTGTGTGCTGGGGGGGTTGACACAGAATGCTTGGAGCTCAAGTCTAAAACATTCCTTCCCGTAAAAGCGTCCAGGTCATCTAAGGACAAAGGGCTGGGAACCGGCCCCACTTAGCTAATGGAGCAGCATGACGTTATAACAATAAGTACACAAGAGCACAAAGGTGTCCCTGTAAAAGAACCAGCATGCTGCATATTAGATATTGCACAATCCTTAGGAAACCTTTCCCAGGCAGATCCATTAACACAGCTGTGTGCCTGAGGGTTTCTGGACTCAACAGCACTAAATCTCTTAAGCTCGGAAAATTGTTTGTCCATCTGTTCTCTATACATTCAGACAACTCTTCATATATTGTCAGCAAACTTTGCACGATACGGACCCTGAGATCGAGGAGCGGGTCTGGGTCTCTGTTTTGCTCCGATGAGACACCATTTTGAACCAAGATAGCAGGCGGAACCTTCCAAAGGAGATTAGCACATCATTTGCAGCATCCTTAACTGCCTGGAGGAATTGTCTTCAGAGGAGGTCCTGTTGTTGTTGTTGTTGTTGTTTAGTTGTTTAGTCGTTTAGTCGTGTCCGACTCTTCGTGACCCCATGGACCAGAGCACGCCAGGCACCTCTGTCCTCCACTACCTCCCGCAGTTTGGTCAAACTCATGCTGGTAGCTTCAAGAACACTATCCAACCATCTCGTCCTCTGTCGCTCCCTTCTCCTTGTGCCCTCCATCTTTCCCAGCATCAGGGTCTTCTCCTGGGAGTCTTCTCTTCTCATGAGGTGGCCAAAGTACTGGAGCCTCAGCTTCACGATCTGTCCTTCCAGTGACCACTCTGGGCTGATTTCCTTAAGAATGGATGCGTTTGATCTTCTTGCAGTCCGCGGGACTCTCTAGAGTCTCCTCCAGCACCAGAATTCAAAAGCATCAATTCTTTATGGTCCAGCTCTCACTTCCATACATCATTACTGGGAAAACCACGGCTTTAACTATACGGACCTTTGTTGGCAAGGTGACGTCTCTACTTCTCAAGATGCTGTCTAGGCCTGTCATTGCCCTTCTCCCAAGAAGCAGGCGTCTTTTAATTTCGTGGCTGCTGTCACCATCTGCAGTGATCATGGAGCCCAAGAAAGTAAAATCTCTCACTGCCTCCATTTCTTCCCCTTCTATTTACCAGGAGGTGATGGGACCAGTGGCCATGATCTTCGTTTTTTGGATGTTGAGCTTCAGACCATATTTTGTGCTCTCCTCTTTCACCCTCATTAAAAGGTTCTTTAATTCCTCCTCACTTTCTGCCATCAAGGTTGTGTCATCTGCATATCTGAGGTTGTTGATATTTCTTCCGGCAATCTTAATTCCATCTTGGGATTCATCCAGCCCAGCCTTTTGCATGATCTATTCTGCATATAAATTAAATAAGCAGGGAGACAAAATACAGCCTTGTCGTACTCCTTTCCCAATTTTGAACCAATCAGTTGTTCCATATCCAGTTCTAACTGTAGCTTCTTGTCCCACATAGAGATTTCTCAGGAGACAGATGAGGTGATCTGGCACTCCCATTTCTTTAAGAACTTGCCATAGTTTGCCGTGGTCGACACAGTCAAAGGCTTTTGCATAGTCAATGAAGCAGAAGTAGATGTCTTTCTGGAACTCTCTAGCTTTCTCCATAATCCAGCGCATGTTTGCAATTTGGTCTCTGGTTCCTGGCACTCCCCAAAGCAACTGTTACAGGCTGGTCCATTGTTATGGACTGGCTGGATGAAGGGGAGTGGTGGGAGGCAGCAGCTGGGGAACCCCCAAGGGAAGAAGGGTCAGAGCCAGGGGGTTGGTGGTGGTGGGACGACATCAAGCGGTCAAAGGGAGAAGAGGGAGCAGACTGGGAGGAGGAAGTGTCGGAAGCTGAAAAGGTAATAGGGTTTAGGGAACAGGAGGCAGCTGTGCCAGAGGGTAGCTTCTAGACCAGCAATTCTCAACCTGTGGGTTCCCAGATGTTGTTGGACTACAACTCCCATCATCCCTGAGCTCTGGTCTTGCTAGCTAAGGGTGATGGGAGTTGTAATTCAACAACATCTGGGGACCCACAGGTTGAGAACCACTGCTCTAGACCATGGGTAGGCAAACTAAGGCCCGGGGGGGCGGATCCGGCCCATTCGCCTTTTAAATCCAGCCTGCAGACGGTCTGGGAATCAGCGTGTTTTTACATGAGTAGAATGTGTCCTTTTATTCAAAATGCATTTCTGGGTTATTTGTGGGGTCTGCTTGGTGTTTTTACATGAGCAGAATGTGTGCTTTTATTCAAAATGAATCTCTGGGTTATTTGTGGGGCAGAGGAATTCATTCATTGTTTTTCTCTCCAAAATATGGTCCGGACCCCCACAAGGTCTGAGGGACAGTGGACTGGCCCCCTGCTGAAAAAGTTTGCTGACCCCTGGTCTAGACCCAAAGGCAGGAGAGGAGGAAGGCCAGGAGATAGAGATGAGATAGGATGCTGAAGAATCCAGGGAATCTCCCCCTCCTGCTGCGACCAGCTCCTCCCCCCCCCCCCGGTCTCCCAGAACAAGTAGAGGAATGAAGAGGGCAGAGCAATGAGGGACTAGATGAAGGAGCGGAGATTGCTAGGGAAGGACCTGGGATGGGGAGGAGTCTTAGGGAGCAGTGGGAAGACACAGACCTTCAGTCCTCACAACTGCCTCATTCGGGGAAGACCTACTGGGAAGGGTTGCTGTGCTCACCAGGCCTGCGCTCTTTTGTTTCCTGGAATAAAGATTTAACTTCACTGACATCGGGCGCTTTTATTGTTTTATTGCTGACCCACGCCTCACTCCAGCTCCTGACATCAAAAGACACTGCGACGGAGCAGGGGGTCTGGGGCCCTAGGAACAGAAGGAGCTGCCTTTTGCAGAGGCAGACTATGGGCTCATCTAGCCCCATCATAGCTACACTGAAAAAGGATTTTTCCTCTCATCCCTGCCAGGTTATGCCATGGATTTGAACCGGGGACATTTTGTATGTGATTTTTTTCTATGTAATAATAATAAAAAATGTCTATATTTTAATTGGACTTATGTTTGTGATCATGGTATCTCCCCTGCCAGGTAAGTAATTGGACTTATGTTTAATTGTTTTTTAATTATTGCCTTTTCGTAAGTTTTTAGCTATGTCTATCTTAGCTGTAAGTTGCCTTGAATCTTGTTGGGGAAAAGGCAGGATGGTGATGATGATGATGATGATGATGATGCAACACAGATGCTGCACCAGTAAGCTATGGCTTTCAGTGGCCCTGGCACACACACACCCCACACACACCTCCTTTGCAAGACAAGAGAGGTGGAGCCTCAGCAAACTCCCAAGTAATGGCAAGTCGAAGGTTGTCAGCTATAAATGGATAGGGATGGAGTGGCCTGGGAGTCACGAGGGAATGAGAAATTGGGCATCTGACCAGTAAAAAACAATCTGCTCAACTGAAAAGTCAAATACCGGTCAAGTATTTTTAATTTGACGCATTCAGCAGGTTTGATGCCTGAGCCAATTAATCATTATTGTGAAATGGGGAAATTGTGATGAATAACATTAGGCAACTGTGTTATATGCTGGATGTTGAAGTCATTAATACTTGCATTAATTAATTAACATTAATAGCTTGCATTAATACTAGGTCTCAAGATGGAAAGAACATGCAGTCTAATCGAAATAGTCACCAAATGCTGTTGATACCTGGCTAAACCAAGGATCCTGAGATAAATGAATGAATGGCTGACACCAACTTTTGAAGACCACCCTTCAAAGATCTGCACTGTTTGCCAACTCATTACTGAGCCCAGTTCAACGTTTTCTCTATATGGCCCTAAACGACTTGGGACCAAATTATCTGAAGGGAGGATGCTGTCCTGCTCACAAGTTGAGATCTGCCAGGGAGGTCCTTATGGCCTAGTGATATATGGATAATGCTGAATACAGAACCCCATGTTGGTGCTAGAATAAGCTATTGCTGAAGCTTCCTGCCCAGGTCTTCTGAAGATCAGTTTGCTTTCAAAAGTTAAGTTTGTGAAAGACAGAGAAATGCATGGCTACGCTTTAATCTGACTCTGATCTGGATGTGTTGGATTAATTTTATTAATATGTTTGCTGGGACCCCCCCCCCCATTAAAATAATAATATAAACCTCAGTTGTTAGCCAGATCTGTCTCCAACCTTAAGTGAAGGACATGGGTTCTCCTTTTGAGGCCAGCAATAGAAGTAAAAAGTAAACATTGCAGCTTTTGTATAAGCAAAGCCAGAGATAAATTTTGGATGATGCTGTGTTTGTAAAATGAGCCAATCAAGGCACTTCCTAGCGGTTGGAAATTAAGTGCCACATCATCCAAGAACAGGGCCGATCTTTTTATTTTTTTCTTCTCTCCCCCCCATCCCCTGCAAAACACCAATAGGAAGAAGAATTCAGAGGAAGTTGCTCACTATTACTCAGCAGTATTTGGTTTGATCCTAATAAAACCAACTTATTGCTCACTGAGAATTTCTCCTGGACAAACACAGTTTATGATTTCGTTTGTTTATTCCTCATTCTTTTGTTGTTTTTGGCTCCCATCCTGGAAAAACACTGTCAGGGCTATGGTAGATTTTTCTTAATTTCTTTCCAAAACACGAAAACAAATCAGAAATAAAGGAAGACGCCTCTTTAAAAAATACAACTGGCATTTTTTTGTTTTTTGTTTAAGAAAAGTTGCTTTGTTAAAGATGCAGCAGGTCAAGTCTTCAGTTAACATCAACCTCAATATGTAAAACAACCCCCACTATTTCACCCTGTCTTCCTCAGCTTCGCACGCTCTTGGTTTTTTGGATAATTCACTGGAGCTGGTGGGAGTTGTGGTCCAAAACATCAGGACGTGGAGAAAGCCCACCTTAGTTCCTATAGTGAACAAGGTGGGAGTCATGGGCTGCTAACCTTTGTCCCTGGCAAATGTGTTCCTGTGCGGAGATCCCTGTAGCAGAAGCAGCAAGAAAAGGCCTCCTGGGCATGGAGAGCAAGCAGCTGGAATTCTTGCCTTTGCTAGCAATGGGCACCATTGTTATTTTTTAAAGGGACTGCATCCAACCAAGTTGTCACATTAGTTCAAGGACTCCTCCTCTATAAGCTGCCCTCAGTCTGTTCTGCAGTGTCAGGGAACTGCCATCAGCTCAGAGGCGAGAGGTGGAAGGGCAGTTGTGTTACAGGGAGCCTCCGAAGATCTTGCAAAGCAGATCTGTTGCATGCTACAACAGCAGCAAGAATACTCATCGCAAAGTATTGGAAGACACAAGATCTACCCACCCGGGAAGAATGGCAGATGAAGGTGATGGACTACATGGAACTGGCGGAAATGACTGGCAGAATCCGAGACCAGGGAGAAGAGTCGGTGGAAGAAGATTGGAAGAAATTTAAAGTTTATTTACAGAAACATTGCAAAATTAAGGAATGTTAGAAGGATGTTGGAATGAAGTTATGTGGTTTTAGCAGAAGTGTTATAAAGTATTAAGTAAAAATAGATTGTTAATTGGTGAGAATGTAAAGTTACATTATATTAAGATAAATTATTAGGATAAAAACAAAGATGGAAAGGATTTGCTGAAATGGCTAATTGAACTAGAATACAAAAAAGGGAGGTGTGAGGAGGTCAAGGAAACAAGCAAATGAAAGATAAGTTATGGAAAGATTGATTTGTTTGTTTGTTTGTTTTAATTGTTTTTATTTTTTCTGTCTTTTCTTTTTTCTCTTTATTTTTGTAATCTTTCAAAACTTCAATAAATATTATTTTTTTTTAAAAAAACGAAGATCTTGCAAAGCAGTTCTTCCTCTGGCGAGGAGGGAAGCCCCGCCTCCAGTGGGGAAGGGGCGCAGGGATCAGAAGATGCTAGGGAGAGCCTCAACACCGAGCCTGAGCAAAGTGGAGGGGAGGCAAGTCCCGTTTTGCCAGCGCCCACGTTGCGCAGTAGGTTTGCGCGCAGAGAGGGGAGGAGAAGGATGGGGGTCACACGACTGTTCTGCTGGGGAAGGTATAAGGACCGGCCACTCCCAGATTCTGCTAGTGACTGAGCAGAAATGGACTTGTGACGCTCTGCACTGTAAAATAGTTTGTACAGATAATAAAGCCTGGAAAAGACAGGTTGGAATCTTGCCTGTTTGCTCTCAAACACATCAGCATCTGACATAGAGGTTCCCCAACTCTCTGGAGCAGATCCTTTTGGGGGGAGGTGGCACAGGTAGAAAACAATCCCATTGCACAGGGAGAAGTCCTTGTGCCAATGGGACGGCTTTGCTGGATGCAACCCAAGGAAAGCTACACAGCACTGCTCTCAACCTCATGAAGCATCTGACCAGCCAACTGGAATCCTGGAATCACATATAAAACTTTGGCACAAGACCTGCTGCAGCCAGGCACTGCTGCTGCGTTTGGACACTAGATGATCTGATGAGAGAGCAGCCACCGCCGCCCAAAAGGACAGCGGGGGACTGAAACAGTTCCAGCAAACAGAACGGCTAGAGACAAAAGGAGAGTTTCCAAACTGAACCTCCCCGAAGTAAGAGAAACTTTGCCCAAGTGTTTTCAGGTGTAATCAAGCCTGGGTCTACCTGCGCAGCCCAGAATCGTGTTCAATAGATTGCGATGGATAGTTTTTTGTTTCAAATGTTCCTCTAGTGAAAACCAAAATAAGCCTTCTTCCTCCCTGCTTTGTTAAGGTTTTTTTTCAGACTAGGCACTCATCGCAGGGGGGCGAGGCACTCTTCACATGGGAGAAATGGCACCCTGTCCACTTCACCACCTCGTTTTTGCTCCGGGTATAGAGCAGGCCCCAGCAACGGCAGACTTTTAAGCTTGGAGGGATGCGGTTGAATTTCCTTTAGTCGTGGACCCATGTGCTAAAGCCCACCCTTGGTCCCCAACCAGGCTTAGCAATTTGGCTGGCACCCCACGGGAAACAGAGATCGCTCTAAAGTCCTCTGTGCAAGTCTGTTTGTGGTGTGAGGGCACACGCTGGTCTGGCACATTCCACAGATGCCGGAATTCATCCCTCGCAGGCACTCGTTGCAACACTTTTGCCAATTCTTTACAGAAGCGTGCAAAACGTAAACCAGAGTGGAACATCTGACGCAAGCACAAAAGAATTCACAAGCATGACCCAGTTCTTCGTTTAAATTTCGCTTCCACATTCCAGACTGCTCAAAGCACCTTCTTTGGGCAGGACCCACCTAGTACCGCCACTGAGTCAGGCTACAACCTTTAAACAAAAGGCATTTGGAAAGCGGAATGCCAGGAAAAAATGGTGCCAGAAACGTAGCGTTTCCTTTGTATGTATGTCAGTAATCGCCACCACCTTTCTGAGAGGAAATTCCAAAAAAGGTTTGCTCTGTCTGCCCAAGCTGCTGAGAATCTTTGAGCTACGGTGAATAAGGAGACTGCTGTTCCTTGTTTCGATGATAGATGCATTTCATCCCGGAGATTTCGATGTGCACATTTTACTTCTGTATGCATAAAGGTTTCTGCAGCGGAACTCTGAAGACCTTTAGTTGCCACATTAAATTGGGTGACGTGTTTATTTGGCATACGTGCTTGTGGACTGCAAACCATCAAGTGAATGAAGTGAGAGTCTCGGCTGGATTAGTGTGCGCATCCGCCGGCACAAATTATGTGTGCGCATGTTCACAGAGTCAGAGAGGACATTCAAGGTGCAGAGCTTAATGGTACTGTACAGTCTATATCCCATTTTCAATGAGTGACTGGCTCCCCCTAGAGGACAGCATGTGGGCGCTGCAGCTGTTGGGATTAATGAAAGCTACAGTGCCAGTCTTCCCCCAACCTTGTGCCTTCCAGATATTGTGAACTACAACTCCCATCAGCCCCAACCAGCACAGACATGGGGAGGGAAGAGAGGCTACATCAGAATTCCTAGTACACTGGATACCACAGCCAGGGCATCAAAGAGTATGACATATGTTGCCCGTAGCATGCAACGCTTCTTTTCTTGCATATTCATTCACTACAGTCAAAACTGAAGAAAGATCAGCTTTGAGATAGATTTGAGCTTCAGGGTCAGGGATTAGAGTGCGGATCCAGAAACACTGGAGGGCAGCAGTTTCTCCCTCCCAGAGACTTTGCTCTGAATGCACCTGTTTTTATGCTCACCACTGGAGGGCTGGGCTTCCTGTGTTATGGGGCAGTAAACTGGTACCTAGGGGATACGGGTGGCGCTGTGGGTTAAACCACAGAGCCTAGGAATTGCTGATCAGAAGGTCGGCGGTTCGAATCCCCACAATGGGGTGAGCTCCCGTTGCTTGGTCCCTGCTCCTGCCAACCTAGCAGTTCGAAAGCACGTCAAGGTGCAAGTAGATAAATAGATACCGCTCCGGTGGGAAGGTAAATGGCATTTCCATGTGCTGCTCTGGTTCGCCAGAAGCAGCTTAGTCATGCTGGCCACTTGACCCGGAAGCTGTACGCCGGCTCCCTCGGCCAGTAAAGCGAGATGAGCGCCGCAACCCCAGAGTTGGCCGCAACTGGACCTAATAGTCAGGGGTCCCTTTACCTTTTAAACTGATACCTATGTCACCAAAAACACACTTGTCAGGCAAACACATACAATCCCAGCACACCAACTCCTTCCCATGGAAGGAGACAGAAAAAGCTGTATTTGGCCCTACTTTCTGGAGGCAATGGGAAGAGCAAGACAGAGCAGGATAGCTCCCCTCCAAGAAAATACATTGTTGTTGCTTTTTGCACCTGAGACCACCTCTCCTGGTTTGAGGTCACCTGACGTAAGACCACTACAAACATCCAACAGCCAGTTTATACAACATGCACAGGGAAGGACAGAAAATTTTCAGGTCGCATTTCCTGGAGGCTACTGAAATGTGTAGCTCACAGCAATTATGTCTGGTAACTAGAAAGTCACAGAAGCAGCCAGAGAGGGACAGCCTGAGATTACCGATTATGTATCAGTGAAAAGACGTATGTATCCTTATGGAAAGCGGGACCTAGTTTCTGTTCCATTTTATAGGTTTGTTGCTGCTAAGTGCTTATGCCATTCTCTTCCCCCTTATTGTTGCTTTTATATTTCAGCTGTGCTCAACTTTGCTAGCTACTTTAGAAGGCAATAGAAAAGTAGTCCTGAAATACTAATTAGAAATTTTAAAACACCACTAACGATTTTGAAACAAATGATGATCTCACCTCCACGTCTTGCTTGTTCGCCAGAACCAACAATGGAACACCTTCCAGGACTTCACTAGTTACCATCTTCTCTGTGAGGAAGATGAAGGGGAGAAGAGAACTGGGTTATATCCTTGGCCACAGCTTGTAATCAAGGAGGATTGCTTAACCACAAACATACATTTCGATGGCAAGTTAAGCCGAACCTTGGCTTAGCTCAGCGAAGTAGGGGAGTAAAAGAAGGCCAGGGAGGAAGAAAATGACTACAAGTTCCTCTCTGGAACAGGCCACTAACAGAGATCCTGTGTATGTCAGAATGAAAACACTTTTGCACTGAGGACTCAGTGGCAAGAGGACATTTGTAGGGACTGAAATAGTTAAATCGTTTAGTTAAACTGTATTGAAGAGAAACTGCTAGGTGGAAAGAAAACAAGGCCATATTTGAAAGGGTTGAAAGGGAGCGATCAAGCTATGTTAGAGATAAGAAAACATTTGCAGACATCAGAAGTTAGGAGAATGCAACAAATCATGCTTTAGAAGCTTCAATGAAAATGGCTGGTTGTGTAAAATAGGGTAGCAACAAAGGGAAGTAAATGTGCACATAAAAAGGTACAAGCTGCTAATTGGTTAGCGTCCCTGAGACGATGCTTTAAGACTGTGTTCTTAAAGAGTGGGTTTGATTATTTTACACTGCTATATCTATACTAGTATTACATTTGAACCCTTCGCAGTGACTTCTGCATTGGGGTTGCCCACATTGCACGTGCAAACAAATGCTTATTGATTCATTGCCTTGCTATTATTGGCCTCCAGTAAGGGAACCTAGATATTCCCCTATACATTCATATCACACTTTTGATCCAATTGTCCGCAACTAAACTGCAGTCTATGCACAGCCGAGGGGAACATCTGGAGTAAAAAAGTTAAAACGAGGGGTTCCAGGAAAACTAGCAACTCTGGGAGTTTGCACGCTGTTTCGGCTCTTTAGCTATCCTCCTGCAGGTTCTCTCCCCCTTCCTGCTGTTATTCATAAAACTGCTGTTAAACAATTATTCCGTTTTATAGTTGCATCAGAAATGAGTAGATAATAACTGAAGTTATTAGACTGTCTTTTTTCACAGGGGGTAAATTGTGGAATTTATTGTTGGGTTGACTGCTGCTGGGAAGAATTCAACGTAGTGCCAAGCAGACTGGTTCATCAGCACAAGTATTTCTGCTTGCCTCACGGAACAATCTGCCCTCTCCTTCCCCCACATGCTGCTCTAGGTGTTTTCCCACCCCAAGAGCCAATTCTGGGAAACATGTGCAAGGGAGAAAGTCCTGTTGCAACACAGAAGTCCTTGTGTGGGGTGGCGGAGCTTGCTAGCTGAATTCCACCCTCTGAATTTTATTTATATTACTGCTTTAGGTTTTCGTATTGTACAAATATTACAGTCTGTGTTTATTTGTAATTTATTATGTGTATTGTAAAAAGCCAGTGACCTTTTGATGAATGGCAATATATACAGATTTCTTAAATAAATAAATGATAGCGTATTATTTGGAAAGCTATGTTGAAAAGGCCAACCATGTAATCAGCTAGCTGCACTGACCTTTAAAATGACGTTGTGCTGCAAGGAGAGGGAGAACACATATCTTTGCTTGGACATCTCTGGACTTAATTGGGGGCTTCAACTTTTGCTTTGCGGTTGGCGAAGTCACAGGAATACATTCTTCCTGTTTCAAGCAGTTTTAAGCCCCTCCCACCCTACACAGACAAATTCCAGGAAAACTCCCCGCATGCTCACCGAAAGCTCGTTTGGATTCTGAAAGCCTTTCTTCATCGGTGGAGTCGATAATGTAGATGACGCCGTGGGACTCTGCATAATACTGAAAACACAACAGAGGAGCTAAACCAAGGGGTTCTCCTCACCTATTTCATGGGACTGCAGGGTCAGAAGAAACTAAACCCTCATCCTGCCCAGCTGCTTGCCACTCACAGTTGCCTGCACAATTAATTCCCTGCAAACTAGCAAACATGCAGTCCTTTCAGAACGCTCTGCGCTACAAACAGAAGCCAAAGGTGCGCACTAATGCCCCAGAGACATATGCCAAAAGCATAGCTGTCAACTTTTCCCTTTTCTTGCGAGGAATCCTATTCTGAATAAGGGAATTTCCCTTTAAAAAAGGGAAACGTTGACAGCTATGCAAAAGAGTGCAACGATGTATGTATAAATGGGTCACAGAAAGAAAACTAGCTGCACATAACAAGCAGATGTTAAATTCCCAGGATTAAACAGTCTATCTATACAGTTTGTTAAACAAAAATATAAATACTGTAAGTACATACATACATATATACCAATGGACATCAACATGATTATTGATTGCTTTCAGAGCAAAAACATAAAGCTCTCCTGGGTCATTAAAACAAAACTATGGGGACAGTAAAACTTTACTTTTATTAGAAAAAAAGCAACAGTACATTTTCAATACTTGATAGCCTCGATAAAAGCTATTTATTGTTCTTGCAAAGCTCTTAACTGAACTAGGCTCTGATTCCATGCTACAATTACTTCGTTTATATCCAGCCTTTTCCCTTCCTGAACTCAGTGTAGGATATCCTCACAAGTAACTCTGTCAGGTAGATTAGGCTGACAGGTCGTGACTAGCCCATGGCTAGGTGAAGATATGAACCCAGGCTTCCCCAGTGCTTGTCCAACACCCTAACCACCGGGCAACACTGGAAAAGATGTACTTTTGAAGCCCACATAAATACTACGATGAAAGAGTCCTCAGCTCCCAGATACCCACACTGTTATAAAGAAATTAGAGGGATTGCATAGAGAAGACATTTCATTTGCATAGTCTATATCCTTGCATGAGTCTTGTCTGATGGTCCCAATACACTTTGGGTTGAATCCGGACTTTGTGGATCTTCATTCCCCATTAAATCAAGTCAAGGCATGATTAACTTGTCCTGTTGGGTTTCGGTGAGGATCAAGTTCAATGAACTTAGTCTGACTCCAACTCCTTGTGTGCTGCTCACACTGACTGGGAAGCGCAATTAACTGGGGAGCTCTCTTGCTACAAATTTCAAAGGGACCATTATTAAGATGGCAAGGCATTTCTGAACACACAGCCGTCATCCCTACCTTATCCCAGAGAGATTGAAGCTCCTCTTGTCCTCCAAGATCCCAGAACATTAGCCTGACTTTGCCCACATCTATAGTGCCAACTAGAAGACAGACAATAACCCAACATGGGCCTCTTTTCTGTACAAAGAGAAATCCAAAAGTCCCCCAGAGGTGATGTTTGTCAGGAGCCACCACTAGAAAACTACCCAGAATCCTCCACAAGATGCAAAGGCCCCTCAGTGGGAGATAGAAGTTTGATTTATTTCCTTAGGAAGAGAGGTTTTGAAAACCACTGCTCCAAAGCCAATGAAAAATAATTTGAAACCTGAAGCAGGAATAGGGGGCAAGCAATGAGGGAGAGTTGACAGTGCCCACAATGAAAAAAAAATTGTTAAAGTGCAGAGTCATTAATTAAATCGGATAGGCTAGAGAGAAAACTCTGTGAATGGACAGCTGTATTCTTTTCCCCTTGGCAGTCTTAAGAGAAGCACTGTTATCTTCAGAATGCATATATCATGGCCTTGGATATTTCAGGCAGCTGCTCAAACTCCCTTTTTAAACTTTTCTAAATAGTTCCCCACCCCGCCAAGGTAAACTCTTATCATCTTAAACCTTATTTTCACTTGACCAAACTAGATCCACTTACTGTTCAAGCCCACAGTAGTTGTGATTTTGGATAAACTCATTCCTTTGTAGTTCCTGTTAAATCTTGTTTTAGTCTGTTCAAGGAAGGTCTGGAAAAAAATGGAAGCAGGGGAGGGAGAAGGAAAACAGGTCGTTAAACTAAGTGCTTTCTGGGACACAGGAAAACTTTATTGTAAAACTGGAATTCCAAAATTTATAGCTCTTCAATCAAATCTAGCTGCTGCTAGCCAACAACGAAAAATTCTGTGACCAAATTAGCAATCATACATAATCTCCACTGAAATAAGAATTTCCGTTTTATGGAATATTATGGAGTTCAACATTTAAACCGGGAAAAGAGGGGCGGGGATCCATAACCGAGAACAAGGGGACAGAATAAAGCATTAGTAAGACAGAGGTGTGCAGTCTCACAACCCACCCTAACTATCATTCCACTGCTTCACTGAGCTAAGCCATGGTTTGTCTTACAGTTTGTCTGTAAACCACGAGCCCAGATTCAAATGCCATGCTAAGCCAACCCACGACTGAGCTCAGCGCACAGCAGAACGACCAAGGAACAAGGCAGCCACAACTTCCTCTCCCAGAGCTTGCGCGAAGCCATTTCCACTTCAAACCAGGCCAGAGTTTGGCAGTCCTTAGACACCTTTTTTTTACTCCAACACTGTATGAGCAGAAAGCAAGTTCATGCAATGGATATTTCATTTCCCCTTATTTCCCCCTGCACCCCCCCCCAAAAAAAAACCCCTCTTCAGTGGGTTAGTGAAACCTACAAAACATCATGGGCCATGTTGGATGGGACTGCAGTGGGTGGAGGGGGGCAATCACCCAAAATCAGGCATAACAGGCTCACCCCAAGTTCAAGCAATTTTCCCCTGCCTTCCACTGTAGTCTTATATGAAACAGTCCACAGTGTTCAGTAGGTCTTTCTTGCCTTCTGCTCTGGTTTCCTTTGCTACAGGCATTCTGAGCAAACTTTTACCCACCCAAACCCAAGATGATTGAGACCCTTAATTTTATATCTGCTTGCAACAAAAATATTATTATGCAAGAAAATTACTAGAAACTCAAACCAATGAAGATCGGGGGGGGGGGGGGTTGGACAGCTGACCTAATGATGCTAATTGTGTGCTGTTTGCCTGAAGGATTTATCCTCCTAAAATTAGAATTCGGGATTAACTCATTTTTACCTAGCATCTTGGAAATTACTACATGATACATGAAACCAGACAAGGTAGCAAGGAAGAGGAGAGGGTTTTCTTTCCTCCTCCACCAAACAAGCATTGGAACACACCGTTTTACCAGCATTGTCCAGTCCGAGGATCAAGATGCAGTATTCATCCCTTCGGAACATATACTTGTAAAGCCCGGATAGCAGTGTATACATCCTGACCCTACAAGCAAAAATATCAAATATTAGATTGCTAGAAATGTGTGTGTCCCCCCCCCTACAGGCACATTATGTTCCTGACCCATCTCAGGAGGACATGACTTGAGGCCCTATGCATGCCGCCCAAACAACACAAGAACGACTTTTCTGCACCTTGGGGAAACATGTTCACTGATGCGAGCAGGGGCCAATCATGCAGACTGCAGTCAAGTCAGCTGCTACCTGCCTGCTGGAAGGACGGCAACCAGACCTGCAGGGAGAGCACCAACGTCACGCTTACAACTACCCGGCCATTTTAACCCTCAGCTACAGTAAGCCTCATCTCAGTACAACACCAACGTTATTGTGGTGTAGGTAGGAGGATGCTTCAAAACCACAGTGTCGGCTAGAAAATAAAAACACAATGAAAAAAGAACCAGCTGCAGGTGGTGCAGTTTCCCCATGAACATATATAGCCTAATTGAAAAAGATAACATCAGCCTTACGAACCAAGGCAGATAAGCCTGCGGTCTCTTTCTTACATGTAACTATGTTTAGCATCTAGTGAAAAGAGTACATGCATTCCTAGATTTGCTTTGCGAGAATTTGTATTTAATTACATACACAGAAGATGAAGAAGAGTTTGGACTTGATATCTTGCTTTATCACTACCCTAAGGAGTCTCAAAGCGGCTAAAAATCTCCTTTCCCTTCCTCCTCCACAACAAACACTCTGTGAGGTGAGTGGGGCTGAGAGACTTCAGAGAAGTGTGACTGGCCCAAGGTCACCCAGCAGTTGCAGGTGGAGGAGCGGGGAAGCGAACCCGGTTCACCAGATTATGAGTCCCCTGTTCTTAACCACTACACCACAGAGAAAGCCATTAAATCATTCATTATTTTAGGTGTGAGTTCATTTCATGAATACAAGTACATAACAGAGCAGTCACTGAAGTATCATGTTTTAATTACAGGTGCTGACTACAAACTTGGAACGCACAAGTTGCATTTAAAACATTTCTATAGAGTGCAAGTTGTCCACTTTCTATCACAGCCTTGAAGCACTAGCTTCAAGGTAAAGGTAAAAGGTAAAGGACCCCTGGACTGTTAAAACTAGTCAAATTCGACTATGGGGTGCAGCGCTCATCTCCGCTTTCAGGCCGAGGGAGCCAGCTTTCCAGTTATGGGGCCAGCATGACTAAACCGCTACTGGCAAAACGGGACGCTGTGATGGAACCCAGAGTGCACAGAAATGCTGTGGTAGCCACAGGAAAAAAGAAAGAAATGTCATGCAATAAGTGAGTGAGTGTGCTTGTGAAGTGTCAGAGCAAGCAAGGAGGTATCTTTTTGCAGGCTGGTAACTTCTGCTGAATTATTTGCAACCGCTGTTCTCTCATTTACAACACAATTGATCGTCCTCTGAGGAAGAGTGACCTCAATGCATTAAAGCACTGATAACTTGTAGTCATCGTGATAATACAATCCCTGAACAGAATTTTGTTATTGCAGCTACGGCAGCTGAGCCACACTGCAGGAAACATGCAGTGAAACAGGTGATCCTAAGGAGACTGGAGCTCTATGTTGCCTAAACGGGAGGTTACCAGAGCACTTGCTATCTCCATCCAGGTTAAGGTCCCAGGTGGAACAAATATTTAGTGAGGTGGGACAAAGGACTCTGCACAGCAGAGAAAGCTTCCCCGGTCCATTAAAAAGGGCTGGATTTTCAATTATGTAAAGAATTTGTCAGTTAATTTAAATGATTTATTATAGACAATGCTAACTGGATTTTCTCCCTCTAGGTTCAAGGCATATTGAAGCTTCCCATCCCTTGTCAGCTCCTCTAAGCTCAACCAGAAGTTAACTTGACGCAGAACTCAGACCCAGTGTTTGTTTTCTAGCACCACAAGATGAACTGAATTCTGCATGACCATCTACCCATACCTTTCCTCTTTATCATCCCTGCAATACATTTTAAGACTGTAAGCTCCTTGGGGCAGGACCTCTCTCTTTCATATCCACTTTTTATAACGGACGCTCTGTGATCTTTGGATGAATGGTGACAAATATATTAAATAAAAATCATGGCATTGTAACTAATATGTGAAGCAACAAAGTGGGGAATGGAGGAATCTACATTACACTTTTTACATACTTGTACTTGTGTGATATACATAAAGATGTTGACCTGGTGTGAAGTGGTCATGAAAAAGGCAAATTCCATGCTAGGAATAGGAAAAGAACTGAAAATAAGACTGCCAATATCATAATGCTGTTATAAAAATTTATAGTCCAGACTTAATTGAAGTACTGTGTACAGCTTTGGCCCCCTAAGCTCAGAAAGGCTATTGTAAGGTTGGAAAAGAACCAGAAAAGGGCTGCCAAAATGATCAAGGGGATGGAGCAACTAACCTACGAAGAAACGTTTCGGACTTTTCAGCTTAGAAAGGTGAGCAAGAGGCTGTTATTCTAAAGCAGCAATGCTGCAGCAAGCAAAGGCTCTAGCAGCTCAGTCAGCTGCTTGTGGCTGGAAAGCCAAACAGGATGTTTGTGACTGTTGCCATGGAAACAAAGGGGCAGTCCATTGTCCTTATTGAGCACAGGATGTGAGCTCAGTGTCTGTGTCATATGACCCGTACTGGAAGTACATGGGCGGAGTTTATTCTTACTGCTGTTGAGTGCAGACATGTTTTCTCTGTACTGATGTAAGAGACAGAAATAAAAGATGTAAATAGATTTCTGTCTGCTTCTTTCCCCTCCCTGGGGGACACCAAAGGGGAGAGAGGAAGAACGGTGTGTTCCTCTCACACATCTGAGAAGAATCGCCGAGACCTCGGCTGCTTATCAGCAGAGTGAAGCAGCGGGGAGGTCGCCAAGGAATATCTGCCGGTGCCTGGAAGACTGGCACATCCCTCTGACCGAGGCAGAATTCCAACAGAGGCAACAGGATAGACGTTTATAAAACTATGCATGGCATGGACACAGCGGACAGAGAAAAAAAGGGTTTTCTCCCTCTCTGGTGACACTTGAACTCGCAGGCATCCAGGGAAGCAGAGTGTGGGAAGGTTCAGGGCAGATTTTTAAAAGCACTTCACTAAAGTTAAACTTAGTGATGCATGGAAGTGAGAGCTGGTCCATAAAGAAGGCTGATTGCCGAAGAATGGATGCTTTTGAATTATGGTGCTGGAGGAGACTCTTGAGAGTCCCATGGACTGCAAGAAGATCAAACCTATCCATTCTGAAGGAAATCAGCCCTGAGTGCTCCCTGGAAGGACAGATCATGAAGCTGAGACTCCAATACTTTGGCCCCCTCATGAGAAGAGAAGACTCCCTGGAAAAGACCCTGATGTTGGGAAAGATGGAGGGCACAAGGAGAAGGGGACGACAGAGGACGAGATGGTGGGACAGTGTTCTCGAAGCTACCAGCATAAGTTTGACCAAACTGCGGGAGGCAGTGGAAGACAGGAGTGTCTGGCGTGCTCTGGTCACAAAGAGTCAGACACGACTAAACAACAAAAAAGTTAAACTGTGGAACCCACTGCCACAGGGGGCAGGGCTGGCCACCAAACTGGACGCCTTTTAAAGAGGATTAGATAAATCCATGGAGGTAGGGGTTGTTGAAGGCTGCTAGCCACGATGCTCTCTGCCTCCATGCTTCTGAGTACCAGTTGGTGGAAACCACAGGAGGGCGGCTCCTGGGTTCGGATCCTGCTTGCTGGTTCCCCATAATGGGCATCTGGCCGACCCATAGCTGTCAACCTTCCCTTTTTTTTGCGGGAAATTCCCTTATTCCAGCTCCGTTTCCCGCTGCTATCCCGGAGGCTGTCCCCAGGACAGGTGAGGCTGCTGATCCCTTATTTTCTTTTTTAAAAAAATAATATTTATTAAAGTTTTAAAGGTTACAGAAAGAAAAAGTAAAAATACTACTTTAAACAAAAACAAAACAACACATCACAATATGAAAAAACAGAGAAATAAAATCCATTAAACAGCAACGAAAAAACAAAGAAGGAAAGAGGCTCTGATCCCTTATTTTCGAGGCTCCCCAGGACAGGTGAGGCTGCCGATCCCTTATTTTCAAATCTGAAAGTTGACAGCTATGGGTCGACCGCCGTGAGAACAGGAGGCTGGAACGAGAGACGGGCCTCATCCTGCAGAGCTCTTCTTACGTCGACAAGGAGGGGCCTCTGAGCATGTGCGAAGTGTTTCCCTCTTGAATGGACCCGAGCATGCGCAGAAGGCGCTTCCCCGCGGCCCCTTTGAGGAGCCCCGGCACCTCTTTCCACCCGCTGCCGCCGAAGAGTAACGGTCGACGGGGCGGGGGCGGGGCAAGCTCACCTGCCCAGGTGAGTCTCTGGAAGGCCGCACGACTTACCTGAGCTACCTCAGTCAAGCCGCCGTCAACGGCTGCTGCTCGCCTTCCTCGTACCACCCCTCCTCCTCTTCCTCCTCCTCCTCCTGCTGTGGTAAAGGCCGCCCCGCGCAGGGCACCCTGGGAAACGCAGTCCTCCTCTCCCCCGCACCACGCGGCGGCTTCCGAGGTCGTCTCCCGGCCCAGCACTACAATACCCAGCGTACATCGCGCGCGAAGACGGACGTAAACGCACAAGCCCCGCCTCTTAGGGCGACGTGCGCGCCGGGCACCAGGGACAGAGCGGAAATGGAAAGGCCGGCGGACCCAAGATGGCGGCGCTCGTCTCTGGTGCGCCTTCCGGCTTCCGGGCATAGAGTTGGGTCTTCCCTCGTCTGGGTAGTGGCCGGCGCCTGGAGTCGCCGGGGTCGCGGGGGCTGAGAGGGAGCCTGGCGGGGCTAGGAAGGCGGGATCGGCGCGAGGCCTACCGTCGTCGAGCTTCCGTAGCGGGGCGGGACGTCCAAAGCGCTGCGCCTTTCGTCATTCCAGTCCCCCTTGCGAGCAACCCTGCGAGGTAGGCCACCGGGGGGGGGTTGACGGGTATCTCTCGGGGAGGTTTTGGCACAGTCTGACCCCCTCCTTTGGTAGTCCTCACAGAACTCTAGCCCAATGGGTGCCTTTGATTTGATTTGATTTGATTTTTTTTTTATTTCAATGCAAAATTATAACAAAAATTACAAACATTGAATCCAAAATAACACCATACAAACAAGCAAAAAGAAAGAAAACAGAACACGAAAAAAGAAAACAAAAAAAGAACACATCTACAAATTAAACCATATCATCATTCTAATCTAGTCATTACATACATATACACGTATTGACTTCCTTCCTTTGTTCTAAGACCTCAAAATTGTTACTCTTACTAAATTGTTGTGTCTAATGTAGATTACTTCCATCATTGTACTTTTCTACTCCATTTTTCTTTTTCTTTAACCCTGCGAAGCATTTTTCTTTAACCCTGTAAAGCAAATAAATAAATAAATAATTATTTGATTTGATTTTGAATTGATTTTAAAATGAATTGACTTTAGAATGCTGTGTTACCTTTATTGTTAGCCGCTCTGAGCCAGGCTTTGGCTGGGGAGGACGGGATATAAATAAATTATTATTATTATTATTGGCCGGAGCGGGGCCTGGTGAGGGAAGAGAGCGGCTGTCGCAGGGCCAGCTCAGGGATGGAGCCTCTGTCTCCAAAAGTTTTCAGTCTAGGAAGACAACCATACACAACATAATCACTTCAGGGGAGGGTTTAGATCCTGCTCTCCAGGAGGACGCCCCAAAGCAAAGAAAAATGAATAAAGCAAAGCAACCGATTTTTAAGAATTTGCCACACATTAAATATTAAAGCATGTATGTGTGTATGTGTAGATAGATAATTTATTACAGTCGGAGACCAGCTTATAAAACACACTTGGGGGTACAATCCCAGAAGGAAAACAAACATTTTAAACAATGTACAACAATAAATTTATAAATGCGATAAGCGTATCAACACTTAAAACTTTAAGATAAGCTACTGCAGAGAGATGACCCAGAGTCACCCATGGAACCGAGTTTGGGGATTTTCTTAACTAACTAGTTTGGGTTGGGGGATGGTCTGCGCCTACAGATCTGTACACAGAATCTGGCGACCATCCGGGTCATCTTATGATCTTTGCCTAATAGGAAAAGGATGTGTGTATATGTATGTGTTTTTTCCCTGTTTGAAAAGCCCCCCCCCAAATAAATATGAAGGGTTTTTCCCCCATTTAGCCTGCTTTGATCGTGTGACACAAGGAATAGTGTCTTGCTCTGCTTACATACCTATTGAATGTTGCGGCAGCAGCAGGAGGCCCTGGAGAGAGTCAAGAAGTGGCTGGGAGTTCTGTGGTTACTATGGGCTCCACATTAGGAGCCACAAGGCAGGCATGGGGAAAGTTTTGCTTGCTTCATTTCTGCAGTCAGGTTGCCATTAACGGCACAGGAGCAAAACTAGTAAAAGAAAGGTGGCAACGCTGGCTGCTCCAGTGAATTGTTTCCTCGGAGCAGAGGCTGTAATTGTGGGGCATACTTTGCTGCAAGTTTGCACCCATTGAAAGAGTGGAATAATGGCTGCCTTGTCTTAAGTGATCTATTGAATAAATTCTAGGGGCTGGTTTTTAATACTGTGGTCTTATTTCTAACTCTTTGTAACTTTAACTAACCCACCTTTGCTGCAGTGAGGTGTGCCTGATTGATAACAAAGAGGGAATTGCTGGACAGCTCAGAAGATCTTGCTTTGGGCAAGCATCTGCCATCGAGTTTTCCTGCTACCTGTCAAGCTGAAGATGTGCTGAAGCCCAAAAGGGGGCAGGGACCTCTTCATTCTGCAGAGATGGATGAGGAGAGTTTGGAAGCGGCAATCCAGACCTATAACGCCCAGCTGCAGCAAGTGGAGCTGGCTTTGGGAGCTGTGCTGGACCCAACACAGGAACCCGACCTGATCCAGCTGCAGGCGGATTTAAAGCAGCTGATAGAACTGACAGAATCCAGCCTGGTTTCTGTGAAAAAGAGCAAGCTCTGTGCAACTTTGGACCCAGAGACACTCTCCACATCTTCGTCCAATCCTCTCCAGTCAGACAGGCCACTGAGCACAGATGATGAATATGCCGCTTTTAAGGAAGCCATTTCTGAAATAGGTGGAGAGGATGAGTCCCCAGATGCTCAAGATGTGGAGCAAGAAGGAGAGGAGGAAGAGGAAGAAGAAGAGGAGGAGGAGGAAGCCAGTGGGATGAAAGTGAAAGCCCCATACTACAGTTCTTGGGGCACCCTTGAGTACCATAATGCCATGATTGTGGGGAGTGAATCTATGGAAGATGGAAGCCGAGGGGTCAGAGTGCTCTATCTCTACCCCACCCACAAATCCTTGAAGCCGTGCCCCTTCTTCCTGGATGACAAGTGTCGGTTTAAAGAGAATTGCCGGTAATTAGGATTCCTCTTGAGTTGGGTAAGGGGTAGGGATGGGGTTCCCAATGGGTCAGGGAAGTCTTCATAATATTCTTCTCCCCTTCCTCCCCTCCAACAAGGACCTGGATGCTATGCCAAGCTTGCATTCCCCGTACCCACTTTCATTTTGGGCAGCTTTCTCCAACCTGCTGCCCTCTGCACCAGGATTTCCCAAACTTGGATCTCCGGTTTTGGACTACAACTCCCATCATCCCTAGCTGGCAGGGCCCAGTGGTCAGGGATGATGGGAATTGTAGTCCAGAAACAGAGGGAAACCCTGCTCTAGATATCTGGTAGTACAGCTCCCGTGAGCCCCAGCCAGCATGGCCAGCTGCTAGAGAAATGGGCTGTGGAGGCTACAATACTTGGAAGGCACTGGGGTCCAATTTAGAGCATCTCTGCAGTTTAATTTTGCAGTATCCTTTGTGCAGCTTGGAAGCTTGCAGTTCAGGTGCAGGGGAACTTTGGCCCTCCGATCAGCCTCCGATCACAAATGGCCAATGGTCAGGGAAGAAGGCAGCTGTAGTTCATCAACATCTGGTGGGCCAAATGTTTCTCATAGACAGTCCTGAATAAGAATATAAGGAGAGCCCTGCTTGCTCTGACCAACTAGTCTAGCATCCTGTTCCCACAGTGGCCAGTCAGTGGGATGCCTGAAAACAGCACCTGAGTACAGCAGTCCTCTCCCCGTTTGTGATTCCCAGCAGCTGGCACTTGTGATTCATTGTCCTTGTGTTGCCCCCCACCCCACCCTCCTGTAGATTCTCCCATGGGCAAGTTGTATCTGTGGAGGAGCTGCGCCCCTTTGAGGAGCCCGACCTCAGCTGCCTTGCTGTGGGCTCAGCTTGCCTGGCAAGGCATAAGGATGGGATCTGGTATGCTGCTAAAATCACAGGTGAGTTTCTTTCGCTTTGCACGTTTGCTGTGAGGTTGGAGGGTGGTTTATTCCTATTTCTAACCTGACTTATGGGTGCAGCAGGGGTAGGCAAGATACCTGTCTGGCATGAGGGGACCCTAAGACATACCCGAACTATCAGTGGCCCCTCTGATGCAGGCGTTTGCATGATGCACTCTTGCAAAGAAATTCAAACATTAGCTGCCTGCAAACATTTCAGTTACTACTCCACGTGTAGTAACTAAGCTGCGTTATTCCAAGCTTGTTCATTGGTCCATCTAGCTAGTTTATTTTCTCTGATTAGCAACAGCTTTCCAAGATTTCGGGCACAAGCATGTGTTTCTTTGGTCTTTATACCCACAGCCCTTTTTAACTGGAGAACTGGGCCCTGAACTATTTTGTATGCAGTACACTTGCTCCACCAAAGTGATTTCCCCAATGTATATTGGGGGGGGGAGTGGTTAAAAAAAATGCCTCCTGTACTTTAAGGATGCATTTAATATCATACCTTTTAGAAAGTAATGGGTATTAAAATAGCCCATCAGGAACTGGGAAAACAAAGTCACAATGCTATACCAGTTCATATATACAGTGGATATATAAATCGATCTACAGTTCAGTCTTGTGCACGTCTATCCAGAAGCAAGGTCCACTGAGTTCAGTGGAGTTTACTCCCAGACCAAAGTTGCACCAAAAGGTATTGATCTGAAACGGTTTCTTTCACACACCTCTTGCTGAGGAGTTGTGAGAGATGCGTGTCTTGACATTTGAGCTTTGGGGGGGGGGGGAGCTTCTCCTAATTGTACATGGGATGTGGGTGGCGCTGTGGTCTACACCAAAGAGCCTAGGGCTTGCCAATCAGAAGGTCGGCAGTTCGAATCCCCGCGACGTGATGAGCTCCCATTGCTCAGTCCCTGCTCCTGCCAACCTAGCAGTTTGAAAGCACGTCAGGTGCAAGTAGATAAATAGGTACCACTCCGGCGGAAAGGTAAACGGCATTTCCATGCGCTGCTCTGGTTCGCCAGAGTCATGCTGGCCACATGACCTGGAAGTTGTACACCAGCTCCCTCAGCCAATAAAGCGAGATGAGCATCGCAACCCCAGAGTCGTCTGCGACTGGACCTAATGGTCAGGGGTCCCTTTACCTTTACGCCAGTTGGCGCTTTGAATTGCAGCCTAACCGTTTCACTTTCCCTTCCTCAGACATTGACAGCGGTTACTACACGGTGAAATTTGATTCGCTGCTCCTGAAAGAAGCGGTTGTGGAAGGAGACGGCATTATGCCTCCCCTCCGTGGCGAGGAGAGCTCATCCTCATCGGAGTCAGAAGGCGATGAAGTGGATGATGCCGGATATGCCAAAGGTATAAGGCATGGGTAGGCAAACTTAGGCCCGGGGCCAGATCCAGCCTAGTCACCTTCTAAATCTGGCCTGCAGACGGTCCGGGAATCAGCATTTTTTTACATGAGTAGAATGTCTCCTTTTCTTTAAAATGCATCTCTGGGTTATTTGTGGGGCATAAGAATTTGTTCATTTCCCCCAAAGAAATATAGTCTGGCCCCCCACAAGGTCTGAGGAACAGTGAACTGGCCCCCTGCTGAAAAAGTTTGCTGGCCCCTGGTATAAGGTGTGGGCATTCAAGCCTCACAGGGCTTCGGGGGGGGGTGCCTCCCTTTTTGCTCTGAACATCTGCTTTCACTTAGTGTAACTGCACTCTTTAATCTCTCGGGGAAAGGATTGTCTCCATCATCTTGAGCCCGCTACTTGTGGCCATGTTGAAATGCTGGAGATTCGCGCGCTGTTTTTATCTGCAAAGTGGCTCGCTTTAGTCAAGGTCACCTTGCCCTCAAAAACAGTAAAGGTTTGTTCCGCGCACAGCAAGTCTTAAAAAAAAAAAAAAGAACCAAAGCAATCGCAGGAGCAAACGGACCCCAGGAAATTTGATTCCTCCGGAGTTGTGGCTGTGAAGAAATGGCAAATGGAGTTCAGTGACCATTGGAATGTAGTGCTGTATCTGCGCTGTAAACTTAGAGGAACTTTAACAATGCATATGCTCCAAATATACCAGGAAACTGTGGTTTTATGAAGAGGCCAAAAATGCTCTGCCAGCACTCTCATAGAAATAAGTTTGCAAGGGGAAGGAAATATTGTTAAAAGGGGGGATAAAGGAAGCTGCCTTTGTTCCTCTAGCTCAGCTACTCTCTAGGATTTCAGAGTTAAATGTTTTCCCAGTCTTACTAGGAAACCTGGGATCTCCTGCATGTAAATTGAAGCGTAAGTGACAGGCAGTAATATAAAAGCTCTCTGCAAGCTGGCAGCTGCTTTAAGTGGCCAGAAAGCCAAACCATATACATGTAATCATAAATGCAATTTATGTAAGGAGCTTAAGGTGGAATACATGGTTCTCTTCCCCATTTTATTCCCCAAACAGCCCTGTTGGGTGGCTGAGAGGATGTGACTGGCCCAAGGTCACCCAGTGAGGTCCGTGGCTGAGTGGGGATTTGAACCCTAGTCTCCCAGGTCCTAATCTGACATCCTCCTTACTACACCACACTGGCTGGAATGATTAGGGCATTTAACAAACTCTAGTCTTCAAGGCAGCCAGAAGTTGAGAGAGAAGCCGGTTGTTCTTCCTGCTTCCAAGATTCTGCATTAGGCATCCCACCCTGCTTGGTTTTGCCAGTGCTGCTGCCCTCCCCCACTTAAATCTCCTCTTGTGCCCTCAGTTATCGACTCCAGCACGCCTGAGAATAGGGAAGGGCCCTCCTCTTGCAGTTCCTCCTTCGGCAGCTGGGAGGCGCATACGCGTGGCATCGGCTCCAAACTCCTTGCTCAGATGGGGTATGAGTTTGGCAAAGGTAAGTATTTGCATGTGCGCAAAAGGTGGTTGTCTCTGCAACTTATGCAAGTAATTTCTCTGCTTGTGCCAATAATAATAATAATAATAATAATAATAATAATACGATGGTACCTTGGTTTATGAACTTAATCCGTTACAGAATTCCGTTCTTAAACCAAAGCGTTCTTAAACCAAGGCATTCTTTCCCATAGCAGCGGGGGACTCAATTTACAAATGGAACACACTCAACAGGAAGCCGAACATGTTTTGCTTCCAAGCAAAGTTCACCAACCAAAACACCTACTTCCGGGTTTGCAGCGTTTTTAATCCAAGTTGTTCATAAACTAAGCTGTTCTTAAACCAATGTACCACTGTAGTAGTAGTAGTAGTAGTAATAATAATAATAATAATAATTGTATTACTTATACCCTGCCCATGTGGCCAGGCCTCCCCAGCCACTCTGGGCAGCTCCCAACAGAACACTAAAAACACGATAAAACATCAAACATTAAAAACTTCCCTTCAGATGTCTTCTAAAAGTCAGAGAGTTGTTTATTTCCTTGACATCTGATGGGAGGGCATTCTACAGGGAAAGCGCCACTACTGAGAAGGCCCTCTGCCTAGTTCCCTGTAACCTCACTTCTCACAAGGAGGGAACTGCCAGAAGGCCCTCGGCGCTGGACCTCAGTGTCTGGGCTGAATGATGGGGGTGGAGACACTCCTTTAAGTATACTAGGCCGAGGCCATTTAGGGCTTTGAAGATCAGCACTAACACTTTGAATTGTGCTTGGAAACGTACCGTATTTTTCGCCCTATAGGATGCACCGGCCCATAGGACGCACCTAATTTTTTTGGGGGGGGGGAAATAAATGGGAAAAAAATTATTTCCCCCCAGGCGCTTGCGGGGCTGGCGGCAGGGAGAAGCAGGCTTCTCCCCGCTGCCAGCCTCCAAAGGACGTCGGGAGACAGCGGGATGGCGCGCTGCGCCTCCCCGCTGTCCCCCCCGCTTGTGGGGCTGGCGGTGGGGCTCTGCTGAAGCCTGGAGAACGAGAGGGGTCGGTGTGCACCGACCCCTCTCGCTCTCCAGGCTTCAGCGAAAGCCTGCATTCGCCCCATAGGACGCACACATATTTCCGCTTCATTTTTGGAGGGGAAAAAGTGCGTCCTATAGGGCGAAAAATACGGTACTGGGAGCCAATGTAGGTCTTTCAGGACCGGTGTTACATGGTCTCAGCAACTGCTCCCTGTCACCAGTCTAGCTGCCGCATTCTGGATTAGTTGTTGTTTCCGGGTCACCTTCTTGGTGGCCCCACATAGAGCGCATTGCAGTAGTCCAAGTGGGAGATAACCAGAGCATGCACCACTCTGACGAGACAGTCTGTGGGCAGGGAGGGTCTCAACCTGCGTACCAGATGGAGCTGGTAGACAGCTGCCCTGGACGCGGAATTGACCTGCGCCTCCATGGACAGCTGTGAGTCCAAAATGACTCCCAGTAGGGACGCCTGATGCAAGCTAATGACTAGGAGTAGCTAATGAGTAGGATGCCTGATGAAAGCTAATGACTTCCGAAAAATCACTGCAAACTGCCCCCCCCCCCATATGACCTGGGTTGCTGTGCGTAAGAGAAACCTGGTGGACAAGCAGCAGCAAGGACAGGCCCATCTGCTTCATCCATCCAAGTGTCTCTTACACATGCCATGTCAAGTCCTCCACCCATGACTCTCCTCCTGCTTCAGGATTGGGGAAGAATTCGGAAGGCAGAGTGGAGCCGGTCTTAGCAGTTGTGCTGCCCAAAGGCAAGTCCTTGGACGAGTGTGCCGAGATCCTCCAGAAGAAAAGAGAGGGGAAGGTTGATCCAGCCAAGCCCAGAAAACGGAGGGCGAAAGGCAACCGAGTCGCCCGGCCTCCCCGGCAGGGCCCAAAGCCCTCCCGAAATGTCTTTGACTTCCTGAATGAGAAGCTTCAGGGCCAGGACCTCGGTAAGCAGGAGGCAGGGCTTACACCTCTAGAGAGGAGCAGCAAGGAGATCTACCATGCCAGTAAGAGCACGAAGAAGGCTCTGAGCGTCCGCCTCTTCCAGACGGTGGAGAAAATTGACCAAACCCAGAAGGACATCCGCGGGATCCAGGAAGCCCTGGCACGCAACATCGGGAGGTAATGAGACCTTTCGATTCTGCATGTGGTATCTGATCTAGAATGGAGGCCGTGGGTTTGGGCTTCCCAGTATTTCTAGCTTAGCTGGAAATACTTCAGTAGCGCTGGCTGGGGCTGATGGGAGTTGTCGTCCAAAACATCTGGAAGATCACCAGGCTCTTTCATCACAGAATCAGAGAACTATAGAGTTAGAAGGGACCCACAAGGGCATGCATTGTGGCAAAAATTGGAAAAGACAAATATAGACCTCCATCTGTTATTTCTCATGAAAACAGTATACACTGACACATTGATACAAGTAAAGGTGGATCTGGCTGGCCATCTCACCACTAGAATTAAGACCATTACTAGAGTCAAACAGGGATGCATTTTGGCACCTTTCCTGTTTAATTTATATATTAATGACATGGTTAAAGAAATGGAGGGCCTATAGTATGCTCCTGTCACAATTCTCGACCAAAAACTCTCAGTCTTAATGTATGCTGATGACCTAGTACTTGTATCTAGAACCCAGGTGGGCCTGATACGGTTGCTTGTGAAATTAAGTTCATATTGCACGAGGAATGCTTTATCGATAAACCTGAGATATTTGAAGATGGCTATTAAAGTGGTGCCCCGCAAGACGAACGCCTCGCAAGACGAAAAACCCGCTAGACGAAAGGGTTTTCCGTTTTGGAGGCGCTTCGCAAAACAAATTTCCCTATGGGGTTGCTTCGCAAGACGAAAAAAATCTTGCATCCCCCCGCGGGTTTTTTTCGCTTTTTTCGCCCTTTTCTTAAGCCGATAAGCCGCTTATCAGCTGTTCTGCTGATAAGCCGCTTAACAGCTGATCGCTGGAAGCCGCTTGACAGCTGTAGCGCTAATCCACTAAGCTGTCAATGGGCTTGCTTCGCAAGACGAAAAAACCGCCAGACGAAGAGAATCGCGGAACGAATTCTTTTCGTCTAGCGAGGCACCACTATATAGTTCCCCTCTTTTCCAGGCTGAACATACCCAGCTCCTTCAACCGTTCCTTATAAGGCTTGGCTTCTAGACCCTTGATTATCTTGTTTGCTCTCCTCTGCCCACCTTCCAGCTTGTCAATATCCTTAAATTGTGGTGCCCAGAAATTGGAGGGATGGAGGGCGATAGAGTAGGCACCTCCCTGTGCATGTTCCTTTTCTGAGGACGTCCTTCTAATTCTCTGGGTTTGGGGCTTTCAGGCACACGGTTGCCGCAGCTCAGCTAGAGGAGAAGCTTGCCGGAGCCCACAAGAGACTGAGCGAGCTGCGGGCTCAGGAGGCCAGTCTCCAGCGAGAGCAGAAGAAAGCCAACACGCACAAGAAAATGACCGAGTTCTAACCTGTCTCCTCTCCCGCCCTTCGTCAGGCCGGGCCATTTTCACTGGTCTGGAGCAGCCATGCTGTTCTACAAGTGTGCAAGGAGGGAGACCTTGCTATCTCTTGAGCTGGCAGACAGGCTAGTCCTGCTCTTCCTTTGTCCTGGCTGCACAGCAGGCCTGAAAGGCAGGTGCAGACGATGAGGTGGGTGGCCCAGAGCCATGCATACCTGAATGCAAAGGTAGCCAGCGTGGGGTGTTCTAGGTGTCTCTGGGCTTGAGCTCCTATCATCCCTGACAGGGCCTGATGAGTGTTTCTAAAAAGAAAGGCTACATGGTGATGCACCTACATTGGAGCTGCAGAGAACGTTAATGAGGCATGGGAGCCGCTAGCAGATTCCTGCCCTTCTCCTGGCCGTTTCCTTGTCTGTCACCGCCTCTCTGCCTCCCAGGATCCCTTGGCAACTTCTTGGTGGTGGGTGATCTCCCCACCCAACTCGCAACAGAGAAAAGCACCACGAGAAGAAGGAAGAGATAAGGTGGTTCTCTAGCACCTAGCGGAAGGAACTGCTGCAGTCTCATGCGCGGCATCCGCACCGATAGTCAGGTGCTAGAAGTGTGGTAGCATTATCTCCCTGTGCAACTCCTGGGCAGGGAGGGTTTAACAGCCATGTGAAAAGAAGCTTGGAGGAAGGCTGGCCGTTTTCACTGGCCCACACGAGCAGCAGTTCAGTTCTTTGAGGATTCTTGGCCTATAGTCCCTGTGCTCTCCCCCATCAAATCCCGGCAAGGTTGAAGGCAGAACCGCCTCCCGTAGGGTCTCCTTAAATCAGAGGTGGGGAAATCTGCGGCCGTCCCCCTGTTGTTGGGACTCTAGTTCCCATCATCCTTGACCACTGGCTGCGGCTGACGGGAGTTGGAGTCCCAACAACATGGGGACAGCCACGTGCTTTGCAGTGTGAAACGGTGTGCAAAGCTGGTCACGTGTGGCCTCCAGGCGCATGCTGAGCCTGCATTGCCGCCCTCCCAAATCTAGCCTGAAATCCTACGGACGGGGTGAAGGAAGGAGTGCAAGAGGCTTTCAGGTGACATCAACCCCCCCCCCCCGAACAACAACCATCAGGTGGTGAGTTCTTCTGTGTTCATGCAACCACCTTCTGAAGCATTTGCCTTCCGTCAGAACTGACAGCGGAGCAGAGAAAAGCCACTATCATTCTTGCTCTCTCCTGCAGCCCCACAGGGGAGAGAGCATCAGAGAAGTGGGTAAACTGTTTGGTCTCAGGAAGAATGCTCTGCTGAGGAGAAGAGCAGTGGTGGGTTCTCCGTTTCAGGGCAGGCTTAGACATCTGTGTAGCTTCCTGTGCACGTTTCCTTTCAGGTTTGTAAAGATTATTTTGCGTTAAAAGAACAATTGTCATGCCGACTCCTTTGCTTTCTGTGTCTTGGGAGTTTCCTTTCTGGGTTCTGGGACTTTTTACGTAGCTCAGGTTCTAGTGTGCGCGCTTTTGCATGTATGATATCTTCGTTTGCAGTCGGGTTTGCAAAATATAATTCGCCAGCAAGGAAGTGGTCTGGTTTTCTTCAGCTGTGCCTGAGCCATCTAACAGAGATAAATCTACCCTGTAAAAAGCGCTGGGGGCCAGAAGAAGAGCAGCCACTCGGTTTAAATTCCTGTTACATCCCTCCTCCCACACTCTTGAATTTTGTTAGAAAGGCATCTTGTTCTCCTTCCATTTCCCATTTCTAAAGGAGCAATCTTTGGCGATCCCTCGTAGCCGAGTAACATTGTCTTCCATAAGCACGGTTTTAACAATGAGTCCGTAAGTGACTATGGAGGCCAGTTCTGGACCCGCACATCCTTCCACAGTGGGGACATTGGTTCCCGGGTGGGAGTTGATCACGGTGTGGATTTGCCAAGCGTGCCTTCCTCTTAGCACGTTTCTCCCTTGCATCCTGAGTTCAAGCATCTTCAAAGCCCATGGCACCTTTGGGAAAGTAAGGAGGAATAGTGACAGAAAGACAAATGTAAGGAAGTCTCTCCTAATCTGTGCCCATTAAATGTGCTGTATTTGTGCTAGGTGCCAAATCCCACCCTGCTGGGTGCAATGCGTTCAGCCCTCTGTTTAAAACAGGGTGGGGTGTTATCCTCACTTAGTCTGAAAAAGCTACTACTTTGCTAGGGTGACTGGGTCTTGTCAGGTTCTTCAACACGCCGGCGTTCTTGTTTAAGGCTGCAATGCTTGTTTTGCTTTTTTTAAAAAAATTACCGTATTTTTTGCTCTATAAGGCTCACTTTTTCCCTCCTAAAAAGTAAGGGGAAATGTTTGTGCGTCTTATGGAGCGAATGCAGGCTGCGCAGCTATCACAGAAGCCAGAACAGCAAGAGGGATTGCTGCTTTCACTGCGCAGCGATCCCTCTTGCTGTTCTGGCTTCTGAGATTCAGCATATTTTTTTCTTGTTTTCCTCCTCCAAAAACTAGGTGCATCTTGTGGTCAGGTGCGTCTTATAGAGCGAAAAATACGGTATAACCTAGGACTAAGAACCACTGAATCCAGTGGTGCTTATTCTAAGTAAATGTGCTCAGGATCGGGCAGTACAGATATGCACATGACAGTAGGTTCTACTTCTGGGTCCACGTAAACCACAGGGCACATGCTATGCCTGAAGAGTCATGGAAGATTGGAAGCACCAGCTTCTCCTGCTCTTAAATGCTGAGCAGGTTTCTAGTTCTCATGGGGAAGGCTAGCCAGGCGAAGCTCCCAATTGGGGAATGGAAGCAAGAGTCCTGATTCCCCAGGTTTTGTGCCAGTCATCATTCACTCCTTAGACCACCCTCGCTTGCTACCCTTAGTAAGTGGGAACTAAATGTTACTTTGTCCGTCTGTTAGTTACCTGTTCCTTACAAAAGAAGAACCGATTTCTGGAAAGGAACCTCATATTTTGCATCCACAATAAAGTATTCAGGCTACATTTATGTGTGGTAGATAACATGTTTTAAAGGGTGGTTTGTGATTCTCTGATATTACTTGGAAATGGTTTTCTCCTTCCCACCGAATAATACTGGGCCCCTCTTTGGCCCCAGAAAGCATGGGAGAACCTCAGTGAAATAATCTGCTCTTCCTCTGGCCTGAAATAGGATGAGGTTACTTGCACAGAGCTCTTAATTTAACTCGCGGTTGCTGGCTCAAACCACGTGTCCACATAACGAAGCATCTTGTTTTTTTTTAATATTCTATGTGGCCGCCGAGACCACACAACACTGGTCTTGAAAGACCTACATTGGCTCCCAGTACGTTTCCAAGCACAATTCAAAGTGTTGGTGTTGACCTTTAAAGCCCTAATTGGCCCCGGTCCAGTATACCTGAAGGAGCGTCTCCACCCCCATCGTTCTGCCCAGACGCTGAGGTCCAGTGCCGAGGCTTTTCTGGCGGTTTCCTCACTGCGAGAAGCAAAGCTACAGGGAACCAGGCAGAGGGCCTTCTCGGTAGTGGCACCTGTCCTGTGGAACAGCCTCCCACCAGATGTCAAAGAGAAAAACAACTACAGTGGTACCTCGGGTTACATACGCTTTAGGTTACAGACTCCGCTAACCCAGAAATATTACCTCGGGTTAAAAACTTTGCTTCAGGATGAGAACAGAAATTGCGCAGCAGCAGCGGCAGCAGGAGGTCCCATTAGCTAAAGTGGTAATTCAGGTTAAGAACAGTTTCAGGTTAAGAACGGACCTCCGAGACGAATTAAGAACGTAACAAAAGGTACCACTGTACCAGACTTTTAGAAGACATCTGAAGGGAAGTTTTTAATGGGTAACATTTTAATGTATTTTTCATCTTTGTTGGAAGCTGCCCAGAGTGGCTGGGCAAACCCAGCAAGATGGGTGGGGTACAAATAAATTATTATTATTATTATTATTATTATTATTATTATTATTATTGGCCAGCCGCTTCTGGGAAGCACATAGGCAAGGTGGGAAGGAACAACATCCCGCCCCTCACAGCAGCTGACTTTCAGAGATACACTGCGGCTGCACATGGAAGTTCCATTCAGCTACCTCGGCCATTGAAAAACCTACCCTAAAAGGGGATGAGGTCCTGCTGAGATGTTCCACAAGGGGGTGGGGAGCGGAGCACACTTCTGGTCGCATCTACCTGCCGCTGGTACTTTTGCTTTTCCTTTTTTTGGTTTTGAAAAGCAGCGTGCAGTTGGGCGATGCAGGCAGGAAGCAGGCTCTGCCGCAGGGCGCATGTGGCCTCCGCTCAGAGGCAGCCACCCACCCTGGGAAAGTCAGCCGTGCGACCGAGCTGCCTGCAGCCACCCAGAAAGCTGGGACCTGACCTTTTATTTTAGAAGACGGTGAGGTCAAGCCGAAAGTTCAAGGGATTCCAATCGCTGGGGCCGATTGCAGAGATGCTCTTTGCCCGCCTCTGTTCCCCCCACTGCTAAAGTAAGTAACCTTCATGAGTAACCTGGACTGTGGCGGCTCTCCGCGCCTCTAAAAGTTGTCTTAAGGCTGCAATCCTGGACACGCTTGGCTTGGGATGAGCATCCCAGGGGATTTATTTGCAAGGAAATGTGCTGAAATTCTCCTGCCCCAAGCACCCGTCCAGTTAGGGGCCAGGCAATGCATTGAGCACGTTCCGTTTTCAGAGGTGGCTCTCTGCTTTGTAATCTGGACTTGGCAGCAGAGGGAGTGAAAGGCTCAGCCGTTTGAGGAGAGCCAGTGTGGTGTATCAGAGTGCCAGTCTAGGACCTGGGAGACCAGGGTTCCAATCTCCACTCGGCCATGAAGCTCAGTGGGTGACCTTTGTGGGGCCTGGTCCCTTTCAGCCTACCTCTCAGGGTTGTTGGGACCAAATGAGGAGGGTAGGAGCTATGTTGCCATCTTACGTTCCTTGTTGGGGGGGATATAAATGTCATAAATACATCTTATGTCCAAATCGGTGGCAATGCTTTAGAGCATCCTCCAACATCCCCCAGGTGTTTGGGGCTTTCAGTGCTCCCCAGTCCCAGTCCTGACAACCCCGTGACTGAGGGTGACAGGAGTTGTAGTCCGAAAACATCTGGAGAGAACCAGGTTGATGAGAGCTGCTTTAGAGTGAGAGAGGCGCCCCAAATTTATGCTCTTTGAAGCTTTAAATCCTGCGGTGAGACTAAAAGGAGGGGAAGAATCGCATATGCCCCATTAGCTTTTTTATAAGAAGGGAGGGAATATCGTAGAACTACAGAATGGGACCACAAGGCTCAACTAGTCCAACCTAATGCAATGGAGGAATCTTTCATCTAATGGTGAGCTCGAACCCACAGCCTTGCGATTAAGCCCTAAACAGTCTTGGTCCAGTATACCTGAAAGAGCATCTCCACCCCCATCATTCTGCCCAGACACCAAGGTCCAGCTCCGAGGGCCTTCTGTCAGTTCCCTCACTGCGAGAAGCCAAGTTACAGGAAACCAAGCAGATTGCCTTCTTGGTAGTGGCACCCACCCTGTGGAACGCCCTCCCACCAGATGTCAAAGAGAAAAACAACTACCAGGCTTTTAGAAGACATCTGAAGGCAGCCCTGTTTAGGGAAGCTTTTAATGTTCAATAGACTATTGTATTTTAATATTTTGTTGGAAGCTGCCGAGAGTGGCTGGGGAAACCCAGCCAAATAGGTGGGGTATAAATAATAAATTATTATTATTATAAGAGCCTTGTGCTCCACTGACTGAGCTATCACACAATTCCGATCAATAAATGTTTCTTGATCTTGAGTCTCTATGGACGAGAGTTTGGATTATCCAATCTGTTTTAATGTCAGAATTGTAGAGTTAGAAGGGATTCAATGAGTTATCTAGTCCAACCCCAGCATCTTCATCAGGGGCAGCGACTGTGACTTCGTTTAGTTAGGAGGAGATGAGTCGATGGGAGGCTTGTGTTGGGACCATGAGCTCCTTCAGGCACCAGTTTGGGGGCATCAACATTCTGCGATGCTAGCCCTCTAACTACATTTTTAAAATTCATTTGACTTCACCTTCTCCCTTTCCTTTTACAAAAGTATTTTTTTCTGAGCTGCTAACAGCAACAACAAAAAACAAGGTCAAGAAAATAAAAGTGGTGTTCAGTTTTTTTAAAAAAATTAAAGGCTTCCCAGTAGTTTTCAAAGTGTAAAAACCAGTTACACAAACATTAAATAGAAGCACCTGCAATTAGAACATACAGTAAGACAATCCCTTTAAAACACAGCAATTAAAACACCAGACTCTGGTTGAGAGACCAAGGGAATTTCCTTAAGCAGGTAAGTCTTCAAAACCCAACCCATCAAAACGCCCAAACCGATGGAGCAGGGGTTGCATTTTGTAACGCTGGGGCAAACAATGAAATATTCTGCCTCTGTGTCACCGCAAGCTGATAAGCACCAGGCTGTGGCAAGACTGGGTTTATTTTAGGTCACAGGGCCCAGGTTAGTTATGGCAGTGGTTTTCAACCTGTGTGCCATGGCACCTTGGGGTTCCTTGAATGATGGCCAGGGGTGCCACAGACAACACTGGCCTCTGTCCCTCTTTCCTCCTCTCCTTCCTCTGATGCCCTCTCGCATCTCTGCCTCCCAAAGGCTTGCACAGCTGTTTGCTGCAGCAGCCCTGGCTGCAAACTCCCCAGGCGAATGGTGCCTTTGGGGCTGGCCAGGGGGTGCTGGTTGCCAGGAACTGAGGCAGCCTTAGAATAAGCAAGCAAGCAAGCAGGTGAGGGAGCCCAGCCGGCCAGCCCTTGCTGCTGGGAATGGACAAAACAACAACAAACCTATGGTTACGTGAAACTTATTCAATAAACACACAAGACGTAACCGGCTGTATGTTTGAAAAAATATAATATATAGTATTCATTGTATTGAATTGTAGATTTCAACAAAAGTAGGTCATAAAGTTCAACGGAAAAAGCAGAAGACCCAGTGGATCAGTTTATGCATAAGGGAATAAGTTTATTCCACCTGTCTGTTCATAGAGTCCAACAATCCGTACGAAAGGTTGTTGCAGTTCCACAGAATCCTTTCACAGAGTCTAAGACAAGGATTTCCGGAATATTAGCCTTGTTTCGCCGTCATGGGCTTCATCAGTATTACAAACTCATATATGATATCACAGGAGAGTGGATCTTATAGCATAGTACAGTGGTACCTCGGGTTAAGTACTTAATTTGTTCCGGAGGTCCGTTTTTAACCTGAAACTGTTCTTAACTGAAGCACCGCTTTAGCTAATGGGGCCTCCTGCTGCTGCTGCGCCGCCGGAGCACGATTTCTGTTCTCATCCTGAAGCAAAGTTCTTAACCCGAGCTACTATTTCTGGGTTAGCGGAGTCTGTAACCTGAAGCGTCTGTAACCCGAGGTACCACTTTTGAGAGTGGACTTAGGGTGGAGGTCATAAGCTTTGTTTGGCCTCATCCACGGTTGTTTGCTTTATTACCCTGCTGCGATGGGATAGTCAAAGGCCTTGTTTGCTTCCAAAGGGAGGCCAAAACCTGGAGAAAGCTCAGCATTCTCTCTGCCACAACTGAGGGAAGCAAGCTAGGTTAGGGAGCAGACGGTAACCCACACAGGGAACGTACAGCTCCATCTTCACACAACTCCCTGTCCCCCAATTTTTGCCACCTGAGGCAGCCCCTTCACTCCACCCAATGATAGAGCCGGCCCTGGTGTGTGGAGGAGCTGCAGTAAAGAACAAGCAGCAGGGAGCTATTTGCCCTATTTTTGGACTTGTCCTAAAATTAGAATATAGAGTGGTACCTCAGGTCAAGTACTTAATTCATTCCAGAGGTCTGTTCTTAACCTGAAACTGTTCTTAACCTGAAGCACCACTTTAGTTAATGGGGCCTCCCGCTGCCGCCACACAATTTCTGTTCTCATCCTGAAGCAAAGTTCTTAACCCGAGGTACTATTTCTGGGTTAGCAGAGTCTGTAACCTGAAGCCTATGTAACCTGAAGCGTATGTAACCCGAGGTACCACTGTAGTAGCTATAACTTTATGAGCTACTTCTGTTGAAATTCTGTTGTTGTTGTGAATTTTATATTTATACCCTGCCTATCTTAATGGGTTGACCCAGACACTCTGGGAAGCTTCCAACATACATAAAAACATAATAAAACATTTAACATTTTAAAACTTCCCTATAGAGGGCTGCCTTCAGATGGCTTGTGGGGGTCAGATAGCTCCATCCCCTCCAACATTTCTCCAATGAAAACAGGGATGCCCTAAGGAAAAGGGGGACATTCAGGGATCAACTAAAAAACCGAGACGGCTTCTGTGAATCCGGAACCGTCCCTGCAAAACAGGGACACTTGGAGGGTCTGTAGGACTAGGAGAAGAAAAGAGAAGGAAGAGGCGACATGCTAGAAATTTATGAGGTTATAACCGGCATAATCAAACTGGAACTTGTGGACAGTCAATGAGGCTGAATGTTGTAAGATCCAGGACAGATAAAATAAAGCCCTTCGTGCAGTGCATAGTGAGACTGCGGAACTCACTCCAACAGGAAGCAGCAATGGCTGCCAATCAAGATAAAAAAGGAGAGGGCAAATTCATGAGGAGGAGAGGGTTCTCTCTGTTTGTTATTGTTTTTTAATTTTCAATGCAAAATTACAACAAAAATTACAAACATTCTATCCAAAATCAAACAGTACAAACAAGAAAAAACACACAAAAGAAAAAAGAACAAAAAACCACACATCTACAAATAAAACCATATCATCATTCCAATCTAGTCATTACATACATATACACGTATTGACTTCCTTCCTTTGTTCTAAGACCTCAAAATTTTTACTCTTTCTAAGTTGTTGCGTCTAATGTAGATTACTTCTATTACTTCTATCTTTATACTTTTTACACCATTTTTCTCTTTCTTTACCCCTGCAAAGCTTCATTCATTGCATACCGATATGCTTACTCCAGAACAATATTTTTTCATATACTCTTTAGCACATCCCCATTCTTTTAACAATTTTTGGTCAGATTGACAAAATTTAATTTGTCATTCTTTCACGGATGGAATTTCTCTCCCTTTCCAGTTTTTTGCTGTGAGCATCCTGGCAGCTGTTGTCGCAAATAATACTTTCCTTTGATTGTCTGGAATATCGTTTGTGATTTTAGGTACGGTATAATCACAAACAAGGAGGAGAGGGTTCTCAATGGCTCCTAGCCACGATGGCTCTGCTCTGCTTCCACAATTGGAGGTAGCCATGCTTCTGAATACCGCTTTCTGGAAACCCCAGGAGGGGTGAGAGTGCTCCTGAGTTCGAATCCTGCTTGCGAATTTCCTACAGTCATCTGGTTGGCCTCTGTGAGAACAGGATGCTGGCCCATTGGCCTGATCCAGCCGGCTCCTCTTATGTTTTTATCAGGCCAGAGCCTGGCAATATGGAGCCCTGTGCATATAAATTAATGATGAGAAATAAGGAAAAGGATGATAAGGATAATTCAGAATAAATGGGAGTGGGAAGGGCTGTTTCATTTGAATACGGTCCAAGAGATGATGAAGAGTACAGATAAAATAAAAAATGGATAAATAAAAAGAATAAAGCAGGAAATTCCTATTGAAACGGTATAGAACCCCGGCGCAACTGGCATACATAGTTAAAGGATTGAGTCCTAAGTGCTGGCACTGCGGTCAAGAGTTAGGGGTATATGCACATATGTGGTGGGAGTGTATTTGGGTAAAGGAATATTGGCAAAAGATTATAAAGGTTATTTCTGATGTATTTCAGATAGAAGTCAATAGAGAAATGCTTATCTCAGGAATACTGGGGAATAGTAAAATAGAAAGAAAAGAGCAAGATTGGTTTTCCCCGGAGCTGAGGGCGATGAAACAATCATTGAGACTGCTAGAGCGCCGGTAGCGGAAAACTCACTCTGAATCAGACCGGACACGGGCTAGAGCTCAACGTCGAGCCTACCAAGTGGCAATGGCGACGGCGAAGAGGGACTTCTTCGCCACCTCCATTGCATCTGCAGAAAACAGCAGCAGGAGACTTTTTCAGGTGGTTCGCAATCTATCAGAACCATTTGCACCACTAGGGCCTGGTAGGGACCCCAAGATCTCCTGCAATGCTTTTGCAAATTTTTTTGCAGATAAAGTCGTTCAGATTCAGAGGGAGGTAGACTCCACCATGGGAGCAGGGCCAGGGCGGGAGAGTGCTAGAGTTCTGTCTAGTCCTGTTACATGGGATCAACTCCAATCTGTTACCTCCGAGGATGTGAACAGGCTGCTTGGACAAGTGAAACCGACCACCTGTCTCCTTGATCCTTGCCCATCCTGGCTGATAAAAGCGAGCCGGGAAGGGATGGGCAATGAGCTCTGCGGGGTGATGAATGCTTCCCTCTGTGAGGGAGCCTTCCCAGACCCACTGAAAGAGGCGATCATTAAACCGCTTCTTAAAAAAACATCTTTAGACCCAGCCAATTTGACAAACTATCGCCCAGTCTCAAATCTTCCATTCTTGGGCAAGGTGATTGAGCGGGTGGTTGCCGAACAACTCCAAGCACGCCTGGAGGATGCGAACCATTTGGATCCCTTCCAATTGGGATTCAGGCCTCACCATGGACTGAAACTGCCTTGGTCGCGCTGGTTGATGATCAGGACAAAGGTGAGAGCTGTTTCCTCGTTCTGCTGGATCTCTCAGTGGCCTTTGACATCATCGACCATAACATCCTTCTGGAACATCTAGAGGGGCTGGGAGCTGGGGACACTGTTATACGGTGGTTCCACTCCTTTCTCCTGGGCTGTGTCCAGAAAGGGGTGTTGGGGGATGAGTGTTCAGACCCCTGGGCTCTCACATGTGGGGTGCCTCAGGGTTCCGTCCTCTCCCCCATGCTTTTTAATATCTATATGAAGCTGTTGGGAGAGATCATCAGGGGGTTTGGGCTGGGTGTCCATCAGTATGCAGATGACACCCAGCTCTACCTCTCCTTTAAATCAGAACCAGTGAAGGCGGTGAAGGTCCTGTGTGAGTGCCTGGAGGCGGTTGGAGGATGGATGGCGGCTAATGGATTGAGGTTGAATCCTGACAAGACAGAAGTACTGTTTTGGGGGGACAGGGGGCGGGCGGATGTGGGGGATTCCCTGGTCCTGAATGGGGTAACTGTGCCCCTGAAGGACCAGGTGCGCAGCCTGGGAGTCATTTTGGACTCACAGCTGTCCATGGAGGCGCAGGTTAATTCTGTGTCCAGGGCAGCTGTCTACCAGCTCCACCTGGTACGCAAGCTAAGACACTACTTGCCCGTGGACTGTCTCACCAGAGTGGTGCATGCTCTAGTTATCTCCCGCTTGAACTACTGCAATACGCTCTACGTGGGGCTACCTTTGAAGGTGACCCGGAAAGTGCAATTAATCCAGAATGTGGCAGCTAGACTGGTGACAGGGAGTGGCCGCCGGGACCACATTGCACCGGTTCTGAGAGATCTGCATTGGCTCCCAGTACGTTTCCGAGCACAATTCAAAGTGTTGGTGCTGACCTTTAAAGCCCTAAACGGCCTTGGTCCAGTCTCCACCCCCATCGTTCAGCCCGGACACTGAGATCCAGCACCGAGGGCCTTCTGGCAGTTCTCTCATTGCGAGAAGTGAGGTTACAGGGAACCAGGCAGAGGTCCTTCTCGGTAGTGGCACCTGCCCTGTGGAACACCCTCCCAGCACATGTCAAGGCAATAAACAACTATTTTACTTTTAAAAGACAACTGAAGGCAGCCCCATTTAGGGATGTTTTAATGTCTGATGCTGTACTGTTTTTAATATTCAGTTGGAAGCAGCCCAGAGTGGCTGGGGAAACCCAGCCAGATGGGTGGGGTATAAATAAATTATTATTAATGTCAGGGGCTCAGGAGTGGAGAGCGAAGGGGAAGAATCCGAGGGGAGCGTAGGAGAAGAGGACAGTGGGCCGAGGGATTCCATGAGCCTCTTCAGCGAATCGGAAGATTCACAGAAGGGGGCGCCAGTGGCCAGGGGTAGGGGGTTCCCAAGGGGAACGCCCCAGGAGCAAGGGGGCAGCAGGGACTCCCAGAGCAGTAGTTGGAAATCAGGACCAGCTTCCCCACCAGAGCAGAGTGGGGGGGAAGAGTCCCAAGTATCGGGGCCAGTGCATTCCCCACCAGGGAGAGAAGACGAGGCAGGGCTGACCACGCCTCCATCGGAGAGTCGGACAACGGAGGGGAGGTCAGATCCGGCCAGTATCACGGAAGAGGGAAGCAGTGACAGAAGTAGTGTAACGGTTAGGAGAAAGGTCACTGGGTTGGCGCGAGAGGCAAGTTCAAATGTACAGGAGCGCGGGACAGCAGAGAATGAGGATTGGGAACCGGGTCCTAAAGCCCGCCGGAGGCAGGGGGAGGAGCTAAGCGACTCAGCGTCGGAAGAGTCCAGAAAGGGCAATGCCCCAGTGGGCAGGAGGACCCAGAGGAGGAGAGAGCAGCGGAAAAGGTGGAGCAGGGCTAGGATCTTAAACTGGTGTCAGAGGGGAGGAGACTCAGACGGGACTTCGCCGATGTAGGGTTTAAGACGTAGGGCTGCACGCTGTGGCTTTGAAATGGAAACTGAACTTCAATAAAGACTTTTGTACATTACGACAGCCTAGCGTTGGTCCTCTGTGAGCTGGGACCTAGAGTCAGCTCTGGCAATTATTATTATTATTATTATTATTATTATTATTATTATTATTATTATTATTAAAATTATGATATTAGCTGGTATGCTTGTTATTGCATTAGGATGGAAAACTAAAGGATAAATGGACCATGGAAAAATGGAATGACTATGTTTTTGAATATATACAATCTGATATATTTGAACAGGTAATGGCGGAAGATACACGGAAAAACAAATGTCACAAGATTTTGAATAAATGGTCAAGTTATAGGAATTGGATAGCACGGGGGGGGGGGAGCCAACCCAAGCATCCAAATTAGAATGAATAATCTGTGCACATAGTTAAAGATCAGAAGAGAGAACAATTTTTTGGGGGGAGGGGTTAAAGCGGAGGGAGGAAGGGAAAAAAATAAGGATAAATGAGTAGGGACAAAAGTATATACTGTTATGTATAACTAATAGGAGGATGATTTTGACGTATGTTATAGTTAGATTTTCGACTGAATTTTTTTTTTAAAAATACATTGACTTTTCCATAAGGCTCAACCATCGCCATCTAGTGTCACATTGTATATTGCACTTAAAACACACTTAAAACCTTTTATTTGCAGCTGTATAGCCCAGGACTTAACTAGGTTTTGGGACAGAAGCGGGAAGGTGTGAACTTCACCCCCACCCCCCACGATGCCCTAAATCCGCCTCTGTTCTTACGGTACTGGAAACAAAGAGAGTCATGTTAGGGGGAGCCTTATTGTGAATGTTGCACTCAGCTTCCTGTGTGCTGTTTGACCTTTGAGTGCATGAACATGCAGGTTGTACTTGTTTGCAACACAGGAGCAGCAGAGACCACAGCTCAGCGGTGGTTGACAGTTTGGCGATGCAGCGACAGCTCCCTCGAGTTTGCAGGCCCTGTGGCTCAGAGGCACAGGAAACCCATTGCCAACCAGAGTGCAAACTGCAAGGGGCCCGTGATATTTTGCATTCTTCGTTAAGAGCCTGCAAGAAGTAGGCTTCCTTTATATATATATATATATATAAATTTTTATTAGCTTTTTAACATATCATTTTCAACAGTAATTAAACATACCTTTACATCTTATACAATTTTTTTGACTTCCATCAATCCTGTCCGAAAATTTTCCAATCTAATCTCTTAATATACATTTCTTACTTTCCCTATTACATTTAAATCTCACAACTGTTATCTTTTTTCCTTTTCTACTTTGCAACGTTTCATATTTTTCTCTTTACAGAACCTCTTGTAGTCCTACTAGCGTAATTTGTTGGTTACAATTGCTCATATAGTTTGTATACTTCTTCCAATCTTCTGTAAATCTCTAGTCCCGCAGGTTTCGAATCCTTCCTGTCATTTTATCCAATTCTGCATAGTCTATTAATTTTATCTGCCATTCTTCTTTTGTCGGAATTTCTTCTTGCTTCCATTCCTGGGCTAACAACACTCTTGCTGCTGTTGTTGCATATAAAAACAATTTACCATAACATCCTGCCTCTTAATGTCCTGACCTTTAATACCAAGTAAAAATGCATCTGGTGTTTTTTTAAATGTATATTTCAACATCTTTTTCATCTCATTATATATCATTTCCCAGAAGTTATTTACTTTCTTACATTCCCAACAAGAAGGAACCTTTCAGCTTCCATTGCTGTCCTGAGGATCCAACACTCCACCAGCTTGCTTAAAATCCACTTTGCCTGTGGATTCCACGATTCGATTGTGAGGGCCATCTTTATGGGGGGTAAAACACGAGAACAAAATACAGTGGTACCTCGGGTTAAGAACGTAATTCGTTCCGGAGGTCTGTTCTTAACCTGAAACTGTTCTTAACCTGAGGTAGCACTTTAGCTAATGGGGCCTCCCGCTGCCGCCGCACAATTTCTGTTCTCATCCTGAAGCAAAGTTCTTAACCCGAGGTACGATTTCTGGGTTAGCGGAGTCTGTAACCTGAAGCGTCTGTAACCTGAAGCATCTGTAACCCGAGGTACCACTGTAGCATAAGAAGAGCTTTGCTGGATCAGGCCAATGGCCCATCTAGCCCCGCGGAGGACCTTAAGGTCCACAAGTGACAACACTTTGGAGGTCCGGAGCCTCAAGGAGGTTAGATTGCTCTCAACTAGGGCCAGGGTCTTTTCAGTACTGGCCCCAACTTGGTGGAACGCTCTGTCACAAGAGACCAGGGCCCTGCGGGACTTGACATCTTTCCACAGGGCCTGCAAGACGGAGCTGTTCTGCCTGGCCTTTGGTCTGGACTCAGTCTGACCCTTATGTTTCCCTCCCCTTATGGTCTTGATTTATCGGCTACTTTAAAATGAGGCTGCATTTTAAATTGCATTTGAATCTGTATTTTAAATTGGTTCCCTCCCCTTCTCTTTTTCTCCTATTATGTTTTTACTGTGATTTTATTGGTGTTAGCCGCCCTGAGCCCGGCTCTGGCCAGGGAGGGCGAGGTATAAATAAAATTTATTATTATTCTTATTATTGCAGTACTGAGCCAGATGAGCCCATGGTCTGATTCTGTATAAGGCAGAATGAATGAATGAGGCAAACTGCATCCCAGGAGTCTGATCGTCCGTTTTGCTTCCTCTCCTCCACAGCATCCTATGCTAAGTGCGTCTCACAGGGGAATCCACTGATGGCTCCATCCCTGGAGGAAGCGGGCGCTGGCGACTTCTTTCCTTCCTTCCTTGTCGTCTCCCTGGTTGGCCTAACCGCCTGTCTCTTGGCCCTCTGCACACTTTGCAGGAGGTAAGCATCTGAGCTGCTCTCACCCTTAAGTGGCAAGCCTTCTCCAGTTACAGATAGGTAGCCGTGTTGGTCTGCCATAGTCAAAACAAAAAAATTTCCTTCCATTAGCACCTTAAAGACCAACTAAGTTAGTTCTTGGTATGAGCTTTCGTGTGCATGCACACTTCTTCAGATACACTGAAACAGAAGTTTCCAGACCCTTCTATATAGTGAGAAGGTGGGGAGGGGTATTACTCAGAAGGGTGGTGGGAATGGGTGATTGGCAGATAGCTGTGATGAGCCTGTTGACGACTCTTAACGACTGCAATAGGTCTTACAGGAAAAAGCAAGGGGTGAGAAGGTGAAAAATGGCTTTGTCATGTATAATGAGATAAGAATCCAATGTCTTTGTTCAGACCAGGTCTCTCCATGGTTTTAGGTTTGGTAATAAGTTGCAATTCAGCAGCTTCTCTGAATCACAAGACAGAGAAACCAGTAGGAGAACACTTCAATCTCCCAGGACATTCTATACAAGATCTCAAAGTAGCTGTTTTACTACAAAGGAATTTCAGAAATAGACTGGAAAGAGAAGCTTATCTCATTATACATGACAAAGCCATTTTTCACCCTCTCACCCCTTGCTTTTTCCTGTAAGACCTATTGCAGTCGTTAAGAGTCGTCAACAGGCTCATCACAGCTATCTGCCAATCACCCATTCCCACCACCCTTCTGAGTAATACCCCTCCCCACCTTCTCACTATATAGAAGGGTCTGGTGACTTCTGTTTCAGTGTATCTGAAGACGTGTGCATGCACACGAAAGCTCATACCAAGAACTAACTTAGTTGGTCTTTAAGGTGCTACTGGAAGGAAGCCTTCTCCAGACAGAGTGCCGGGGTCCCAGATTCTGCAACATCCCATTCATTTCATTCATACAATTTACATGCCTCTTGATTGGAAAATGAACAAACCTCAAAGCATATAAAAAAATAAAATAAAAATTGTCCAATGGCACCTTAGAGACCAACTAAGTTTGTTCTTGGTATAAGCTTTCGTAACAAACTTAGTTGGTCTCTGAGGTGCCACTGGAAAATTATATATATATAATATAGGTACCGCTTTCTAGCGGGAAGGTAAACGGCGTTTCCGTGTGCTGCGCTGGTGCTGGCTTGCCAGAGCAGCTTCGTCACGCTGGCCACGTGACCCGGAAGTGTCTCCGGACAGCGCTGGCCCCCGGCCTCTTAAGCGAGATGGGCGCACAACCCTAGAGTCGGACATGACTGGCCCGTATGGGCCGGGGTACCTTTACCTTTACCTATTTCTGTGGCTTAGTCACAGGATGATCAACAGCTCATAGCTGCAGGAAAGACAGAGCATTTCCAGTCTATGCATGTGCTAATTTGCAGGCATGTTGGGTGTTGGGCCTTTTTGTTCTAAGGCACTGAAGAGAATGGATGTGTTTGTCTCTGTCTCCAGCAAAAAGTTAAAAGAGGCGGCAGCGGAGAAGGGTTTTTAGCTCAGAATGCAAGTTATTTGTAAACTAAGTTCAATCAATCAATCATTTATTGTATTTGACTAAAAGCCATTACCAGTTCAGTTACAAAACCAGCAAATCCAACAAAACCTATGAAGAAAAATCCAGAAACAAGCAGCCATTTACAATAAATCAAATTAACTGAGTCTTCTGCATAATCTACAGCGTTGTCTTTCATGTGACTAGCACAGATACTTTTAGCGGCTTTTGCAAATTAAGTTCTTTTATATGTGACAATATGTAAGCTAAGTTTAGATGCCTTATGCTGGGAGCAGTATATGAAATATTCAACTGAGTAAATATAATTTTATTTGTTTTTCAGTTGAGTTCTGTAAGTGAAGCTTTATGAACCATATTTTGGGACTGGATAATTTTCATTTCAATACAAGCGTTTTGTTCACCCAGAAGCTTTCACATGTGCAAAATTAACCATCCCAGTATTGGTTGCTTGGAGAGGAGTTTGCTTAGAAACTAGCCTGCTATAGAAAGCCAAGATTCACGTCTGTTGCTTCCGCTTCACGCAATTACCTCTGCCCCAACCCCTATTCACATGTGGCCCTCAGAAAGTTGCCCCAAAGAGAAGGTGGCCCCCGTGGGTTCCCGACTCCTGCACGAAAACATTTGAGGATTCTGAGTTCAGAATAATAATAATAATAATAACAATAATAACAATAATAACAACAACAATAATAATAATATAACAACAACAATAATTAATTTATACCCCGCCCATCTGGCTGAGTTTCCCCAGCCACTCTGGGCGGCTCCCAATCAAGTGTTAAAAACAATACAGCATTAAATATTAAAAACTTCCCTAAACAGGGCTGCCTTCAGATGTCTTTTAAAAAGAAGATAGCTGCTTATTTCCTTCACCTCTAAAGGGAGTGCATTCCACAGGGCGGGTGCCACTACCGAGAAGGCCCTCTGCCTGGTTCCCTGTAACCTCACTTCTTGCAGTGAGGGAACTGCCAGAAAGCCCTCAGAGCTGGACCTCAGTGTCTGGGCTGAATGATGGGGGTGGAGACACTCCTTCAGGTATACTGGACCGAGGCTGTTTAGGGCTTTAAAGATCAGCACCAAGACTTTGAATTGTGCTCGGAAATGTACTGGGAGCCAATGAGGCCACTCCCAGTCACCAGTCTAGCTGTCGCATTCTGGATCAATTGCAGTTTCCGGGTCACCTTCAAAGGTAGCCCCACGTGGAGTGCATTGCAGTAGTCCAAGCGGGAGATAACTAGAGCATGTGCCAGTCTGGCAAGATGCTATTGGGGGGGGGGGGGAGGTGTAATGGGGAGGCATGAAAGTGACAGAAGTTTGCCTAGATGGCAAAAATGACTGCAGCAATCAGGGGCTGCTCCAATCAAAAATTCTATACAGAATGGGAATGTATAGGGGAATACATGAAGAAATATGATGTTAAAGCAGAACTCTTAATAGGGAATTGTTAAGCGTGTAAGGACAAAAGAAGTAATTATAATTTAACAGTGTTCATGTTACTCTATTTTATCAAAGCAACTAGACAAAATATATTATGATGGGAAGATCTCACACAGGTGAAGGGAAGCAGTGGGGAGGAAGGGAGGGTTAGGTTGAATTTGGGAAATAAAATAATATATGGGACAGCAAAGGATATAATAGATTCTTGTAGAATAGTAATATATTGCAACCAGAATAGAAGTTTAAAAGGGGAAGTAAATGTACTTTTAGTATTTTCATTATTGTAATAGTTATTATTATTTCTTATCGGTAGAAGGCAATGTTAATTTAGGCTTCTTTGTTTTGCTGTCTGCATAAATTCTTTTTAAGCCAATAAAAAAAGAAAAGAAATAAAATGACAGACGTTTGTAAGGCTGGCCAAAAAAGGGAGGTTTTTTTAGCAGGTGACGAAAAGGGATGGCAAGAGCATCTGTGTGGTGTTTAAATGGAGAGGGTTCGAAAGAATAGGTGCCACCACAGAAAAGGCCTGATTCCTACATTGTGCGGAATGGGCCTCCTGACCAGATGGCTATCCAGTCCAGCAAAAATACGTGGACCTTCTGTACTCCCACCGGCTGACCAGGGTGTTGTTAACCTGACCCGTGAATGATTCGTTCCATCTCTTTTTCTGCCATTCAGGAAAGAGAAGAACAGGGTAATTCCACAAGATGGAGTGATGCTGGACGAAGCAGTGAGTGGACCTCTTTCTTTTCTACATTTGGTTTCCCAATAACAAGTACATTCTTTGTGCACATGGACGTAGCCAAGATATTTTTTTGGGGGGGGGGAGCCAGGACTGAGCAACCTCTGATGCGATTGGTTGGTTTTTCAGAAGCAATGCTATTGCTCAGTTGGGTTGCCAGTTGCATTGCTAGAATGCGCCACAACGTCATCCGAGTGATCTCAGTGAGCATTAAAACATTCTGATCACTTCTACTTTTAGTTAAGTATTTTTATTTCTTTACTCGATTGGGTGTGTGTGCACCATTTTCTGCAATTCCAGGGATGCGGACAGCTGCCCACCCAGTGGCATAGCTAGATGCTCAGGTGCCCGGGGCGATTTCTGTGCCCTGCAGCTGGGGGCGGAGCAAGCCGCCCATGGGGGCGGGGCGAACCAAGGCAGGGCGTGCTGCGTGGAGCCTCTCTGCAGCCGCTCCCTCATCTGTAGGGCGGCTGAGGTGGTGGGCAGATGCAAGCCAAACGCTGCTCAAAAAGCAGCATAGAGCTTGCAGGCAGTCTGCCCAGGAGAGATGCGTGGCTCAGGCACGCTGCAGGCGCTATGGCACCCAGTGCCCCCCGCCTCATCTAGCTACACCTCTGGATTAAGCAGATTCATGGGAGAGAGGGCTGAATAAATGAATTTTATTATTATGGTCACAGACCAGTTCCGGCTCACATATAATATCAGGAAAATCATAAAACACAACAGGAATACATTGAATTGCAATTGGGTATAACAGAGACAAGGGATGCAGATGGACCTGTGGCCTAAACCACAGAGCCTAGGGCTTGCTGATCAGAAGGTTGGCAGTTCGAATCCCCGTGATGGGGTGAGCTCCCGTTGCTCGGTCCCTGATCCTGCCAACCTAGCAGTTCAAAAGCACGTCAAAGTGCAAGTAGATAAATAGGTACCGCTCCGGCGGGAAGCGAAACGGCGTTTCCGTCTGCTGCTCTGGTTCGCCAGAAGTGGCTTAGTCATGATGGCCACATGACCCGAAAGCTGTACGCCGGCTCTCTCGGCCAATAAAGCGAGATGAGCGCCGCAACCCCAGAGTCGGCCACGACTGGACCTGATGGTCAGGGGTCCCTTTACCTTTTTAATGAAATATTTCTGTATCCTTCTGTGCTGAAGAAGAATTCCACGAAACAGTGGGTATATCTGGAATCACTGTTCACAACATCTGTTTGCGGACCACTTCGGCAGTGTTGGACGTCATAAAACAAAGCTTTACGGCTTGTTTTCATCAGATAAGAATCTGACCCATTGCTTCTTTCAGAGACTTGCATAGCCCACAAAGACTTTCAGAGACCTATAAGACTTATGTTTGTCTGGTTCTATTTTTTCAAGAGAATCCATCAAGAGTGCACATTTAGGGACTTTCAGAGATTTATAAGATTTCTGTTTATTTGGTTTCTCATATTGTTCTATGTTTCGTATAGACTATATAAAGAGTTTATGTTGCTATTGCATTGTTGTACTTGGTCATCGTGTTGCCTTGGATATTACTGATCATTGTTTGCAACACTGGGGGTTAATTGTTTGGTTACGCCTCTGGATTAGGCAGATTCATGGAGGAGAGCGCTGTCGAAGGCTCCTAGCCATAAAGGCTGTGTTCTGCCTGCAAAGTTGGAGTCAGCAATGGTTTCTGGTTTCTGCCTGCAAAGTTGGAGTCAGCAATGGTTTCTGGAAATCACTCAAGGGGAGAGTGTTTCTGAAGTCGCATAAGAAGGGGTTTGCGATGGGTGCAAGAGTTATTTTTTCAGAAAAACATATTTTTGGCATTTTGTCACCCCCCTCAGTGATGACACCCAGGGCGACCCTTACCCACCGCACCCCCCTTCCTATGCCACTGTGCCCACCACCCAGACACAACTTCTTGTTTTGCAGACGGAGCTCTTGACGGTCATCAACTCGCACCAGCTGAACAGGACAAATTCCAAGGCAAAAAGTAAGTCGCCGCACGTTTCCCAAAGACTCTGGCATCCAGTTCAAATCTCAGGATTCCAAGCTGAGAGGCAACAAAGATTGGAGGCAAAGGAGCATTTGCCCACGCTGCTGCAAATTGCAAATAATATAAGAGTCGTTTCCCCATCTTATTTTGGCTATTCATTTATCTGTTTCATAAAATTTATGCACCGCTTGAATGCGGGATTTGACATCTTTCCGCAGGGCCTGCAAGACAGAGCTGTTCCACCTGGCCTTTGGTTTGGACTCGATCTGACCCTTATGTTTCCCTCCCCTTATGGTTTTGATCTATGGGCTACTTTTAAAATGAGGCTGCATTTTAAATTGCATTTTAACCTGTATTTTAAATTGGATTTTTTGTTCCCCCTCTCTTTTTTCCCCATTATGTTTTTACTGTGATTTTATTGGTGTTAGCCGGCCTAAACCTGGCTCTGGCTGGGGAGGGCGGGGTATAAATAAAATTATTATTATTATTATTATTATTATTATTATTATTATTATTAAAAAAAACTACTACAACCCTCAAGCCGTTAAAAAATAAAATAAATAAAAATCATTCCTAAGAAAAACTAACAATAAAAATTCCAGACTTTCGAAAAGTTGCAATAACAATAGACGAAAAACAGATTAGAACTCACACCACATTAAAACTCTAAGCACCCGGGTAGACTTGACCAAACAAGAGTGTTTTTAGTAGGCACTAGAAAGCGTACAGAAGAGTCAACCGCCTGATACCAACAGGCAGAACTAGATACGTACAATTTTGACTGTGCACATACAAATCCTAAAGCATCTCCTTCTCAAGGGCTCAGCACTTTTGTGGTTGCAGGAGCAGAGCATGGCTGGCGAAAGGGAAACCCAGCTTAGGTCCCCAGGGGCAGGGAGAAAAATAATAGAATCTTACAGTTTAAAGGGGACCCTGAGGGTCATCTAGTCCAACCCCCTGCAATGCAGGAATCTCAGCTAAAGCATCCCTGACAGATGGCCATCCAACCTCTGCTTAAAAACCTCCAAGGAAGGAGAGTCCACCACCTCTCGTGGGAATCTGTTCCACTGCTAAACAGCTCTTGCTATCAGAAAGGTCTTCCAAATGTTTAGTCGGAATCTCCTTTCTTGGTTTGAATCCTACCCTCCAGAGGAGGAGAAAACAAAGCTTCTTCCCTCCTCCATGTGACAGCCCTTAAGATATTTGAAGATGGCTATCATATCTTCAGGGACGCGGGTGGCACTGTGGGTTAAACCACAGAGCCTGGGACTTGCCGATCAGAAGGTTGAATCCCCAAGACGGGGTGAGCTCCCGTTGCTCAGTCCCTGCTCCTGTCAACCTAACAGTTCGAAAGCACGTCATAATGGAAGTAGATAAATAGGTACCACTCCAGCGGGAAGGTAAATGGTGTTTCCGTGCGCTGCTCTGGTTCGCCAGAAGCGGCTTAGTCATGCTGGCCACATGACCCGGAAGCTGTATGCCAGTTCCTTGGCCAATAAAGCGAGATGAGCGCCGCAACCCCAGAGTCGGCCACGACTGGACCTAATGGTCAGGGGTCCCTTTACCCTCCCCCTATCATAACTTCTCTCAGTCTCCTCTTTTCCAGGCTAAACATACCCAACTCCCTCAAATGTTAAACATACCCAACTCCCTCATCAGGCTTTGTTTCCAGACCCTTGGTCATCTTGGTTGCCTTCCTGTGCACACCTTCCAGCTTGTCAACACCCTTCTTAAATTGTGATGTCCAGAACTGGATACAGGACTCCAGGTGGGGTCTGACCAAGGCAGAATACATTGGGACTATGACTTCCCTTGACCTGGACACTATATCTCTGTTGATGCAGCCTAGAATAGCATCATCCTTTTGGCTGCTGCATCACCCTGTTGACTCACGTTAAGTTTGTGGTCCATCAAGGTCATGGGTAGGCAAACTAAGGCCCGGGGGCCAGATCCGGCCCAATCGCCTTCTCAATCCGGCCCGCGGACAGTCCGGTAATCAGCGTGTTTTTACATGAGTAGAATGTGTCCTTTTATTTAAAATGCATCTCTGGGTTATATGTGGGGCCTGCCTGGCGTTTTCACATGAGTAGAATGTGTGCTTTTGTTTAAAATGCATCTCTGGGTTATTTGTGGGGCATAGGAATTTGTTCATATTTTTTTCCAAAATATAGTCCAGCAAGGTCTGAGGGGCAGTGGACCGGCCCCCTGCTGAAAAAGTTTGCTGACCCCTGATCAAGACCCTTTAGATCCTTTTCACATGCACTGCTAGTGAGCCTGCTGTCACCAATCCTATACTTGTGCATCTGGTTCTTCCTGCCTTACATTTGTCCCTATTGAAATTCATTTTGTTAACTTGCGCCCAGTTCTCCAATCTGTTAGGTTCATTTTGAATTCTGGAGTCCCCTCCTCTTATGCTTCTTGCATCCTCCTCCTCTAGATCTGAGGTCAACCGGTGGCAACATCCCTTACGCACTGAGCGAAGATGATGGGACGATATCCAGCTGCAGCTTCATCATCCTGCCCCCGAGGGGGCTTCCCCGCAGGCCCCCAGTGGATCTGCTGTCTCCAGACCAGATTTACTCAAACCTGAGCTTCCCAAACCAAGCCGAGGATGTGCTGTATGAATCCATGACGGCGTCGGAGGAAGCAACGGAGGAACCAAGCCCTGTCACAAAGGAGGAGGAGGAGGAGGATGCTATTGGGCAAAAAGACCAAGCAACTGGAGCAGAGTATGCCTGTGTTCTGAAAGGGAAGAAGATGAAGGCCCACCACCACGCAGAGATAGAGGCGGGGGCCTCTGAAGCATCGCAGCAGGGATCTCTAGCAACGGCACTTCACGCTGCTCAAGCAGCACAGGTATATATCAGAATAATAATTATTATTAATAATAATTTATTTGGGACGCGGGTGGCGCTGTGGGTTAAACACAGAGCCTAGGACTTGCCGATCAGAAGGTTGGCGGGTCAAATCCCCGTGACGGGGTGAGCTCCTGTAACTCGGTCCCAGCTCCTGCCAACCTAGCAGTTCGAAAGCACGTCAAAGTGCAAGTAGATAAATAGGTACCACTCTGGCGGGAAGGTAAACGGCGTTTCCGTGCGCTGCTCTGGTTTGCCAGAAGCGGCTTAGTCATGCTGGGCACAAGACCCAGAAGCTGTACACCGGCTCCCTTGGCAAATAAAGTAAGATGAGCGACCCCAGAGTCGGCCACGACTGGACCTAATGGTCAGGGGTCCCTTTACCTTTTACCCTGCCCATCTGGCTGAGTTTCACCAGCCACTCTGGGCGGCTTCCAATCAAGTGCTTAAAATAATACAGCTTTAAATATTAAAAACTTCCCTGAACAGGGCTGCCTTCAGATGTCTCTTAAAGATAAGATAGCTTCTTATTTCCTTCACATCTGGTGGGAGAGCGTTCCACAAGGCGGGAGCCACTACCAAGAAGGCCCTCAGGCTGGTTCCCTGTAACCTCACTTCTCGCAATGAGGGAACCACCAGAAGGCCTCGCTGTATCTCAGTGTTTGGGCTGAACGATGGGGGTGGAGACGCTCCTTCAGGTATACTGGGCCGAGGCCGTTTAGGGCTTTAAAGGTCAGCACCAACACTTTGAATTGTGCTCGGAAACGTACTGGGAGCCAATGTAGGTCTTTCAAGACCAGTGTTGTGTGGTCCTGGCAGCCACTCCCAGTCACCAGTATAAGAGACCTACCATTTCTGTGCAATTGAAGTAAACCCCCCCCCCAATGGGGGTTCATTGCTCTTAATTATACTGGGGTTGCACCCACCCCCCTCACACATGAAAACAAAGACCCCCACAGCCAATCACATTAAGACAACCACACCCTAGGCCAACCCCAACCTCTCTCGCCACCAAAGGAACACAAGTGAACAGTAGAGAACCGGCACAAGCAGCGCTGACACAAAACCCCACATATATTAAGTGAAATAGAAACATCACCACACCACACCACCCCCACCCATCTTCCGCCCCCCCACCTCTTTTCCCTTATTCTCAACAAATGAAACTGATTTGTAAAAAAAAAAAAGTTACATGGAAAAACATATGAGAGAGAGACATTGCATATACCCTTGTAAATCAAGAAAATCTTTAATAAAAATACATCTTTAATAAAAAATACATTAAAAAAAAACTTATACAGTGCTACCTCAGGTTAAGTATTTAATTTGTTCTGGAGGTCCGTTCTTAACCTGAAACTGTTCTTAACCTGAAGCACCACTTTAGCTAATGGGGCCTCCTGCTGCTGCCATGCCGCCGGAGCACGATTTCTGTTCTCATCCTGAAGCAAAGTTCTTAACCCGAGGTACTATTTCTGGGTTAGCGGAGTCTGTAACCTGAAGCATATGTAACCTGAAGCGTATGTAACCCGAGGTACCACTGTACTGGGGTTGGAAGAGGGAAGTGCGAATCTGTCAGTTAATGGCTGGATGTACACTGATCTGTAAAATCGCTGTTAAAGGCTATAAAAAATAATAATATAGCTCTCAATATAATTTCCCATTCTCAACATATCACCGCTCTGCAGCGGCCTCCAGTGTCACATCTTTATAACACATTTTTAACGTTATAACCGACCAGTGTAGATTCGCCCTGTGTCTCTTTTTCCAGTTTGCAATTTATTTGTGTGTTTTTAATGAAAGTCCTTGTGAAAATCTGTCAGCATTTTTGTATTATTATTATTATTATTATTATTATTATTATTATTATTATTATTATATATTGAATTCACCAGTGCAATGGGGTATCCCTTGTGCAGAATGGCAAGAGAAAAGCTCTCCTGCCTCAACGGGCTTTCATAGGATCAAAGGTGCACAAAACTGACCCCCAAAGCCATTTTATTGACGCTCCCCTAATGTCTGCTTCTCTCGTAGTTAGAAGAAATGTATTCAGTGGTGCGCAAGGAGAGGAAGAAGGAGAAGAAGAAGAAAATTGAGGGCTCTGGTGGGCACAGTGGAGAGAGACCATCCCAAGGGGAGATGAGCCTAGGAAATGCCCTGGTGGCATCTGTCCATCAGGAATCAGATGGCAGGCCAGGGCACCCGCCCTCATTGTTCCAGCCTCCCGCTATTGAACCCTGCTATGAGTCTGTTGGCTGTAAATCGTGGGTGGGCAACGGCAGAAAGCCATGCACAGAGCCAGCTTATGAGGCTGTAGATACTTACTGGAAGAACTCGAGGAGGAAAAGAAAGTCGGAGAGGAACGCCCCAGCAGAAAACCTCTACGAAAGCATCGAAAACCTGGCATTTCAGTTTCAGAATCAAAACATGTTAGCCCATTTTGAAATCTGACTCTTTGGTTTGGTTTACCTATTCAAGCGGATGCAAATGAATTAAGTGGACATAGTTCAAACGTTACTAAGTGCCGTTGCATGTCAGCCCTCAGAAACCATCAAACGCTGACTGCGGTTGCATGTTAACTGGCAGGTGCCCTCAAAACGCCAGATACTGACAAAGGGCACCTCCAGACGACATGTTTTATTGACCATTCCTCTTTATCTGCTTCCACAAAGCTTGCACAGAGGTCAGACTATTTGTTGAGCATTTCGTCTCATTTGCTTGCAGGGAGCTTATATGACAACCGGCATCAATTAATCTGGCAGAATGAAAAAGACCAATAAAAAAAGCCTAAAAATATTGTGGTGGGAGGAGGAGACGAAGGTGAGCTGTTAGCCTTAGGAACTGCCAGAGAAGAGCATCAGTGCTGGGTGACATTTCGCACTTGGATAATCTTTGCAGATAATCACTTCGCTCCACTAGGAACTTTATGAAGAGCATCAACATGTCTGGCTGCAACCCTGCATCTGCTTACTCGCGAGTAAGCTCTAAGAGCCTCAATGGAACTTCCCCTTTTGATCTGAGTTGTCATGGCTTGAAAGGGCTGATGGATTGATGAGAGCTGCCGTCCAACATCCAGATAGCTGCCATTTCCCTACTTATTGCTGCAAAGCATTTACAGTTGTTGTTTTTCAGAAGGGGTGGGGGGTGGGAAACGGATAATTATTTGTTGTTGTTTAGTCGTGTCTGCCTCTTCATGACCCCCTGGACCAGAGCACGCCAGGCACTCCTGTCTTCCACTGCCTCCCGCAGTTTGGTCAAACTCATGCTGTTAGCTTCGAGAACACCGTCCAGCCATCTCGTCCTCTGCCGTCCCCTTCTCCTTGTGCCCTCCATCTTTCCCAACATCAGGGTCTTTTCCAGGGAGTCTTCTCTTCTCATGAGGTGGCCAAAGTCTTGGAGCCTCAGCTTCACGATCTGTCCTTCCAGTGAGCACTCAGGGCTGATTTCCTTCAGAATGGAGAGGTTTGATCTTCTTGCAGTCTATGGGACTCTCAAGAGTCTCCACCAGCACTAGAATTCAAAAGCATCAATTCTTTGGCGATCAGTCTTCTTTATGGTCCAGCTCTCACTTCCATACATCACTACTGGGAAAACCATAGCTTTAACTATATGGACCTTTGTTGGCAAGGTGATGTCTCTGCTTTTAAAGATGCTGTCTGTCACTGCTGAAATGAATAATAGAGGTTCATAAAACTGTGAAGAGAGAACAGAGCCCTCATCTTCCCTCCTCTCTTTTAAGGACTGCTAAGTTTTCTGTGAAAATATCCCCCCTCCTTTCCCCATCCCTTGCAAATCCAGGTACTAATTGTTGCAACAAAGGACTTTCCGATGGCTTTCTGCCTTCCAGGCCTTTTCTCAACAGGGACACCCCTGAGAATAGGTCACTGGAGAACAGCTGTGTTGCTTTAAGATCATGTAGCATTCTGGGAAGTTTCGAATGAATGAAAAGACAGCTTAAGGGGCATGAATGGGAATGAAATAAACTCTTGAACTGGTGTTGGACTGTGTCCTCCAGCAGAGCCACCTTGAATGGTACTTTAACTGTTAAACTGCTAGAGCCCTTTTTATTATGTGTATATTTTTGTCAGTCCCTGCATTTTGGTCCTTGCTTTTCCTCTCCGGATTCCGCCTTTAAATCTCTTGTGTCTGCTAGGTGTGCTATTACTTTAATCCCCCCTAAACATTTTTTTTCAGCCATACTTCCTTGCATGTGTGTATTATTGACCTGTTGTGGGTTCAGAACAATGATTTCCAAACTGGGACCAGTTGGGGTTCCAGGAATTTCGAGCGCCAAATTAAGCCGCTCTGTTAGATTCGCTTCTGTTTCGCAGTGGAAATTCCCAGGCAGCGAAAATAATTAGCACTTCCATTTACCATTTTATCCATTAAAAGTTGCAAATTAAAGAGAACAATCTGACATCAGCTACGTCATAACATTTTAGCAATAAGCCATAACCCCCCCCCAATTATGAAGAAAGCAGCATAATTAAAAGAAAAAATGGGTAGCAGCAGATTAATTACCGTATTTTTTGCTCTATAAGACTCACTTTTTCCCTCCTAAAAAGTAAGGGGAAATCTGTGTGCGTTTTATGGAGCGAATGCAGGCTGTGCAGCTATCCCAGAAGCCAGAACAGCAAGAGGGATTGTTGCTTTCACTGTGTAGCGATCCCTCTTGCTGTTCTGGCTTCTGAGACTCAGAATATTTTTTTTCTTGTTTTCCTCCTCCAAAAACTAGGTGCGTCTTGTGGTCTGGTGCGTCTTGTAGAGTGAAAAATACGGTACATATGCTGCTGCAGCAAAAACCAGGTAGCTCAATACCTGTATTTCCAAATGCATTTTGGAAAAGCAGGTGTGGTCTGCAACAAAATGTTGCAGTTTGAGGCGCCATCTTCAGTCTTCTTGCCATGTCATGCCATTCCCCCCCTCCCCCATCAGCCTCCCTCCTGGCTTTTCGTCATCGTCGTCTCCCAGCCCCAGGAAGACTTCCTTCCTGAGCAGAGGTGGGCAAATCTGTCAATATTTGTTTTTAATTTTTCAGATCTTAAATTCAGTTCTCCACAGTTCAACATCAGTCAGCTTTTTAAAAAAAGAAGAAGAAAAAGCCTCCGTGCAAATCAATCAGCATTTCAGTGCCAAATTCTTCTAATATACACATGCATATGTGTGCAATTTTGCCTAATACACTTATTTTTGCAAAGCAATCTCCCCTAATAGAATGCAGGTCTGTGTGTTCATTTTTACTGATCCATACATTTTCAGCAACGCTTTACCTGTGTATTTGCAATTTTACATCTGTTTCTTGGGCTGTAGAATGGCATTGTGAAATTCGGAGGAATGTGAATTTCTCAGGATGGGTGTGCTTCAGTTCACACAGAGTCTTGGAGAGAGAAAGTTAAGCAGGTTCTCCTTTAAATGTGAACTACATCGAAATCCCCTCCCCTGACATATCCTAAAGGAGGAAATGAAGACATACCAGGATTCTCACTAGCCAGGCAATGGGAGAGGCGAGGTGCCAGATCATGTCAATATTAAGTGGGCAATTCCAAAAATGCAATGAGGGTACAGTGGTACCTCGGGTTACGTACTTAATTCGTTCTGGATGTCCGTACTTAACCTGAAACTGTTCTTAACCTGAAGCACCACGTTAGCTAATGGGGCCTCCTGCTGCTGCCGCACCGCCAGAGCACGATTTCTGTTCTCATCCTCAAGCAAAGTTCTTAACATGAAGCACTATTTTTTGGGTTAGCAGAGTCTGTAACCTGAAGCATATGTAACCTGAAGCGTATGTAACCCGAGGTACCACTGTACCTGCTCATTGTCTGGGGTGAGGGAAGTAAGTATTTAGGAAAGTACAGTGGTACCCCGGGTTACAGACGCTTCAGGTTACAGACGCTTCAGGTTACAGACACTTCAGGTTACCAATTCTGCTAACCCAGAAATAGTACCTCGGGTTAAGAACTTTGCTTCAGGATGAGAACAGAAATTGTGCTCCAGTGGCAGCGGGAGGCCCCATTAGCTAAAGTGGTGCTTCAGGTTAAGAACAGTTTCAGGTTAAGAACGGACCTCCGGGACGAATTAAGTACCGTATTTTTCGCTCTATTGGACGCACTGGACCACAGGACGCACCTAGTTTTTAGAGGGGGAAATCAAGAAAAAAAATATTATTCCCCACCCAGTCCAAAAGAGCAACGGACAGGCTGTTCGCTTCCTCTTTAGCCTTGAGCAGCATCTTTAGCCTTGCACAACGGGATGGATCGTGCCCGCTGTCCACCGGGGCTGGAGTAGATGACTCCTGGGGTTCCCTTCCAACCCTGCAATTCTGTGACCTCGGGAGCTGTTGGGGGTCTCCACCACTGGAGGCTTTTAAGCAGCGGTTGGGGGACGATCTGCCTGGCATTCTTTAGCTGTGATTCCTACATTGTGAGGGGGCTGGGCTAGATGATCCTCGGGTGGCCCTCCCAACTCTATACAGTCCTACAATTCTGCGGCAGGAGATCCACAGCCACTTCACGCAATGCCCACTCCCAATTTTCATTGGAGAGACATGTGGCTTCAGTGTCTAGGTAGGTACCCCCCTACCTGCCACTCTTCCCCCACCCCACTTAAGCCAAGGGAATTCCTGCCCAGAGAAGCTCCCAGGTGAGGCAAGGGTTAAGATCTACCTCTGGTAAATGGCTTTGTATCCTCCCTCTTTCCCTTTTCTCTTCTTCTTCTATGCTAGTTCCTTCTCTCGTGTTTTGTTTAATCTGTTTCTATTGTATACTAAAATAAAAGCTGCAAAGTTTCCTTTTTTATAATATTCCTCCCCTCCAAACTAAAACGTTAACCTAGATAAAAACACTGATCCAGAGGAAAATAAGGGGGTGGAGAAAGGACGAAAAAAGAAAAAGAGGTAGAGATAGAGGGATTTTTAAAAAGTTGGCTTCTTTAGCCTTGCGCAGCCTCCCGCGGCTGGAGGGATTGCACAAGGCTTTTCTAGAGGAGGGAGAAGGGACTGACTGGCCGCGTCAGTCCCTTCTCCCTCCTGGGGAAAAGCCCGCAAGAGCGAAGCTTGTGTGTGGCTCTTGGGGGCTTTTCCTGCTTGCCTCCCCCCCCTGCATTCACTCCATAGGACGCACAGACTTTCCCCCTTAGTTTTTAAGACAGAAAAACTGCGTCCTATGGTGCGAAAAATACGGTACTTAACCTGAGGTACCACTGTATATGTTAGGTGGAGGGAGCCTCTGATTCTATCTTCCCCAGCCTGGTGCCCTCCAGATGTTTTGAACTATGACTCCCACCAGCCCCAGCCAGCACAGCTGGGCATCAGCTTGGAGAAGGCTGCTGCAGTTTTAATGAGCAACAAGGGGGGACTGCGCCCCAGTCAAAACTTTGGGAAACAAAGCTTCTGTAGCACCTCAAGCTAGCCACCACCAGAGGGTGCTGTGGCCTCGGAATCCTGAGAACACCTTTTGCTATCCTTGAGCTGTCCCTGTACGTAATACTAACTCTAATAAGAGCAATGATAATGCAATTATTAATTAGCATTTATATAAGTGGCCATTGAACTTCTTCTTTTTAATTGAGTTTTTGTGCAAATACAAACAAATCTACAGAAAACAAAGAAACAAAGCAAAGAACAGAAAGAATAAGAGGGGAAAAGAGGGAAAAAATCAGGAACAAAAATAAAGTGAAATTAACTATACAATGCTATCCCAAAACATCATTTCTCAAACACAGTACTTTCCCTTTTGGAATAGATATCTTTTGTTATTCTATTTATTTTCGACTTCCATCTATCTCACCACGGTTCATTCTATCTATCTGATACAGTTTTGCCATATATTTCAATTCACGTCCTCATCTTGGTATAAGCAAAATTGAACAGATCTTACTAGAGAAGAATGGGAATTAAAGTTAAGCAAGTACTTGGAACTCGCAAAAATGACTGAATCTATAAGGAATAAACCAACTGATGTAGTCCAAAAGGAGTGGGAATGCTTTAATACTCATCTAATGAGACGAGGTTCAACAAGAAAATTTGGTTGTGCCTAGAATAAATCCGTGAATAGAAAAAAGTGGCCGTTGAACTTCATGTATGTATATTGTGTTCTTCAATCAGAAATCCTGTAAGTCAGCTGGCGCTACCCTGGCACCCTCCTGATGGGAGTTGTAGCTCAGCAACACCTGGAGGGTGCCAAGTTGCTGAAAGGTGTGTTTGTGGAACACTTGGCACTCCACGTATCGCTAAACTACAACTCCCATATTCCTGGGCATGGGCCATGCCCGCAGGGGCTGATGGGAACTGTAGTTCAGTAACATTTAGGTGTGCCCAAAGCTCCCCACACCTGCCGTAAAGTGTATGAGTTTTGCTGGTGGGGGAGCAATGCTGAAAATGAGAACTTTCTTGGCATCACCTCCTACTGAGTTATAGCTGAATTGTCCAGAATCTCAGTTCTGTGTCCCTTTAACTCTATGCCCATCCTTCCAGCATTTCATTGGTGGCTGTGCTTTATTGGGATAGGAGTGCGATGCCTTCAGCCGCCATGTTTGTTTTTAATAATCTGTGTTTAAAATTCTGGGTGTTTGTTAAAATATATACATCCCGTGTTTCTAGTGCTTCTGTGTCAAAGATGCTCAGTCAATAAATGACTACATAATCGCCTTACGCGTGTTGAACTAATTGGCTGATGAAGAATTCAATGAAACAGTAGTTGTTATCCAGAAACACTGTTCAGCAGAGTTCAGAGTTGGACATCAGAATTGTACATTTAATAATAATAATAATAATAATAATAATAATAATAATAATAATAATAATAATAATTTATTTATACCCCGACCATCTGACTGAGTTTCCCCAGCCACTCTGGGCGGCTCCCAATCGAGTGTTAAAAACAATGCAGCATTAAATATTAAAAACTTCCCTGAACATGGCTGCCTTCAGATGCCTTCTAAATGTCAGGTAGTTGTTTTTCTCTTTGACATCTGGTGGGAGGGAGTTCCACAGGGAGGGTGCCACTACCGAGAAGGCCCTCTGTCTGGTTCCCTGCAACCTCACTTCTCACAATGAGGCAACCGCCAGAAGGCCCTCGGCGCTGGATCTCAGCATCCGGGCAGAATGATGGGGGTGGAGACACTCCTTCAGGTATACTGGACAGAGGCCATTTAGGGCTTTAAAGGTCAGCACCAACACTTTGAACTGTGCTTGGAAACATACTGGGAGCCAATGCAGATCTCTCAGGACTGGTGTTATGTGGTCTCAGCGGCCACTCCCAGTCACCAGTCTAGCTGCCGCATTCTGAATTAATTGCAGTTTCTGGGTCACCTTTAAAGGTAGCCCCACATAGAGTGCACTGCAGTAGTCCAAGCGGGAAATAACTAGAGCATGCGCCACTCTGGCGAGACAGTCTGAGGGCAGGGAGGGTCTCAGCCTGTGTACCTGATGGAGCTGGTAAACAGCTGCCCTGGACACAGAATTAACCTGCACCTCCATGGACAGCTGTGAGTCCAGAATGACTCCCAGGCTGTGCACCTGGTTCTTCAGGGGCACAGTTACCCCATTCAGGACCAGGGAGTCTTCCACACCTGCCCGCCCCCTGTCCCCCAAAAACGATACTTCTGTCTTGGCAGGATTCAACCTCAATCTGTTAGCTACCATCCATCCTCCAACCACCTCCAGACACTTACACAGGACCTTCACCGCCTTCACTGGTTCTGATTTGAAAGAGAGGTAGAGCTGGGTGTCATCTGCATACTGATGGACACCCAGTCCAAACCCCCTGATGATTATACACAGCTTCACAGCTTGTTCTCCACCTGGTAAAGTCTGGCACTGTGATTCATTTAAGGACTTTCAGAGACTTCAGTTTGTTAGTTTTGATGTTTTGAATTATTCCATAAAGTTTTTCACATTCTAATTGTTTCTGGCCATCGTGTTGCTTTTGATATTGCAGACTCATATTTTGCAACACAGGGGTTTGTTTGTTTACTCAATAAATGCAGTCCTACAAGGGCCTGTTGCTCAGGCGGCTGCACTTAACCTGCAGGTACGTGATGGCGCACCTGTGAAGTTGCAAAATAGTAAATAAAGAAAGAAGGCAGGGAAAACAGTGTTGCTTTTTGTCTCCACTTCCTGTTCCAAAGGAAATGGAGAATGTCATTCTATTCCAATATTCTAACATCCTGGCGGCTGCCACCTTTTTAGTAAGCAGGGCTCCTGTGTCTTTAACAACTACCTGATAGACTGCAATTCATCACATGCAACTGTCCCAGAACCAGCAAAAAAACTTCACTGAATGAATTTCTGCTGGTTGTGCAACTGTTAAAGGCATTGTGACTGTTAAGTTGTGGGTGAACCATATCAGATGACACAGCGAAACTTCAAAGAGCTCTTGTTTATTCACAGGCCAGAACAGAACTGAACTGAAGGGTTCAGGCAACCTGCTTATATAGAGCTCAACTACAAAGCAACAGTAACAACTTTCTGTAACTATCCAATCACTGAACGTCACTTTCAATTCCTTATTTGCATATGTGGACCTGAGTGAAAACTATCTACAGGGTGAGAACTTCAGTACATAACAGTGACACTGTCAGAGAAAGAGTTGGCAACCGTGGCCTGCCGGTAGAAATAGCAATATTTCTGGTCTTCATATTTTCACATAGGTATATGGGGAAAATAACAGTCCTGGTACAATAGACTGGGTTCACACCTTTTCTTCTAATGCTGAATGCAGCCCTAGAGCGATGACACCCTTGTAGCTGAACTAGGGCCACTGGCCAACAAGAGGGGAAGTCCCAGCACACCTGGGCGGAAACCAAGAGATTTGCAAAAATAATTTAAAAAATAGATAAAAATGAAAGGCTTTGCTCCCTTGCAGAGCAGCCTGTTAAGAAATGAGCAGGCTCAACAGCTGCAGGATATTTTGGGAATGAAAACCAGTGGAATGGAGATGGGTGGATGGATGGAAGTGGCCCGCAAGGGCAGGCAGGGTCCTGGAGGGCTTCAAAATGCCACCAAGCCTTTAGACAGAGTGAGGAAACCGCATTGGGTGGCAGATGCTGGAAGTGTGGTGACAGCAATAGTGGTGGCAGCTGCCTTGTCCAGTCCTCCTGAGTTTCGCCGGCTGCTGTTGGAAGGCAGCAAATAATGCATGTGCCATCTGCTCTGGCCTGCCTTGCCCTTGGGCGTGTTGGAGGATGCAGCCAGGTCACCTGTGATTGACACGAGGAGGGGAGCAGGGTCTGCAGCCAGCCAACAGCCAGGCAGGAGATGTGAGCCAAGAAGCAGAGGATGGAGGGTGTAAAAAGGTTAGAGAGAAACTCTCTCGTTGCCTGGAGAGCTCATTTCCTGGTTCCCATGGAAACATCCACAGGGATTAGAGGATCATCCTAGACCCTGAGGTTTTAGAGCCCAAATCTGAGACCTAGTGATGCCACAGGGGCAGGTCCTGGAGACAGAGGTTAATTGGGAGAGGGGCGTGGAGGAGGACAGATCCCCATGAGGGTGTTTTTCTGCAAACGCCTCCTGCACATTTGCAAGCTGCATGAAGGCAGTGATGGCCACTGAGCTATGGGTCTAAAAAAGAGGATTGGGCAATTGAAGGACAAGAAGGCTATACTCTGGAAATCACAGGAGGGGAGAATTTCTCTTCTGCTTTGGTCCTGTTTACAGGTATCCCACAGGCACTCGGTCAACCACTGTGAGAACAGGACGCCGGACTCACTGGCAGAGGAAGAGGAGTGTGGGGGGAGGGCACCGCCCCCGGCAGCGTGATCCCGGCAGGTGGTGCGCCCCGCCCCCAGGACACACGCCCCACCCCCCAGGACGCATGCCAGCCCTGCCCCCACCTGCTCTCCCCCCCCCCCCCGGTGCCAGAGCATGAAGCTCCGCCACTGGCTGGACTAGATATAATAATAAAATAATAATAATAATAATAATAATAATAATAATAATAATAATAATAATAATAATTTTATTTATATCCCGCCCTCCCCGGCCGAAGCCGGGCTCAGAGCGGCTCACAACAATAAAAGTAACACAGCACTCTAAAATCAATTCATTCTAAAATCAATTCAAAATCAAATTCATGGCAACCATTAGGCTAGAGTTCTGTGAGGATTACCAAAGGCCTGGTGGAACAGCTCTGTCTTGCAGGCCCTGCGGAAAGATGTCAAGTCCCGCAGGGCCCTCGTCCCTTGTGAAAGAGCGTTCCACCAGATCGGGGCCACAGCCGAAAAAGCCCTGGCTCTAGTTGAGGCCAGCCTAACCTCCCTGTGGCCCGGGACCTGCAATATGTTTTTGTTTGAAGACTGTAAGGTCCTCTGTGGGGCATACCAGGAGAGGCGGTCCCGTAGGTACGAGGGTCCTAGGCCGTATAGGGCTTTAAAGGTTAAAACCAGCACCTTAAACCTGATCCTATACTCCACCGGGAGCCAGTGCAGCTGGTATAGCACCAGGTGAATGTGATCCCACAGCAAGGACTCCGTAAGGAGTCTCGCTGCGGCATTCTGCACCCGCTGGAGTTTCTGGGTCAGTCTCAAGGGCAGCCCCACGTAGAGCGAGTTACAATAATCCAGTCTGGAGGTGACCGTCGCGTGGATCACAGTGGCGAGGTCAGGGCGAGAGAGGTAAGGAGCCAACTGCTTAGCTTGGCGGAGATGAAAAAATGCCGTCTTTGTTATAGCTGCAATCTGCGCCTCCATGGAGAGGGAGGTGTTGAAGATGGGCAAGTGGCCTGATCCAGCGGGCTCCACTGCAGGAGAGGAGAATTCTGCTGTGGATTTACCACTGCAGGGTTTGCAAAACTTGGGTCTCATGCTCTTTCTGCATCGCAGCTCTCTTCATCCCTGACCACTGGTCCTGCTAGCTAGGGGTGATGATGGGAGGCATAGTTCAAAAATGGCCAGAGATCCAAGTTTGGCAAATCCTGCATCAGGGCATCTAGTTGGCCATTTTGAGAACAGGGCATTGGACCGGATGGTCCATGGCCTGACCGAGCAGCTAGGCTCTTCTTGCAGAGACTAGGTTGGCTGGGCACCCAGCAAGGAAAACCAACTTCTCTTTCATGCCCTCGTTGTAATCCACCGAGTCACCGCATGGATGGAAGTTGAGCAGGAGAAGTGCTAGCCGGGTGACTGGAACAAATTGGTCTTGTGCCGAACAACAACTGCGCTTGTGTGTCCCGGAGAGCTGCTGGAACGGAGTTTGAGTCAACCCCTCGTCTTGTGACTCTGAATAACATCTGACATCGGGCCCTGCAAAAGGTCAATGAGGATGGCATCTCAAGCCCATCACTCGAGCCAGGATGAGGAAGGACCAAGAAGCATTGAGACAGGGAGTGGGGAGGGCAGGGCAGCCAAGAACGTGGGCAAGGAGATTTCAGATACGTCTGGGAAATAGTGGGGAATGGGAGCCACCATCAACCGCCAACATGCAATAGCTTAAAGGATGGGATGGACACATGAAGCGGCTTTAGGAACATCTGCAGCTGCCTTAATCTGAGCCAGACCATTAGTCTCTCAAGCCATATTGTCTACCCCTACTATGCTGCCCTACGCGACTCCAAGGTTTCTGAGACTTTCTCAGATCCAACTGGAGATGCTGGTGTGTCGATCACACAGGGTCCCTGGACGTTTAATGGTCTATTGATCCCTGTGCCACCACTGTGATCGCTTCCCCGCTGCCACCAACCATTTACTCTCTGGTAAAACACTGAGTCCAGTCAGTTGTTAAAAGTGAACAAAAAAAAAAAACAAGTTTATTTTACAAACACTGAAAAGTATATGGTTTCTCAGATAATATTCCTGTCAGTATCTTAACTTTAGTTTCTTTACTGGTCTATACCTTCCTAATACCTACTGACTGATTGTCTCAACTGTTTGACTGACTCCTCTTAACAAATTCTCTCCCTCTCTCACACCAGACTAGCCCAACCCACAGATTTATCTTCCCTCTCTAGTCTAACTCCAGACTGTCTTCTCAACCACCCTTACTCTAACTCTTAAGGTAAAGGGTAAAGGGACCCCAGACCATTAGGTCCAGTCGTGGCCGACTCTGGGGTTGCAGCGCTCATCTCGCTTTATTGGCCGAGGGAGCCGGCGTACAGCTTCCGGGTCATGTGGCCAGCATGACTAAGCCGCTTCTGGCGGACCAGAGCAGTGCACGGAAACGCCGTTTACCTTCCCGCCGGAGCGATAACTATTTATCTACTTGCACTTTGACGTGCTTTCGAACTGCTAGGTGGGCAGGCAAGCCCTAGGCTCTGTCATTTAACCCACAGCGCCACCTGCGTCCCTACTCTAACTCTTAACTTCCCCCCAAACCCTCTGTGCTTAAACCTTATACACAATAAACTCCGCCCCTTGGGTTCCTATTGGTTAGTCATTTTACAATTAGTTAACCCTTTCCTTATGAACCCAGTATGATGCCACACACCTAGGAGGGCAAACGCCACAGCTGGGTATTGAACCTAGGACATAAGAAAAGCCTGCAGGATCAGGCCAGTGGCCCATCTTGTCTCACATGGGCTAACCAGACACCCATGGGAAATCTGCAAGCAGGATGCACATTGTTCCCCACTAGGTGGACCATAACTGTTTGACTCAGATCAGTGCTGCTCAATTCATTTTGCTGCCTGAGGCAAGGGACAAGAGGCCCATAATCCCATGTACAGAAGCGAATCAGAGCAGCAACTGGATCTTCTGTCTGCAGAGGAGATGGGAGTTTAGCCAGCTAGCAAGGCAAGCTGCATGGCCTGCCGAATTCTGTCCTCCGATCCACCCCTGCAACTCTGTGCCTGCCTCCCAACACCTGCCACCTGAGTTGGCCATCTCCCTCTGCCCAACAGCAAGGCCGGCCCTGCATGAAAGACCTCCCAGTACGTTTCCGAGCACAATTCAAAGTGTTGGTGCTGACCTTTAAAGCCCTAAACAGCTTCAGTCCTGTATACCTGAAGGAGCGTCTCCACCCCCATTGTTGAGCCCAGACACTGAGGTCCAGCGCCGAGGGCCTTTTGGCAGTTCCCTCACTGCAAAAAGTGAGGTTCCAGGGAACCAGGCAGAGGGCCTTCTCGGTAGTGGCACCCACCCTGTGGAACGCCCTCCCACCAGATGTCAAAGAGAACAACAACTACCAGACTTTTAGAAGACATGTGAAGGTAGCCCTGTTTAGGGAAGCTTTTAATGTTTGATGTATTACGGTATTTTAATATTTTGTTGGAAGCTGCCCAGAGTGGCTGGGGAAGCCCAGCCAGATGGGCGGGGCATAAATAATAAATGATGATGATGATGATGATGATGATGACACCAACAACTGTGGCTTGGCAGCACTGTGGGACAAGCACAGATGAGGCCACTAAGGGCCGCTCCGTGGCTCCAACGTTTGAAGCTCGTGAAGGGTTTGCAATGGAGAAAAATACAGGACCTGCCAGACACACAGAATGACGGGGGTGGGGAGGGAATCTGCCAATTTCATTTTCTCCTTGTTTCTCGCTTTTCCAGTCTTCATTTCAGTTCTCCATCGGCTTGCAATTTTCCCACAGAAATTTGTCAGAATTCTGATGAACACATTTCTGCAGGCAATTTCACCCATCAAACACATCTATTTTCATTGACGTGTGCATTTTCAGCCCTGTTATTCGGTTGGATAAGTGTGAATTTTGAAGGGTAGCTGTGTTTTTGCTTCAGAAACTGCAAATCAGATAGTTTCTATTAAAATGCCTGCTGAAAGATTTCAAAAGGAAGTTTTAGAAAAAGAAGCGGAGCTGCTGAAGGGTGCATATAGTATTCTGTTAGAATGGGAAACAAAAGACGAGGAGGTCAAATCGGTCGTGATCAAATGGGCACAAAATATAGGACATAATATACAATTTGAGGACTGGGAAAAATTGTGGAAAGTAGATCTGCAATTTACAGATTGTTCTCTTTTGAAATAAAACTATATGAAAATGATGTATAGATGGTATATCACACCAGTACAAACAGCAAAAATGTACAAAACCAGGACAAACATATGTTGGAAATGTAAAGAAAAAGAAGGGACTTTTTATCATATGTGGTGGGAATGTAGAAGTTAAAAAAAAAGGAAAATGATATATAATGAATTGAAAAAAAATGTTTAAAATGACATTTGTAAAAAAACCCAGAAGCATTTAGGGATTGTAGGACCTGCTAAGAAAAACAAAGAACTTATTTATGTATGCTACAACAGAGGCAAGAGTCTTGATAGCACAAGGATGGAAGAATGAGGACATCCCAACGAAAGAACAGTGGCAAGAAAAACTGATGAGTTATGTGGAATTGGCTAAATTGACATACAACCTGCCTGATAAGGACAACCGTGACTTTAAGGAAGAATGGGAACTTTTTACAAAGTACTTAAAAATACAACTAAATGAATTGGACTCTTTGGCAGGTTTTGAATAAACATCCACAAATTTATTGGTTGAATCCATGATAGATAAGGCAAGGATATGTGCAATTTTATAACATGCAGAGAACAATTATGTGCGGAGAAATCAGAGAGGGGTGCTGAGGGAAGTCCTTTTTGTTGGGGGGGGAGAGGGAGGGAAATGAGGGGAAATAATGTATTTGATTATTTGGATTGATAATTTGTTATGTTGAAACTGTTTATTAAAAAAATACTTTAAAATAGAAAGAAAAGAAAGGGGAAAAACCTGCAGAAAGGGGACACACACACACTTCCATACTCGGTCTTCTAAGGCTTGGGTTTGGGGGTGAAGGGGGGGGGGAGAGTGGGGAGTGTAGAAATCTCCTGGGCCAGAATGTGGGGAGAGCAATGGCCAGCAAGGTCCAATGCTGGGGTTTTGTGTTTTTTTGCACTCTCTTGCAAAATGCCTGTATTTGCTGTGATTGCATAATATGTAAATTGATCTTTAAATAAGAATTTATTTATTTATTTTTTTAAAAGGCCAGATCAGCATTTTTGGAGTTAAAGATTAAACACGGTTTGGAAGAAAGAAAGAGAAGGAGGGAAGGAGGAAAAGGAAGAGCGAGGAGCCTGCAAGTTGACACTCCGAGCTGGCTGAAGAACAGCCCAGACTTGTTAGCCTGATAATAATTTAAGGGAAAGGGGAAGAGGAGGTGGAAGGAGAGGGGGGGGAGGGGGGGATAAGCCAGGATCCCAAAGAGGCGGTTGCTTTGCTGGCCAATAACATACCACTGTCCTGTTAACTCTTTCCAGGCTGGGCCAGTTAGTGATTCCTTGCAGCCTGTTCACCCTTCTCTTCTTCTCCCTCCCACCCCAAGTCTTTGTTTCGTAATATTAAAAGCTTTTTGATCAGAGCCAGCTGGCAAAAGGGAATGAATGAAGCAAAACTTTACGAAGAGTTGTACAGGCTGCGGGAGGTGGAAAAAAAAAACTTGGACTGCACAGAAACCACAACCAGCGGCCACAGGGGATGAGAAGATGCAACAGGAGGAGATCTGCCGAGTGGGACCTTTAAAAGTTGCCAGACAACAGGGATTTTTTTGTTGCAGTTGGCACTGTTTTTACCACCTTTTCTGCTCCTGGCGCTCTTAACAGGAATGGGCAAATCTGTCCCATTTCAGTTTCTCATTTCCCCAATCTTCCACACTCATTTGCAAATCTTTAAGCAGTCCTTATGAAATCCATCTTCATGCAAACTTATCCTTATGCACATTTTTGTATGCAATTGTGCGCAGCAAGCACATTTCCGCAAACCCATTCCCCCTAATGTGATGCATTTTTGTATGCTGCGCCCGCTATTATATGTGCTTTTGTGCCAGGGGCGCCGACTTATAAAAAATATTGGGGGGGGGGCCATACCGGGGTCCTGCCCCGGGGAAGTTTTCTAAATTTTAGATGAAAATTAGTGAGTTTTAAAGTTTTTTAAAAGTATTTTAGAGTCATATGATCAACATTAGAACCCCGAAAACTCGACTCTCTATAACTCCACACTCCGGGAAACTCAACAAGCCTGAAACACTTTTTGGCTTTGAAAAAAGGAACAAAACAAAAACACGCACGGTATTTTCGTAAAAAGCTAATTTAATTTACAGTAACAATTATGCTTATGGACTATTACAGAGCAGTGAATATATAGCTCTGAAAAGACTGAAATGATATTTAAATAAATCCTAAACTATCATTAAAAGAATAAAACATAAAATATTGCTGTCGCACAGTAATAGCACTTTGATTAATAAGTGAAATAGCTAATTTAAGCTTACTTTGAATAAGGCTGAGGGTTCATTAAATAAATATAATATCTCAAAGTTAATGCTTTATTTTTTTATAATATTTTTTATTAGTTTTATGAATACAGAAAAAAGAATAAAGAACATATTATAAAAGTAGAAAAAGAAAGTTACAAATTTTCTTGTTCTTTTTTCCAAATCTACTGGACTTCCCCGCGTCCTCCCAACCCTGCATTCTCTGTGATACATAACATCTGCAATTTGTTAACTTGTTTCAATACTTATTGTATCTTCCATTTTATCATGCTACCCAATTTCAAATATATTATGACCCAAATCATGTACGTTTTCATTTTAACACAATAAAGTTGTTTCATTATTCTATCTCTGACTTCTTGTACCTTGATTTCCATTTCTTTAATTTAACCTTACTGAAGCTAGAATTTCCTAAAAGGTGCGTTTTTTAACATTCATACAACTTATAATATTTTTCCAAATAGTCTTTAAATTTTTTCCAGTCCTCCTCAATTGTTTCTTCTCCCAAGTCTCGGATTCTGCCAGTCATTTCGGCCAGTTCCATGTAGTCCATCAACTGCGTGTGCCATTCCTCCAGTGTGGGTAAATCTTGTGTCTTCCAATATTTTGCAATCAGGATCCTTGCTGCTGTAGTAGCGTACATAAAAAAAGTTCTGTCCTTCTTAAGCACTCTCTGGTCCACCATGTCAAAGTTAATGCTTTAATACAGTTAATAAAGTTAATACAGTATGCCTAATACTGTATGTAAATACTGTAATACTGTATGTAAATAACGGGCTTTAATTGGGTCTTACACCCTAAAAATATTTATGTATTTGAAAATAACTAATACAGTACTATAGTAATATAGAAATACAGTACTAAACTAGTACTAATATTTCAAAACTGAAAATTTAACATTCTGTATGTATTTAATTCTCTATTTTATAAAGATTTTTAATATCTGACAGTGAGTTTGGAGTAGCCCAGTGCAAAAATCCTGAGGATCCATGTGGATCCATGCTTTGTAACCACGTTTTTGCACCACTGTGACCCTAGGCAACAGTGGGTGCGTGATTTTTTTGGTGCAAGATGTAGCCATGGACATGCTATGTGATCTGATGGTGAATTTGGGGTGACCCAATGCAAAGATCCTGAGGATCCATGTGGATCCGTGCTTTGTAACCACGTTTTTGCACCACTGTGACCCTAGGCAACAGTGGGTGCGTGATTTTTTTGGTGCAAGATGTAGCCATGGACATGCTATGTGATCTGATGGTGAATTTGGGGTGACCCAATGCAAAAATCCTGAGGATCCATGTGGATTCGTGCTTTGTAACCACGTTTTTGCACCACTGTGACCCTAGGCAACAGTGGGTGCGTGATTTTTTTGGTGCAAGATGTAGCCATGGACATGCTATGTGATCTGATGGTGAATTTGGGGTGACCCAATGCAAAGATCCTGAGGATCCATGTGGATCCGTGCTTTGTCACCACGTTTTAAATGGGGAGGGAAGGAAAAACACAGAAGGGACAAGAAGCACAAGAGGGGTGTGCGGAGAAGCAGCTGGCTAAGAATGCAGGGGAGGAGTTTAACGGGGTGGGGGGGAGGAAAGGAAGGCAAAAGTCCCCCCCCCACGCCAGCCCTCTCTCTCTCTCTCCCACCTGCATCCCTAGAGCACGGAGAGGAGGAGGTGGTGGGCTGGAGCCTGCACGCAGTGTGACTAGGAAAGAATTAGAAGGAAGGACTCGATCCTTTCCTTAACCCTCTGCTTGCCAGGAGGGCAGGGGATTCCCTGCTCTTTGTTGAGTTTGAGCAAACGCAGCAACAGAAGCGGGTGGGCAGTAAGACCCTGAGGCAGAATGCAGGAAAGCAGCAGCTTCCGCCTTCCCTCCGCCCGCCCGCCCGATCTTATTTTTGCCTGATTTTTGCCTATTTTTGCCCCTGCGCTCCGGCGAGTCAGCTCCAGGGACTACACATTCGCTCAATAACACGCACAGACATTTCCCCTTACTTTTTAGGAGAAAAAATCTGTGTGTTATAGAGCGAAATTTACGGTAATAATTTTCTTAAATTATTGGGGGGCGGAGCCCCCCCAAACGAATTTTTGAGGGGGCTCGGGCCCCCTCAGGCCCCATGGAGTCGGTGCCTATGTTTTGTGCACACTTTACCTCGGCCTGTGCATTTTCGTGCATGTTACTTGTATAGCTGTCAACTTACAGATTTGAAAATAAGGGACCAGCAGCCTCGAGAATAAGGGATCACCAGCCAAAATAAGGGATTTCAGTCAACCAGCAGCCAAACGAAGCCTCAAGCGGTGGTTCCCACAACGCAGCAACCCGGCAAAGGGGATGCAGCAAGGAAAGCCACCGTCACCTCTCCCCTGGGAAGCGCTGAGCAAAGACAAGTCCCCAGGCAACGCGGCCAATTTGATCAGCACAAGGCATGCAAGCTCCACCCCCTAGTCGTTCTTAGACTCCTTATTGGGTGAGCAACACAGCCAAGCAACACAGTTGGAGCCTCCCTCCTCCCTGGCTGGCAGGGAGGGAGGGAGAGGAGCTGCTTCCTTTGAAACCCAGGAAATTTAAGGGACATCATCAATAAGGGACAGCAGCAGGACACGGCGCTGGGATAAGGGACTTTCCCGCCAAATAAGGGATGGTTGACAGCTATGGTTACTTGGCTGGAGAACCGCTCTGCAAAAGCCATATAAGTGCAGATTTTGAAATATATCTGCGCTTTGGATTGCACATGGTTTCATGAAGTGCAAAATATGTGTGTTTGCCTTCAAATGCAAACCGAATCGAGTTTGTCCCCCATCCCTACTCTTGCAGCAAGGTTGCTGCAAAAGGCAGGAGAGACTCTGTTTAATTCTTAGGGTGTTGTGGTCAGCAATGTGCTGATGACACACAACTCTGCTTCTCCTTTAAATCTGCAGGCATGGCGGTAGATATGCCAGATCAATGTCTTGCCTCGGTAATGGGATGAATGCCAACAAACTGAAACTTAATCTAGGCAAGACTGGGCAAGACTGAGACACGATTAGTGGGTGGTTCCCTCAACCTGATGAATGGGTAAAGTTACACTCTCTAGGAAGGAGCAGGTACGTAGCTTGGGGGTACACTGGTACTTCGAGTTAAGAACTTAATCCATTCTGGAGGTTGTACTTCGGGGTTCCTTACTGTCACTTGGGACTCAAAGTGCATTCCATCAGCTTTGACTGGTGGCCGATCTGTGCAGGGATATACTAAATTATGTTGTCTATGCAACATAACTACAACATAAGAGATTTTACTTTCTTGGGCTTCATGATCACTGGAAATGGTGACAGCAGGCAAAAAGATAAAAGACGCCTGCTTCTTGGGAGAAAAGCAATGACAAACCTAGACAGCATCTTAAAAAGCAGAGACATCACCTTGCCAACAAAGGTCCGTATAGTTAAAGCTATGGTTTTCCCAGTGGTGATGTATGGAAGTGAGAGCTGGACCATAAAGAAGGCTGATTGCCGAAGAATTGATGCTTTTGAATTCTGGTCTGGAGGAGACTCTTGAGAGTCCCGTGGACTGCAAGAAGATCAAACCTCTCAATTCTGAAGGAAATCAGCCCTGAGTGCTCACTGGAAGGACAGATCCTGAAGCTGAGGCTCCAATACTTTGGCCACCTCATGGGAAGAGAAGACTCCCTGGAAAAGACCCTGATGTTGGGAAAGATGGAGGGCACAAGGAGAAGGGGACGACAGAGGACGAGATGGTGGGACAGTGTTCTTGAAGCTACCAGCATGAATTTGACCAAACTGCGGGAGGCAGTGGAAGACAGCAGTGCCTGGCGTGCTCTGGTCCATGGGGTCACAAAGAGTTGGACACAACTAAATGACTAAACTACAACAACAACATCTGCCCGGACACTGAGGTCCAGCTCCGAGGGCAGATAAGTCCTGAGGATCCATCCTATGGGAGGCAGCGTTGTCGAAGCTTGCAGCATTCCGCCTAAAGCAATGAACATAAACTATTCAAATAAATCCCCTGGCTGCAACCAGCAGTTCTTATACATATATTCTACTAAGTCTCTTGATTTTAAAAGAATTTCCTTTCCTTTTTCTTTTTTTACCAGAAGCAGAATCACAAACCAACGCAGTTCACTGTAGTTTTAACAGGAAGCAGGTACTGCCTTTAAACACAATCATTTTTAGCTCCGGTCTCAGCAGAATTTGTATAATAGGAAGTCAGAGAGACCAAAAAGAACACACAGTATTTAGATGTTGGGGCATGTGCCCTGCAGTGATGCTGTTCAACAAATGGGTACATCTAGGTGGTTTTTAATGTGGTTTTTTTTAAAGTGACAGTTTTTGATCTGAAGGGTGATTTTGGGCTAGATCTTTTAACACAGGGTGGGGATCAGGTGAGGAGTCTATGGTTTTCCAGGTATCGTTGGACTCCAATTCTAAACCAGCATGGCTACTGATTCCTGCCCACCCGGATTTAATTCCATATTTGATGACCAAATATGGGATGCCCCACTACCTACCTAGAACGGACCACTTTAAATTGCCAGTGTACTAAACATTCCCTGCATGTAGAAAGCTAGGGTGTCAGGGAGATTGTTTTCTCTAGCATGCTTGCTTCCTAGGGTAGAGGCATTATCCATGGGATCATCCACATTCCTGCTTGTCCTGTACTTATAAAGCAAGGGCCCAAGCAGTTTCCCGCTTGCCCTGGGCTTTCTAGGTATGGGCCCAAGCAGTTTTAACTTTCTACCGCCTCTTTCCCCTGGAAAACCCGCTCCTTAGAGGTAAATCAAAACAAATGGCAAACTGCGTAAAACTCATTTGCCGTTTGTTCCCATTCAGCGTTAAAACAGGTGCGTTTCCCCAGGGGAAAGCAACGTGGCAAATGGAAGTGTCAATAAACATTCACTTAGATCAGCCTTTGCCAACCGGGCGTCCTCCAGATTTTGGGACTACAACTCCCATCAGCCCTAGCCAGCATGTGTTCTACAGTGGTACCTCTGGTTGCGAATGGGATCCATTCCAGAGCCCCATTCGCAACACGAGCAGAACACAACCAGTGTCTGCGCGTGTGCAGGTCGCGATTCGCTGCTTCTGCGCATGACATCATTTTGCACGTCTGCGCATGCGCGAGCTGCGAAACCTGAAAGTAACCCTTTCCAGTACTTCCAGGTCGCCGCAGGACGTATCCTGAAGGTAAATAATGGTTATAGCGTTATTGCAGCGTTGGTGGAGTCCTTCTGGCAATGACTGTTGGTGGGTGATTGGAACTGTAGTCCGGCGACTACAGCCTCAGTTTCCCCCCTGTGTATGAAGCAAACCATTAAGAACATAAGAAGAGCATGCTGGATGAGGGATCCTGTTATCACAGTGGCCAGCGAGATGCTGTTCCCTTGGCAAGTGTTACTCTCTTGGCTTGGAGTCCCGAAACTGGGTTTCTGGCACTCCACTGCAGAGATGAAGGCAACTGAGATGTACTCTGATTACCTGCGTAGCTGCCGGTGGGTTGATTCTGGCTGGCTCCCAGGTAAGGTATTGTTGGGGGCTCTTCATCTCCATGAAAGCAACGTTTCCCGCCTTGAATCTGAATGCCACTGGAGGTGAAGGGGGAATGCACGAGTTGCTCAAACAAGACAAGCCGCCAACTTTGGTCTCCACACGAAGGAACTACCGACAGTACCTAGATAACGATTCTTAATTATTAACCCACTTGATCATGAAGGAACTGTGGCCTCCAGCCTCTTAGCTGGAATGTGCTGCTAGGAATCATGTGTGTAGCTCTGTGTGTGTGTTTGTGTGTGTGTGTGTGTGTGTGTGTGTGTGTGTTGAAAACAACAGCAGCAACCCATGCCAACGGCTTCCTGATATTTTTCATTGCAACAGTCTTGGGAAGTAGGTCAGCAATTTGTCCCTTGTTGGGCTATGTTGTAAACAAAAATTGCCCTTTTCCCTTATGGGGTATCCAGGAGCCCATATAGAGTCTTTACATAGGTTCCCTATTGGTAGGAGAGAATAACAGAGGCCAACCAGAGAATATTGAGAAGCAAAGCAGCTAGTAAGCTTGATCTTTATTGATCTGTTGCAACAGGGTGCTCCCCTCACTACATGCAGGAGAGGAGGAGGAACCCAGAAAAATGGCGCGCAAGTCCTTATAAAGACTTTTGAAATTGCCACTCTGTAGATCAAGACCACCCCCAGAAACATCATACATACATCACAGAAGGGGTGTAACCTAAGACCACCCCTCAGATACATCACACCTACATCACAGAAAAGGCGGTCTAAAACAGAAATTTGAATGTTGTTTTTCTCCTGTTGTTGTTCATCTCCTGTCTGGCAGGTTACTTGATTGGATTGCCTGGGTAGCCTGGCCAGTCTTTTGTAATGATAAATACTTAGTTCCTGGGGCATGTCACAGGCTCACACCCTATTCACATCCCAAATGTGCCCCCAAGGCAGGATCCTCGAGGAGGAAATAAACAATGGGACGTCTCCCACTTCAAACCCGCAGAGAAAACACTTGCTCAGTTTAGGAATCAAAATGGTTCCAGGTCGGTCTTCCTGTGCTGATTTATGTACATCCTTGGTTGGTACACTTATGAACATTACCATATATCTAAGACCATAAAACTCCTATCACAGCTACCAGGGCCAGATCCTGATCTTTTGCTTTTAAGAGCATGCAGGTATGAGAATGTGGTCAGAGGCCAGAGGAGAAGGTGCGTAGGAGCTGTCTCCTGCCCTCTCCTCCTGTTGCTTGCCAGCAATTATGGGATATTTTGGCAACGGGTCCTTGCACATGTTCCGATATGTCTGTGGTGACTCTGGTGAGAGGTAGAAATCTGATTTATTTTTTTACAGTGATCTTTTCTTTTAAAGTTTTTACTAAGTTTTTACTAAGTTTCACAAACAAACAATAATAACAACGGCAGGGTAACAGATTACAGGTAAGGTGCAAGGCAATTAACGCGAGGTCAAGAGCACGGGGTGAAGATATCATCTGGATATCAGTGACAAAGAAGGGAAAACAAAGAAACAAGACATTCGGACTCAAATAAGAAATGAAGAGAATAAGCCAAGAGGTGGAATAAACTTGTTTTCTTTGTTAGTAGTGAATTTAATAAAACGATACCACATTTCTCCAAATTTGTATGACTCTTTTGCTTTCAATAATAATAATAATAATAATAATAATAATGTGTTTTTGGTATGAATAGTAATAATGCTGCTTTATATACTGCTTAATCATAAAAAAACTTCTAAGTGGCTTATGCACAACAAGGAAATATTTTCAAATTATTGACAGAAGTATCAGCTGATTAGATGTTTGCCTTTAATGAATTAAAAGTAAAAGTAAAACCTACCACCACTCATTTGTGGGGCTTTGCAGAACCACAGTGGAAGGGTGCTGCATTCCATTTATTTTATTAAAAAATAGTTGTTGAATTTTGTTGCATTTTCATTGGTTTTTTTATGCAAACCACTTAAGAGATATTATATCTATATCTATATATCTATCTGTATATCTAACTAACTTGTAAGAGTTACATCCCTTGCTCTGCTTACTTTTGCCCCTGGCCCTGCCTGCCCTTGGCATGTGGCCCTAGAAAGCTTCCCACGAGGGAATGTGGCCCTCAGCTGCCAGATCTTCAGTAGACGACCCTGTTGTAACTTAATATAGTCACAATCCCTCTTCCTGAGAGCTACAACTCTCAAGAGGGATTAAGGGTTAATCCACTCTGTGAAGGGACTAGGGCCACTGCTTGCAAACCCGTGTGCCGTGGCCCCTGGGGTGTCTTCAATGATGGTCAGGGGTGCCATGGGCGTCTGGGGCTGTCCAGGGGGTGCTTCCCAGGCCCCTGTGGGGCAGTGGGAGGAGACACCTCTCTTTGGGGTGGGGGGAGGCAGCTCAGAGACCAGGGGCAGCAACTACAGCTGCCCAGAGGACCCCCAAGTCGAGGGGAGGAGGCTGAGGGAACCCTCCATAAGGGAGGGTGTTTGAAAAAGGGCGAGGGGCTGCCAGCTCTGCAGGCAAGGGGGGCACAACTGGGCTCCTGAGCCCCACAGGGCTGCCGCAGAAAGATGTAGTTGGTCGAGGGAGCCATGGGCTCAAAAAGGTTGAAAACATCTGGAGTAGGAGTTCTCCTAACAACTCTCAGCACCCTGAACAAACTACACTTCCCATGATTCTTTGGGGGGAAGCCGTGACTCTTTAAAGTTGTATCCGAGTGCTTTAAATGCAAGGTGGCTTTCAGGTCTACAGCAACAGTTTGTGTGCCTCTGCCTGAGCTTCCATCGCTTCAGAGTGCAGTTTGGTTGCTCCTCAATACGAAACAATCAGCAAGCAGCGCAGGACGCGTGCACGCCAGTGAGGAGGGGTCCGGGCCAGACTTGCTGCTTTTCTGCGTGCAGGGATTTGGGCGGCGGGGATTCCAGTTGTGGCAGCCCACCACCACCACCACCTGCGTGCAGCGATCACACATGTTGACAGCCTCGGTAGAAACCGAGCCGAAGCTGGATCGCGAGGAAGCGGCGGGTCAACACCCGGCTCCCCACAAAATCCGTATTAAAAGCGGCGGCGGCGCGTGCTCTCCCCGATTTCTTTCTTTTTTTCCTGCAACGTCAAGCAGCAGCAACCGTCATCTTAATAATCAGAGGCGGCTCTCGGTCGGTCTCCCGGCCGCCTCCGCCCCCCTCTCGTCGAAGATGGCCGCTGGAGCGAGCGGCGGAAAGGCCGGCTTCCCCCTCCCCAAGGCGAGACCTCCCCTTTCTGGCTCCACCAGCGCGGCTTAAAAAAATAAAATAAATAAATTGCACGCACACATACGTTGGAAAAAAAAATGCACATAGATAGACCAACAACCAACCAGCCCTCCTTTCCTTTTTTTATAGTCGCTTGCAAGAGGCGGAGGAGGCGTGCCGGCTTAGAACGCCGCCTCTCCCGTCTCCTCCTCCCGGTTTGCAACTGGCAACGCCGGGCCGGCCAATCAGCGCTCGAGCCGGCTCCGGGCACCGTTCCATTTCGGAATGTTGATACAGTGAGCGGACCAATGGCGTGCGGCAGAGAGAAATGTGTGTGTGTGTGTGAGTGCGCGCGCGTGTGTTTTTTTTTAACCCGGCTCCCTCCGCTTGCACGAGCTCCGAGGGGGCGGGAGGAGAAGGAGGAGGAAAAGCCGAAGGCAGCGCGGGCAGCAGGCGGTGGGGCAGGAGAGGGGGGCGTGGTCCGGGGGGAGCCTCTCTCTCTCTCCCTCGCTTGGCTGGCTGGCGGGAGGGAAAGTCTGGGAGGCAGCGCGGGGGGCTTCACCCCGCACAGCTTCTGCGGCGGCCCCCCTCGCCCTCGGCGGGGAAGGGGGCTTGCAGGCCCCCTCCTCCTCCTCGTCGTGTCCCCCCCCCCGATCATGGAGCCCAAGCCGCGTCTTTTCAAACGCCTCGCCTCCTCCGGCGGCAGGATCTGCTCCCCGCCGCCCGGCTTGACGTCCGCCGGACCCTGTTGCCCCGACGGCAGCCCCCCGCCGCCCGGCTTGTGCTGCGGGGTGATCTCCGCCTCCTGCAAGCCGCTCGCCTCCCCGTACCCCCCTTCCTCCTCCTCCTCCTCCTCCGAGGCAGCCAGCAACGCCGTCTACACGGTGCTGGTGGAAGATCCGGCGTCGATCCGAAGGAGGTCCCGGCGCAGGAGCTGCGAGGACGGCGCCGGCAGGAGCTCCCCGGCCGGCAGCAAAGGCAGGCTGCAGCTTTTGCAAAAGGTAAGAAGCGGCGGAAGGCGGCGGCGGCAACTTCGCTCTCCCGCCCCGTCTGGTCCCGTCCCGTGTCGCTGCTGCTCCCGGCCTCGGCCGCGCTTTCGGATCTGGCGAAGGAGAAGCGGGTGGGTGTGTCCCGCCATGGCGCACAGGAGCACGGAGGGCGGGCGAGAGACGCAGGCCACTAGCTGAAGTTGCAAAGACTCGACGGCCGTGGGCTTCGCGGCGCTGCTGCTTGCTTCGTGGACTTTTGGGGCGGAGAAAAGAGATACGGCCGTCCTGCGCAGGGGAGGCCAGGAGTGCGGGGCGTGTGTAGGGAATATTATTTTTGCAGAGATCGGAAAAAGGAGAGTCCCCAACGCGTTTGGCAAGAAACTGCTTAGAGCCTTGGAGGCGGATTTCGGTTGCGGGGGGGGGGGTGCATTATATTTGCAAACGGGGGGGGGAGGGGAACCACCCAGAGCCATGCATGGCAGCTGGAGGGTGGGACCGGGAAGTTGCATAGGGAGGGTGGGCTGGAGGAGCGGCCCTTACACGAAGCCACCGAGAGCCGCCGCGGTTGCTTGCAAAATAAAGAAGTCCCGGGTGGGTTGGACAGACCCGGCTTCTTTGCAGACGGCACCCGCGCGCGCACCCTTTTTGCCTAGGCTCGGAGAGCGGAAACTAGCCGCGCAGTGCGATCCTTGGAGCGCTTTACTGGGCCGTCAATTCTAAATAGTAGCTGGGGGCTCCGCTAGGCCCCCGAAGCAAAAAGGGCCGGTGCCAGCGCCGAGCCCCTGCCCCGCTGCGCTTGCAAAGAGAGACCGTGCGCGCCGTCGGGTCCAGCTGGCAAACCCGGCAGGCGCCCGGCTTCCCCGGCCTTGCAGCAACCCCGGCGAAAAGTTTGATTCCCCTTCGCGAAAAGATGGCGCCTCTCTCTGCTTGCTTTGCTTGCGCTGAAAGTTTTTGATCGAGGGGAGGGAATAGCAATGGGCCGGGACGTGGAGCGGAGCTGCAGAGAGCCGCCTTTTTTCTCTCTCTTTTTTCCGCCCGAGCCCATCCCCGCCCCATCGGGTCTCCACCCCTGCATGGCGGGGCGCGAGCTGCTCGGAGGGACGGGCCATCAATCACTCTGCAGAACAGGCACCGCGCTGGGCCAGGAGGGGAGGGCCCACCGGGGTGGGTGGGCTCGGCCTCGGTTTGTGGGTGGGGGAACACAGCAGCGCCCGCCTCCGGAGCGCTTCGCTGGGGATTCACACGTGCGCCGTGCAGGGGGCGGGGAGGCGTTGCTTCTGGGTCCTGCTGGGAGTCCGAAAGGGCGAATTGAGTCGCAGGCGGCGGCGGGCAGAATCTGGAGCTCGTGGGAGTTGGAAGCTAGAACATCTGCAGGGCACCTGCTTGGCAATGTTGGTGCAAATGTTGGGCCTGGATTATAACTGCGTTGCGGGAGGGGTGGACTAGATGAGCTTTGGTGGTCCCTTGTAGGAAAGGTTCTGCTGAACCAGGCCGGTGGCCTAATTTGCCCAGCACCTTCTCTCCTCCTGCAGTTTGCAGCGTCCCATTTGGAATAAAAAGGTAAAGGGGCCCCTGACCATTAGGTCCAGTCGTGGACGACTCTGGGATTGCAGTGCTCATCTCGCTTTATTGGCCAAGGGAGCCGGTGTACAGCTTCCGGGTCAGGTGGCCAGCATGACTAAGCCGCTTCTGGCGAACCAGAGCAGCGCACAGAAACGCTGTTTACCTTCCCGCCGGAGTGGTACCTATTTATCTACTTGCACTTTTGTGCTTTCAAACTGCTAGGTTGGGAGGAGCTGGGACTGAGCAACGGGAGCTCACCCCGTCGCGGGGATTCGAACCGCCGACCTTCTGATTGACAAGTCCTAGGCTCTGTGGTTTAACCCACACCCGTGTCCCTCCCATTTGGAATACCTCCTCTCAAAAGGCCCTACCTCCCCTTGGGCTGTTTTGCCAGAGTGGTGCATGCTCTAGTTACTTCCCGCTTGGACTACTGCAGTGCGCTCTACGTGGGGCTACCTTTAAACGTGACCCGGAAACTGCAATTAATCCAGAATGGGGAAGTTTTTAATACTTAATGCTGTATTGTTTTTAAGTCTCGATTGGGAGCCGCCCAGAGTGGCTGGGGAAACTCAGCCAGATGGGTGGGGTATAAATAATAAATTATTATTATAATATTATTATTGTTGTTGAGTTGGAAAGGGGCGAGCGAAATGACCCAGCTGGCGGAGTGAGAAAAGGTTCCAGTGTCTGGGACTTTTTAGTTTAGAGAAAAGGCAAATAAGAGGGGATATGGTAGAGGTGTGAGGAAGTATGCACTGCATGTAGAATGTGGAAATAGAAGAAGTTTTTCCTCCCATCATTGCACTATAAATCATGGTGATTAAAGGAAGCTGAAGGTTGGAAAATTCAGGACAGATAAGACAATCCTCCTTTGAGCAGCACATTGCTAAACTGTGGAACTCTCTCTCACATGAGGCAGATTGGGGGCCACCACCAAGAAGACCGCTCCTTTGTCTTCAGCCTCTGAACATCACTTCTAGGGGGGCATGCACAAGTCAAAATAGGCTTGAAAGTGTCTAGGCAAATTTCAAGAGCTAAAGGGGGCTGGGAGGGATTTTCCAGTGAGCTGGGGCTTCCATGTTGCTTGGGAATCCTTCCTGACCGTGTTCCAGGAATCTGTTTTATGCAGAGTCATATCACTCGTCCATTCAGCTCCATGGTCCCTATGCCGTGGATGAGGAATGTGTGGCCCTCCAGCTGCTGATAGGCCACACTTGTCCGATTCCTTGACCGTTGACCCTGCAGGCTGGGGCTGATGGGAGTTGGAGTCCAGTAACATCTGGAGGGCCAGAGGTGCCCCATTCCTGGTCACGGTGTGCTTGCACCTCCAGGATTTTGGATCGGAAGTTTTTTATTTTTATTATTTGCAGTAATTTATTAAATTTATATACCACACTTCACCACAATATCTCAGGGCGGTTCACGGAATAAAATACAAGTTAAAAACAAGTAAATAACTAAAACAAAAAGAACAAAAACAATTTAGCCCCCCCGCCCTTCCCACAGATGCACTGAAGAATATTGATCAGCCAAAGGCCTGGATGAAGAAGAACATGTTCGTCTGGCGCCTAAAGACATATAATGTGTGTTTAGGGAAGTTTTTAATGACTGATGTTTTAATGTATTTTTAATCTTTTGTTGGAAGCCACCCAGAGTGGCTGGGGAGACCCAGCCAGATGGATGGGATAGAAAATAATAATAATAATAATAATAATAATAATAATAATAATAATAATAATAAATAGCCTCCCTGGGGAGAGCATTCCACAGATGGGGAGCCACTGCAGAAAAGGCCCCGTTTTTGTGTTGCCGCCCTCTGGACCTCTCTCACAGAGGAGGCGCATGAAGAAGGGGCCCAGATGGTGATTGCAGTGTCCGGATCGGTTCATATGGGGAGGTCAAACCCAGCACTTTGAATTGGACCCAGAAACTAATAGGCAGCCAGTGCAGTCGGGCCAGGATCGGTGTGCTGAACTCTGCACCAGCTGAAACTTCCAAACCGTCTTCGGAGGCAGTCCTACATACAATGCATTGCAGTAATCTAATCTAGAGGTTACCAGTGTGTAGACAGGGTTAGGCCAAGGTGCTCTGCCACTGAGGTGAAACCCCTCTCTGAATGGTGAGGGTTGCCCACCTCTCCCCGAAGAAGTGAGGGGCAAAGTTCATGGGTGAAATCGCTCTCTTAGGGAACCGTCGTGTCTCAGGGTCTCCAAGCAGAGAAGGGAGGCCGCTGGCTCTGGTGTTTTAACAGGCCCCCAAGGCCAGCCCCAGTGCGATTTTTGGGGGCTTCATGGCTGGGGCTGGGTCCCTGTGATTTAGTGCGATGGAAGCCATGGCCTGTGGGGTTCACCCAAGCCTTGCTACCTTTTGGGGTGGAGGCCGGGTGCTCTTGAGAATAAGCAAGGTTTCGTGCAAGAGTGGAGAATCTGCTATCTTTCAGATGCTGTTGGGCTGAAGCTAACAAAAAAGGTGTTATGATTAATATTACACACACACACACACACACACACACACACACACACGTACGTGTCAAAACAAAAAATTCCTTCCAGTAGCACCTTAAAGACCAACTAAGTTAGTTCTAGGTATGAGCTTTCGTGTGCATGCACACTTCCTCAGATATCTGGAGATATCTTCAGATATCTTGGTATCTGAAGAAGTGTGCATGCACACGAAAGCTCATACCTAGAACTAACTTAGTTGGTCTTTAAGGTGCTACTGGAAGGAATTTTTTGTTTTGACTATGGCAGACCAACACGGCTACCTATCTGTAACTGAAACACGTATGTGTGTTTATCCTCACACACCTATAAACATAAGCAGCACTATAACACTATAAGCCAAACATTTATTTTGTAGTGCTCTGGTGTGTTGTTGAAAACATTACAATTCTACTAGTACAAATATTTCAAGGCCAGCCCTTCATCAAAACACCCTTTTTCTGATTTTCTCCATCCGCCCCCAAAGTAATTTGTATGTGTGTGTGTTTTTTGAGGGGGTGTCCCTTTTTCATCCTCTTGCCCCCTAACTTTCATCCTCCCTGGTAGGGCTGGGTGATGTTTTTCAGCATAATGATATATCACCAGCTAAACATCACAATATATCGATATATCACAATGTCTGAAATAAGGATGGAGGCTTCACCGTTTTCCCCGCATTGTGATTTTTGCATAGCATAACACACACTCACACACCATGATTCATAATTTATATCCAGGTCTAAAATCATGAAAGCGATATCACAATAAGGACCAGTTTTGGACAATATATTGCCCTTGCCTGCTGGTGCAGATGGAAATGGGATTCTAGTTCCTATTTTAGCAGGTCCACAGTACCACTGAATGTCCACTAGATGGATGCTGCTGTGATTCATTCCTGGGACGCATACCGTATTTTTCGCTCTATAAGACGCACCAGACCATAAGATGCACCTAGTTTTTGGAGGAGGAAAACAAGAAAAAAAATATTCTGAATCTCAGAAGCCAGAAGAGCAAGAGGGATCGCTGCGCAGTGAAAGCAGCGATCCCTCTTGCTGTTCTGGCTTCTGGGATAGCTGTGCAGCCTGCATTCGCTCCATAAGACGCACACACATTTCCCCTTACTTTTTAGGAGGGAAAATGTGAGTCTTATAGAGCAAAAAATACGGTATTTTCTCCCTGGGCTTTTTTAAAAGTGGGAAGATGGTATGGGATAATTGGCTGTGAGGCTGGAGGCAGAGTCATGCACACTTCCTTCGAAATTTGCCTTTGTATCCTTTCTCCAGCCTTAACCTGACGTGCAACAGGTTTCACCAGCTTCGTAGTCATGAGGTCTAGAAACTTGGTGGTGTGCTTTTAATTGTTTTGTTAGAGTTGAGGTTCTCCGAAAGCTGAGGTTCTAGAATTGTACGACTGCCTACATCACCGGTCAGAACTTTGGAATCGGTGCTGAGGTCGGTCCAGTCTGCTGCAGTGGTCGGATTCTGTAGACAGATGCAGCCGTGCTCAGTTCTCCTGTTTTTAAAAAAGAAAGCTCTCTGGGAAGCTGACTCCTTGCAGCATTGAGTTCATACCAGCAGATGCCCTCTGTCAACAAGCAAAGGGCTTGCCTGAGTTTGAGTTGCAGGGTGGCAGCCGAGTGTTGGAGAGTTTCCAATTTGGTGTCGTCTAAGAGTAATATCTTAGTGCGGAATGAGATAAGCTAAGAAGGACAGGAATTAAGACCGGGGTGGGGGAGGGAAGGTACATTTACTTTTTGGCTACTTAGAGCATTTGTAACCTGCTCCTCAGCCAATAAGGCTCCCAGAGCAGCTTACATCATCATCATCATTTGCAAACTTTATATACCGCCCTTCATCTGAAGATCTTGAGACGGTTCGCAAGATAAAAATACAGGATAGAAGCACAAAATAAATAGTAAAAACAATTGCCCTGCAGACTTACAATCTTTAAAAAAACAACCAAAAACCCACAGCACACAAGGAGAGAGGATCAGGGAGGGAAGAGGAAAACAAAAACCCAGGCAATAATATATGAACAGTTGTTCCTCTAATATCCAGTTGCAGGATGTGCCTGTTGGATCTCTTGCAAAGCAGGTGGAAGGAGCCTTGCTTCCCAGCTCTCCCATGAATGGAGCGACTGCCCCCAAGTGACATAGCAATAGTTTCTGCAGGTTACAGGGGGGGGGGGTGTCCTTCCAGCCCTACTGGGAGAAGCTGGGAATGGAACCTGGGACCTTTTGCATCCGAGGTGTGTGCTCTAACGTTTTGCTGTGGCCCTTGCCTAGACAGGTGCTGCTGGCTTGTCCAGTGCGTATCATTTCTCGCAGCCTCGCTCTCAGACTGCTGCAATCCAGAGCTTTCCTGCTGACTTGGGTGGCTGATATCAGGGATGGGGAATCCCTTTCTGCCCGAGGGCCGCATTCCCTTCCAGACCATGTTCTGAGGGCCACATGGCAGGGTTGAGCAGGGCTTGGGGGGAGCGGGGGGAGCATCGAATGCAAATTAAATGCCTAGTTTCTACACATACTGGCCAATGGGATTTTTTTAAAAAAAGATTTCTGGGACTCATCCCAGTCGCCCTCAATGGCTGGTGGAGGGGGTGGCCTGTGGAGAGTGTCAAGGGCCGGACAGAGCATCCTGGGGGGCCACATTCAGCTACAGGGTCTGAGGTTCCCCACTAGGGCTGGGCAATATCAACATCCTGATGTACCACAAGCTAAACATCGCAATACAGTCAGACCCCGGGTTACAGCCGCTTCAGATTGCGTTTTTTCAGGTTACGGACCACCGAAACCCAGAAGTACTGCAACGGGTTACTTCTGGGTTTCGGCGGATGCGCAGAAGTGCTAAATCGTGCTTTGCGCATGCACAGAAGTGCTGAATTGTAACCCACACATGCGCAGACACAGGTTGTGAACGCTGCGGGTTGCGAATGTACATTCCGCACGGATCACGTTCGCAACCTGAGCGTCCACGATATACAGTGGTACCTCGGGTTAAGTACTTAATTCGTTCCGGAGGTCTGTTCTTAACCTGAAGCACCACTTTAGCTAATGGGGCTGCTGTGCTGCTGCCATGCGATTTCTGTTCTCATCCTGGAGCAAAGTTCTTAACCCGAGGTACTATTTCTGCGTTAGTGGAGTCTGTAACCTGAAGCGTATGTAACCTGAAGCGTATGTAACCCAAGGTACCACTGTACAGTGGTACCTCTGGTTGCAAATGGGATCTGTTCCGGATCCCAGTTCGCAACCTGAGCAGAAGGCAACTCGCATATGTGTATGTGCGTGACCTCATTTTGAGCGTCTGCGCAAGCGGCGAAACCCGAAAGTAATCCTTTCCGGTACTTCCGGGTCGCCGTGGGGGACAACCTGAAAACGCTCAACCTGAAGCAAACATAACACGCGGTATGACTGTATCACGATGTCTGAAATAAGGGTGGAGCTAGGCAGAGGCACTGGCTGGCTGGACAGTTTTTCCCGCATTGTGACTTTTGCCAGCGCCTGCTCTTGTGATTCGCTGCCTCCTGCAGGAGAGAGTGGAGAGCTGAGCTGGCGCAGTTAACAGGACCTGCAGGAATCGGAGAAGCATTGGCTGGCATCATGTTTTCCCCCACATTTTGATTTTTGCATGCATCCCCCCCCCCAATGATTCGCGATGTATTGCCAGGCCCAAAATTGTGAAACCAATACAGTGGTACCTCAGGTTAAGTACTTAATTCGTTCTGGAGGTCCGTTCTTAACCTGAAGCACCACTTTAGCTAATGGGGCCTCCTCCTGCTGCTGCCGCACTGCCGGAGCACGATTTCTGTTCTCATCCTGAAGCAAAGTTCTTAACCCGAGGTACTATTTCTGGGTTAGTGGAGTCTGTAACCTGAAGCGTCTGTAACCCGAGGTACCACTGTATCACAATATGGACTTCAAACCTGTTTTGGATAAGATAGTGATCTATCACCCAGGCCTTTCTTTCCCCCCATTGATATGTTGGCTTAATCCTTACTACTTTCTGCAAAAGCAGATTGTTATAGGTTTGCCGGGTTACCCTCTTCTTTCCCCCCGTTCCTTAAAGCGAAGCTGCTCAATATTTGTGGCATTTATTAGACTTGCAAACCAGAACATAAAAGCCACAGCAAAGGGAGAAGTTTGTAGTTTAGCTGACTCTGGCTTTCCTGGTCAGCCCCTGCAGAAGTGGATAGGTCTTCTAAAGGATTACAGAGCTCAAAAGCCGATCCACATAAAGATAGAGGGATAGACCCTGGAGGTGCAACTGAACTGCCCGTCCTTGTTTCTGAGCTGTGCTCCTGCTGCCTGGTGTGCGTAGATTTTTAGCGTGAGTGCAGAATAGGAATCGGCCTCCATGTTAGAACATGCTTATCAGTGCTGAACGGGCTTTGCTGGCTGGGGTAGCCTGGATTTCAGTTGCAATAAGGCCAAGCTCGCTGCTGCTTTTGTCCGCACCTGCTCTGTTTATCTAAGATAAAGCCAAGGGCTCCTGAGCTTTAAGAACAAGAGCCCAAGCCCTTCCTGGCTGTTCACATGCATGACCGGGGGGTGGGGGGGTTTTTTTTTTTTAAAAAGAACACCAATACAGTGGTACCTCGGGTTAAGTACTTAATTCTCGTTCCAGAGGTCTGTTCTTAACCTGAAACTGTTCTTAACCTGAAGCACCACTTTAGCTAATGGGGCCTCCTGCTGCCGCTGCGCTGCCGGAGCACAATTTCTGTTCTCATCCTGAAGCAAAGTTCTTAACTTGAAGCACTATTTCTGGGTTAGCGGAGTCTGTAACCTGAAGTGTATGTAACCTGAAGCGTATGTAACCTGAGGTACCACTGTACAAGCAGAACCACAGAAAAAATACAAGGCCATGTGTAATAATAATAATAATAATAATAATAATAATAATAATTATTATTTATACCCCGCCCATCTGGCTGGGTTTCCCCAGCCACTCTGGGCGGCTTCCAACAGAATATTAAAATACAATAGTCTACTAAACATTAAAAGCTTCCCTAAACAGGGCTGTCTTCAGATGTCTTCTAAAAGTCTGGTAGTTGTTTTTCTCTTTGACATCTGGAGTTCCACAGGTCGGGTGCCACCACAGAAAAGGCCCTCTGCCTGGTTCCCTGTAGCTTTGCTTTTCGCAGTGAGGGAACCGCCAGAAGGCCCTCGGCATTGGACCTCAGTGTCTGGGTAGAACGATGGGGGTGGAGACGTTCCTTCAGGTATACTGGACCGAGGCCGTTTAGGGCTTCAAAGGTCAGCACCAACACTTTGAATTGTAAAAGAAGAGAGAGAGAAACAGATATTTTCACCACAATTATCTTGGGGCCCAGAGCTGGATGTCAAAATAAGGTAGCAACCTTTCGCTACCCCGCTGTGCTGTGTGACGTTGATCTGTGGAACTCACTGCCACAGGACGGGATGTGGTGGCAAGCGATTCTATTGGGCTGAAAGGAGCTGGGCAAACACTCTCAAGGGTTATGGCCAGCTGTTGCTGTTGATTTGCTACCTGCGTCCGGCATCAAATGCCTCTGTGTCCTTTTCCAGAGTCCTGCCCACTCCAGTGGGAAGGGGCTTCCGGCGGAAGCGGAGCTGATCAACGGGAGGCCGAGGCACCTGTCCGATCCCTTGGTGCTGAAGCGGCTGGAGGATGAGGCAGCGGCACTCCGACTGCTGGATCAGGGCCCCCTGCATCATTCAGCCTACATCCCAGTACCCAGGCAAAGGTAGGGTCGTTGGAGAAAAGTTATTTTGGGTTTCTGGAGGGGGTAGTTCCTTCCTGAGTCTCATTTATTGCAAAGCTCATTGAATGGTGGGAATTGGAAGGAAAATGCACCGGTTTAGTGAAGGGCTGGTATCTTATCCATCTCTCGCAGTGGATTGCTTTGCTGCATTTGGAAAACCTTCGGGCCATGTCGTTGGCCTTGAGCGCTGGGGATTTCCCTGAAAACTAGTTTGGTGGCCGCAGCGGAGGAGCGCAGCTTGTTTTTGCTGCGGGCACTGCTTTCTCCAACTCCACTGCGAACATATTGACACCTGCTTTTCAGGACGGCTTGCTAGGTGCTGCATTCCTCTGGAGGGTTTTGTCACCCTTCTGTTAAACCGTGGGTAGGCAAACTAAGGCATGGGGGCTGGATCCGGCCCAATCGCCTTCTAAATCTGGCTCATGGACGGTCCGGGAATCAGCGTGTTTTTACATGAGTAGAATGTGTCCTTTTATTTTAAATGCATCTCTGGGTTATTTGTGGGGCATAGGAATTCATCCCCCCCCCAAAAAAATATAGTCTGGCCCCCCACAAGGTCTGAGGGACAGTGGACCGGCCTCCTGCTGAAAAAGTTTTCTGACCCCTGTGTTAAATGTTGATTAGGATGGGGCCCCACTACCCGCAGCTGCCACTGCTGTTGTTCTCAACTTCTTAGTGTCTTTGGTGTGTTCCAGGGGTCAGCAAACTTTTTCAGCAGGGGGCTGGTCCACTGTTCCTCAGATCTTGTGGGGGGCCGGACTATATTTTGCAAAAAGAAAAAAAATGAACGAATTCCTATGCCCCACAAATAACCCAGAGATGCATTTTAAATAAAAGCACACATTCTACTCATGTAAACACACACTGATTCCTGGACCGTCTGCAGGCCAGATTTAGAAGGCGATTGGGCCGGATCTGGCCCCCGGCCCTTAATTTACGTACCCATGCTCTAATTCAGGAGTCAGCAAACTTTTTCAGCAGGGGGCTGGTCCACTATCCCTCAGACCTTATGGGGGGCCGGACTATATTTTGGGGAAAAAGTGAACAAATTCTTGTGCCCCACAAATAACCCAGAGATGCATTTTAAATAAAAGCACACATTCTGCTCATGTAGAAACACCAGGCAGGTCCCACAAATAACCCAGAGATGCATTTTAAATAAAAGGACACAATCTACTCATGTCAAAACACACTGATTCCCGGACCGTCAGCAGGCCGGATTTAGAAGGCGATTGGGCCAGATCCGGCCCCCGGGCCTTTGTTTACCTACCCATGCTCTCATTCAACCCCTGGTTGAAGCAGGGACCTGGGAGAGCATCTTTGCCCTCACACCTGGCTAGAGGTGTTGCGACACCGAGTTCTCCATTCCGGAATCCCGGATGGCCTTTTCCAGGACGCTCCATTATGTTCCCCCTCCCGGTTTTCTATTCCCTCTTCGCACTCCACACCCCCCCCCCCCCAGCTCACCAGAACCAAACACACTCATCAGTCTGTGGTGTCTGAAGAGGAGTTTTCTCTTTGTATTTGTGGTTAAGGTACATAGACTGTTGCTATGATTGGTTGGAAGGCGGTGGTTTTTATTCTGATGGAGCGTAGAAGAGTTGTCCTGCCTAGAGGTGGCACCTTAGAATCATAGAGTTGGAAGAGACCACAAGGGCCATCGAGTCCAACCCCCTGCCAAGCAGGAAACACCATCAGAGCACTCCGGACATATGGTTGTCAAGCCTCTGCTTAAAGACCTCCAAAGAAGGAGACTCCACCACACTCCTTGGCAGCAAATTCCACTGTTGAACAGCTCTTACTGTCAGGAAGTTCTTCCTAATGTTTAGGTGGAATCTTCTTTCTTGTAGTTTGGATCCATTGCTCCGTGTCCGCTTCTCTGGAGCAGCAGAAAACAACCTTTCTCCCTCCTCTATGTGACATCCTTTTATATATTTGAACATGGCTATCATATCACCCCTTAACCTCCTCTTCTCCAGGCTAAACAGGCCCAGCTCCCTTAGCCAATCCTCATAAGGCATCGTTTCCAGGCCTTTGACCATTTTGGTTGCCCTCCTCTGGACACGTTCCAGTTTGTCAGTGTCCTTCTTGAACTGTGGTGCCCAGAACTGGACACAGTACTCCAGGTGAGGTCTGACCAGAGCAGAATACAGTGGCACTATTACTTCCCTTGATCTAGATGCTATACTCCTATTGATGCAGCCCAGAATTGCATTGGCTTTTTTAGCTGCCGCGTCACACTGCTGGCTCATGTCAAGTTTGTGGTCAACCAAGACTCCTAGATCCTTTTCACATGTACTGCTCTCAAGCCAGGTGTCACCCATCTTGTATTTGTGCTCTCATTTTTTTTGCCCAAGTGCAATACTTCACATTTCTCCCTGTTAAAATTCATCTTGTTTGTTTTGGCCCAGTTCTCTAATCTGTCAAGGTCGTTTTGAAGTGTGATCCTGTCCTCTGGGGTGTTAGCCACCCCTCCCAGTTTGGTGTCATCTGCAAATTTGATCAGGATGCCCTTGAGTCCATCATCCAAGTCGTTGATAAAGATGTTGAATAAGACCGGGCCCAAGACAGAACCCTGTGGCACCCCACTAGTCACTCTTAGAATCCTACCTTTGCTTACCTGGAGCAGCTGAGTTTTGCAGAATCGAGGACGGTGGGGATGCTATCTTCTGCCAGGGTAGGATGAAATTGCTTTCTGGAGAACATACCTCTGTGTTGAAATTTGCCCCCTTATCAATATCTGCCAGTCTTGTGGCCATACCAATCGGCTTCATGCCACAGCTGATATTTTTTCCTCCGCTGATGTAATAATATGAAGAAACACCCTTAATGGTCAAAGTGCACCCCACACTTTAACACCTGCGGCTTTTTAAACTTGTAAGTGTGTGTGTGGGGTGTGTGTGTGTGTTTGTTTATTAATATGCTGCGCAGTTTTGTGATTTTATGTTGTAAACCGCTCTGTGATCCTTTGATTAAGGGTGGTATAGACATTGAATAAGTAAAGTAATAGTAAATAATTAACTTGTTGGGTTCTTAAGAAGCACCCTGGAATGTAGAAGGAGATATATATAATATTTCTGGACATATGGAAAAACCCAAGGGGTGGGGTGGGTGGGTTGGAGAATCAGATTTTGGAAGGGAAATTGACTTTATGCAAATATATCCTTTCTTAGAATACCTAAATTTCCTCTTAACATTTGGTGTATGGTGAATAACTTGAGTCAGCCTCTATGGTTGTACTGTATGGCATATTTATTGAATTTTTAAATCTTGCATATTTTTATTTATTTATTTAGAAAGTTTATATCCTGACTATTGATGGAATCATCATCAAGACAGCTTGCAATACACTTTAGTAGCATACATAAACTCCAGATGGAAGGAAGTTAGACTTTCTGGGCTCTGTGGGGCTTATTTCCAGGCAGGTGTGGAAAGAGTTGCAGCCGTTGTCTTACTGAAACAATTATTTTAAATTTATCACATGTCCGAGATGAAACTCTTAGTTCTTGCCAGTAGGAAAAACAGAAATGACGAACGTTTCCATGAAAAATGAAAAAGAAAGAAAGGGTTACCTGGGCTTAGAAACAGTATGTAAGAATTACATACTGAGAATTATATATCTGGGAGAGGAATAACAAACTACACTTCCCAGAATTCTTTGCGAGAGGGGAGCCATGACTGCTTAAAGTGTAATCACAGGGCTTTAAATTCACGATGAGAATGTGGTCTACATTCAGAATACCTGGTTTTTGCCGCAGTTTCCATGTTTACTCGGGAGCAAGTTCCACCAAGTTCAGGCATGTCCAAAGTCTGTTTTGGGGGCCCAATCCGGCCCCCCGGCCGGTTTTTTGCAGCCCCTGTGGCAGTTTATTTATTGTAGTCAAATCCTAAAAAAAGAAAGTTCCCCAAAAAACTCAACAGCTTAAACCCCAAAAAAACTCAACAACAACTTCTGTTTCTTCTTTTTAATATAATTTTTTTATTGACCAGGCAAAGTCTTAAAATACATGCAGTACCAGTAAACAAACATAGAATTTTTTGAGAGTATACATACCAAAGAACAAAAATAAAGCAAAATAGAAAAGAAAAAAAGAAAAGAAAGAGGAATAAAAGTATGAATAGAGTAAAAAACATAGTAGTATCTCATATTTCAGTCAGCAAAAAAAAGAAACTTTGGACTATTAAAAGCGCATCAACTTTGGTCGGCCCTCATGCATATTCACTTCATCAAATCTGGCCCTCTTAAAAGCAGAGCACTGTCGCCTGTGCGTAATGACGCCAGTGAGATGCAAAATGTTTCTAGAAAGCTCAGCTAAATATTCAGTGTATTCCTGCTCCTTGGTTAATTTACACAAAGATTTTGCTTTGTTTATGTTCTACTCCACCCCGGAAAATAACGCGTTGGGTCCCGGGCTTTGCGAGCAAAGTTCCCCTTGCGGAATGGGACTTTCCCCTCCCCTTAGGGACCTCCCCCCCCAAAGCTTTGGGGAAGGTTTTGAGGGTGCACAGAAGGGGAAGTTCTGTTGTGCAAGCAGAAGTCCGTTGCACGAGGGGCTCTGGAAAGGCCCAAATTTATCCTTGGAAAATGTGAGCGCAACTCCGTTAGTCAGCGTCCAAAGTATTTTGATTCTGAACTTCCAGGGGACTGGGATGTCTTGTAAAACAAAAATCTACCCTTTTCCCCTTATGGGGTATCCAAGAGCCCATGTAGGGTCCTTACGTAGGTTCCCTATTGGTAGGAGAAAATAACAGAGGCCAACCAGAGAATATTGAGAAGCAAAGCAGCTAGTAAGCCTGATCTTTATTGATCTGTTGCAGCAGGGTGCTCCCCTCACACGCAGGAGGGAGGAGGAACGCAGAACAATGGTGCACAAGGCCTTATATAGACTTTTGAAATTGCCACCCTGTAGATCAAGACCACCCCAGAAACATACATACATCAGAAAAGGGGTGTAGCTCAAGACCACCACCCCCCCCCGATAAATCATACCTACACCACAGAAAAGGTGGTCTACAGCAGAAATCTGAGTGCTTTGTTTACCTCCTGTTTAATGGTCACTTGATTGGATTGCCTGGGGAGCCTGGCCAGTCTTTTGTATTGATAAATACTTAGTTCCTGAGCCAGGTCACAGGCTCACACCCTATTCATATCCCAAATGTGCCCTTAAGACAGGATTTGTGAGGAAAGAGACAATGGGGAGGTTTCCAACTTTGACGTTGCAGAGAAATCATGAGCTCAGTTTGGGAATCAAAATGGTTCCAGGTTGGTCTTCCTGTGCTGATCTATGTAAGTGCTTGGATGGTACACTTATGGACATTTAACATATATCTTAAGACCTCAAAATTCCTATCACATCCCTGTGGGTCCCTGCGGAATAAAGGAAGGAGTCCAGCCACCGGCTGTAGACCAAAGTTATTGCGCAGCGGGTTCAAAGACGAATTTTTAACCCCAAGGATGGTGTGACAAGGACTTTTAAAAGTTTCCCACCGTATCCCAGAATACAGTTTGTACAGCACCTGTTATGTACTGAGTTGAATAGGATCCAAAAGGCAGCAGTCTGATTGGTCCTAGAACAATAGGGTCCAGAATGCAGCAGTCTGATTGGTCCACAGGAGCCACCCAATCCAGCTCCAGGTGGAAGTGAATCCGCAACCTGATTGGCCTACAGGAGAATCCTGGAATTAGCCAATCACGTGGGGCCCATTGTGTAAATAATGTATATAAAGCAGACATTCTGGGGGAACTTCCATTCCTCCTCACCACTATGAGCTGAATAAAGAGCATGAAATCCATTCTCAACTCTGAGTATATATTTCAGCATCATTGCTACATCACTGACATGTCACAAAAGGGGAGAGGTAGACCGGGGTTACACTAGTTTAACCTGGGCAAACATGTCCAGACAAGTCCTTGGTACATGATTAGCATAAGCAGACATGTCAGGGCAAAACCCAGGTATAAGATTAGCATAGGGAAACACCTCTGAAGTCCCACCACCCAAAGTACAATAGAACTTCCTTTGCATGTCTGGACCCCTTGGCATGTCCGGTGATGGGATTAGGCTTTCCTTGGCCAACAATCAGCTCAGCAATTGTCACCTCTGGGCACTTCCTGTGGTAGGAGCTGTGTATACATGGAGGAAAAGGGGACCTGGGTGGCACTGTGGGTTAAACCACAGAGCCTAGGATTTGCCGATCAGAAGGTCGGCGGTTCGAATCCCCGCGACGGGGTGAGCTCCCGTTGCTCAGTCCCAGCTCCTCCCAACCTAGCAGTTCGAAAGCACAAAAGTGCAAGTAGATAAATAGGTACCACACTGGCGGGAAGGTAAACGGTGTTTCCATGCACTGCTCTGGTTCACCAGAAGCGGCTTAGTTATGCTGGCCACATGTACACAGCTGTACACCAGCTCCTTCGACCAATAAAGCGAGATGAACGCTGCAACCCCAGAGTCGTCCGCAACTGGACCTAATGGTCAAGGGTCCCTTTACATGGAGGAAACTGGCAAAGGAGTTGATTTTACATGATTGTTAAAGGTAGGTAACTTCCCTGAGCTGTCAAGTCGAAAGGATACATTTATGCATAATATTTGTAACATTTAACAACTTTAAAGATGTGCACCCCCCGTAATTTCCAAAGCAATCTAGGGCTTGGATATGTTGATTTATGGCCATGAAGCTGCACTTGAAAGTAAGTGGATGACATTTTTGTTGAAATCCTGGGCGCCAGAGGGTTTGGCAGCAGTGCCTGTCTCTTCCTAAGACTAATGGGAACAGGGTAGATTTCCCTCTGGCCATTGAAGGCTTGATTGTCTGGGACCTGGTGCAGGGCCTTCACTGCTGTGGCTCCCAGATTGTAGAACTCCCTGCCTCAGTGTGCCCAGCTGGCCCCAGGTCAAATAGCATTCTGGTACATTGTGAAGGCTTTCCCCCCCCGTTTGCCAAGTGTTTTATGAATATTTTCCTACACCCCCCCCCCTTCATACTGTGAGTGTGCCTGGCTGTGGTTTCCTCTTATTGCCACGTGGCATTTTGTGTTATCTTGCGATTGTGAGCTGCCTTGAGCTGAAAGGCTGATAAGTGAACATTTTGATTAATTAAATGAAAAGTATACGCAGGAGAAGACGTCTTGCAAACTTGTTCAGCTTGTGTGGTGTTCTGGGGTTTGCAGAATCCCGCTTTTCTGCTTGCAGAATTTGGGTTCCTGAGGGGTGGCTGCAGTTCTTCTCCTGCAGTTCTTCTCCTGCAGACAATCCCATTTCATACTCCCATGTATGTCCCAGATTATTCTGCACCCTGAGTTCTCTGCTTTCAGAGTTTTCAGTTTTTTGGGGTGGGCTGGCGTAACTGAGTGCTGGAACGGTGGAGGGAGCCGAGTTCGAATGCTGACATCTCTGGGGAACAAGGCTGTGCCTGATACCCTGAAGAACCGCCGACAATTTGAGCAGAGTTAGGTGGATCGCTCAAGAGTGACGGGCTGCAGTTCATCTGTAGAGCACATGCTTTGGGTGCAGGAAACATCAGCTTCTGTCTTTTGTTGAAAGGATGTTGTTTGAGGCCAGGGTGGATTTGATTTAAATCACGATTTAAATCACTTGTCAGTAAGACTTGATTTAAATCTTTTTTTTCCTTTTTTTAAAGAAAGACTCATTCTTGCTGGTATAATCTTAATATTCACAACCAGATGAAGGTTTCATTTTTGGAATAATAAATTTTCAGAGTAGTTTTTACAGTTGCATCAAAAATTACTGATTTGGTTATACCATTAGAAATACATAGACTGATAATTATGACACATTATTGCGAGGTTTAATAAGTTAGCTGTTTCTATTTGGACAACTTTTCTGCTGTTCTTTACTGGAAGGAGAAAAACCATCATTTCCTTAATGTAAACAATTTATTTAACTGCAACAATAGCATTATATTGTGTACATGTTCATTAACTGATGTGGTCAAACAATTAAAAAAAAAACTTGAAAAACTTAAAACAAATCCTTATTTCCTGATGAATAGCCTTTGGAGTCTAATGGAACTTAAATTAAAAAAAACCATCTTTAGAAAGATTTAAGGAATTTTTAAAATCAAATTTAAATTTAAAAATATCCAATTTTATTTATTTATTTTTTAAAAGATCTTTGATCTTTTAAAAAATAAATCTCCACGTTCAGGTTCCCAAGGCCTCCAGGTCTCTGAACCTGCCCTTCCTCTGCCCCTCCTGGACAAGCTGTCAGCCCCACGCTTGTGGCGGGCACTCTCGGCTGCAGCAGGCGTCTGCAGGCCGTGCCCAGCGGTGCCGCTATAGAGCTCCCCGAGCTGGCAGTGCAGTGCACGCTGGCAGGCCGCGTCACTTTCCGTGCCGGGGGAAGCACCTGGGCTAAAAATAGGCCTTAAAGCAGGCAGCAAATTATGTGTGTGTTTAATCTTCTTGGATTACAGGCAGGGGAGGCGCTGCTTCGCTTTGCTGTCTGCCGGAGCCGAGAGCGGCAGGACGCCACTTCCTCTGCCCGCGGGTGTGTGTGTGTGGACTGCTGTTAAGCAAGGTGGCCGTGGCTGGAGCGCCACCTGGTGGGATGGCGATGCCCTGCCTCCGCAGCTGGAGTTAAGAGAGTTTCGTTGGAGAATTTTGGAACGGCCAACGGCAGGAGTGCACAAACTTCCATGATCTCCAAAAAACAGAGGGGGGGGGGAGGGACAGATTGTGTAGATGCTGGAGCATATCAGTCTGCAATTGGTAATTTGCTGCATTCGACGAATTGCACATGTCCAGATCTTGGCTGTATTTTAAGCAGACAGGTTGAAAAGCCAACTTAGCAAGCTGTGAAGTGAGTTTTCAGGCACCAGCGTGGTACCCAGGATTACTGTCTGTTATTGCCAGCAGCAGGCACCAATGGCTTAGGTTTGTGCTGTTGTGTTTAAGGTTTGCTCTTGGCTCCCACCACTTGGCCAGAGCATAGTCTGTATGCTGAAAGGAGACGATACGATACGATAGTCTTTATTGTCATTGTCCCATGCAGAACAACGAAATTGAAAAATCTACCTAAGTTATTCAAAAACTAACAAGCCTGCTATCCCAGCCATCCCAACCTGGTTAGCCCCCTAAAGACTCTGATACTCCATTTTTAAATACAATATAATCCCATGCAGACTCCTTACACTGCGTTTAAAAGCAAATTCGCATTTGTTTCTCAGGCGGCTAGTCCTAGTCTTTATAGCCCTGTACCTTTTTCCAGAAGGCAGAAGCTGAAAGAGATCATTTCCGGGGTGCGCACTATCCTGCGCTATCTCTGCAGCTTTCTTATGGCACCTGGAAGCATAGATTTGATCCAAGGTGGGAAGAGTGCACCCAGTTATTCTCTCCGCAGTCTTGGCAACCCTGAACAGCATTGTTTTTTCCCTGGCCGTGCAGCTCCCAAACCACACACACAGACCCTAAGTTAATACACTCTCCACAGTACAATGGTAAAATGCCATCAACAGGTCATCGACTGTAACTGAAATTGCATTACACAGTCGCTAAAGCAGCTGTCTCTTCCTACTACAGCTCTTTGGCGTTTCTCTGTTCTTTTGGCGCACACTGCTGGCATCAGGATGGGCGCTCTGCACATGTTGCACTCTGCAGCAAGCAATGCTTCCGTTTCCCGGTTGCTGGAAAGAGTTGTGACTCGGGTCCTGCTTGTTGGTTCCTGCAGGGTGGGTCCGTTGCGAGAATACTTCAGCTTTCAAGTCTTTAAGGAGATTTTTTATTTTGCATTACAAGTCAGCTTTATAAAGAATAGCACAGTGGACGCTCGGTTTGCGAAAGTGATCTGTGCGGGAGGCATGTTCGCAACCCGCAGTGTTTGCAACCCGCAGCGGCATGTCTGTGCACACGTGGGTTGCGATTCGACATTTCTGCACATGCGCAAAGCATGTTTTAGCACTTATGCGCATGTGTGACGGCCGAAACCCGGAAGTAACCCGTTCCGATACTTCCGGGTTTCGGCGCGTCCATAACCCGAAAAAATGAAAAACCTGAAGCGTCTGTAACCCAAGGTATGACTGTATATGGTAATCCAGACCTAACTCAAGCTTGTTTCTTGCTGCTCCGGAGGGTAGGACTCAAACCCGTGGCTTCCAGTTACAAAAAAGGAGATTCCATCTAAACATCGGGAAGTAGTTTCCGATGGCAAGAGCTGTTCAGCAGTGGAACGGTCTCCCTTGGAAGGTGGTGGAGCTTTTAAGCAGAGGTTGTGTTTGTGTGTGTGCGCATTTCTCCGCGATGCTTTAGTTAAGAAATTCCTGCCTTGCGGGCGGGTTGGACTAGATGACCGTTGGGGTCCCCTCCATAGGTTCCATGAAAGTGATGCCATTCTTATGTTTACGTGTAGGGCTTGTCGAACGGTGGAGGCGGTGGAGTTGCGCACCACACAAGCTTTTGCAGGAAGGAAGCAGCCTCTGGGCCAAAACTACCCGGCTGCAAAACATCCTCTGCTCCCTTCCTCCCTCCTCTCCACCCCCATCCCGGACTTTGGCTGAGGAGTGTGCGTCTGTAGGCTTGTGGAAGCTTCTAAGAGAGGGGCGTATACCTCTCTCTCTCTCTCTCTCTCTCTCTCTCTCTCTCTGTGTGTGTGTGTGTGTGTACATGTGCCCACCAGTGCAGGGCGGAAGGACTGAACCCTCCCTTCCAAGGACTGGGTAACTTGATACTTGGCCGTCCCGGAGTGCTGTTCATCCCAGAGGGTTGCCTCTGGGCTCCTGCAATGCAGAGCGGTCTGGAGAGACCTGTTAAGGCATTGCTGTGTGGTAGTAAACAGCTCAGCTTGGCCCCTGGCCCACTTGGCTCCCTCTGTCTCTCTGCTCCCGCCCGGTGCGCTGGGCGTGTTTGCGCACTGGGTGTGCAGCCTCATTTTCCTTTTGTGTGCCTGGAGGGTTTGGGGTGGGGAAGGAAGCAATTTATTCTCTCTCTCTTTCCCTCCACTGCAACCCCCCCCCAAAAAAATCCACCTTTTCTATAAATCCTTAACTCCAAAGTTCCTAAACATATGTGGAACTGCAATGCCACGTGAGCGAGATGAATAAACACCCAGCAATAAAAGATAAGGGGAGAGGATTTACCCTGGCAAATTATTGGTTAGAATTGCAAATACCCAAATACGCTAGATTCCCCATGCTGCCACCTGCCTTATTGCAGGGCAGATTCGAGGGTAAACTGTACGTGGAACGAGTCTGCCCCTGCAGCTTGATGGAGGTAGAAACTGTCTCTCATGTCCTGTTACACTGCCGTTTCTACGGGGATCTACACTCGGTATTTATCACTCCTGTTATACAAAAATCTCCAAATGGGTCCAAACTTCAACGTCTAAAACTCCTGGTAGAGGATAAGGATCTAGAGATCACACTAAGGGTGGCCAAATTCTGTGCGACTGCCATAAAACTTAGGGAACAAGCTGTACTACCAAAAAGGTTTTAAATGACAATTCCAGGTTATATTTTAGTGATCAAGATATAACTGGCGCTATATCTGAATTTTCTCTGTTATACCCAATTGCAATTCAATGTATCCCTGTTGTGTTCTATGATTTTCCTGATACTATGAGTGAGTCTGAACTGGTTTGTGACCGTAGTAATAAAATTCATTCATTCAGTTCCTAAACGTTCGACAGCTAAGCCTAAGTGCGCATAACTTGGAAGGAGGAGGGTGTTACGGGTCTGTTTTGTTCTTGTTTTTATTACGTATTTTGAGTTCTTATCTTGTATTTTTATGCTGCGAACTACCCTGAGTTCTTCGGATGAAGAGCGGTATACCAATTTAATAAACAAACAAATAACTGCCCTGAACTGTGTCTTCCCCTGTGTCGAATGGAAGACTTGTATGTTCCTTGGGGCAGAGACCTGTGTGAAAGTGGCGTGTAATTGGATGGTGCCATATATATATATATATATATATATATTCCTTTCAGGTTAAATAAGGGGTGGGCATTAATTCGATGGATACATACCCTGAGCTTCTTAAGTAGATGTGCGTTATAATCCTGGGAGTTATAGTTTTAAGGGCGCTGAAAGTTGTTAGGGGACCCCGTTCCCTGAGCTACAAAATAATATTAATAATATTTTTTTATTACAGTCAAAGACCAGCTCAGGAGCTCCAATTCTCAGAGTGGCTTAACTGTTCATCCCTCTTCCCAGGGAACTGCATTTGGGAACTGTAGTTCTGGGAGGGGAAGAGGGGTCAACAACTCTCAGCACCCACAGCAAGCTACAGTTCCCAGAATTCTTTGGAGCCAGCCCTGACTCTTGAAAGTGGTGTGCTGCTGCTTTAAATGCACGGCACGAATGTGGCCTCGCCTTGGTTCAAAAGATTCTCTAGTTTGCAGGTTTGGTCCCCGTACGGGACAGCTGCATATTCCTGCATCGCAGGGGGTTGGACTAGATGACCGTTAGGACCCCTTCCAACTCTTCAATTCTTTTTTTCTTCAAATAATCTTTATTAGTTTTTCAATTAGATACTCCACATACACATATTGTATTACGTTTGACATTTATACTTGCTCTTCAGAGCTGACTTCCCTCCTTCCTTCTTCTGGTTTTTTATATCACATCTAATTTTATCGCATTATTTTCTTCCATTTTATATATTGTTATTCATTTTCCATATTTGTCCATAGTGTATCCATAAACAAATAAGTCCTCATGTTTATGCAATTCTTGTCTGTACATGTATTCATTTACAACTGCTGTTACATTAGTTTCCTTATTATTTTTATTATCCATCACTTTTCTTAATCTTTCCTGTTATGAGGTTTGCTTCCAATTCTACTGGTTTTACAGTTTCATCTTATCTTTCCTATATACAACATAAATTTCCCCCATTCTTTTTGAAATGTTTCCTTGCCCTGCTGTCGAATTTTCCCTGTTAGTTTGGCTATTTCTGCATATTCCATTACCTTCTGCCGCCATTCTTCTACTGTTGGTAATTGCTGGTTTCCAAACCAACTCTCCAATTCTATGACTATCCCAAAGCTTACTCTGTGTCCCGTATGAGAGCCTATCTTTTCCCCCCTCAAATTTTTAAATGGATTTTCCAAAATTTTAAAACAAACAAACATACATAAATCTTATCTGTACTTAATCCAATCTTCATAACATTGTTGGGTGACTTCCTCTAGTCCCCCTGGCTGAATTTCAGTGTATATCATCGTAACAAACTAAATTTCTCATAAAACTGACTTAATCACTTAACATCATTCTGACTTTAAACATTTTATTCTCTTAACATCACCTGTTTAAATCCTAAGCCTATCTGGTATTTGCAAGTTTTCCCAAGTAAGTTGTCTTCGCATATTTAACTAAAATAGTCTTTGAATTTCATTTATTCCTTCTGGTACTCCTCCTCCTTCTGGTCGCAGACTCTTCCAGTCAGGTTGGCTAGCTCCGAATAGTCCATCATCCCATATAAGAGGTTATCTTGGCTTATCAAGGTCTCCTGGGCTTGATTACATAGATGGGTGGAAATTCCAATTAATTTGGTTAGATTGTGATTACATTCCTGTGCATGCTTACATGGAAGTAAGCTCTGTTGAACTTTGCCATAGGATTGGTCTGCGTGTCCTGAATCATTTTTGGACAGCTCTTTACCGATGAGCACACTTGTTGTGGAGTTGCAAAGCAGTAGAAATTGCCCCTGTGTCACAGCAGGTGATCAGGCTTCTAGCTTTCTGCCATTTTCAGTTTGTAGGCTTTTTTTCTCCCTCTCTCATAACACTAGGATTTGCGGACAGGCAGGGAAGCTGAAAGTTGGAACGTTCAGGGCAGATAAAAGAATTTCTTCACGGAGCATGTTGTGGAACTGCGGAACTCTCTGCCACAGGAGGGCAGTGGTGGCTGCCAACTTGAGATTGCTATGAAAGATGATAGGGCAAATTTCTGGAGGAGAGGGAAGCAATGGCTGCGTGCCACAGTTGGAGGCAGCAACGCTTGGACTACTGCAATGCGCTCTGCGTGGGGCTACCTTTGAAGGTGACCCGGAAACTGCAATTAATCCAGAATGCGGCAGCTAGACTGGTGACTGGGAGTGGCCGCCGAGACCATGTAACACCGGTCTTGAAAGACCTACACTGGCTCCCAGTACGTTTCCGAGCACAATTCAAAGTGTTGGTGCTGCCCTTTAAAGCCCTAAACGGCCTCGGTCCAGTATACCTGAAGGAGCGTCTCCACCTCCATCGTTCAGCCTGGACACTGAGGTCCAGCTCCAAGGGCCTTCTGGCGGTTCCCTCATTGAGAGAAGTGAGGTTACAGGGAACCAGGCAGAGGGCCTTCTTGGTGGTGGCGCCAGCCCTGTGGAACGCCCTCCCTTCAGATGTGAAGGAAATAAGCTATCTTATCTGTAAAAGACATCTGAAGGCAGCCCTGTTTAGGGAAGTTTTTAATATTTAATGCTGTATTGTTTTAACACTCGATTGGGAGCCTCCCAGAGTGGCTGGGGAGACTCAGCCAGACGGATGGGGTATTAATAATAATAATAATAATAATAATAATAATAATACAGTGGTGCCTCGCAAGACGAAATTAATCCGTTCCGTGAGGCTCTTCGTATAGCGGTTTTTTCGTCTTGTGAAGCAAGCCCATTGACAGCTTAGCGGATCAGCTGATCAGCGGCTTAGCGGCTTAGGGAAAGGGGGGGAACCCGCAGGAACTCGCAATACATTTCGTCTTGCAAAGCAAGCCCATAGGGAAATTCATTTTGCGAAGCGCCTCCAAAACGGAAAACCCTTTCGTCTAGCGGGTTTTCCGTCTTGCGAGGCGTTCGTCTTGCGGGGCACCACTGTAATAATAATAATAATAATAATAATAATAATAATAATAATAATAATAAAAAAAAAATAATGCTTCTGAATGCCACTTTCTGGAAACCACAAGAGGAGAGGACACTTGCGCTCGGATCCTGCTTCTGGGTTCCCATAGAGCAGGGGTGTCCAAACTATTTTCAAAGAGGGCCAGATTTGATGAAGTGAACATGCCTGAGGGCCGACCAAAGTTGACCTTTTTAAAGGATTGAACTTGTTGAGCTTTTTAAAGGATTTGACCCCCAATAAATCAATTGCCAGATAAAACTGGCCCTCAGAATGGACTGTGGACACGCTTGCTTTAAGTGATCTGTGTCGCTTATTGCCCCCCTCAGAAAGGCGTGAGACGTTTGGTGAGGAATCTCCTTGAAGTGGCACTTCTGTGGGATCTCCTCTGGAGTGCCATGTTTATTTCTGCAGAGAAAAGTGAGACACTTTTCTCCTCAGAACAGACAAGGATGTGAGCAATCGTGTGGGCAGAGACATGGCAGTTGCCCTCCAGCTGAGGAGTTTCCCACTCTTTTTCTCCCTGAAGGTGCCAGAATATAAGGATTAAATTGCCTCCCTTTAGAGATTTCCCCCCAAAGTTGTTGAGCTCCTTTTTTAGGGTTAAAATGGTTGACCTTCTTTTAGAATTTTATCCCAGGAAATTAACTGCCACTGGGGCCGGATTAAAATGACCGGCAGGCCGGATTAGGGATTTTGGATGTACCTGCCGTAGAGGCATCTGGCTGGCGCCTGTGAGAACAGGATGCTAGACCAGATGGGCCTCATCCGGCAGAGCTGCATAGAATCACAGGATTGTAAGGGACCCTGAGGGATCCTCTAGCCCACTCCCAGCAATGCAGGAATATGCAGCCGTCCTGTACGGGCCAAATCCTGTGGACTTGGCATTATCTAACAAGCTGGGGTCTTCCAGCGTGCTTGGATAGCAGGGCCATAGCTTATTCTGCAGCCTCCAGTCCTAAATATGGTCTTAAGAGCCGTGGCAAATGGTGCAGGACCCAAAACGAAACCGTTGCAAACGGGCTTCTCTTTTAAAGTGAAAAGCCTGCATGGTTTACTTTGCAACTTGGTTGCTAAAGGCCTGGAAACAGGACGTTCCATCTCTGGCCTTTGCTTTCTCCAACTTGGATGTTTGGCAGCTGCTTCCCGCAGCTTGGAGGGAAGAGAAATGCATTATTTGTTTGTCCTTTCTGGGATCATGAGCTGCTGCTACAGGAAGTCATGTGGGAGTTGAGAGCAGAGGTTCTCCATCGCTGGGATGGAGGGGAGCCCAGATTTCGCACTAGGCTGTCAAAATCCTCAGGCACCGGCTTCCCATTGGCTGGTACGGCTCAGAAGGAGAGAGGCGATAGGCTGTGAGTTTTGGGAGGGAGGAGCCTTTGTGCCGTTGTTTACACTTGTGCACGTCGAGTCCTTTGACCCCTTATCTTGAGCAAAGCTTCCTGGAGCAGGCCTTTCCGCAAGCCCAAGACGGCTTGGACAGCCTCTGCAGCCTGGAATGTGTGAGCAGGGTGTTGCCTACTTTTTAAAAAAAATAAAATTAAAATTTGCACCCAGGCAATCCAGATTTTGTGCTGAGCACAGCCAAATTCTGCAAGTGGCGGAAATTAGTTTTGCATAGCTTCTCCCACTTTGCATAATATATTTTGATGGCTTCTAGATTTTCTCTCTCCAGAGCAAGTGTGCTGGGGAGTGTGGCAATGGACTAGGCTTCCTTCCCCGCCTCCCCACCCCCACCGAAGTTGCACAGTAACACCCCCACCCCTTCACATTTCCTCCTAGCTTTGTGGTTTGGGGGAAGGTCTGGCTGTCTGGTTGCAGAAGCACCTGGAGTGACTTGGCTGCTCAGCAGCCCAAGCAAGCAAGCTCTCCCCACACTGATTTTCTTTTCAGACAAGGTATCCTCCTTGCTTATTCAGCAGCCAAACCAGGAAATGCAGAAACCTAGCAACCATGATGTGGTGTCCCCCATTTCCAACATTCAAGCATAAAAAACACCCCATATAATGTGAGATGCGCATTCTAAGCTGGTGGGAGGTGGGGGGGGGGGGAGAGAAGCAAAAGGAGCTCTATAATTCAGTTCTGCTGCTTGTATGACCTGCCATGCCAGCCGTAAAGTCAAACCAGTAAGAGAGAGAAAAGCTTCTGTTTCTCCGGCAAATGTCACAAGACAGGAAACGCCACAATTGGCTTTGTAACTTCAGCATCTGTCGCTGTACTTTCTGGCCGCAGCGGGGACCCATGCTCGAGAGCCGGCCGTGCCATTTGGCAAACCGCTTACCTTGTAGTTCAATTTCATTGGATTCTCTCATTATTAGAGGGGCAAAACCCTCAATCTACTTTTCCCAGATTTCAGGTTAAGAACGGACTTCCAGAACGAATTACACTCTGAGTTAATTCCGGCGCTTCGCACTGTGAATTGACTGTCCCTCTGTTTCCCACGGACAGTCCCAACATTCCCATTATGTTTTGCTTTCAAGCTAGCAGTTTGAAGCTGCATTGCTCCTATATCGTAACAGAATTAAGTTCTTAACCCGAGGTAAAGGTAAAGGGACCCCTGACCATTAGGTCCAGTCGTGGCCGACTTTGGGGTTGCAGCACTCATCTCGCTTTATTGGCTGAGGGAGCCAGCATACAGCTTCCGGGTCATGTGGCCAGCATGACTAAGCCGCTTCTGGCGAACCAGAGCAGCGCATGGAAACGCCGTTTACCTTCCTGCTGGAGTGGTACCTATTTATCTACTTGCACTTGGACGTGCTTTCGAACTGCTAGGTTGGCAGCAGCAGGGACCGAACAACGGGAGCTCACCCCATCACAGGGATTCGAACCACCGACCTTCCGATCAGCAAGCCCAAGAGGCTCTGTGGTTTAACCCACAGCGCCACCCGTGTCCCTTTTAACACTCTAGTACTGACCAACAAAATGCTTCTCCTTTTCCCAATGCACCATGTGCTCATTGCTTTCTGCACTTGTCTGTCTTGGAGGAGGCACTGGCAGCGCTAGAAATTCACCAGGCACATTTTGCACCTGGCTATCGGCCGCTTCCAACCGAGTGAAGATGCCCGGGCGCCAGGATGGCATTTGACACCTCCACCCTCTGGAGGTGCATGTCTGGGGATCCTTGGATCTTGCCCTTTTTCCCACACACAACCCGTTGAATTCTACCTGTGATACAAGTTTCTTGCTGCCTGGCCCCCAGATGGCAACAAGACATTCCTTTTTAGTGGCTGTAACCCTGTAACCCAGGAGCCATTTAGTGCCTATCTGAGTTTCCAACGCTGGATTGGTGGCGGTTGTGTTTTTGATGTGAGCTTTCTTGTTCGCGAAATGTGTTACAGAAACGATCTTAAAAAACAGGCCAGTCCTGTGCGCAGGTACACCTTCTTGCCCTAGAGCAGGGGTCCTCAAACATTTTCAGCAGGGGGCCGGTCCACTGTCCCTCAGACCTTGTGGAGTGCCGGACTATATTTCGAAGAAAAAATGAACGAATTCCTATGCCCCACAAATATCCCAGAGATGCATTTTGAATAAAAGCACACATTCTACTCATGTAAAAACACCAGGCAGGCCCCACAAATAACCCAGAGATGCATTTTAAATAAAAGGACACATTCTACTCATGTAAAAACACGCTGATTCCCGGACCATCCGAGGGCCAGATTTAGAAGGCGATTGGGCCGGATCCGGCCCCCAGGCCTTAGTTGGCCTACCCATGTCCTTGCCTGGCTAGTGATGGGTTCAGCTTCATTTTCTTTAAACTTTCTTTATTGCAAACACATAGATACATCCATACATAAAGAAAAAGGGGAAAAAACAGAAAAAGAATAAAAACAAAAAATAGAGCCAACTTCAAAAAACAAATATTTTCAGTACATAGGGAGTACAGGCCTTCTTTTCTTTTTTTTTTTTTAATAAAATTTTTATTAGGGGTTTTTACAGAATAAAGTACAAAGACAATAAACAACCTTACTTTTATCTCAACAGAGTTTCATAACTTCTTTGGACTTCCTCACATCTCCCGCTGCCATTTTCATCATCATAGATTTTTTCCATGCAATTTATCATCTAGTTTGCAAATTTTATAACCGCTTATTTAAATATAGTCCTCTGCAAATTTATTTCTCTTAATCTCACTTTACATCCCATTCCGATCCGATTTTGTGGTGGCCAATTATTTATGATCAAACATCCTACTTAACTTTCCACCAAATCACAATATTTTTGTAAATAAGTCTTAAATTTCCTCCAATCTTCTTCAACCCTCTCTTCTCCCAGGTCTCGAATTCTGCCAGTCATCTCAGCCAGTTGCATATAGTCCATCAGCTGCATCTGCCATTCTTCCAGCGTGGGTAGATCTTGAGTTTTCCACTTCTTAGCGATAAGTATCCTTGCTGCTGCTGTTGCGTACAAAAAGAATGTTCGATCCTTCTTTGGCACCATCTGGCCGACAATACCCAAGAGGAAGGCCTCTGGTTTCTTAAGGAAGGTATACTTAAATACCTTTTTCAGCTCATTATATATCATTTCCCAGAAGACCTTCACCCTGGGACAAGTCCACCAGAGGTGAAAGAATGTTCCTTCATTTTCCTTACATTTCCAACATTTATTGTCTGGCACATGGCATATTTTGGCAAGTAGTACAGGCCTTCTTTTCACAGCTTTGGCTTGACTCCTTAATTCGAATCATGACTTCCTGCTATCCACCAACGTACTTAGTAAATCATTTTTTCTCCAGATAACTGCATTTAGTGGTAAGTCTTGGAGAAACACTCTGATTGCCGGTGGCATTTAGTCTACGCTAAGCCAAGCGATGCCCTGGCAGCCTTCTTTTTCCATGTAATTTATAAAGACATCCCGGGTTCAGCTTCGTTTTGTTCTTCAGCTGGGGCTTGTGCAGAACTTGCCCCCCCCCCCGAAAAACCCCCCTCCTGTTGCACGAGGCATCCTCTCCTTCCGCTTCTCCTCCCCGCCCCGGGGCTGTGTTTATGTGGCTTCCAGCCTGCCAATTCCTCCCAGTCTCTGCAAAAGTTATTTTGGAGTTGCTTTAGGAAGAGCTGCTTGGCTCTGTTGCTGTTTTTGTGGTCACGGTTGGCGGAGTGGGCCGCTTGCCAGCCAATTGGCGTGACCTGCAGTTAAGCGAGAACCCTGGAGGGTGGAAGGGGGAGTGGTGGGCAAATTTGGCTGCGGCGCCTGTTTATATTATGTTCGGAGCTCCCTGTACTGTTCGCGAAGGAAGTCCAGCTTCTCCCAGGGAACACACACGCCCCGCTCTCGGAAATTCGGTGACATCACCGTAGGGGCTGGGTGCTAACATGCACAAATGTGGGTGTTCCATTTTAAGCCTCATGTGCGCCTCTCCTTCTCTGGAGATAAGATGAATAAAACTTCATTCGCATCAGCCAATGGCCATAGCAACAGTAAAACATTGCAGTATACGCAGAAAAGGAAATCTGATATAAAAGCGCAATTTAAAGTCCTGAATCAGCTGTCAGTTAGTGGCCCTTACTCTGCCCCTGCTATGCACCTAGCAACCTTTGCTGTTCTCTGCTCATTTTGATCTGATAAAAGAAAGGACATTGTGGCAGTGGTTGAGCGCCCTGGGATGGTTAGTACGAGTGGGGTGATGATCTCGTTCCTCAGGTCTTTGTAGAGAGTACAGGACAGGAGGACGTGTGCTGCGGTTTCGGTGCTCCCATCTCTACAGGGGCAAAGACGTTTCTGAGGCGGGATCTTTTGGAATCGACCCTCAAGTACCGCAGATGGCAAAACATCTAGTCTTGCAAGTGTAAAAGCACGTCTGTATTTTGGGATGGGACGCGGGTGGGGCTGTGGGTTAAACCACAGAGCCTAGGACTTGCCGATCAGAAGTTTGGCGGTTCGAATCCCCGTGACAGGGTGAGCTCCCGTTGCTCGGTCCCTGCTCCTGCCAACCTAGCAGTTCGAAAGTACATCAAAGTGCAAGTAGATAAATAGGTACCGCTTCAGCGGGAAGGTAAACGGCGTTTCCGTGCACTGCTCTGGTTTGCCAGAAGCTAGTCATGCTGGCCACATGACCCGGAAGCTGTACGCTGGCTCCATCGGCCAGTAAAGCGAGATGAGCGCCGCAACCCAAGTTGGCTACAACTGGACCTAATGGTGAGGGGTTCCTTTACCTTTACCTATTTTGGGATAAGTTTGTGCAGATATGGGGCCAGAGAATCAAAATGGAGAGGTGGAAACTGAACATACCAAAGGCAGAATTTCCTTATAGCGGCCAGGTTGTTCACATTGACCAGTTAGTCTGTTTGCTTTAGTGGGGCCCATAGTGAGCAGGTGTTGTGGGGATAGGCCACAAGAGGGAAGTTTTGGATAAATGGTTTTAAGCCAGGCACTTTTATGGGAGTCTTGTTATACTAGGGATAGTAAACCGGGGGGATTTGAGTTTAGGTGAAGCCAGAAGTTAAGAGTTCTTTGCCAAGTCAGTACTTCTATTGAAGGGAGACTTGCCTCCAGTCTCAATGATGCATTTGGGATGCATGGCGGTACAGAAAAAATCTGCCTTAGAAACTTTGATTGAACAGTTTCCAGAGTGCTAAGGTGCCTTCTCTGGAGGTGGTGCTTGTTTCTAAAGGCAAATGTGGAATCAGATTGTTTGGGTTGCGTGTTGTGGGAGAGACCGGTTCAGAGGAGGCTAAGACAAAGCTGGAAAGTCAGGGTTGTGGTGGGGACAGGACATAAAAACAAAGGGATTTTTGGGGGGAGGTGGAATCTGCAGAGTGCAAAATCTCCTGAGAACGTAATTCACGGGTAGGCAAACTAAGGCCCGGGGGCCGGATCCGGCCGAATCGCCTTCTAAATCTGGACCTCGGATGGTCCGGGAATCAGCGTGTTTTTACATGAGTGGAATGTGTCCTTTTATTTAAAGTGCATCTCTGGGTTATTTGTGGGGCCTGCCTTGTGTTTTTACATGAGCAAAATGTGTGATTTTATTTAAAATGCATGTCTGGGTTGTTTGTGGGCCATAGGAATTTGTTCATTCTCCCCCTCGCCAACTATAGTCCGGCCCCCCCAAAAGGTCTGAGGGACAGTGGACCGGCCCCCTGCTGAAAAAGTTTGCTGGTCCCTGCGGCCTTAATCCCTTTGCCTGTGCTGTTTGCACATCTCAACATATCAATGTTTTGTTGAATTTCTGTTTTTAAGCAATTGTTCTGTAAGCTGAAAGGGAGGGACCAGTTGGTTGATAAACCAGAGGATAAATATGTATTGTGTATAAACATTGTTTTGTGATTTATTTATTTATTTAAAAAACCCATAATACAGAAAACATCATCCTTGAGGGCTAGAAAAGTGTTAATTCCAGGAACAGCAGTTTTTCACTTGCATGAAGGCCACTCCTAGGAGCATTTGTTGTAGTAGTAGTAGTAGTAGTAATAATAATAATAATAATAATAATAATAATAATAATAATAATAATAATAATATATTTTATTTATACCCCACCCTTCCCGGTTCAGAAAACCATAGATGGCTCTAAGGCAGCTTTTGCCCAGCAGTGAGCAGCTGTTGCAAGTTCTGTACAGGTATTTATGCTGGAAGTTGCTCTTCTTGACAATGTGTTGTTGTTGTGTTTCCTCCCCTCTGTCCTGCAGAAAGTTGTCTGAAAAGGCGGGGATTGACGAGGTCATAGCGGCTGCAGTCCTCACGAGCCTCTCCACCAGCCCGGTTGTGCTTAACAACCCACCCAACGGTTTCAGCGCAGGTATTGCAAAGACACTGGGAGAAGAGGGGTGGTTGGGCTTTGAGATGAGCAATGCCTGCTTCCTAATATTGTCCCAGATAATTTTAGAAGGTATCTCTACCCCATTTGGGTTTCTGCAACATGTCACGTTTTACAGTTTACAGCACATGCATGGCCAACTTTCTCTTGATCCACTGTGCCGTGTCTTCCAAACGATTTATATTTAAAATACTATAGATATAGATACATACACTGCTTGATTGTAAAAAAACAAGCAAACCCTCAAATCAGTTTGCAAAAAAGATAAAACAATAAAATGGTAACTAAGAAAAGGTAACAAAAGAAGAAAGCTTAAATAGTCTAAAAACACATGAAAAGTCGCATCAACTTTCTGAACATCTAGATTGGTAAAGGTAAAGGGACCCCTGACCATTAGGTCCAGTCGTGACCGACTCTGGGGTTGCGGCGCTCATCTCTCTTTACTGGCCGAGGGAGTCAGCGTCCAGCTTCCGGGTCATGTGGCCAGCATGACTAAGCCGCTTCTGGTGAACCAGAGCAGCACATGGAAACGCTGTTTACCTTCCCGCTGGAGCAGTACCTATTTATCTACTTACACTTCGATGTGCTTTCGAATTGCTAGGTTGGCAGGAGCAGGGACCGAGCAATGGGAGCTCACTCAGTTGCGGGGATTCAAACCGCCGACCTTCTGATCTGCAAGTCCTAGGCTCTGTGGTTTAACCCACAGCACCACCCGCATCCCTCCGAACATCTAGATAGCAGGTGCCAAAAAGAGCAGTTAGGGAATCCTAAAGTTTAGGTGCTGCCACACCAAAAGACTGAGTTGTTATGAATGCACTTGTAACAGTGCCAACTTTGATTGAAGTGGTCAAGTGGGCGCATATGGGCAAGGCGATTTTGTAGGCAAACAAGTTGTCACTTGTTGACACCCATCTGTCTTAAGAGACAATGAAGTGCACCTCTGGTGCAAGTCAGATTGCACCAAAACGACCTCCCTGGAGCGCAAAGCCTGAGCAGTTGCCCTCATGGCCTTGCTGATGGGGTCCAAAGGAATCACTACAATACAATACAATACAATACAATACAATACAATACAATACAATACAATACAAGTTGTCAAACAAGGCTTTGTATACCTTGAAAGTCCAATGCTGTAAAGAAAAATATTGCATAGGAACCTGGAATGTAAGAACCATGAACCTGGGTAAGTTGGAGGTGGTCAAAAATGAGATGGCAAGAATAAATATTGACATCCTGGGCATCAGTGAACTAAAATGGACGGGAATGGGTGAATTCAGTTCGGATGACCATCATATCTACTACTGAGGGCAAGAAACCCGTAAAAGAAATGGAGTGGCCCTCATAGTCAACAAAAGAGTGGCGAAAGCTGTACTGGGATGCAATCTCAAAAATGATAGAATGATCTCGATACGAATCCAAGGCAGACCTTTTAACATCACAGTAATCCAAGTTTATGCACCAACTACTTGTGCTGAAGAAACTGAAATTGACCAATTCTATGAAGACTTACAAGACCTTATAGAAGTGACACCAAAGAAGGATGTTCTTCTCATTATAGGGGATTGGAATGCTAAAGTAGGGAGTCAAGAGATAAAAGGAACAACTGGCAAGTTTGGAGATCAAAACGAAGCAGGGCAAAGGCTAATAGAGTTCTGTCAAGAGAACAAGCTGGTCATCACAAACACACTTTTCCAACAACACAAGAGACGACTCTACACGTGGACATCACCAGATGGGCAGCATCGAAATCAGATTGATTATATTCTCTGCAGCCAAAGATGGAGAAGCTCTATACAGTCAGCAAAAACAAGACGTGGAGCTGACTGTGGCTCAGATCATCAGCTTCTTATAGCAAAATTCAAGCTTAAACTGAAGAAAGTAGGAAAAACCACTGGGCCGGTAAGATACAATCTAAGTCAAATCCCTTATGAATACACAGTGGAAGTGAGGAACAGGTTTAAGGATTTAGATTTGGTGGACAGAATGCCTGAAGAACTATGGTTGGAGGCTCGTAACATTGTACAGGAGGCAGCAACGAAAACCATCCCAATGAAAAGGAAATGCCAGAAAGCAAAGTGGCTGTCCAATGAGGCCTTACAAATAGCGGGGGAGAGAAGGCAAGCAAAATGCGAGGGAGATGGTGAAAGATACAGGAAATTGAATGCAGATTTCCAAAGAATAGCAAGGAGAGACAAGAAGACCTTCTTAAACGAGCAATGCAAAGAAATAGAGGAAAGCAATAGAATGGGAAGAACCAGAGATCTGTTCAAGAAAATTGGAGATATGAAAGGAACATTTCGTACAAAGATTTCCATAATAAAGGACAAAAGTGGAAAGGACCTAACAGAAGCAGAAGACATCAAGAAGAGGTGGCAAGAATACACAGAGGAATTATACCAGAAAGAAATGGATGTCTCGTATACCCCAGGTAGTGTGGTTGCTGACCTTGAGCCAGACATCCTGGAAAGTGAAGTCAAATGGGCCTTAGAAAGCACTGCAAATAACAAGGCCAGTGGAAGTGATGGTATTCCAGCTGAACTATTTAAAATTTTAAAAGATGATGCTGTTAAGGTGCTACACTCAATATGCCAGCAAGTTTGGAAAACTCAGCAGTGGCCAGAAGATTGGAGAAGATCAGTCTACATCCCAATCCCAAAGAAGGGCAGTGCCAAAGAATGCTCCAGCTACCGCACAATTGCACTCATTTCACACGCTAGCAAGGTTATGCTTAAAATTCTACAAGGAAGGCTCAAGCAGTATGTGGACCAAGAACTCCCAGAAGTGCAAGCTGGATTTAGAAGAGGCAGAGGAACCAGAGACCAAATTGCAAACATGCGCTGGATTATGGAGAAAGCTAGAGAGTTCCAGAAAGACATCTACTTCTGCTTCATTGACTATGCAAAAGCCTTTGACTGTGTCGACCACGGCAAACTATGGCAAGTTCTTAAAGAAATGGGAGTGCCAGATCACCTCATCTGTCTCCTGAGAAATCTCTATGTGGGACAAGAAGCTAGAGTTAGAACTGGATATGGAACAACGGATTGGTTCAAAATTGGGAAAGGAGTACGACAAGGCTGTATTTTGTCTCCCTGCTTATTTAACTTATATGCAGAATTCATCATGCGAAAGGCTGGGCTGGATGAATCCCTAGCCGGAATTAAGATTGCCGGAAGAAATATCAACAACCTCAGATATGCAGATGACACAACCTTGATGGCAGAAAGTGAGGAGGAATTAAAGAACCTTTTAATGAGGGTGAAAGAGGAGAGCGCAAAATATGGTCTGAAGCTCAACATCAAAAAAACGAAGATCATGGCCACTGGTGCCATCACCTCCTGGCAAATAGAAGGAGAAGAAATGGAGGCAGTGAGAGATTTTACTTTCTTGGGCTCAATGATCACTGCAGATGGTGACAGCAGCCACGAAATTAAAAGACGCCTGCTTCTTGGGAGAAGGGCAATGACAGGCCTAGACAGCATCTTGAGAAGTAGAGACATCACCTTGCCAACAAAGGTTCGTATAGTTAAAGCTATGGTTTTCCCAGTAGTGATGTATGGAAGTGAGAGCTGGACCATAAAGAAGGCTGATCGCCGAAGAATTGATGCTTTTGAATTATGGTGCTGGAGGAGACTCTTGAAAGTCCCATGGACTGCAAGAAGATCAAACCTCTCCATACTGAAGGAAATCAACCCTGAGTGCTCACTGGAAGGACAGATTGTGAAGCTGAGGCTCCAGTACTTTGGCCACCTCATGAGAAGAGAAGACTCCCTGGAGAAGACCCTGATGTTGGGAAAGATGGAGGGCACAAGGAGAAGGGGACGACAGAGGACGAGATGGTTGGATAGTGTTTTCGAGGTTACCAGCATGAGTTTGACCAAACTGCGGGAGGCAGTGGAGGACAGAGGTGCCTGGCGTTCTCTGGTCCATGGGGTCACGAAGAGTCGGACACGACTAAACGACTAAACAACAACAACAACATACCTTGATCCTAGCCTGGTAGCAAATCGGCTAGCAGTACAGATCTCTGAGTCCAAGTGTTATATGCTGACAATGCCTCACTTCTGTCAGCAATTGGGCTGCAGCATTCTGCAATACTTGCAGCTTGCGTAGCAATTTTTTTTTTTTTTTTTTACTGTTTAAGCTGCCACGGGAACATTTGGGGTGTCTGGCAGAAAGCCCTGTTCCATGCCAAGCTCTTTGCACCCCTAGCTTAGCCTTGTTCACCAGGGTCTCCACTTGCATAATAACAATAACAATAATAAATTATTATTTATACCCTGCCCATCTGGCTGGGTTTCCCCAGCTACTCTGGGTAGCTCCCAACAGAATATTAAAAACACAATAAAACATCAAACATTAAAAACCTCTCTAAACAGGGCTGCCTTCAGATGTCTTCTAAAAGTCAGATAGTTGTTTATTTCCTGGACATCTGTTGGGAGGGCGTTCCACAGGGCGGGTGCCACTACCGAGAAGGCCCTCTGCCTGGTTCCCTGTAACTTCACTTCTCGCAGTGAGGGAACCGCCAGAAGGCCCTCGGAGCCGGACCTCAGTGTCTGGGCTGAACGATGGGGGTGGAGACGCTCCTTCAGGTATACTGGACCAAGGCCATTTAGGGCTTTAAAGGTCAGTAAATTGTGCTTGGAAATGTACTGGGATGGAGCATGGAAAGAGGTGTGCGTAGCTCTGACTTTTGCATGTTTGGAATGAAACCTGCTTCATTGACTGCCCTGCTTGCTCGTCACTCTGGCCCTGCTGGCACCCGGCCCTCGGAAGGTCCCGCACAAGGAGCTGTGGCCCTCGGAATGAAAATAGTTCTGACACCTGGTTTGTTTTAGTTGCTCCAAGGTGTTTTAGGCATGCTTGGGGTGGTGTGCAGGTCTTTTTTTTCTACCCCGCGGCAGAAACCAACGGTGATGTTTGGAAGGAAGTCCCGGCCATGTCCTCCAGCTGCAGCAGCAGCAGTAACAACAGCGGCGACTGGAGCTGGGACCCTCCCAGTGACCTCTCCACCCCCTCGACGCCGTCTCCACCGCTGTCCACGGAGGCTCCCACCAGCTTCCTTCCCTCGCTGCAGTCGGAGCTGGAGGAGACCGAGGCGACACACTTCCTGTTTGGTGACCCCATCCCCAGGAAGAGGAAGGTGAGAGAGTGGGGCAAGGGGGGGCATCTTGGGAAAGAATCGTAGAATTGGAAGGGACCCCAAAGGACTACCGTATTTTTCGCTCTACAGTCATACCTCGAGTTGAATGTGCTTTGGGTTGAGTGCGTTCAAGTTGCGCTCCGCGGCAACCCAGAAACAACGGAGTGCATCACTTCCGGGTTTCGCCGCTCGCGCATACGCAGACGCTCAAAATGACGTCACACGCATGCGCGGCAGTGGTGAAACGCGGCACGTGCAGACGCACTGTCGCATCTTGCGTTCCGCTCAGGATGCAAACGGGGCTCCAGAACGGATCCCATTCGCATCCCGAGGTACCACTGCATAAGACACATCCAACCATAAGACGCACCTAGTTTTTAGAGGAGGAAAACAATAAAAAAAAAAATACTCTGAATCAAATGTTGTAAGGGCATCCCATCAGTCCCTTCTCACTCCTCCTGGAAAAGCCAGTGCGGCTCTTTAAAGGGAGCGCTGAGCAGAGCCTCCCGCCTGCATTCGCTCCATAAGATGCACACACATTTCCCCTTACTTTGTTGAGACTCCAAGATGGTCTTAAAAATGGTCCTTTCTCCCGTTTCTTACAGAACTCCACCAAGGTGATGTTCAAGTGCTTGTGGAAGAACTGTGGGAAGGTGTTGAGCAGTTCGTCTGGGATGCAGAAACACATCAGGACCATCCACCTGGGGTAGGTTTGGGCACCCTGGTCGGGCCTGGTGGGCCCGTTCAGTTGCTGGCACCGTGGGCAGGTTGGGATTGCAGTGGGGAGAAATGTTGACATGTTGCATGCTTAAACCCATTTTTGGAACTGGGAAGATGAAGAGGGGAAATGTTATGTGTGTAAAGGTAAAGGGACCCCTGACCATTAGGTCCAGTCGTAACCGACTCTGGGGTTGCGGCGCTCATCTTGCTTTATTGGCCGAGGGAGCCGGCGTACAGCTTCCGGGTTGTGTGGCCAGCATGACTAAGCCGCTTCTGGCGAAACCAGAGCAGCACACGGAAACGCTGTGTACCTTCCTGTCGGAGTGGTACCTATTTATCTACTTGCATTTTGACGTGCTTTTGAACTGCTAGGTGTGCAGGAGCTGGGACAGAGCAATGGGAGCTCACCCTGTCGCAGTGATTTGAACCGCCAACCTTCTGATTGGCAAGCCCTAGGCTCTGTGGTTTAACCCATGGGGTCACAAAGAGTCGGACACGACTAAACAACAACAACAAGAAGGAAATAATCTTTCTTCAGTTCCAGTGGCTACTGATAGCCCCCCTCCATTTATATTTTTTTTACTTCCGCCAGGAGGAAAGCTGACCTGGATCAGAGCGATGGGGAGGAAGACTTCTACTACACGGAGCTGGACGTCAATGTGGATTCCTTGACGGACGGCCTGTCCAGCCTGACCCCCGTCTCCCCCACCTCCTCCGTGCCCCCAGCATTTCCCTCCTTGGAGGAGCTGCAGCCAGCGCCGGGGCCTCCTTCATTCAGTCCAGACATTTCTGCGGCGCCCCACCTGAGCCAGCCGACGCACATGGCCATCCTCAGCCAATCGGCGCCCACGAGCGTCTGCCACATTCAAGCCGACCATGCGTACCAGGTGGGCTCTCCGCATTGGAGCACTGGCTGGGGCAGGGGCGAGGAGCCTTTTTCAGTTTGGGGTCTGCATCAACTCATGTGGCAAAGCGGGACAGAGTAATGAATAGGACTCTTAGCGTTGCACCATAGATTATGTTCTAGCTGTGCAAAAGTCAGAGGCTTCTACGTGAAACACGTCTCTCTATAATGCTTCCAGGCAAGCAGGATTACCGTATTTTTTGCTCTATTAAGACTCACTTTTTTCCTCCTAAAAAGTAAGGGGAAATGTGTGTGCATCTTATGGAGCAAATGCAGGCTGCGCAGCTATCCCAGAAGCCAGAACAGCAAGAGGGATCGCTACTTTCACTGCGCAGCGATCCCTCTTGCTGTTCTGGCTTCTGAGATTCAGAATATTTTTTTTCTTGTTTTCCTCCTCCAAAAACTAGGTGCGTCTTATCGTCTGGTGTGTCTTATAGAGCAAAAAATACGGTATTTGTTGCAATTGTATCTCACCTTTGCTCAAGGCAGCCTGCATACTCTTCTCGTGTTTTACCCTCAAAATAACAACTCTGTGAGGTAGGCTAGGCTGGGAGTGAACGAATGGCCCAAGGCCACCCAGCGAGCTTCACGACTGAGCGGGGATTCGAACCCAGGCCTCCCAGGGTCCTAGGCCAGTACTCTAACCACCATGCTGTCACCACTGGCTGTCAACAGTGCATTAAGCACTCAGACAGGTTGTGGCCCCTGGGGAGAGGAAAGGGCTGCAGAGAGAAATCGGGGGTGGGGGGCAGCAATTGGCCCACCCCGGCCGGACGTGGCCCACCCCTGGTTTAGTGGGGGTGGGATAGGAATCGCTGGAGGAAATGCTCACTGAATAAGGATGGCTCAGGAGCCCCGATAAGGGGCAGAACCAGGTTTTCCTGTGCCCCCCACCCCCCAACCCTCAAAATGGGTGACCTGCTGGTTTCTAAAAACAAAACAAGAAATGCCACTTTGCTTTGATTTCCAGGCGACGGGTCCTGCTGGCGTGCTGGCCGATCTGAAAGCGCCACCCACTGGAATGGAAATCAGCATATCATGGCAGCAGCCAACCTTTTTTCCACCTTTGCCCCCTGTCCTTTTTAAAAGCCCCCCGGTAAGTAACCCAGAGGGCCACGCTCGCCCCCTCCCCTCTGCCAGTGTTGTGTAGCGGTTAGAGTGTTGTACTGTTCGAATCCCCTGCTCAGCCATGAAGCTCTCGCTGGCCATTGTTAGCTTGGGTTGGGCCAGCCACCGTCTCTCAGCCTAACCTACCTCTTAGGGTCGTTGTTGCGATGGGCGGGGGGGAAACGGTGTACACCGATTTGAACTCCTTAGAAGAACAGGTGGTATATGAAGGTAATAAATATAAAAAGGGACGGCCATCTGCCATCGATGCTTTAGCTGAGATTCCTGCACGGCAGGGGGTTGGATTAGATGACCCTCGGGGTCCCTTCCAACCCCACAATTATTTGAAATGAATAAATAAATGTGGCTGCTGGCTACAGAGATCCATTGGTGTAGTCACCGCCCATCATTGATTGAAGTTGAATCCTGACAAGACAGAAGTACTGTTTTTTGAGGACAGGAGGCGGGCGGGTGTGGAGGACCCCCCCTATCCTGGATGGGGTAACTGTGCCCCTGAAGGACCAGGTGTGCAGCCTGGGAGTCATTTTGGACTCACAGCTGTCCATGGAGGCGCAGGTCCATTCTGTGTCCAGGGAAGCTGTTTACCAGCTCCATCTGGTACGCAGGATGAGACCCTACCTGCCCGCAGACTGTCTCGCCAGAGTGGTGCATGCTCTAGTTACCTCCTTCTTGGACTACTGCAATGCACTCTATGTGGGGCTACCTTAGAAGGGGCCCGGAAACTACAACTAATCCAGAATGCGGCAGCTAGACTGGTGACTGGGAGCGGCCGCCGAGACCACTTAACACCGGTCTTGAAAGACCTACATTGGCTCCCAGTACGTTTCCGAGCACAATTCAAAGTGTTGATGCTGACCTTTAAAGCCCTAAACAGCCTTGGTCCAGTATACCTGAAGGAGCGTCTCCACCCCCATCGTTCAGCCCGGACACTGAGATCCAGCACCGAGGGCCTTCTGGCGGTTCCCTCACTGTGAGAAGCCAAGTTACAGGGAACCGGGCAGAGGGCCTTCTCGGTGGTGGTGCCCGCCCTGTGGAATGCCCTCCCACCTGATGTCAAACAGAATAACAACTACCAGACTTTTAGAAGGTATCTGAAGGCACCCCTCTGTAGGGAAGCTTTTAATGTTTAACAGACTACAGTATTTTAATACTTTGTTGGAAGCCGCCCAGAGTGGCTGGGGAAAACCAGCCAGATGGGTGGGGTATACATAATAAATTATTATTATTATTATTATTATTATTATTGCCTCTAATTAAGATGCCTCTCATGGGTGGGTATGTCTTTGGCAACAGAAGATGCAGCTGTCCCATGTTAGTCTCTGAACATAAGACGAGCGCTGCAGGATGAGGCCAGTGGCCCATCTAATCCAGCATTCTCTTCTCACAGTGGCCGACCACAGGCCTGTGGGAAAGCTGCAAGCAGGATTCGAACACAAGCCCTCTCCTCTCCGGTGGTTTCCAGCAACTTTTATTCAGAAGCATTGCTGTCTCTGACTGTGGAGGCAGAGCGTAGCTATCAGGACTAGCAGCCTTCGATAGCTGTCTCCTCCTCTGCTGCTGCTGTTGCCCCCCAGGGCCCAGAGTTGTATCACTGCTGCTCCGATTGCTGCACAGTTAGGGCATGATGCACAAAAGTAATATTTTTTCTCCTTTCCCTCCCCCCAGGGCTGCCTAACCCCTATCCGGCCTGCTGACATAGGAGAAAAGCGCCCACAGGTCCCTCCTGTGCCCGCTGCCAAGGGGCACCCATCAGTGCCCTCTTCCATGCCAAAGCCTGCCACGGGCACAAGGTGAGTTGGCCAGCTGGTGCTCTTCCTTACGTCTCCATCCACCATTTGGTGTCTCTGTTTTGAAAATAGAACGGAAATTTGCATCTATCCCCCTCTTAAAAGGTTTTGGTTTTCACACTAGTCTGTTCAGGCTCTGCCTGTGCCTCAAGAAACTCATTTTAAAATCTAGGGTGGGGGTGAATTTAAGGGGAAAGGAGTTGTTTCTCGCATACTGTACATTGAAACTTGCAGGTGTGCCTCTGGAGTAGAACAAGCACCATTTGACACTTGAGGTGCTTCCAGAGAGAGAAAGCCGAGCCATGCCCAACTGAGGTCTGTTCTGCTTTAAGCTGTCCGTGAAATAGCAACTTTCCTTCCAGACTTGGAGGACCACATAAGCTCCTGTAGGCAGTCCACCTTTTCCTATTCCCAGATGTGTTGGGGTTTTCACTGGGGCTATGGGGTGGGAGGAAAGGGTTAAATACTTCTGGACACCCACCCACGCCAACCCCTCTCACTCCATCCTGTGCTTGTGACCATGCACCCCGTGATGCAGTTTGGGTGTGTGTGAAAAGAAACCTGCAATAAAAGCAGCGCTGTTTGGAAAGTGAAGGGTTAAAGTGATGGAGTCGATTCCTAGAGAGAGGAAACAGGCCACTTGCCATCTTCTGCTGGCAAAAAGTGCTCAGCTATTCCATTATGTGTTTTTTAAACTAGAGAGAGTCATGGGCGAGGGAAAGGTCCGATTTTCTGCGTTCTGGAGAAAACCAGAAGGCAAAACAGGAGAGGAGCATGCTTTGCTTGCAGATGTCCTGTAAAATAAAATTTAAAAAGTGAACAAAGCCAGTCTCTTCCACTGTAGATGTCCCTTGTAGATGCAGCCTTGAATGCTTTTCGGTTTTGCTTCTTGGATAGATACATCTATAAGGATTACATCTCACCTTGGCCAAACAGAAGCACATTCTCTTCTCTGTTATGTCCCACCATCTGTGTCTCTCTGCTTGCCCTTGGATGAAGAGATGTTGGTCATGCACAGGCCAGCCAATCTGTCCATTTAGCTCCAACTCAGGTCCAGCTCCGAGGGCCTTCTGGCAGTTCCCTCCTTGCAAGAAGTGAGGTTGCAGGGAAACAGGCAGAGGGCCTTCTCGGTAGTGGCACCCGCCCTGTGGGACGCCCTACCACCAGATATCAAGGAAATAAACAACTATCTGACTTTTAGAAGACATCTGAAGGCAGCCCTGTTTAGGGAAGTTTTTAATGTTTGAAGTTTTATTCTTTTTTCAATGTTCTGTTGAAAGCTGCCCAGAGTGGCTGGGGGAACCCAGTCCGATGGGTGGGGTAGAAATAATAATAATAATAATATATATTGGAGTGTGGCCTTCCTACATCACTTGCTAACTGATCCTTCCTCTAAGCTGAAGTTGCCTGGGGTCGGCCCTAGGATCTCCTACCTTAGAGAAGTGGGTGTTTGGCCAAGGCTTGACCTCTCCTGCTTCCTGTGCTCTAAACCGGCGGCTGTTCGACCTAGCTTATGGTCTGTGTGTGTGGTTTGGGAGCTGCACGGTCACGGGGAGGGGGGGGGAGAATGCTGTCCAGGGTTGTAAAGACTGCAGAGAGAATAACTGGGTGCACTATTCCCACCTTGGATCAAATCTATGCTTCCAGGTGCCATAAGAAAGCTGCAGAGATAGCGCAGTATAGGGCGCACCCCGGAAATGATCCCTTTCAGCTTCTGCCTTCTGGAAGAAGGTACAGGGTTATAAAGACTAGGACTAGCAGCCTTAGAAATAGTTTCTATCCAAACGTGATTTTGGTTTTAAACGCAGTGTAAGGTAGTCTCTATGGGAGTAAAGGAAAAAGGACCCCTGACCATTAGATCCAGTCGTGGCTGACTCTGGGGTTGCGGCGTTCATCTCGCTTTATTGGCTGAGGGAGCCGGCGTACAGCTTCCAGGTCATGTGGCTAGCATGACGAAGCCGCTTCTGGTGAACCAGAGCAGTGCACGGAAATGCCGTTTACCTTCCCTCCGGAGTGGTACCTATTTATCTACTTGCACTTTGACGTGCTTTCAAACTGCTAGGTTGGCAGGAGCAGGGGCTGAGCAACGGGAGCTCACCCCGTTGCGGGGATTCGAACCGCCGACCTTCTGATTGGCAAGTCCTAGGCTCTGTGGTTTTACCCGCAGCGCCGGAGTATATTGTATTTAATTATGGGGTATCAGAGTTTTTTGGGGGGCTAACCAAGCTGGGATAGCCGGCTTGTTGGTTTTGAATGTCTGATGTCGATTTTTTCAATTTCGTTGTTCTGTATGGGACAATGACAATAATCGTATCGTATCGACCTGTCCGCACAGGCGGCAGCTCCTCCTCTCTCCCTCTCCCTCAACGGCCTTTTCCTCTCTGCCTCTTTGCAGGAAGCCTCGTGGCGAGGCCAAGAAGTGCCGCAAGGTGTATGGGATGGAGAACCGAAACATGTGGTGCACGGCCTGTCGCTGGAAGAAGGCCTGCCAGCGGTTTGTCGACTGAGCCGAGTCCCCCTGCGGCCCAGCTCCGGGGAGGCCGCCCGCCTGGGCTCTTCCCCCTTCTTGTCGCGCGATTTGCACTTCTGTGCCTTCCAGCCTGACCTTCCTGGCCGTCCGCCCCCCTTCCTGGCAGCACCTCCCTCTCCCCGCCCCCCGGCCCCCACCCAAGGTGGGGACTCACATCTGTGCCTTGGCTCAGGAAAAAGGAGAGTCTGCTGCGGACGGTGGCAGTGTAGCTTTGCAAGGAAGGAACCCCTGCCTTTCCCAAGATGTGCACGGCCCAGGCAGGCTCTCTCGACCCCCATAATAGGAACACTCTGATGCTTTCCCCCCCTAACCTTTTTTTTTTAAAAAAAAATACCTGCCACCAACCTTCCTTGGCCAAATGGCAGCTTTTCCCACATCCGCACATGTGAAGATCGAGCCTTTTTTTCTGTTGGGGGGTGTGTGTTTCTGTTTGAAATAAGCTATTTCTTTTCCTTCTCCCCATATCCTTGCCTCCTCCCCTTTGTAGCCTTAAGGTCAGGGGTGGGGAGGCTGTAGCCTCCCAGAAGATGCTCAGCTGCAGCTCCCAACATCCCTGGCCGGGGCTGATGGGAGTTGGAGTCCAGCAGTCCTTGGAGAGGGTTCCCCACCCCTGCTCTCTAGGGTCTGAGGTGGGGGGGGGCAGCCAGCAGTGCCCTGTGAGACGGCTGCCGAACCCAAAGAGCCAATTTGAGGCAGGCTGAGCCAATGGTAGCTCTTCCTGCCCTCCAGCGGAAAGGAGAACAAGTTTTTATCCCATGGCTAACGGAGAACAGAGACTTTTGCACCTGGGCTTTCCTCCTCTTCTCCTTGTGCATTTTCTGTTTCATTATTTTGCTTTGGTGAATCAGGCATTCGACAGAAAGGAAGATGCCCCAGTCTCCAGCACCTTCAGCTGTTTTCACGTATTGGTTGCAACACAATTTTCAGAAACAGAAAGGTGTTTTTGTCTGTTTTTGTATAGGTTTTGAAGGTAGCGAGTCTAATCTAGGACTCGCAGTTGCTGGGGGGGGGTTGAATCTGTAGGGTGTCCTCGGAGCCTGAGAAGTTTTATCTCCTCGTCTTCATTCACTACCTGCCTTCTCCCTTCCACCTCCACCCTCCAAGGCATGGTGAAGAAGGCTGTATTATAAGAAACGTCCAAACTTTTGCAACCTGGCTTAAGAATGGTCCCATGGTGGATTTGAAAACCTTGAGTCTCTTGCCAGAAATAAGCTATGCACGGGAAAAGGCAGCCTGCTCTCCCCCCCCCCCCCCACAAGAGCCGGAATGAATTTGCATTACAAGTTACTCTGACCACACAAAGGAACACTTCAACTTCTGTATGTGCAATCCCAGACTCTCTCGAATTTTGTGTGTGCCGTCAGGAAATCAGGAAATGGATCTGCAGCAGGTTTTGACTCGGGTGCCAGATGTGGGTGGCAAAGTTGAAATTTCAGTGACAAGATTCGCAGCTCCCTCCCACCCGACAATTCTGGCTCGAATTTGAATTTTGGAATCAGGATTTTCTGAGTTTTGTATTCGGAGGAAACTTGCCAAATGTCGAACATTGAGGTTTCATTTTGGTCTGTTTTTCCATCTCCCTTCCACCTTCTGAACTGCTGCGGCTTATTTTGGGGGGGAGTAATTGCCATTTTGTAGCTGTTCTTGGGGTGGGGTGGGGTCCGAACCAAGCAGTGGTGAGCTTGCTTGCACTTAAATGCACCAGATGCCAGAATGATGTGCTTTAAATGGAATTAGTCCAATGCACCTGTGTCACTGGACACACAGTGCAAAGGCATGACCTTTCCAGCCCCCCACCTCAAGCAGTCTCTTGGGTCTACCTTGCATTTGGGTGGGGAGGGGTCACTCTTGTGCAGTGGAAGTCCGCATTGCAGCTGTTTCCCAAACCTTTTTTTTTTTTAATTTGGGAAAGTGAACATTGATTTTTATTTTTTCTCAAGTATCGCACCTGTAAAACATGTTGATATTCTTACCCAAATTTCATCCACCTCCATAAATATTTAGCTTGGCTGTTAGAATCCCCCCCCCTTTTTTTTTGTTTTAGGAGCCAGGTCTTTATAACCAAACCAATCCCGTTAAGGTTTTAAATGTTTCACCCTTTGTTTTTGTTTTTTAATTATTATTTTCATGCCACACTTCAACCCCTGAGATGTTTCTTGTAGCTAAAATAGCTACTTGTCTGAAAGACAGACCTTGTAAAGTTTGGTAGCTATTAATGGGAATCCATGGTCCTCAGATAAAATCTGCTTTTAGCCAAAATGTACCCAGAGGGAACCGCGCTGAAACGACAAGCGGCGGCAGGAGTGCGTCTCCATTCTTGCGCCGCTGCCTTATTTCAGCGGCATTTGCACATGTGTTGCACATTTCCAAGGTGCTTGCGCCTGTCATCCTCATGCTTTGAAAATGAGGACGATCAGCTTTGGGAACCAGATTGCCGGGAAATGCCTCATTTGATCGCCACTCTTTGCACTACACCAAACTGCACAAGGATTTGAGGTTTTTTTTGGAGTATGATGTTCTTTAAGAAATCGAATGGTAGCAAAGTTTGCATTTTTAAGGCCTGCCGCCCCGTAATACACAAGGTGAACGTTAGGTGGTTCCAAAAGTTTGGCTTCCATTTTTGTAGAGGTAATGAACCTCACTCCCCAACCTGCAGCTTGCTCCCTCCCTCTCACTTTAAGCAAAACTGCACTGGCTAGTGAGAGAGGTAGTTCTTCTCTCTCCCCGCCACCCTCGCCCCCCATTTTTAAAAAAAGCTTTGCTGTGCAGTCTCTTGCCTGCAGTGGAACGGACAAAGTCCTCCCGAGTCGGCCACAATTGTTGTTAACTGTTGGAAGATAATCAGCCCTTTCCCCATAACCCCTATTCAAAGTGGCCTTTTCTAGACGAAGGCTGCGGTCCTTTGTGTGCTTATGTAGCAGTACGCCCTCTTGAGGGACTTGCTTCTGAGTAAGCAGTCAGATTGTGCTGCATGGCAAGCAACTGTGTGTGTGTTTGTGTGTATGTATGTGTTCAGGAAGCTTTATTTTATATATAAATATATATAAAAGCAGCTTTGGAATCTGTTAAAAAGTTCAGATTATTTTATTGTATGAAATCTTGGGTGCCCCCACCTTGGAGACATATTAGAGCGGCAGCTCTCCATTGAATGTAGACTTACTTCTGAGTAAGCGTGGGCAGGATTGCGCTCCAAGGGTCTGAGACTTGCTTGGAAGCACTTGCATGTGAACCCAGCTGAAGTGGATGGGACTTACCTCTGAGTAGACATGGTTAGAACATGAGACCAACCATAGATGTTCCCGTTCCAAGAGTATAAATTGGAGGTGTTGCTGGTACCTCTCTCATATATATATATATATATATATATATATATATATATATATATATATAAATAAAATATCCATGCACATGGGAAGTTTTAAAATCACGGCAGAGTAAATGCGAAGTTAGAATCTTCCTCACATGCTTGTTTTGTATAGCCAGGGAATTTTCTAACCTGGAACAGCAGCAATTCCCACTGTCTGCAGTAGCAAGCCACTATAAGTGCCAGCAGAAGACTGAAAAGAATCCTAGTCACATGACTTGGCTTGTCCAGGTATGAGCCCCCACCCTTCTCTGTTAAATAGACTGCCACCTTGTGGCTGGAGGTCAAGTATGGTATTGGGTTAAATCAGTGGTTTCCTTGCAGTTGTTCCTGCCGCAAGAAGCCAACTGAGATGAGGGCTTATCTCCACTTCCTCTCCCCCGGTTGCTCCCCCCCCCCCCCGAAAACCGCGCTCTAGTACTCAATTGAGCAAAATGCAATTGGGTTTCCTGCAGTTTGCTGTTGGTTGTGTTTTTCCCAGGGAAAGGAGAAGACAGTGGGGGAAACGGCTCAGAACCGTGCTTCCTAGGCATTGGAGAAGCTCAAGTGTAGACAAGCCCTGACACAGTTGCATGGAATTTGCATGTGATAGTTAATATGTATAGGAGCACAGACATGCTGACTTTCAGATTGGGGGATAGAGAGGAGTCCCACGGTCAGATGCAAAAGGCTTGGGATCCACCCCTGGAGGGAGGGCTTTTTGTCCTCAGAAGTTTCAGCAGAAGCAAAACACTTTCAAAACACAGCCGAGACGCCTCGAGCAGTTTACATTTCAACTGGGATATTCACAGTTTGAAATCTTACCTTAAATATTTATCGGTGGCATTTTAGCACATTGCTTCTAAATCACCGTAAGCCTTAAAAAAAGAGATAGAAAAACCCGTGCAAGTAATAAAAAGGAGGGGTGGGAGAGATCAGTGGTTGCCCTTTCTTCAAGTAAAATTTGCAGTGCCCAGCAGTGATATCCAGCTAACGTTGCATCTGTGCAAAGATTTAAACTTGTGCACTAGACTGCCCTCCTCTACACACCCTCCCGGCACACCATCCTAAATTTTCTCTGGGTGGTTGATGGTGGTGGGAACCCAGAGCATATTTAGGAGAGAGCATTGGGTGGGTGGGGGATCTATTGCACTAGTTGAAATCTGTGCGCTGATGGAGCAAGTTCCTTAGTTCTACTTTGTATACACCCCCTGTGCTGCCGGCAGTTAGAAAAGGCAGTCAAACATGCTGGGAGAATAATCTCTGGCTCTTGGCAGTGATGTGACCAACTATCGGATTCCCAAGTCGCGCTTGTTGCTGTGTATTAGATCACTTTCAAGAGAGTTTGCACAAATCTCAAGCCCCATTTTTTTTGCAGTAAGTGGCCAATATTTGTTGGATCTTGACAATGCCAGATACAGTTGGTGAAGTTTCCCCACTTGAATTCCCAGAATTAGGTTCTGCCCTGTGCATATCTTTTGGACCTTTTAAGATTTGAGTGGGATTATAGCCATTAACTAAATCCTCAAACATGCAATGTTTAAGGGCGGTCAGATAAAACAGAATAAAAGGGTCTTGGGGGAGTAGGTTGGGGGAAATACCAGGTTTTTGACTGGCATCCTATCTCTTAAAAACTCCCTGCAGGTAAAAAGCTAGCACAGCATAGAGCAGGGCTGCGTGAGATCCCTTCTCAATATGCTGAATTTCCACTTCCAGGGAGTTGTTTTACGAAGGGGTGCATTCAACTCCGGTTTCTACAAGCTGCTGCTTCTTGTGTAGGCTAAGTCTAGCATCCATCCAGGGCTTTTGTGATTCTGTAAATGCCATTTTAATGGCCAGACTGGTCTGGCCAAGACTGTGCCAGCCAGAAATGCCCTCTTCTTACTGGTCAAGAGCTGTTGGGTTAGATTAAGCCCTTGGTGGGGAGACGAGGGTGGCCGGTAATTTCCAAGTGGAGGTCAACACAGAGCTTGCAGTGCCTGGGATGTTCCTCTACCCTCCTTTTTGTGAGGGACTCTGGCTTCTCTGAGGAAAGGTTGTCATTCCGCAACCTGCCTGAACAGTTTCTTTGCCATTAGCAACTGCAAGCAGCAGAGAATGCATGTAAAAATTCCCCAGCATAAAGATGCTTTTAACTTGATTTATATTTATGGCCTTGTCTGTTCTGTACATTGCTTTGAATATCAATCTAGCAAAGCAAAACAACACATTAAAAAGTGGGACAGCTCACTGTTGGCAGGTGCAACAAAATTGGGTCAAATTGCCGGCTGGGCCTTGCATCAGTGGAATGTGGAACATGCCTGTTGGTTCTGGGAATCATCCCTGGCAGGGCTAGACTGTCTGTAAATGAGGATTGGACAGTGTGTCAACTTGATCATAATCTCAGATCAGAGGCAGCCGGCTTCAGAAGCCTTTTGTGGGTGTTAAGTGTTATTGCTGTATTCTGCTTTTCAGAGAATGGCCAGAAGGTGAGGAACTGATTTTGCCATAGTATCCCAAACCCCCCTCGGAGGTTGCAAGGCTCTGAGATTAAATTGGCACTTCCTTTTTGTAGCCGGGACATCTGCAGTTATGGAGAGTGTATACTTTTGACATTGAATGTATCTTCCCCATGTTTTGATGACTGTTTTTTTTTTAGGGCCACAGGCAGACAAATCCTTTTCTAGATCAAGAATCTCCCACCTGTGACACACAACTCAGCTAGGAGAGCTATGGTGCTATTAGCAAAACACAAACACTTTTTTTCTGTGTGTGTGTATAAAAATAGCAAGCTAAAACATTCCTAAGTGCTGCCACAGCAAGAAATGTATTTTGAAAAGCTTTTTTAAAAAAAACAACAACAAAAAACCAAGAGAAGAGGAGGAAACCAAACTAGGATTTTTGTTTTGCTACGGTTGGAAGGATATTTACACAGCCCAGAATGCGACAAACAGTTATCTTCTTTCCCTGCCCCCCCCCCCCCTTAAGGAACCTTTTCTTTCAGGATGTTCGAAGTGTGGAGGTGGCGCTTCTTGTATTGACTGTGTTTGCGTGTATGTCTGTATGTGTGTGCTGTGCTGTGCTCAGGTGACCTTTGGTATCAGAGGAAGCGTGCCAATCAAATTGAGACTTTTATCAGATATTCAGAGGGAAAAAAAGTTGTTGTTTTTCAAGAATATGCTTGTGTCTTGGTCTTTCTGGGTTTTGGGGTTATTTATTGCATGTATAGCCTGCCTTTTTCTCCAGGGAGCTCAAGGTGATGTATATGGTTTTCTGCCCTCCTTCGTTTAATCCCAAAAACAAACCTGCGAGGTATGTTAAGCTGAGAGGCAGCAATTGGCCCAAGAGCTGCATGGCCAAGTGGGGATTTGAACCCCAGGCCCTATTCCAATAGTCCAACCACTAAACCACACTGACCCTTTTGAAGTGGGAGACAACGGGTGGCTTTTATGGGAAGGGGGGCTCTTGTATGTAAATCACTTTCAAAAGTGTTTGTTCAGACCCAAAGACTTCTGCATCATCCTATCAGCAGCATTGAGGAGTGATTGGTAGATAGCTAATGGAAAAAGAATGGAGTCAGTCTCCAGGTTGACTCTAGTGGAGAGCTATCAGGTCTGCTTTGTTTATTCCCAGGTGGACATAGGCTAGACACCCTAATTCAGTTAATTTCAACATGAAGTTGCTAATATTTATTAAACTTCTGTGCCACCTTTCATCCAAAGACCACAGGGCAATTTACAATACAGTGGTACCTCAGGTTACATACGCTTCAGGTTACATACGCTTCAGGTTACAGACTCCGCTAACCCAGAAATAGTGCTTCAGGTTAAGAACTTTGCTTCAGTATGAGAACAAGAAATCGTGCTCCGGTGGTGCGGTGGCAGCAGGAGGCCCCATTAGCTAAAGTAGTGCTTCAGGTTAAGAACAGTTTCAGGTTAAGTACGGACCTCTGGAACGAATTAAGTACTTAACCTGAGGTACCACTGTACAACAATATAAAAAGGTAAAGGATATCTGGACAGTTAAGTCCAGTCAAAGGCGACTCTGGGGTTGCGGCGCCCATATTGCTTTCAGGCCGAGGGATCTGGCGTTTGTCCACAGACAGCTTTCCAGCTTTGTCCACAGACAGCTTTCCAGGTCATGTGGCCAGCAGGACTAAACCGCTTCCGGCGCAATGGAACACTGTGGTGGAAACCAGAGCTCACAGAAACGTTGTTTACCTTCCTGCCACAGTGGTACCTGTTTATCTACTTGTGCTGGTGTGCATTCGAACTGCAGGGTTGGCAGGAGCTAGGACAGAGCAATGGGAGCTCACCCCGTCGTGGGAATTCAAACTGCCAACCTTCTGATCGGCAAAGCCTAAGAGGCTCAGCGGTTTAGACCACAGCGCCACCTGCGTCCCTTCATAACAATATGTAGCATAGTAACAAACAATAACACGCATACCCCCATGCATAGTTTAAAAAGGCTAAGGATTGTTTAATTAGGCAGAGGCCTGGGAGGAGGAGAATGATTTCGCCAGGAGTCTCAAGATATGTAACAAAGGTGCCTGGCGAGGCTCCCTGGGGGGAGCATTCCATAAATGGGGGGCCACCACAGAAAAGGCTCGTTCTCATGTTGCCACCCTCTGGACCTCTTGTGGAAGAGGCACACACAGAAGGTCCTCACATGATGATCACAGGTTGGTTCGTATGCGGAGAGACTGAGAGATTGCAGTCCTGAGCTGCTTTAAGGCTTTTCATAGGTCAAAACCAGCCTTTGCCAACCTGCTGTCCCCTCCAGCCATTTTGGATTACAGTACCCATTTGCCCCAGTCGACACATCTGTGTGCCAAGTTAGCGAAAGCTGGTGTTTGCCAATGCCTCACTCTCAACAAGGGCCAACTGGGAAAGATTCGCTGTGTACGGTACTGCCAGCACTCAGGCTTGCCTCAATCTGCTTCACCCCTCCTGCGGTTTTGCAGAAGCAAAATACTGCAGCGCAAGCAGGGCGAACGTTTGCTTGCTTTGCACAATTGGCACACGTTGCAGAAGGAAGTTCTGCTGAACATCTGTCTCCCCCTAGCAGCAAAGGGTTAGATGTGCATCTGGAGGCAGACAGAAGGGCTGTGTGCATACAGTCGGGGAGTTGGTAATTGACAGTGGATTAGTGCACTTCTCTGACATAAACATGTACTAGACCTGTTTTAAGAGTATGGGAATGATGAGCTGCTCCTCTGGGTCAACAGTGCTCCCTGCACATAGAAAACTAGCACATCAGGAACAAGTGTTCTAGCTTTCTCCCTGACACTTTTCTATATAGGTTTTTTTTTGGGGGGGGGCATCTATTCCAGTGGATGCAGGTGGCGCTGTGGGTTAAAGCCTCAGCGCCTAGGGCTTGCCGATCGAAAGGTCGGCGGTTCGAATCCCTGCGGCGGGGTGCGCTTCCGCTGCTCGGTCCCAGCGCCTGCCAACCTAGCAGTTCGAAAGCACCTCCGGGTGCAAGTAGATAAATAGGGACCGCTTACCAGCGGGAAGGTAAACGGCGTTTCCGTGTGCGGCTCTGGCTCGCCAGAGCAGCGATGTCACGCTGGCCACGTGACCCGGAAGTGTCTCCGGACAGCGCTGGCCCCTGGCCTCTTAAGTGAGATGGGCGCACAACCCCAGAGTCTGTCAAGACTGGCCCGTACGGGCAGGGGTACCTTTACCTTTACCTTTACATCTATTCCAGTAGTATAGGATAGCTAGGCCTACATTGCACTCTCTTACTGAAACCTTGGTGCAGTCAAGCCTTCTGAAATTAGGTTCAGCCTTCTAAAATAAGGCGAGTAGAATGAAAGTGTCATGTATCCTCCTTTATACCCAGGGTGGTGGTGGGGTCATATTTTTAAAAATCAGATAAATGCCTTACTGTTAAAATATTTTTGAGTTATTCCTAAGGAAGTGGAAGAAAATGCTTTACAAATCCTTCATAATCAGCAGGCTGCTTTTTGTCAAGTTCTCTCCCCCCCCTCCCCAACAGCTTACAAAGCAAAATACACTTGAAATATCCCACAATGGGTCTCTCCCTCGCACCCTGTATTGACTATATTTCGCAGCCATGTTTGATTCCTTGTGCAGGGAGGGAAGCTATGGGAAGCAGCTTCATGGGCACAGCTCTCCGTGCTGAATCATGCCAAGACGGGGTTGTGGACGTTCAGCACTGGGCAGGGAATAGCACTGTTACACCCATGTTTTCAGTGCTGCATGTGAGTTTTCAAACCAAATTCTCCCCAACAGCCAGGGTCGAAAAGGGGGATTCTAATACTTAAAGAGACTTCAAGGTATTGGGTCTCTGTATTTATTAAATCACTTTGGATCCCTTTGAACATGATCTAGCTCCAGATACATATTTTGCTGTGCATATCAAATGTGTCGGAGACTGCTAAATCGTACAGCAGTTTTCCCATTTTCCACAAATGTACATGGCATACGACTATGTGGATATTGCAGGTTTTATTTCCACCCCTTTTCCAAATGACTTGTAAGATGGAATTCACATTTTTCACAGCTGCTGCAACATGTTCACTGAGTTACCCACTATGACACTAAGATCCCCTTTTTTTGGTTGGTCACCATGAGCTCAAGAACCAAGGGGTCAAGGGGTCATGGCTGCAAGCTTCTCCCTGTTGACAGTAGGGGGGGAAATGTATGTGCACACCTCCATCTGTCAGTTTTGGGGCTTGCAGGGGAATCAAGTACCGTATTTTTCGCTCCATAGGACGCACTTTTTCCGTCTTAAAATCTAAGGGGGAAAGTCTGTGCATCCTATGGAGCGAATGCAGGGGGAGGCAGGAAGGAAAAGCCCCCAAGAGCCACACACAAGCTTCGCTCTCGCGGGCTTTTCCCCAGGAGGGAGAAGGGACTGACACGGCCAGTCAGTCCCTTCTCCCTCCTCTAGAAAAGTCATGCACAACCTCTCCAGCCGGGAGGAGGCTGCGCAAGGCTAAAGAGGAAGCCAGGGCAGCGAGCGCGATCCATCCCGCTCGCTGCCCTGGCTTCCTCTTCAGCCTTGCGCGCCTCTCCTGCCTTGATTCCCCCCTCTAAAAACTAGGTGTGTCCTGTGGCCTGGTGCGTCCAATAGAGCAAAAAATACGGTATTCAGTTTGATCTCACACACATTTTTTTCTGCTATAGGAGTAGGTCCCCATACACTCCACCTGCCCTATCTGCAAATAGCTCAGGTCAAGAACAGGAAATTGTAAGAAGCATGTTGAAACTTAAAAATAGAAACCGATACTTTAAGCAGCAATATCCCAGTTTATTGAAACAGACTGATTTTTGCAAGTATGTCTAAGTTAATCTCATGACAAAGTAAATATAATCGGCTTGGCAGACCTCTGGCACTCGCCTAGACAGACAGGAAAGTGTGAGATCATCTAGAAAATAAGGTCATAGTTACCTGAACTACAATGACAGAAAATCAGTACAAACACACACTCTTTTCCCAACTGACTTCTGGGTCCTAAAATCTCCCCATATCCCACAAAATATTAAACATCGGCAATACAAACACAGGTTTATAATAATATATAAAGTCAGTATAATATAGAATATTCCCAGCAAAAAAAATAATCAACAATGTTCAAACACTGCCCTCTTTTGTTTGCTTTAGTTACATTTTAGTAGACAGGTTTAAGCACGCTGAAAAATAAATATATTTATATTTATATATATGAAAGCACACCCCCACACATACACACACACACATGGCATCCCTTACCATGAAGGAATTCTTTTAAAATAAACAAGGCAGAAATTCAAACCATACGATAGAGAACCTTAAAAAATAAAATAAAAACCCAGTTCAGTATGGCTTAAGAGTTGCACATGTCACAGAATGAACTAAAAGTAGGTTATCTTCAATCATATTGCAAAGTTTCCAGTTACTGAACTTTTTTATTAGAGCTTCTCTCTTTTTACTTAAAAGTGGTGGTGGTGGGGAGATGTGTAACATTGGAAGCATAAGCCCGATTGTGAAAAGCCTTATCCGAAGGTAGCCAAGCTTTTTGGCCAGATATGCCATATTCATAGGGAATCAAAACATACTAATTTTGGGCATCTCTCCTGTGCTTACCTCGTTAAGAAGGATGTGAGTCACACTCCTGAATAACTGAATTTAATTCAGACACATGTATGCAGGAGAGCTTCCGGGTATAAACCCAAAAATACATAAAAATTCATGTTACCCAGCCTGCAGAAATTACACTGCCCATTGAGTTGTACGATCAATGGTCTGAGATGAGAAGAGCCCAACGACCTTTTTGTTCCCCCTGCTGTAGGGGGATGTTCTCCTGCACAAGCCTCTTTGAAATGCAGGGCAGCATTCGACAAGGAAGTTAATCCCTGATTAAAATACACACGTGTGCAGAACAATTCCATTTCTTCTTTTTTGGTAACACAAAACGCCAATCTTAAAATGAGCAGAGCACCCTGAATGCATGTTTTGTTTCATAGCTCAGGTTCTATAAATGCTAGAAACTTCTTGTTCTTAAAAAATGAAACTTGGAATCTCAGGATTATGATTCGTCAGGGAAAAGAATGCCACTCCTCCCTCCTGGTAGATGCATATTTTTTGCTTGCAAAAGTCCTGAGTTCAATTCCTGGTAATGCTAGTTAAACAGAGACAAAGGGAAGACTGCTGCCTGTGTGGTCTTGGAGGGCTGCTGCCAGTCAAAGAAACAATGCTGGACTCAGTGGACAACACACCGACCAGCTCAACATCATGATCAAAGCAGCATGAATCAATTAAAAAAGGTACAAGCAAAATAATAACAGGAAGATGAAATGATTAGGAGCTCAATATGTTTAAAACTATATATATATATATATTGCAACACTGCTCAGATTCTTAATTGCAACGTGCTTACCACAGAAAAATGCATATGAAATGCTTAAAATCAATGAAATTGATTTCTAATACTAGGGTGCAAAATCTTTATAGCTGCTTTACAGCTTCCAAGTCACAAACCTACCAAAGTCTAATGTGGGGGGAAAGACCATAGAAAAGTAACTGCAGCCAATCGCCTCATCTGAGTCACATCCTCTATAGCAGTGTTTCCCAACCTTTGGTCTCTAGCTGTTTTTGGACTACACTTCCCATCATCCCTAACCACTGGTCTTGCTCGCTAAGTATGATGGGAGTTGTAGTCCAAAAACAGCTGGAGACCCAAGGTTGGGAAACACTGCTCTATAGCAGTCATAGGCAAACACCGGCCCTCCAGATGTTTGGAACTACAATTCGCATCACCCCTAGCTAACAGGACCAGTGGCCAGGGATGATGGGAATTGTAGTCCCAAAACATCCGGAGGGCCGGAGTTTGCCTATGCCTGCGCTATAGGCCAGGCATGGCTAAACTTGGCCCTCCAGATGTTTTGGGACTACAACTCCCATCATCCCTTGCTAACAGGACCAGTGGTCGGGGATGATGGGAATTGTAGTCCCCAAACACCTGGAGGGCCAGAGTTTGGCCATGCCTGCCATAGGCAGTCTATGAGACCGCTAAATCTATCAATCATCTCCAATCGGCTGATACTTTGCAGCCTTGCCAGCATCTTCTTCATAGTTTACAGTGGTTGCTAGACCCCAAATGGGCTTGCTGTATTTTCTTGGCAAAACAAAGCACTGATCTAATTCATAGAATCGTATAATTGGAAGGGATTCTAAGGGTCATCTAGTCCAACCCCCTGAAATGCAGGGATCTCAACGAAAGCATCCCCGACGGATTGCCTCCAGCGAAGGAGAGTCCACCACCTTCTGCAGGGGTCTGTTATGCTGTCAAACAGCTCTTTCCCTCAGAAAGGCCTTCTTTAATGTTTAATCACACCTACCCAGCATGAAAGCAGCCCAGCATGACCTTGATCCTGTTCTAGCAGCCTACAGGTGAGTGCAGAAATGTGGTTTGGTGAATCACAAGCCATGTAGGCTTTGTTTAAAGACAAGCACACAGCAGACACCCATTTGAGTATTCAAAATTAAGTGCCTACCTGCAGGGTTGGAGACACTGTCCACTTCCAGATAACACTCCTTGACTAGCAGAGCGACAGAAGAGGGCACAGACCATCCTGAGCAAAACCTAGTGAAGTGAACCAAACTCGTACGAGAACCCAAAACTGCTCAAGCTTCTTGAAAACCGTGTTTAAAAGAAGTTCCCAAGATCTTTGCAGTTTTTCTGAGATCGCAACACAGTGTACATCTGCAATGTTGTCACTGAGAAAGCTGAAACATTCACATTTCATGCGTCTCGTTGCTTCCACTTAGTCAAAATAGCACAGAAATTACACTAATAAAATGCATAAAATACAAGTGGCTCCTATTTAAAGAGAGAAAGAAAACCATTTTAAATAAAGCAAGCACTGGGGGGGAGGAGGAAAATGAATACAAAATCAAGTTTAACCAAGAAGAGGGAAAGGCAACATGGAAAGTCAATTCAGGGTGAGTGGTGCTTTCATAACTCTAGTGTTTTAGAGAATCATCTAGGTATAGATGCACTGTGGAAGGACGTGTGGATCCAGAATTGGCCTCCACAGTCACTTACGGACTCATTGTTAAAAACGTGTTTATGGAAGACAATCTTGCTCGGCTACGAGTGATTGCCGAAGAACAAGAAGATGATGCACCATGTATGAAGGTCCTTTGTCCCTATTCTATCATCACACCACATATGAACCAATAAAGACGCAACATGGAATTGGCAGTCTACATAACCAAAGTTCCCAAGGTAGGAGCCAGGAAGGTTCAAGAGAAAGTGAAAATTACTTCCATGGAGGTTTTCCTGCACTTTTGGTTTAAGTACTAACAAGCCAAAGTGAGTACACAGGGAATCACTTTGCAGATATGGCCAGCAAGGGTTGGTTTGTGTGTGAAATCCAACTGTCAAGTCAAGGTGGGAGGAAAATGGAATGTCTTAAATTAAGGAGTGTGCCCCCCAAACAAAAAAGCTTTATTCATGCCAAACACTAGGACTCCTCAAATCCTGATGTCCTTGGTTCCATACAAGATGATGGCAATGAAAAGGGAGTCAAGAGGAACTCAAATCTCCAGCATTTTCTAGAACTGCTATTAATCCATTGGGATTCTGTCATTTGGACAGCCAAGGCCTCCATTGTGCATAGCTTGTTTTCTATGGCGTTTAGAAACGTGTTTATGAAAGTCCAGTATTAAAACATTTGTCTTCCAGTTGAAATAGAATAAGCTCAAATGCAAGAAGAGTCTTGGATTCTAGCCCCTGCCCTGCAACCTCCCTTGAGAATATTAAAGTATTTGGTTATTGGCCATGTTTCCCTGGCTAAATAAAAACAATTCTGTACCCTTGTCTAGCAGCAGAGCAATCCACATTCATATAATAAAACTTTTCTTTGAGCTAGTTAAGCACTAAGAACATGGAGTAACTTCAGCAAGATAGCCTAAAACACACCAGTGAATGTGGTCTTGCGAAATGGTGGGGAGTGACAACGGATGGAGAGGAAGAAAAGAAGTGCATAGAAAAATAAAATGAGTGAATTCCCCTCTCAGTTCTCTTTATTAGCCTGAGATTTATCCAAGCAAAGGAAGCTGAAACATTAACACAGTGATATGACCCATTAATAAAGCACTGAAACAAGTGTCAATGAAATGGTGTGGTTTACACCAGCAAAGCTCTTTAAAGGAAGCTGTTCATTAGTGCAAGACCAGATGGAAATTCTTGCATTAAACATTTCAGTGAAGGGTAAGTATCTTCAGTGAAAGGCATTTTAACATCGAAAGGTTGTCACCAATGGGGTTTGTCTTCTTTGGATTCAGAAAAACTGGCTTTGATGTTCTTCCAGAGGAGAAACATGCATAGTGGTAGGGTTTTGTTTTGCAAGCTCTGTCCTCAGGCTGTGTACAGATGATAGCCCTGCAGAGAATTTGAAGCCATACTGTACAGGCTTAGCAATTGCTGTCCAGCTATTTTTTTGTTATTCCTTTTTAAAAAAATTCTCTATGAATATGTTTGCAGATTTCTGTAGTACTTCAAGAAGTGTATGTTTGAAGGCCAAAATGAGCACTAAGCAGCATGATTGACAACTGCTGCCATAAGGCGTGTGACCTTCCTTAGCACCTAGTGTGATAGTGCCCATGACAAGGAACACTAGTGATCATCCGTGGAACAGTTCTGAAATCAATTGCAATGTGTGTGTTTTAATATATATATACATTAAATAATATGCTTATACACTCTCTTTACAAGAAAAAGTAAAAATAAAAAACAGGAAGTGGAATCTGCTCCCTGTCTTTCACAGCAATGGCCTATTCAAGGTTTCATTTGGGAGTTAACTGATGAAAACCAGGTGCTTTTTCATTCTGATCTAGTCGGTCCCATGCCCTTCATTGTCTTATATGGAGAAGTAGCTGCAATTGGAAGTAAATGTTAGGCATTAGTTAAGATTTTGCCCCTCCAGTGAACAGAAGACACTTCCATTGCTCTTTAGAAATGATCATCTGTACACAATCTCAGAAGCCTGTTGTCCTTGCTGCACAAAAAACAACAATAATAGCACCTTTGATATTCCATTTCCTTGCTCTGAAGGCTGCTTCCTGTGGCCGGTTTCAAGCACAATCACATTATTCTGCATAAAAATCTGTTCCAAAGATAAAATGTACAGGCCAGTTTACTATTTCAAGGCTGCACCAGAAAAGCCGCAGTAGCCAACCATGAAATATACGACTCGCCAGTTCTTAGGATCATGACCCTAGACATTTCTCTGTGGGTGCTGCAGGGTACAAGCCTGCGGCCACAACCGGTAGACATGATGCGGAAGATCTGCATAGATGCTTAAATACATAGTCCACTTTTCCAGATTCAGGGACATAGATGCACCCATGACGAACTGTCTGGCATTACACTTGAAGCACAGAAGCAGTAGCCAAAGAAGGAAGAACTCAGGTCATTTGGGGAGTTTGTGCCATTCTCTCGGGCTGCCAAAGAAATCTGAAATCTGCCCTTTTCAATGCTCACCTCAGTCTTTCATATTTCTTGTGCAGTTCCTCTCAATTTCAAATGAGGCGGACACAGGGTAACTTCTGGGTGCATTGTGGCACACCTCCTATTTCCCACTCTGCTGTCCTTACTGGCACCCAGAGTTCTGCCACTGGTGACGGACAATTTACCTTTCCACCTGGCAGAGCAATCCCTGATTCTTCTGAGGGAACTATGACACAAACGTGTATGATAGCAGGGCTTGGTACACTTGCTGCGGAAAATTAAAGCGTCCAAGACCTGACAAAAAATACCCCACATGGGTACGTCCTAACAGAGCTTGGCAGAACTTGGCAAAGAAGGTGGTACGCTGAATATTGCCATATGTCACTGAACAAGAGAGAAAGACAGCTACACCAGAAGAAAAGTGCATTTACAAGACTTGGCCACTAGGGGACACTTTTGCAGCAAATATCCCTGCATCATATAGCATCACAAATCAAACCTCAGAGGAGGGTATCTTTATATTACAAATGCCAATGGGCAACTGAATCCTTTGCTCAATTGACCTGAGGGCAAGTGTCCCAGTTCTAGTGAAGACTATAGACCTGAAAGGCTATTGATCTCTCTGGCTTACTGAAAGAGTTACATTATTAAAGGGAAAAGTCCTGAAATGCTCACACTGCTCTGTTTACCATGGGGAAGGTAAAAAAAGGTAAAGGACCCCTGGACGGTTAAGTCCAGTCAAAGGCGTATGGGATTGCGGTGCTCATCTCACTTTCAGGCCAAGGGAGCCGCCGTTTGTCCGCAGACAGCTTTCCGGGTCATGTGGCCAGCATGACTAAACCACTTCTGGCGCATTGGAACACTGTGACAGAAACCAGAGAGCACGGAAATGCCGTTTGCCTTCCTGCTGCAGTGGTACCTATTTATCTACTTGCACCAGCATGCTTTCCAACTGCTAGGTTGGCAGGAGCTGGGACAGAGCAACAGGAGCTCACCCCATTGCGGGAATTCGAACCACGGACTTTGCAATCCAGGCATCCCCAACCTTTGGCCCTCCAGATGTTTTGGACTACAGTTCCCATCATCCCTGACCACTGGTCCTGTTAGCTAGGGATCATGGGAGTTGTAGGCCAAAACATCTGGAGGGCCGCAGGTTGGGGACGCTTGTTCCAATCGGCAAGCCCAAGAGGCTCAGGGGTTTAGACCACAGCACCACCCGCGTCCCGGACTTTACCATGGGTAAGCTTGTCACGAGTCCCTGGCTGTTGGAAGCAGAGTTGTTTCAAAATGTTTTGGTAATTATTGTTTGAGAAGTAAGAGTCCTCCATATTTCAAGCTGACAGTAGAGGAAAATTTGAGGGGGGAAGCTCCATGGGGCCTGCATACAATGTGGTTGGCTCTCACTGAAAGACAAGGACATGATTCTAAGCATTTCAGGACCATGCGAAGGACAACAGGCAAGAAAGTGGAAACGTTTCAGGGGAAATGTTTGCTGATACAGTATCTGGAGGGAACAAATAAAGAGCTTGTTTGCTTGAGGGGAAAAAATGCTCCACACACAAGACATTTTTGTACACAAGGACATTAGCAAGGCTACTTGAGCTTTCCCAACACAACCTTCCTCTTCCCTGCCCCATCCCAAACAGATTGAGCAGCACAAAAATCCCTAAGAAATCCAAGTGAAATCCTTGTCGGTATCCTCAGAGTTTTCATTCTCCTGTGGAGAGTCAATGTCATCTTTGTCATCTTCCAAAATCACGTCGTCTTGTGAAATTTCTATGTCATCTTTCCATTTGATGTCATCGTCACCCCCCATGTCTTCATCTCCTTCTGCTTTGAGGTCGTCAGGATCTTCCATATATGGGCCTTCTTCTGTGCCGTACAATTCGTCAGGGGAGCCATCTCCTCCGCTGGCATCCAAGTGGCTGGCCATGCCTTGGCCAGAACAATCTGTGCAAATGCCATGGCGGCGGGAACCGTGCTTAATCCCCACGCTGGCTGCAGACATAAACACTCGGTTGCACACTTTGCAGACGTATTTTTTGTCTTTGCTGTGGACCTTGATAAGGGGAGCAGGGAGGAAAGACAAAGTTAAGGCAGGTGGGTCTGCAAGTAAGAGACTTTATGGTGCAATGGCAGCTAGATCACATTGCAATAAATAGTTAAGTTTTTTGTTTTTCTTTTTAGAGCAACTGTCTCTAATTTCTTCATTTTTGTTCTAACATGATTTCGTCTGCCAGCAATTAGGAATAGATGCAGGAAACCTTGAAAGCATAAAAGCAGAACATGCCACTGTGTTGCCTCTAAGCAAGGCTATGAGTTTCAGAAGCTACATTTTAGTTCCCCTTGCACAGATGAGGATGGCCAGGCAATGCTCATTTTAACACTGGAAGGGTCATAACAAAAATTCAAAATGGACAATCTCCCGTCTGTGTGCCCCTTTATATGTATCACTCACAGACTCATGCTGCCAAAAGTGACTAAAAAGTGGAGGTTTGATTTTATAATCTTGAAGAAGTACCGTATCAATGTTTGTTCTGAGCTAGGATTCAGTGTCTAGGGTTAAACTAGGGGAGATTATTTTAATTTAATTGTATTTTGTTTTCAAATGTAATGGTTATTATTTGCCCTGAGTCTCGTAAGGCAAGGCAACCTACAAATTAAATAAAATAACATTTGAAACGACACAAATAAAACAGTGCAAGGAGTCCACGAGAACAGGCCTTGGAGAGAGAGAGAGAGAGAGAGAGAGAGAGAGAGAGAGAAAGAAAGAAAGAAAGAAAGAAAGAAAGAAAGAAAGAAAGAAAGAAAGAAAGAAAGAAAGAGTAGCTGGATGAAGCTCTGGGGCTACTGAGTGGCATATGACTAACTCCAGCCCAAAGGATGCAAATCAAGGGGCATCTCAGGGAGCAACCAGTCCCACGACCAGATGGCTGGGCACTCATCCGAATGGACAAGCATTCACGGAAGGAAGGAGAAGGCAGTGGGGTTTTGGGTACTATGGCAACAGATAACAGGAGCCCCTTCGATATTGCTGCTTCAGCAGTGCAGGCTAGCTGCCCATCTTGTCTATAAATGCCGCCATTTGGCAAACTAAGATGCAGCATTCGCACCTGCCTTAGGCAGCCAGAGGTGTATCAGCTGACTATATAACAAACTTTCCCCTCAAAGGGGAAAAGAAAGTCCTATCAGGAGGCAGCTGGGAGAAAGACAGGTTGTCTGCAGAAAGTACAGCCTGATGTATATTTTGGACACTGCACAGAAGGAAGTGGGTATTTTCCCTTCACAACCAAAAGCTTAGTTACTCAAGTACATGGCTTCTATCCTTCAATCCTCCTACCGAAAGGTGTAAAAAAAATGTTTAAAGACCAGCTCTACCAAAGAGACAGTTTGGTCTGTATTTCTGATAACAAGAGAATCCAAATTTCACTTGGACTTCAGACAGCAAATTATGGAACCACTAACTTGACCGGAACCCATATTAGCCAATGCCTTTCTAGAAGGTGGAGATATCTGCTGAATGTTAAGGTGGCATTAGTGCAGCTGAGGATAACGGTACAATATATGGCACCCAAATAATGTAAGAGTGTTTGTGTGTGTGTTAACTGCTAGTTCTAACACAGGAGATGTGCGGTTCAGCTGTGGGAAGGGCAGGAGCACACAGTATTGAAATACATTAAGAGCAGGAATAAGGTCCACACAGAAATATATGAAGTCGCCTTCTTTTTTAGGATATGTGGATGGTCAAAATGCAACCTCTTAAAAAGCATTTTGATTGCCAGCTGATCGATATGTAGCTTGACAATGATGTTTCTTTACATCCTTACAGACTTTTAACAAACATCACTGTCATCTGCCATGACAATTTCTTGGACCCAACAGCCCAAAAGAAAAAGCAGGACAGCATATACATACACCTCCCTTCAAGGCATCTCATAGTGAGAAAATCCATCATGCATTTGGCTCAAGGGTTAACAAACGAGAAAGATCCGGCTTACATTTCTATGATTGGTATCAAACTCTTTCATATGGACTGTGTCCAAACACAGAATTGTTGTAAGAGACCCAGTGTCAACTGACCCATCCCATCTCCCTGAATTAAAACATGTCTTCTTCCTTAGAACCATATGGGCTCCCCAATCAGCTGATTCCTTCTTTCCATGCAATGACCACAAAATGGGAGGAACAAAGCCTTGAAAGTTCACTTTCACTTTCTCTTCCTTTCACAGACAGACAAAGGAACATGTGCACATAAAACACCAACCTTTCATGTTCTCAACCGCAAACCACTCCTGCGTTTTCCACCTGCCCCCTGCCCTTCGGAGCAACTCCAAAGGCGCCAAACTTACCAAGGTATGCCGTTTCATGTGCTCCCGGCGGGTGAATTTCTTCCCACAAATTTCACAAGGGTAGGGTCGTTCTCCAGTGTGGGATCGCATATGCCTCTTCAGGATGCACTGGTGCATGGCTGAGAAACTGCAGTAGGGGCATTTGAACTTCTTTCTGATCACCGTGAATTCGTTTACTGGAAGAGAAACACAACACAGTGCAGGTTACAACTCTAGCACAGTCCTGTTCTTCAGCAGACACACAACTAACTGCTTACCCAACAGACCAACAGAAAAACTCTTCTAATGGGAATCAAGGGCATAAAGGGCAAAGCTTCAGAAACTTCTTTTGTAGCAGGGTTTTTAGTATTCTTGCTGTAACCTTATAGACTTACACGCCTTTCCCATACTTACAGGCCCATTCCCATATTTATCTAGAATTCCATTTATTTATTGATTTATAAGATTTCTTACCCACCCTTCACCATAATGTCCCATGGTGGGTTACAAGAATAAAATATACAATTATAAAGACAGATACAACTATCACAATGATGAATCACAGGAAAACTGCTCCACATGGAACAGAATGATGTGACAGAGCAGGAAGTATGCACTGGGCACCTTAATTGTTGTTGTTCCTTTTGTTGTTGTATACCACTGAAGTGTTCTTATAGAGATGTAACCCTTTATAAATAGACTAAGTTAATGTTCATTGTCTTTCCTCATGGAAAGTTGGCAAACTCTTATAAAGACAAGCTGTGCTCTTCTGTTTAATGGGTGTGTATTTCATGGGTATGGGACACAGGTGGAGCTGTGAGTTAAACCACAGAGCCTAGGACTTGCCGATCAGAAGCTCCAATTGCTCGGTCCCTGCTCCTGCCAACCTAGCAGTTCAAAAGCATGTCAAATTTCAAGTAGATAAATAGGTACTTCTCCAGGGGGAAGGTAAACGGCGTTTCCGTGTGCTGCTCTGGTTCACCAGAAGCGGCTTAGTCATGCTGGCCACATGACCCGGAAGCTGTACGCCGGCTCCCTCGGCCAATAAAGCGAGATGAGCGCCACAACCCCAGAGTCGGTCACGACTGGACCTAATGGTCAGGGGTCCCTTTACCTTTATTTCATGGGTACAGGAAGGCTCTCACAAAAATGGTACTCACAGAATCATAGAAAGGAAGAGTTGGAAGGGATCCCAAGGGTGATCTAGTCCAACCCCCTGCACTACAGGAATTCTGCCCACAACCATCCTTGGGCAGCGTTAGAAACAGAGATATGAAAGCTAGGAGCGAAATGGCACCTTAAACCCAGGTTATGGGCACAACAATGGAATGTCTAAGTGCGCTTTTTTATAACAAAAATACAAAGCTGAAAATGAATGAACTGCAGCTAAAATATTATGTTCATTTTTCACATGGTATAGTCCTTCCCCAGCCCACTCCCCTAATATTCTTAAGAGGGTCTCTTTTCTAGTCTTCAGAGAGTAGCTGGAAGTAGGGAGGCAGAAAAAGGTCCTCCTTTCTTTCTACTCTGCAGTTTTAATCTGAAATCTTAGGCACAGTACTGTGCCCAGAGCTCAGAAACTGCTTGCACTAATGAAATTCCCGGTCGCAAAATGCGCCTAGAACAACGGATGTTTCGAACACTGTCTCTGGGTGGGCTCCAACCACCAACCTTCGGGTTAACAGCCAGATGCACTGACCCATTCCGCCACAGAGATTCATCTCAATCAATCTGCACAGTTTCATAACACAATATATTGGGAACCCCAATAAGCTTCCAAGATTTACCAGGGAGAGACACTAATTCAAAGAGAGGGTATTCTGTTTTTTAAAATAGGAATAAATGCCAGTGGAAGCAGATGAATTTCCCTGGGGGGGGGGGGGGAACCACCCAAATCAATCTTTACCTACACTACAGTACTAATATTCCCCTGTAACATACAACCATGGAAAAATACTGGGTGTTCTAGCCTAGGGTTGCACTCTCAGTACACGCTAGGCTACAGTGAAGCCCAGAAGGCTTGGCCAGTTCCAAGAATGAAGCAAGCATATACCCAATAACTTACTTACTTACTTACTTTATCAAACCTTTATTAGGCATTATGGAAATAAAACCTTAAAAGAGAAAATAACATATAAAAGCCTTGAAATATATATAAAAAAGCAGCAGTTTGCTAAATGCATATATATATATACATATAGAGTCAGTGGTTTTCCTTGTTATCCTGCTCCTTGGAGGACTGCTACCAAAAACTCGGCTACCCCCGCCGTTACCCTTTGGTCAACGTCGGATAGGTAGAAACCCACACATTCACCTTGCTGCGGTTCCAGACCACCCAAAAGAGGGGACAGCACGCGTTGACGGAGCGTACTGTACAATGGGCAATGAAGGAGAATATGCTCTACAGTGTCCGGGACATTCATAGAGCATCTGCAGAGTCTCTTGTTTCTAGGAATGTTTTGATATCTTCCCCTGACAAATGCTGAGGGAAAAACATTCAAACGGGCCAGCATAAAAGCCCTACGTTGGGCTGGGATTATTAGTTTAGTGACGTAATTGGCTCTGCTATCTAAGATATTTAATTCATAGAATATGGGGGAGCAAATTTTGTTTACAGCTGCCATAATATTTTGTCTCTCGACATCCTTTAGTCTAGTTAGGATATTATGGGAGATATATTGCTCACTAGAATTGTACAGGGGCTCCAGCTCGATGCCTAAAGATTCAATCTTTTTTTCGAGGTGCTGATACCATCTTGATTTATAGGAGTCTTTGAGCAAATCAGCGAGCAGACTTGATGGAGGGCAGCGAAAGTGGCAGCGTAACCAATACTTTATTGAGGTGGACCATGCCCAATATTCCATTGTGTGTATGCCTATTTCTGCACACATTGTTTCATATTTGATCATAGCTGGGAGTCCAAGAATACGTCTCAGAAAGCTAGAGTGAATCTTTTTTAAATCATTGTTATATGCTTGGACCCATAGCGGGATTCCATAGAATATCTGGGATTGCACTTTTGTTTGAAATATCTGATTTGCCGCAGGAATAAATTGATTACCTTTCTGATAATGAAAACGGGCAACTGCTGATGAGATGCACTTTGCCTGTTTTATGGCATTTGTGCGATGGGTTGCCCACCCTAAATTGCTCTGGAATAAGATTCCCAGATACCTATAGATTTTCACTTGTTGGATTTCTTGCCCTCTTATTTTCCATTTCTCTAATTTCCAACCATTCGAGAAGACCAAAATTTTTGTCTTCTCATAGTTTATAGAGAGTTTGTTACATTCGCAATAGAGGATCAGTGAAGATATAAGACGTTTCAGACCCAAGCTCGTTAAGGATAGTAGGACAGCATCGTCTGCGTATAGTAAGAGAGGAACTGGTTTCTGATTAAGTTTAGGGGCATGTGATTCTATTTTTTGAAGGTAATCTGGCAAGTCTGATAAAAATAAATTAAATAGAAAGGGGGCAAGAATACACCCTTGTTTTACCCCTTTCGAGATTGGGATGTCTGATGAAAGGTGACCTTTGATGTTAAGTTTGACTTGACAGGTATTGGAAGAGTGTAGATTTTGCATTAGAATCAATAGGCGCTGATCAATTTTTAATTCTGCGAGTTTCCTCCACAACTTTGGGCGGTCAATTGAGTCGAATGCACCACGAAAATCTACAAAAGCAGCGTATATCTTAGATTGCCTTTGGGATCTGTATTTTTCAACCAGATGCATAAGTATAAGACAGTGGTCTAGTGTGGAGCAACCTTTGGAGAAACCTATTTGTTCTTTCCCTGGTAAATTTAGATTTTTCATCCAGGTAAGGAGTTTAGATAAGAGGTGCTTAGCGTAGATTTTCCCTATCACTGATAGAAGGCTTATCGGTCTATAATTCCTTGGTTCTTTTGGGTCGCCATTTTTAAAGATTGGAATAATTATTGATCTTAGCCATATCTCAGGTATGATCCCATATTTATCTATAAGCGTAAACAGTTGGGCTAAGGGTTCTGCCCACCAATCGATATAGGTCTTAAATAATTCTATTGGTAGACCGTCTGGCCCAGGAGATTTCCCCGATTTGAAATTTTTAACTATCTCTCTAATTTCCTCTTCCTCTACCCTTGGCCACTCCTGGAGTTTAATAATTTTATTTTTGGTGGTTTCATTTCCTTTAAGTTCACTGTGTAGATTGTTAAATACAGATGTAAAGTATTGGAACCATTTGGATTCTGCAATTGGTGGTAGAGTTAGTTGGTTTTCGGCTTTCAATCCTCCATACACTAGGTTCCAGAACGCTTTGTTGTTTTTGCTCTGAATTGAGTCAAATAATTGTAGCCATTTTTGGGTTGCGTATTTCTGTTTCTTTTCGGCCAGAATGTAATGATATTTTCTTTTTTCATCAAGATAAGAGGGCTCTAGTTTAGTGCGATTATTTTTAAATGTTTGGCGCAGTTTTCTTTTTAGCTGGAAACATTCATCATCAAACCAAGGGCTAGCGGTATGCTGTGGTGTGTACTAACACCCGATAGCGGGAATTAGCAAAAAATTCTCAACAGCTGGGGAATTAGCAAAAAAATCTCAACAGCAGATGCTTCCTATTAGGACAGGATAGTCTCAAGGTCTAATGTATTGATTTAAGCTGCAACACCTTTGTACTGGTTAGAGACCCATACAGCTATCACTGTGTCAGTGCAGAAACAAGAGGTAGCTTCATCAGAAAGGTTTTTCTGGTGGGACTGTCAAATACTTTGCTGTAGCTGAAGATTGTCAGTACTGTATCTCCAAAGTCTGATGAAACACCAAGAAAGAGAAGTAACTATTTTCTAAAGCACATCCTCTGTTACTTGTCATATGTGCAGGTGTCTGGTGTTCAGGCAGAGCTCGCCTTAGCAACAATACCCTGATGCTTGGAATCAGGCCAGAAATAACTTGCTGTGAGCCAGTGAACCGTAAATGCAACACACCAACGACTGCGTGTGGGACCTCATTTTATAATCCTGGACTAGCCCCAAAGTGAAATGGCGCTTGTGGGGTAACATCACTATTAACCTTTCAAATGCAGAATTGCGCATTGACCAAAAAAAACCAAGAAAAGGGTTGCACACTTATCTAATCGCAGCCACCTATAAATCATTTTCACTGCTGCAAACAGAGAGAGTGTACCAGCAACAGCAAACAATATCTTGTGTTAAATTATTTTTCTATACACGATATAGCTCACAATCCCAATTAAATATTGGGATTATAGTACTCCCCTTTATGACTTTTTGAATATTTTGAATGAAAAATTCACATATTTTTTTTGACTATCAGTAGTGCTTCTCCTTGTTGTCCTGCTTTTAGAAGAGATGAGCACTCAGATAGACTCTAGGGAAACTGCAGTAACGAGAGCCCCGGGGTCTAATTTGCCAACAAACTCTACAGAGCAGCTGGGTAAATGCTTCCCCCTCCAAATAAGATTGGAAGTGGAATATGCACTAACTAAACAGGTGAAAACAGCAGCTTGGATCTTATTTATTGAAAGGTAATCATCTATTTAAATTAACAACTTCCAGAGGGATAGCCATGTAAGTCTGCAACAGCAAAAACAACAAAGTCCTTAAAGACTAAAAAGAATTATTATGGCATAATCCCATACTAAATTTATTAGTCTTTAAGATATCACAATATTCTTTTTATCTAAATATTCACTCTCTTCTGTACTGCTTTATCTTAAAATATCACATATTAAATGATGATGGTAAACCTTGATTAAACCCAGATGGCCTTCTCCATAATAGCACCACTGCAGGGGAACATGCTCCCCTCTAGAGGTTTAGTTGGAACCAATATTATCCAGTTTTAGGCACCAGCTGAAGACTTGTCTTTTCACCAGGCTTTTTAAGGTAGTGGGACGCTTAAATTCAGGAAAGTGAAAGGCTGATTTTATGCTATTATTTGTTTTACTTATGATTTTGTTCTTAATATTTATTACTTTATGAAATTATTACTTTAAGCTGGAGTTACAGGACAAACAACAGAGTGTGGTTTTTTTACAAATAAAAATGATGAATTTTACGAAACGAATTTTGCTAGTACCAAATATTTGGGTCCTAATGGTCAAGTTAGGGAGTCTGCAGGAAAAATCAAGGTGGCAAACAAAATAATAATTATAATTATTTATTATTTATACCCCGCCCATCTGGCTGAGTTTCCCCAGCCACTCTGGGCGGCTCCCAATCGAGTGTTAAAAACTATACAACATTAAATATTAAAAACTTCCCTAAACAGGGCTGCCTTCAGATGTCTTTTAAAAATAGGATAGCTGCATATTTCCCTTGACATGTGATGGGCAGGTAGGGTCTCAGCCTGCGTAGCTGATGGAGCTGGTAGACAGCTGCCCTGGACACAGAATTAACCTGTGCCTCCATGGACAGCTGTGAGTCCAAAATGACTCCCAGGCTGTGCACCTGGTCTTTCAGGGGCACAGTTATCCCATTCAGGACCAGGGAGACCCCCACACCCACCTGCCCCCTGTCCCTCCAAAACAGTACTTCTGTCTTGTCAGGATTCAACCCCAAACTGTTAGCCGCCATCCATCCTCCAACCCCCTCCAGGCACTCACACAGGACATTCACCGCCTTCACTGGTTCTGATTTAAAAGAGAGGTAGAGCTGGGTGTCATCTGCATACTGATGAACACCCAGCCCAAATCCCCTGATGATCTCTCCCAGCGGCTTCATGTAGATATTAAAAAGTATGGGGGAGAGGACAGAACCCTGAGACACCCCCACAAGTGAGAGCCCAGGGGTCTGAACACTCATCCCCCAACACCACTTTCTGGACACGGCCCATAGGATGATTACACTACAGATAATGGGAGGAAAAATGCATTTTACACAGAAGAAACTAACAATATTTTGATCAATACGCAGACTGTATGCATTCTGATGATTCCTCCTTTTATAAAAAGGAATCCCAATGAAAGACTTATACAAAGAATATAAATTTGCACATACAATTGCAAATAGTCCACCTTACAAGAGGTGGGAGTTTCTTGGCAAAAGAAGGGAGGCAAGAGAGAATGAAGATAAAGGTATGGAGACTAAGGGATGAACAGTTACAACAGGGGAACGGAGAACAGTCACCATGAGAGAGTCTCAGGGCTGCTACACACAATACACACTGAATGTCATACAGAGACCATCTTCAATTGGAACGCCTTCATGATTAGCACATATGCCTACTTCAAATACTGTACTAATGTTCATGTTTTCTTATCTTATGCTCCCAATGGTTTCATTCTATTCAAATAATATTTGAACAGAGGTGCCATGTGTCAGGAAGGTGATGTAGTTACTGTTCATGCCAACTCTGTAGGCTACAAGGACGTTCATTAATTAGCATCAAACATGGACCTGAGAGATGTGAGTTCACAGGAGCAACACATTTAATGTCAAATTTCCCCCTAAACCGACCATTTGCTAATTCTCAAATTAAGTGAGTCACCACAAGCTTCAGATGGAAACAAGTGAAACTAAACGAGGTAGAAACTAAAGAGTCATGATTACAAAATAGAGAGCGAGAGAGCAGAACTGATGCTTTTAGCACCTTGGCTGGTAAATCCCAAGTAAATTGAATAAAATAATACTGAATGATCATACACTTCCTTTCAAAGGTAGATGCTTGGTTTTTCTTAATTTATATACACTCAGGAACCACTAAATTTCAGCCCAGTTGAGTAAATCAGTTTCCGCAACAGCAGACCATTCACACAACAGAGGGAGCATAAAGTTAAGATTCTATTCTTTAATCAAGCAGTACTGCAAGCACAATTTGAAATAGATGTACAATATTATCACACCTAAACACCCGTTATCAGTCAAAATAAATACTTCAAGGATTTATAATTCTATACCAAAGTCTAAGAGTTAATCTAACTGTGCATTCTAATTCTTAGTCTGCTCTTATTCGATGTTTAAGAGATTCATCTCGCTTTGACTACACCCAATACAACCTGTCTTCTAAATATCCAAATATCATTCTTATAAGGTAGTGATCAGCAAACGGGATCAAGTTATAGTGATAGCCCTTCTCCAGTTGCCCCTCTTCACTAGCAGTGGACTAGACAAAATAAATGGCTTGTATTAGATAGGTTCATAATAAACCAGTTACTAAAAAGTCTAGACAAAATGAGCAAACTATATGCCGTTCAAGTAAAGGTCACCAAGGGTTAACTACAGCCTGCACTTCAACTTCACTATTTTAAAAACTATTCAGACACAGACACAGAACAAGCAACTTTACAAAGAAAGTGACAGCCATGTAATTGGTTAATTTCTCAAAGCTTCATTAAGACAACTGAGAGCAGAAGGTAGTGTAACAGAAATCTGCCTGCTAAGACTGTGGATATCTCATCCGATTATAATCTCTATTCATAGGCTTTTTAGGTTTTTGTAGTCTTTCCAAAAAAAAAAACCACCTGTGAGTGTGTGAACGCACCATGTGCAAGGGAATCATTCCAATGGCTACTGAAATCATACCATCTTCAACAACTCTCAAAGCTACTGTTTATATATTTTATTTATTAAATTTGTATACCATCCTTCATTCAAAGAACTCAGGGTGGTTCACAGCATACAAATACAAAATACTTAATAAAAACAAGAACAAAACAATAACCACCTTGCTTCCACAACACATTTAAAAGGACACATAATGTTAATTGGGGAAAAGGTCTGGTTGAAGAGGAACTTTTTTGCCTGGCGCCTAAAGATGTACAGTGAAGGCGCTAGGCGAGCCTCCCTGGGGAGGGCATTCCACTGCAGAAAAGGCCCATTCTCGTGTTGCCACCCTCCAGATTTCTCATGGAGGATGCACATGACGAAGGGCCTCAGGTGGTGGGTGATATCGGAGTCTGGGTCAGTTCATATGGGTAGAGGCGGTCCTGGAGGTATTGAGGTCCTGAGATGTTTAAGGCTTTATAGGTCAAATTCAGCACTTTGAATTGGGCCTAGAAACTAATTGTCAGCCAGTGCAGTTGGGCCAGGATCAGTATAATATGCTCAAACTCATGCTCCATGGAGCAACCTGGCCGCTGAATTCTGCAACAGCTGAAGTTTCCGAACCTTCTTCAGAGGCAGCCCTACGCATAACACATTGCAGTAATCTAACCTAGAGTGTGTATAGACGACAGAAGTTAGGCTATCCCTGTCCAGATAGGGGTGCAGCTGGGCCACCAGCTGAGCCGATGGAAAGCGCTCCATGCGGAGGCCACCTGAGCCTCAAGCAACAGCAACAGATCCAGGAGCACTCCCAAGCTATATACCCACTCTTTCAGAGTGTTACCCCATCAAGAGCAAACAAATTCCCTCCCATCTGGTCTACGGAACCACCCACTAACAGTGCCTAGTCTCATATGAACTGAGCTTCAGTTTGTTGGCTCTTATCCAGTTCATTACTGAAGCAAGACAACGGTCCAACACATCCACTGCCTCACCTGCAGATGTCAAGGAGAAGTAGAGCTATGTGTTATCAGCATATTGCTGACAACAGTTTGACATCTACAGTTTCCTGTAGATGTTAAACACCAAAGGGAAGAACATTGAACCCTGAGGAACTCCACACTGAAGGCTCTAGGGGCCAAAGACCACTTGCCAAGCATCACCCTCTGGAAACGATCATCCATGTAGGGCAAAGCAGTGTCACCTACCCCTAACTGGGACAGCTGCTCCAGAAGGATAGCATAGTCAGTGGTATCAAAAGCTGTTGAAAGATCAAGGAGAATTAATAGGGACACATTTCTCATTTCTCTTCCGACTGAGGGCAACCAAGGCAGTTTCTGTGCTGAAACTGGGCCAAAATTCTGATTGAAATAGAATCTCTGTGTGTGCACCCTACATTTGTAAAGTCTGGAACAGCTGGAACTGGGTCTTTTTATAATTCATGTTGGAACTATGAAGATAGTGCTTGTTTTTAATGCTGCTCATAGCCTCCATATACCACAGAAATGAGTTTGGTCAGACAGCTTTCTCCCATGGCTGGTTTAATGTTGGAGAGCAGGTGTAGGGAACGTGTGGATCTTTATATTTTGCTGGATTACAACTCCCATCATCCCTAACCACTGGCCTTGTGGGCTGAGGCTGATAGGAGTTGAAGGCCAACAGCACCTGGAGAGAACCATGCTGGCCATCCATGCTAAGCTAGATGTGGTGAAAATGTATCACAAGTCAGATGCACCAACTATTACCTACTTACTTACTTACTTACTGTATTTGGATGTCGGTGAGATGGCTCACAGAAAATAGAAATACACAAACATTATATTACATGGGAAGTTAATCTTGCCATTGGGAGCAGCTTGCATGCAGTTGCATTTCAAGTGAGCATCATTAGACATGGTTGTAGTGCAATGCTATACATGTCTGCTCAAAAAGGGGACCGAAGTTTCTGGGGCCTTTGGACTCGGAAGAAGTGTGAAACAAGATCGGGAATACTTTATGGGCCCTATCTTTAACTATGGAAATCTGGCAGACTTGATAAGAAGGAATATGACCATCGTTGGGTTGGAGCTCCCCCGAGAACTGTTTCTTAATATTAAAGATTATCAAGAAGACTGGCAGATGGGACATGAAAAAGACTTAAGAGCCTCGGATTTGAGATCTCCAGGTTGATGGACTGTTGTAAGCCGATGGAACTTTTGGCAGGGCCCAAGACCGGGGAGGGGAGACGGTGAAAGAAAATTGGGAATTTAAAGTGTATATATTGAGAATTTTATTTTATTTTATTTTTTTAAAAAATTGCTTTTAATGAGAGATGGAGAAATCGTGGAATGGAATTTTTATGACCCTAGGGGAAATGTCTTAAGAGAATAGGTTTAAATATATCAGTTTTAATGAGAAATAAGATTAAATAAAGTAAAAGTGGATGGCTAATTGGTGAAAGAGAATGGAAAATTACAGTATATTAAGATAAATTATTAGGATAAAAATAAAGATGAAGGATTTGCTGAAATATCTATTTTAACTAGAAAACAAAGAGGGGAGGTGTGAGGAGGTCAAGGAAATAAGTCATAGAAAAAAAATTATGTAAAGGTTTAACTTGTTTTTTTTCTGTTTTGATTGTATGTATTTTCTAATTATTTCCCCCCCTTTTTATCTCTTTTTCCCCCCCATTTTTTATTTTTTGCATTTTTTCTTGGAAATGTTTTGGTTTTTTTGTATTGTGTTTTCTGTTTTTTACGTTGCAATGTTTTAAAACCTGAATATTATTAAAAATTAAAAAATACATGTCTGCTCAGAAGTTATAAATGCAATGAGACTTACTGTCAGGTAAGTATGCATAGGACTGCAGCCTTAACTGACTAGTTAAAATCCAAAGCAGAGTTCTCCACAATGCAGCACAGCAGAATCCAGGGAAGAAAGTTCAGTTTGCTGTATTAATTTATTTACAAACCTTGTTTTATCTTTTCTATAAAACACAAGATATGCACAACCAAATGAAAATACAATATAGCAATTTACATTTTTGAAAGGCAGATGGGACCAGCAAACTAGACTAGAGAATTCTTTACTATATACTACTGGTATTTTATTGGTCTAGGTGCTTAAAGTTTTATAATTTCTTTGTCAGCAAAAAAGAACTTTCCTCCTCAAGCAAACTTTGGCAATGCATTGGTCAAGGAGAGGCAACAGTTAATACATTTTTCAATTAAAATTTTATTTAAAACAATCCCCATTTCAAATATGCACCTATGTCTAGCTCTGTAAAACCACTAGAAATTACATTCATTCCACAGCTTATTTCTGAATTTCACAGTAGTGACAATAAACATATCTGGAAGTATTTAATAGTTTAGTAAAGGTGCTATAGTACAGACATTTATAGCATACTTTTTGTCTAATGAACACAATTAAAATATACAAGAGATTTGCAAGAGAAGCGATCTGTAAACAGCATTGCCTGGCTGGTGTCCTTCATGTCACCAAGAAATACCACTTCTATCCCCTGACCAGTTTTGTGCTCTAATAAAAGCTATTTTTAAAATGTTTAAGATGATGGATGGTCAGATGCATCCAGTGCTTTAGAAAATAAAAATGGGTGTTGTCGTGTAAAACAGGAATGAATGGAAGAAGAAAGGTTCACTGCTGAAGCAGTGTTTGATTTGCTAGTAGGTATGTACTTGTCTTTCTAACTGTCAAAAAAGAAATTGGGCTCACTCCTCAGTGAAGGGGGGCATCAAGAACTCCTCCACCCATTGCACCTTTCTTTTATCCATCGTTACTTTTGCAAGCACTGGATTTGGGCAAAAGAATAATTCATTTCATTTGGGTTTGCGTTAAGAAAAGATGCTGCTGCACTGCATCCCAATTAGATTATAAGAGTCATTATCAGTGTCACCAAGGACAAAATAATGATAGAGCAACACTCTGTAAATAGCACCATAATAATGAACATTGCTATTAACCTTTAAAAGGTTTCATAAATCATTCACTTTGCAAATATAGTCATTCATTCATTCACTCACTCACTCACTCACTCACTCACACAAAATGCATACTTTTGCATCTTAAAAGTGTTATTGTTATCAAAACATACAGTGTTCTTATAAGTTCAAGTATTGTTTCTGAGGTACTTTTTATGGCTTTACTTTTTTAAAAATAGAAAACCTCTTTGGTAGAATAATTGTAGCACACTAGATTGGAGATTTATTACAATTTAAATTACAACCTTAACCATGTATACTCATAAGTAAGCACTATTGGGGCTGATTCTCAGGTAAATGGATTAGGACTGAAAACTTACTTACTATTCACGCAAGTTTCTTACTACCAGTAATAATAAACTTTTACGTCATTTGCAACATGATGACCACTCTCAGAAAGTTAAAATTGCCTCCTTTATCTTCAAGAGGGCCTAACAGCACAGCCCTAATCAATTAAATTTGATTTACACAATCAGGACCATAGCAGAACTAAATGTTAAGATGTTTTAAAATATACATTTATTATAATGTATAATGGAGCAGGAATGTTCACTATGCTGCTGCCCTTAATGCACACCTGCTTAAATGACTGAGCAAAGCATGTACCTAAATTTCATTGGATTTACTGCTATGAAATAGCATTTCCCCCCTATAATCTCAAGGATACAGTTGAAACACAAGGAAACAATTCTGGGGTGGTGGTATGCTCAAATTACTTGTACTTGTTCAATGACTCCCCTTAGATAACCTTTCCAATAGAGCAGGCATAGGCAAATTCGGCCCTCCAGATGTTTTGGGACTACAATTCCCATCATCCCTGACCACTGGTCCTGTTAGCTAGGGATCATGGGAGTTGTAGTCCCAAAACGTCTGGAGGGCCGAGTTTGCCTATGCCTGCAATAGAGTAATTCCTACAATCATATACATCATAAAAATTCACCCAATCTTCTAGTTTAAAATGAACACACCAATCATCAAACATGAATCAGCAAGTCTACTGTAGCAATACACTGTCTGCTATACACTGAATATTTTTCATAAACAGGATTATAAATTCAAGCAATGGATTCAGTTTATAACATGACAGTCTTTAAGAGGAACCAGGATGGCTAGTGATTATTTGGTTCACTAAACATAGGCAGAGTTTTATGATACATGTAAGAACAGGCCTTCAGAATGGTGGGCTCCCAGTTTACAGAATTCTCCCCCCAGGGAGGCATGCCTGGCATCAACATTAGGTGTCTTTAGGTGCCAGGCAAAAATATTCCTTTTCTCCCAGGCTTTTAAATCTTAATTTCCTGCTTATCTTTTAGTGGGGGAGGGACTGAGTTCGATCTGTGCATAGATAATACTTGTGTACTTAAGATTGTTTTATTCTGTTTTTATACTTGTTCTTTGGAAGTCACTTGGAGTTTTTTTCTGAGAAAAGTGACTAATAAATAACGATGACAACAAAACCAAGCAGTGTCAATCTACATGAAACAGTACTGTATCATAATACCCTTCTTAGAATTAATGAAAAACTCAGCTAGCTTCTGAATTTCAGCTTTTTCCTTCAAGCTTAATGCTTAAAAAAAGACTAGTTGGCCGGGGTGTGTGTGTGGCTGTTAGGGGGTCATAATCCAGTACTGTATGTAGCGTCTGAATTGTCATCAATCAGGGCACTGTTAGACAAGATGGTGTTTGCCACTTTCCAAAAGTTTCTCTGTTTTGATGCCACCTGAAGTCTTTTATTCTGGGTAAAGACTATGCTGAATCTTAAGGCAGCAACCTGCCATTTCTATATCTTTGTTTTGTTTAATATTGTTTTAACACTGAAGCACAGAAAGCCAGCTCACAGATTTATGATTTTTTTGATGGTGGTGGTCATAATGCAAATATTGCGATACTGCTCCTGTCTGGATTGAGTACATGCAATGGCCACTCAGTCTTTTGAAGACACTAAATCCTAGTAGGAACTACCCATTAGGAACATTTTACACACATCCAAGATGTGCTGCACACAGTGGGATACACGCAGGAGACTTTCATGGGTAGCTATTCTGTTTTAGCCTCAACACCTTATACTGTACATTGTCTCCTTACTAGCAAAAAATAAGCATCATGCAAGCAAATAAAAAAGAGCTCTTCCTTCAGAGACACAGAGCTTTCCCTTTTTTCCCTCTCAACTCCTGTGTGCTGATCTCTGTCTGCCCTGCTGTGCTTTCTTCTCTCATGACCTACTGTTTGTCAAAGAGCAAAGTAAATTATTCAGCAGTTGCCAGACGGTAAAATGGCAGGCTAGTTGTGCTAATTGGAAGAGAAAACGTATTTGCTTGCACGCTCATGCCCTGCCAAACACAAATTTTTGCTAGTCAAGAAAGAGATGGCAAGAGAGTTTAGAAGGGTTTTGTTATTCAAAATGCAAAAGGTCAAAATACAGTTTTTCCCCCAACTGGCTTTGGATTTTTGCCCCAAACCCCCAGCAAGAAATTGTATTTCTACTGTCACCCAACATAATCTCTGGACTGGAGAGATTAAGGAAGCTCTAGAAACCAATTTTGAGGAATCAGTAGTAACTTATCTCCTTGGTAGTTTGCACCTAAAGCTAAGACTAAGGTAGGTGAAACTAGAAGTCATTTCTACCAATCACTGGGGCTTCTATGCACATATCACATACTTTTGCTCAATATTCTATTCTACAAATGATAGGGATTTGGTTCTTAACATATCTGTAGGTCTGTTCTCCAAGAGGAGAAGCAAAAGAGGAAGATGTGGGCTGACAGGCAGCAAGAAAGAAAATGACGACTTTCCCCAAGAGCGGGACTTCCTAACAAGACTAGGGTGTGAAAAGTACTTTTAAAATGATTTTACTAGAGGACATTTTTACAGGACTAACAAAAAATGAAAAGCAAAACCAACACCACCAACAATAGCAGCAGCATAACAAAAAACAACATTAAGAGGGAGAAGCCTCTACAGTTGTTCAAAGCAAAGTCAGTAAGCTAATAATCAAGCAGAGAACAGGTAATAATTTTAAGTTTTAAAAAATCCAGAATTGTAATTGGAAATAACATAGCCTAAGGAGGACAGGATTCTTATTATCGTGAGAAATGAATGCCTGCCTTCCTTTTGAACACTTAAGAAAAAAAATATTGAAGCACCTTGAAATATTTTTATACAGCCATTAAAGGAGAACTGGTACCAACAATAGACAAAGATGGGAAACTAGTTTAATAAATTCTAAATACGTTCGTCCTGAAGACTAAAAATCTTACATTGTGGAGCAAGTTGTAGTTCTTTTCACAAGGAGAATTATAGATAAGTAATGTTCAAAATCATTTTTCCTTTGGGGGCTTCCCTTTTCTACCCACCAGTTATTCACTATTAGTCTTCAGACCATTTCTGGACACCTCCTCCAAGCTTCTATATAATATTCCTCTCAAGCAACTATTAATGGGAAACATTTCTCCTTGGATCATAACACTTGCTGGCAAGTTTTCAGTTTTAGGTGTGTTCTAGATGGCCCAAGATTTGTGCTTGTTATCACAAGGTGGTTCTGTACCCAGGTCCATCTTTTAGCTACACCAAAAACAAGTTAGTATTTTCATGGCTGTCTCTCATTTATACTGTCCTGATTTCTAGGATTCAAAAGAAGTGTAGCCTACCCGATTGAAGAAACAACAGATTTTAGAGAAATTGGGTTGTTGTTGCTGTTGTTTTTACATTTTTGAAGTATTTCTATGGGAGCTAACTGTCCAAATCCACTTTCATCTAGCTGTATTACAACACTCATTACAACTGAATACAATTCACAGATGGTAAAGGTATTTGAAAATACTGTGGCCCATTTAGTACAGGGGTGGGGAACCTCTTTTGGCTAGTGGGCCAGATCACTATCTTCTTGACCCCTGGCAGGCCAAAGATGACACCTATCAATCACCTGACATCACAATTAATTTAAGGGGATGCTGTTCTTTGTTTTTGGTCTCCCCACTTTACTCTTTCTAGCATTCCACCCCTCATATACATCCTCATATATACAGGTGTGAAGCTAGGAGTCAAGAAAAGGGATGCTCCTTTTAAGTCCTGCTTCTCTAAGTTATGCAAATGAGATAACTGGATCTTTTTTTAAAAAAAGGCATAATGCATTCTTAATCTGCTACAATAAACATGAAATCTGCATATCACAAAACATTTACTCTTGATCACTGCATGACACATCATTTGAATGTGATATTCATTTGCCGATATTTGAATTGTGCAACCAATCCAGCAGGCTTCAGCAGCAGGTGACTTCAATCCTGCTTTTTAAAAAAGGCATTTAAAAGATGCCTTTTGAAAACATAGGAAACTGCCTCACATTGTCACATCTTTGGTTCATCTAGCTCAGTGTTGTCTAAACCGACTAGCAGCAATTCTCCAGAGTCTCAGGCAGGGGTTTCATCCAGCCCTACCCAGAGATGCTGCAGATTGAGCCAGTGGCCTTCTGCATGCAAGGCAGATGTTCTACCACATCTGTGCTGCCAGAACTTTGCTGGTGGTTGATCCAAGTACATTATAACTCTGTCCTACTAATTCAGTTGCATTTTCTCCCTGTATTTTTGATATATATTTTAATATTGCTGTATACTGCATTCAGATAATGTGGGGAGGAGGTAGAGAAATGTTTTTAATAAATAATGTGCTGAGAAAATGAATGGAAAACCTTTTGATCCTTTGAACCTACTGTTAAAATCTAAAAGTGAATATCTACCCAGAAGACACTGCAACTCAGGCAGAACTACCCTGGGACTATGGGATGCTGTCTGTAAGAATAATCTTGTTTAGTCTACAAAAATGTTTTCTTTAACATTTTCTCTTAAGATTATTACTGCTGGATAACAAAATTATATTGGTTCTTTAAGTCTGAAGCATCTCCTAGATTTATGTCTGTCTGAATCCTAACCATAGAACCTGGGGATAAAGAGGTTTACAACTTTCTTTCATTACCTGGCCATTGATTCAGCATTCACACTGTACTGAGTACTGAGACTGCTGACAAAGCAGAATGCACTATCCAGTCAAGAAGCTAAGAAATACACTTCTAAGAGTTTAATCTCACTCTCTCCATTGCCCAACAGTTTTCTTACTCATCGTCAGATTCCTGATTTTGATCAATACGATTCAGAAACTCTTCAGATACTGGCTGTGTAGAACCCAGATAGCAAACTTTCATATGAGTACTGAGGTTTTTCTGGGTACCAAAGCCCTTGCCACAAAAAAGACACATAAACGAACGTTCGCTGGAGTGAACAGACATAAGATGCCGGTTTAAGTCTGTCTTGTCTCGGAACAGTTTCAGGCAGCAAGGGCATTGCATCTTCTTCCTGTTGAAGTGGATTGTTTTTTCATGACGATCCATGTTGGATTTTAGTGTGAAGCTAGCAGGACACTTTGGACACTGGAAACGGGCAAATTGCCCTGGAGATATGTGCTCAGAAAGGTTAGCCAGTACTGGCCTAGAGTAGTCCACTACATCAAAAGGGACAATCATGGGGAAAGTGTGTTCCTTAATGTGTTCCTTCAGCTTTTCCACACATTCAAAAAATCTTCTGCAGAAAGCACAGCTCAGCCTCTTGTGGCCAGAAGAATCCAAGAACAAACCCTCATGGACTAAGTCCACATCTTCAGATTGTGATGCATTTATATCTAAAAAAAAAAAAAAAGGAAATGCAAAAAATTAAATTTTAAGTTTTATACTTTGAATCATTAATATACAGTCTTCCTTCTTTCCATTTACCTGTTTCAGAACTATCTAACTGCCACAGTGTTAGAAATCCATCATAGGTGACCTGCAAAAGAAAAGTGCAATTATGTTAATGATCACACAGAGAACATCAAGTACTTTAACACCTGTAAATTACTAAAACTCGCTGTAATTCTGCTCCTTCTGCAAATCTTCATTACAAATATTTAGTTACTCAAATCAATGTTTCATTTCATACCTAAAAGTATGCTCAAAATATATAACCAATATAAACCCAAACTGCTAATAAGAACTGTTAAGTATCTGTATATTTGTTCATTTTGTGATCTCAAAAAATCTGTGTTCAGTAGATTCTGTACAGAAATGAGAGCTTCACAGGTATGCCATGTCATCATCATCATCATCATCATCATCATCATCATCTTCTATTAAATTTATTGGTTGCTTTTTCTTGCCAAAGGTAACTCAAAGCAATTTACAAACAAAAAACCACTTAGATGCATAAAAAAAGCATTAAGACATTTAAAATACATTTAAAACACCCCACCCACCCTAAGAGGCCAAATATAGTTACAGTGGTACCTCGGGATGCGAACGGGATCCGTTCCGGAGCATCTCGAAGCGAATGTAACCCGTGTCTGCGTGTCTGCGTGTGTCACATTTCGGCGCTTCTGCGCATGCGCGTTACATCATTTTGACGGTCTGCGCATGCGCGCGTGGCAAAACCCAGAAGTAACGCGCTCCGTTACTTCTGGGTCGCCGCGGAGCGCAACCCGAATTTGCCTAACCTGAAGCGTAGTCATCCTGAGGTATGACTGTAGAGGCTAAAGACCTGGTTAAAGAGGAAAATTACTGCTTGGTGCCTAAAGATATAGAATGATGGTGCCAGGCAAGCATATACTTTTCTATTTTGAAGCACTACCATGAAGGAAAGGCTATGAAGCCAAGAAGTAGGCCATGATATGTTATGAGAGACCTTGTTAAGTGAGACCCAGAAGGGCAATTTGTATACCAACATTAATTGATCCTTAGCACCAAACTGGTAAATTCTGGCATTTCCAAAAAAAATGTTTAACTATCCCCGACCAGAACTATCTGCTCCAGTTTCCTTTATCCACCCCCACCCTTAACTACATTTTAGTATTGTTTAATTTAAAAGGATTAATTACTGGATATTTTCAAGTTTTGAGTTATTTGCATAATATTACTTGTATGCTACACAGTACTTCCCTATGAGACATAATGGGTGATTTAGTTGAGGTGGGGTGGAGATATAATTACTACTTACTACTGAATACTTTCATCAAGTTGTCTGTGATGATGAGTTTTCTTTCATTTTTTTTAAATCAGGGAAACAGCTGTTTAACTAATAAAATAATAAATAATAATAAATAATAATAATAATAATATATGATATATGATATATTTTACAAGACCAGATACATTTACAGGAAGAATAATTATTCTTGCCATGCTTTTTGATATTTAGAATAATTATTGCCCAAGTTTTTAAACAGTGGATAAATGGTCCTTAGGAAGCTCTCAATTCTGTACATGCTTGATTCTGGTTGCTAGACTGAAGTATTTTTTCTAGTCCAGCTTTTATGTTTCCTTTAAAAAGTTAGGAAAGTATTTCTATAATATAGGGATCTGAAGATCAAAACCATTAAGTGTGTTGCAAGAGTTAGTATTACATATTTCCATAAACATACTGCTATTTGGAACAGAAGGAACAAAATTCTGTGCATTTTTTGTATTTTGATAGAATTTCACAAAGCAGAAAAGGTAAAGGAGAGTACCACATTACGGACAATACAAATAGCCTAGGTCTTTTACAAATTTGAATAATTCCAAATTCTAAGATACATTAAGAATAGCAAACTGAGCATGATGACACAATTTCAGTTTTAAGTTTTATAACACTTAAAAACTAGCATTACCCCCAGATAACTATCATATTACCTGAGTTGAAGGCATCACTCTTTTCACAGTATCTGGTGATATTTCACCAGAAGAGGGGATGATGGTAGTGGGGCTCTGAGTGGCAAGGTGTGATGAAGGCAGCAGAGGAGGAGTTGATGCTTCCACTTTGCCATCACATTCACCCCTTGAACGATTCAAGTTGGTGCCAGACCCTGAGGAACACAGGAAACGAGTCTCACCCACATGAACTAGCACCAGCTAGTGGTTTTACAAAAGGCAGGGAATGAACAGCTGTAGCTTAATCTTCTGTCAGTGGGAGTGAACGAAGTGCCACAGAGATTCCAGGCCCATTGACTGTTTTAAATAGCCTCCCCACCCAAAAGTGTGGTGGGAATTATATCACACAGCAGCATAATGGTCACTAAAGGAAGTCAAAACAAGAAAAAGAACACAAGGCAGCACAAAAATGAGAACAACTTTCAAAAGATACAATGATCCGTTCTTTGTATGTGACTAATTCATTGCCATTTCTTTAAAACTTCAAAAAATTATTTTCAACATAAAAAGGACAAGGATGTTCTTACTGTCATAACAAGTCATCTCATTAGCAATTATGCAATCAGAAAAGGAATTTATGGAGCTCTGCTGCAGCCAGCAGTGGGAGACCCATGCACACATCAGACTCTAATAATGACTAGCATTTTTAAATTAGTCATAACTAGCATTGTTGCTGTTAGAGAAAGTAATACAAAAACAACACACATCCAGCTTAAACATAGCCCACAAAAACAATGCATTTTGGTACAAAAAGTCTTATATTTTTTCTGAGTTAATTCACAGAGTTCTGGGACCACTAATGAAATACAGCCTCAAACATAATCACACAATCAAATACACAAGGTACAGATACTGTATATTTTGAGGGCACTGTAGTACAATATGTTGGGGACACAAGACATCACTATTCACACAAAACGTGAAGTATGTGTAGCAATTTATTTTCAAATATTTGCAGAATTTAAGTTAAACATACATGATAGAACACTGATTATTACAAAATACTAGACTTAACAGTCTAATCCTAAGACTTGAAATGGTAGCAATAAGGTGAGTAACACAGAGGAACCTGTGTTAGGCACACTCTGAACCTGTGTGAGGCTACCAGACCAGTACTACGGTATGATTAACTAGTTAATTGAATCTTTTCTTACCAATAATGTATTTAGAAAACTGTGTATGTATCAAAATAAATTGTGTGATGATTAAGCTATCAGATAGCATTATACACACACCACAAAACTATTTAAATTCTGATTATAAATGGTAGTTATAAAGAACTTTTATCCTGAACTGCAAAAGCAAGAAAGAAGCACAATCCTATTGAAGGCATAGAATGAAATAGCAGTATCAGAGCAACAGAATATATATGTTTTAAATCTTGTTAAAATTAATGTATAGCAAGAAACATGTTCTATAAAAAGTACTTTTGAAAAATGACCACAACACAAACATTTTTCTTTAGCTTTTGAAGGTTTTTATGCATTGACTGTCACTTGATTTATAAAACCTAAGGTCAAATGTACATGTAACCTGATGCATAAGTTGCTACTATAAATAGTTTGAGATGACATAAAAAATAACATGAGGTACTAAACTTAAGATATATCAAAAAGCTATCATAAATAATAAGAGAGAAAATGTTTAAGAACACATCTGAGCCAAAGGATTAGCAACAGTGTTTCCATACCACATTCATCCAAACACCCAATTTACAAGATTATTCATTCCATTGAAAAGCCACTCAGCAAGGATGAAGTAACAAAAGTTTCAAGTCTTACACTCTATTCCTTGGGTTCACAGCAGATGATATATATTATTTCAAAAGGTTTCCAGACATGTAATTTCCACATGTTTTAATCTTGAATAGTGTATTGCAAATGCATTGATTTGAAAGCAATTTGACACATTTCACTTTCAGCCTCATATAAAGAACTTATTTTGGTGCTTTTAATTTATTTGCTTATTTTAATAATCCCTTTTTCATGTCATGTTATCAAATACTGGGCCCACTGCTGACTTCCCATAAAGTCCCAATGATATTTTATTATTATTAAAATGATTGATAAATACCTAAATATCATTACACAGATTCCACTATAAAATAAAACAATGACACCATTAAAGTTTAATATTTTGAAGTCCCTCAAGTGTTTAATTGCCCTAGTTAGTAGAAACCTATTCTAAATACAAGCCTTTTGTTTGCAAAAGCCCCAAAACTGTTGGACCTCCTCCTAGAGGAGGTAAGGAAATCTTATTTTAGGACTTCCGGAGGCGGCGCCTCCGACAATGGCGGATTCTCCGATTCAGGGGGAGACAGCTCCACAGAAACCGGGTCTTACCGCTGCAGCGAAGCGGGGACCCTTTCAAAAATCGCAGACGGAAGAAGCCTGCAACCGTGGGACTCAGCGGGCACCGTTTGTGCCCCTCTGTTTGGTAAAGGAGCTCTACAAAGGGCTCCGGAGTGAGACGGGGGTTGGCGTGGTGCTGAGAGTCAATCGCTACTTCTGTGGAGTGAAGCTGCACAGCCAAAGTCGGAGAGCGCTGTCCTTTTTCCTATGCTAATTCGGATTTCAAACAACAACCCGTGAGTAGGACAATTGAAACTTGTAGATCAAAATTATACCTTTGAATTAGAGCCGAGACGGGAAGGTGTAAAAATAGGAAGTCCGCCTTCTGTTCTTTGTAGAAAGATCAAAGCAAAGACTTTATAAGCTAAAAGCCGTAAATTGACAGCCTGGAATTTCCTGCTCTTTTAACTACCAAATCCCCCCCCCCCCCAGACAGCAGGAGGATAGGGGGAAAACAAATCGTGACTTTGCAAATCCTGCAGAGAGTAATTTAAGAAAATAAGTCTTCACTGTTCCTAACCTGGGGACGGAATGAAAGGAAAGAAATTGTCGGTGGTGCCTATAACAGGAATATAAGAAAACTGACAGATAGAGTTGGAAGGAAAATAAGTCCTATGCTGCCTTCTGCCTGTTTGCTTTAGATTGAAAGGAAACAAAATATCTGAAAATCGAAAGTAACTTTTATTTTCCCTTGCTGGATACACTGTAAAAATGGAGGCTAAAAAGTAACTACCCCTCCTAGAGGAGATCTACCAGTGCTTTTGTTTTATTTTACAAAGAGAACATGGCAGATGAGAAAATCAGACCGTGGGACCAGCTTTCTGACCTTGACAGAATGATGAGAGAGGAAGTTTTATCTGCCCTGGACAAAATATATGATGTGCTGCAACAGATGGATGAGAAAGTGTCTCTTATGAATCAAGAGACGGCATACATTTTAGCTGCAGTTAACAAGGAGGTGCCAATGGAACGTACAGTTACAGAAACTGCACAACAATCTACCCAGGATATTGATTTAGGGCAAGTGCATGAGGTTATGAATGTATCTCATAAGACACAGAGTCTCCAAGTTTTACAGGATCAGAAGCTGCAACATTGGGAGATGGAATTCGTAGGACACTGGTTAAATTGTGGACCTAAGAGAGTTATTATCTTGGGTGTGAAACAAGTGGAAGATTATCTTTGGAATGACTACCCTTTGGATTACAAACTAAACATTGGGGAGTGCAACACTGGGGAATGGGACAATTGGATAAAAGGAGATGAAGAATTTTACTACATAGAGTCCTCCAGAGACTGGCTCCTCAAAGAGAAAGAGAAGAAAATGCGAAAGAATACAATAGGGAACAAGGATTTATGTAACTACAAACAGAAACAAGAAAACTCGCAGAGGGGGCTTGGAAGTGACTTGAGGGCCTCAGATATTAGAACACCGGATTGACAAGGGTTAAAGACTTAAGGACTGATATTATCCGGAACCAGGAAAAGGGACGCTGGAGAAACTTAAAATGAGAAATGTTTTTGTAATAAATTTTTATTTATGGAATTAGTGTAATTCTAATGAAATATTAAGAGATGCTGGAAAGGAAGTAATTGGCTTTAGTAATGGTTTAAATCTAAGAACTTTAAAGATTTGAGGATAAGATAAATAAGGGTAAGACAAGTGGTATGAATTTGCTGAATTAATTTTAAAATGGAATACAAGGAGGGAGGTGAGAGGAAGTCAGGAAAATAAGTAAAAGAATGCTGAGAATTTGAAAGGAGAGATTTTTATTTTTTTATTTTTCTTATTCTTTTGTTTTTTGTGTGGAATTTTTGATTTTTGAATGTTGTAATTTTTCTTTTTTTTGTCTTTGATGTTTACTTTTTGTTATCTTTGTGGTCTTTTTTTCTTGAGAAAACCTAATAAATATTATTATAAAAAAAAAGGAAATCTTATTTTAATGTACATACTGCCTTCCAAACAGTATCTGACTTACAAAAAATACACAATACAGCAAAATTAAATGCAGGAGGTAATGGCAGCATCAGATCAAATCAGTTAGGGATGAAATAGTTTTTAAAGCCTGGGAAATTAAACTGACACCAAAAAAGTGTAGGTGCAAGGTAAGTCTCATTCCATCAAAGCGCTATCCCTGAGAAGGCTCTCCCTGGTCACCACTCACTGTGCCTCAATTGATGGACGCATCTGGAGAGGAGTCTCCAAAGACTACCTCAACTGATAAATGTTGGTTTGCAAGCCCCCTCCATGGTGCATCATGTGATGTCAACAAACTGGCTGTCTGCAGCGGTGATGTTTCCATATACTGACAATAAATAGCAAAGTATTTTTGAAATAGTTCAAAGCCTCTTTTCTGTTGCCCTCTTACAAGAGACGTTTAAAAAAAATCAGTTTTTTGGGTAGTGGAGGTGTTAATTTACTGTTTCAAAGTTTTGGAATGTTTCTATAAAATACGTAAATAAAAATAAATCTGAAAAATACAAGAGATGAGCTTGGATTCACTGCATATGTACTTGGAAGCAAGTTTCACTGAGTTACTCATAGTTACTTATGATTGCAACCTTAATGTGTTCCAGTGGATTAAATTATCAAAATATATACAATTTCAGCATATTAAATTTCAGCAAATAAGCAAAACTCAAACATTACTCAAGATATCACCCAAAGCTACATTGCGTTAAGTTTTACCTGTTTTCAAGAATATTCAGAGAACCCTGCTAGATCAGGCCAAGGGCCTATCTATCTATTCTAGAAGTCTGTGTCACATGCAAGACATGAAAACCCACATGCAAGACATGAGTGCAACAGTACTCGTCAGAGACCATGAATCAATAAAATAAAAACCACCCAACACTTTTTCTTCTTCTAATATTAAACAAAACTATCTGCCAAATACCTTCTTAGTTTATTTGTGGCACCAATATCAAGAAACCCATATATTTATCCCTTCTACGTCAAAGGTTCAAGTTCTACATTTTGCTTTCCATTGTGTCACAAACTAATGCACTGCCATGGCATCCTTTCCACATCAAGTTCCTGAGTGGTCATATCAAAGCAGCAGGAAACATTTAAAATGTTGGGATTGCAAGAGAAATACAAATAAAAAGTTGCTCAGCATACTCAATGAATCTATGATGCAATAAACACTTGAGAAACACTTCAAATGAGACGAAATCACAGTGTTATTCTGCCTGCCATACGGTAGTCTCAAAGCTACAAAACCAAAACTGACAGTTTTACCCTATTTGTGCAAGGCAACAGTTCCTGCTGAATATATATTGGTGGGGGGCTTAGTAGCTTAGTTGCATTTGATATCCCATTTAGGTTACCTCATCTCTCTCCCCATTCCTCCTGGTAATGGCAGAACATGGTATTCAGTAGAAGTGAAATTCAGGGAGCACAACTATACAATCAATACAGTGAAGTTGTTTCATGACTGAGTGTGACTTAGCTGGATAACAAACACGCTGTGTTTTTGGCCCACACATACTGTCTTCTTTGCCACCTCCATAGTGAAAGAAATTAAATGATGTTTACTTAAGACCTTATGTTTCTGTCATTTAGGAAATACTGAACACACAGTCATCTTAATTGTGTCTTTAGCTCCATCTGTTAGTTTTTGATCCCATATCAAGAGGATTTATTATGGAGCAAGGCTTTAAAAAGGGATGCCTTTTCCTATCTGCTTGGTAAACAAATATGCATTTGATTGGCTAACAAGATGAGCAGCAACACACCAATAAAAACTGCCAACCATCCTAGATACATAGCCTAGATTATGGATTCACGTTATTAAGTAAAAACACATAGTCTTGTGGCACCTTAACCACTACAAATTTATTAAGGCACAAGCTTTAATATATGTCATTTGTTGTCAGCACTGCCCTTCTGCATTCTATGTAGATCAGTGGCTACACAAAACAAATAAATGGACATAATTGTGCTCAGAATGTTAATATCCCAAAATTAATAGGAGAACAGTTCAACCAATCAGAGCACTCTAAGTGATCTTAAGGTGGCCATACTTCAACAAGGGAACTAAAGAAAACTCCAGTGGGATGTGTGAATTAGCTTACCAGTTGCCTTATTGTCTGTTCTGCTTTCAGGTTCTGCTTTCAACTGTTCTGCTTTCTATTTCTTCTTCTTGCATTTCACTTTCCTCTCACCTCAAGCCTCTACGAATCATGTGTATATATGCTTGCCAATTTAAGATTACCCTTCATGAGGCTGATAGGGAGCAGATTCCAATTATCATCTACTTACAAATGCCACTATCTGACCAGCAACTTTCGACAGACCAAGGGCCACCTGTCACAAATCTGCTGGTAACATAGTAAAAACCTGTTTCAGATCAGGATCTTGCATGACTGAATTACTCTGCCTCACATGAAAAAGATACCTAAGAATAGAAAGCTACTATTTCAGGAGGAAGGCAAGGCTATAACTCTTCTACACGCAGGGTAGTTTTCTGTATGGAGCAACACTTAATTGTGCAAGCCCATCATCTGCAATATGAAATGGTATAATTAAGGCATAGGTTTTCCACTTATCTGCTGTTTGTGGGAGCTAGGCCCAAGTATCACCTTGTTAAGGCTCTATCTACATGCATAGCACTCGAAATAATTAAGGTTGCATTACTTTGGGATGCACAACACAAGGATACAAAATAAGAGTGCCTAGAAGTGTTTTTTTAAATAACTCCTTTATGAATGCTTTTAACTTTTAAGTAGTGTACAAAGGAACAGCAACTTACAAGACAGTGAATGTGTGCCTTTGGGTAAGTATTCGAACAGCAGAGAACTTTCCTCTCCCAGCATGTCAGCTTTCAGGGACAACAAGCTGTTCTTGCTCATAAGGGCTGCCCGCAGATTAGCAACTGCTACAGCCTGGAGGGCATCTTCCTTCTCTGGAGTAAGAGGCTGAGAAAGATAACCAGCTTCACCTCCTAGGAGTGCTTCCTCGACATTTGCATAAAGGTCCACTCTCTCTATTCGGCTGTCAGAGTTGCTGGATTCTGCCCCTGTCAGATCCACACCTAAGTGGAAGAAAAACCCAATATTAGTAAACATATCACAATAGAGTCCTCTCAGCCATATGTACATTTGTAGCACTTCCTCTATCCATCATTCCACAGCATCAGAATCAATATGCCTGCTTAAAATGAAGGAGCTGAGATTACTTTGTCTTTTCCCCAGTTTTATGATACCTTCATCTGATGCTGTAATACAACTGTTGCTATATTTGTGCAGTACACACTTTTGCAAAGTTATGCACTCATTTTGCAAAATAAACTCTCTTGCAGTTAAAATAGTAGCAGTAACATCTGGGGAAATGTGGCTGCTGCTGAAGACACTCTATACCACACTCAATAGTGCAATATCATTATGGACAAACAGAACCTTAATGCCCCCTTTATACTTGCTCAGTTGCAATTATTCCAACAGCATATTGCAACTTCACAACATTATGAATACAGTGGTACCTCGGGTTAAGTACTTAATTCGTTCCGGAGGTCTGTTCTTAACCTGAAACTGTTCTTAACCTGAAGCAACACTTTAGCTAATGGTGCCTTCCGCTGCCACCGCAGCATAATTCCTGTTTTCATCCTGAAGCAGAGTTCTTAACCTGAGGTACTATTTCTGGGTTAGCGGAGTCTGTAACCTGAAGCATATGTAACCCGAGGTACCACTGTACAACGGACTAGTACATGCTTCAAACGGTGTGCATGTCTCAACAAACTATGCACAGAATATAGTGAAGCCTCAGAAAGCTTGTTTTAGACCCGTCTTGCCCTATTAATTTATTTTATTTAAATATCTATACACTACTTCTCTCTGGGGGAAAAAATAAATCACCACTAAAATAATCTGAAAGAAAAACCAAAAGCAATCTTCTAAACAGTTGTAAGATACCAGAGCAGATATTGATCAGATTCCCCAAGAACCAGTACACCCACACAATTGTTCTAATGCAAAATATACACCCACATAATTGTTTTAGCCTTGCAGATAGAGTGGAGATTAATCAAGCCTCCTGGGCAGTTTGACTGCTGCCACCTACCACTGGTCATACACCATATATAGAAGGAACAAAAAACAAGTCTCCCCTGATAACTGTGAAGGTGGGTGGGCTCAAATGAGAGGTGATCTTTTAGAAATGTTAGCTTAGCCCCAAACAGCTTCAAGGGCAAAGAAGATAGTACTGCGAACTGGGCCTGGAAACAAACTGCGAGACAGTGAAGTTGTACAATAGTGAGTTTGTAAGATTATACTCTGGATGTAGCCAAAGCTTTGCCTACAATCCTGGCCACAGTCACCTTAGAGATATCCAGGAGTAATGTCAGATTTGGAAGCACTCCCTAGCTACACACACACCTCGTTCAGCACAGTCTCATTCAGAATTTTGACATCATCAAGTTTGCTAACCAACACAATATCCATCTCATCTGATTTATGTTTCACTTTATTAGTTTCATAAAATCACAGAATTGTAGAGTTGGAAGGGACCATGAGGGTCATATGATTTAACCCTCTCCAGTGCAGGAATCTTTTGCCCAACTTGGGGCTCAAACCCAAAAACCTGAGGTTAAGAGTCGCATGATCTACCAACTGAACTATCGTCAGGTCTCATCCTACAATCACCTAGAAAATGAGTCAGGATCTCAACATCTTTCCTAGAAGCAGAAGAAGCTGGATGTAATCAGCACACCTAATGACTGCCCAGCTCAAATCTCCAGACAAAGTTTCCTAGTGTTTCCATGTAAATTATAACAGCATTGGAACAAATTGGAACCCTGAAAACTGCATGCCATGGAGACAAGAAGCTTGTCAGCACCACTGTATCCTAAAAAAAGAGATCAGAACCAACATAAAACATTGTTGGCAAGCCCCGTATCTATCACACAGACCAGAATAACATCATATTCAATATTACCAAAAGTCACTGAGGTCTAACAAAACTCTTGCCTGCTCTGGTTCCAAGAGGTGACAGTCATTCAGCAGGAAAGCAAGGCCACCTCAGCCCTAGAACCAGGCTGGGAAACAGGGGAGGACATCATGGTCTTCGGATTGTTCTGTTAATTAATGCATTTCTACTTGCCAAATGGAACAATTCTGCTCCTCCCTCCAAGCACAGTTCTGAGTCTCCTAACCATCCAGAAAGGATTTGGGGGAGCTGTGGTGGCGTAATGGGGGGGGGAGAGCCCCCCTTGCACTAGCAGGAGTCCTTGTACTGGTTGCCACGAGTGCGCCAGGCTAACTGAATCCAGACCCAGATTTTTTAAAGGATCTAGGTTAGGGAAGCAGAACCTCATTCAGCCCAAGATCCATATGCTCTCATGGCCTACCTTCTAAGATCCACATAGCAGTGGTAGGCAGGGTCAGATGCAAAAATGGGCTGAGCAATGGATGAGAATCCTACCTTTTTACAAGAGATTCCATTCCAGCTATGCAAAAGTTTGAGGCTTCTACACATACACATATACCACATATCCACCCTCCTCCCAGGTATCCAAGAGGCATTATCACAGTTCACAAACACACTGAACCAGACAAAAGCACTCAATCAAAGTGTGGCCTATAGAGGGGCATAGCCTAAGGAGAATCCTGAGGGCAAAACGGAGAGGCCTCTAGGCCTGAGATTTCACATTCCAGATCTAAGAAATCAGTTTCATTCAATAATCCCTGAACCACCCCACTACTATTCTCCCAACCTCCTTTCTTAGCAGGTAGAAGGCAAACAGTACATAGTAAACAGCAACCTATCATGGTGGTTGGGCAGAAAAATTGTTTTTAGTTATCCTGCCTCAGCATTCTTCTTCCACACCCACATCATGCAGCTGATGAACCAAGAACTGTACTGTCCAAGATTAAATTTACTGCTGCAATATGAAGAAGGGCAAGTCCATGAACTATGATACAATGCTGATAGAAGTTGACACAGATAAATGAAAAACTTAATTAAATTGTGGGAGCTGTACCTGAGACATGGCAGGAATACGAATTGAAAACCCTCCTCCATCTGGTACTGTAAGGAGTCAGGGCAGTTATTAACTGGAAACTCAGATTTAATAACCTTAAAATAAAGCTCTCTTTTTAAGATGGGCCATCCTGAAAATTATATTTCTGCTTAGTCAAATTAAAAACAAAAATTAATACTGCAATATAAACTTAAACTAAACTAAAAAGAGAATAGCGTAATATACAAGAGATTTCACTCTGGCCTATGTGTGCAGCGGAGTGGAGGAAGGCAGAATGTTGCTTTGCACATTTGGCTCGGTATGTGGAAGGGACAGCCATGTAGTGGGTTAATAAACCTTTAAATAACATCCGAATCAGCCCCAAGAATGTTCCCTTGATAATATCACCAATGTATCATCCATATGACAAGGGCATTCAGAGGAGCATTCTGTTTGTGTGGTAAGAATTAGCCAGCTGCATTATACTAAAATACAGCCCTGTGCAGGGCTTGATTTTTTAAAATAAACTAACAAAATGTTTACTTCAATAAACCTTATTATCTGAAATAAAGTATGTTTTCTGTCCTGACTAGTACTACTACATTTTTGTTGCCTTTAGAGCCCAGTTCACATTACTCTTCCTTGAATACTAACAGTGTGACAGGACAACAAAGTAAAGCCACAATCCCTGCTCAAAAGGAACGTCTGCATCCACATTAAAATCTGCCCAGGAAGCCCAGCTAGGAACACAGCGTGTATATGAACTTCCATCTATGGGCACACCAAAGTAGGGTCTTCCTTTTTGTGGATTAACGATCACAGGCTTCCTGGGTGATGTTTAACTAAGTCACATGCTGAACAGGGCATTGAAATCAAGTGACGTCCTCTGATTTCAGTAGATCTGCTCCTGTGATGACTTAGTTAGGTACCATCTAATGTCATCTGAAAATCAATATTGCAAAAGCTTATAGATACAAAAACATTTCAAAAAAGGTGCAGGTGGGAGTGTTTGTAGATGTCAATTCCCAAAGCAATCTACTTTCTTTTTAATAATACATAGATTAGGTAATGTTTGAGTATTCAAAGGAAAGGAAAGAAAGGAACATGCCAGAAAAAAGCAGAATAGTTAACACACAACTATATTTCAACTTTCAGGTAGGTAGCTGTGTTGGTCTGACGCAGTTGAAATAAATACAAAATTGTCCAGTAGCACCTTAGTGACCAACTAAGTTTGTTCTGGGTGTAAGCTTTTGTGTGCATGCACACTTCTTCAGATTTCAACTGTTCCCATTCTTCCTGTGAAGGTAATTGACCTCTACAGTGCCAAACTTTAATACCACAAAATCCTACAGCCCAGTGGTTTTGTCCAGGACCTCTTCTGAAGGCCGGCGAGGGGCGAAAGTCTTTGCTCCCTCCCCGCCTGCCTTCAAAAGCCGTCCGGGATAGTGGGAAGCGCTTCCCTGCTCTCCCGGACCGCTTTTAAAATGCTGGCGGTGGGGAGCAAAGCCTTTCGGCCCCCACCAGCCTTCCTGGACCTCTTCTGAAGGCCGGGGGGGGGGGGAAGGCTTTGCTCCCCACTGCCAGCATTTAAAAGAGGTCCCCGGAGATTTCCCTATGGGCTTTCTTCTTGCGAAGCAAGCCCATAGGGAAATTCGTCTTGCGAAGCAACTCTCAAACGGAAAACCCTTTCGTCTTGCGGGTTTTTCGTCTTGCGAGGCATTCGTCTTGCGGTGCACCACTGTATTATATAACAGGAAATGTTTTCGTTATTTTACATAAATGGATTTCCATTTTCAAAGATATTTCGTACCACTGCTACTTTAGAGAACATGTTATGTAGCTTTTAAAAGCTTTTTTTTCTGGTACAGAAATATTTGTGTTTCTCTTGTTAATTTATCTATTTAGGGCCTAATATAATTATTTTTCACAAGTTTTCATCAATAAATTCAGTTACTGGCATTGAGATATATAGCAGCTTGGGAGGGGCTGCCTTCAGATGTCTTCTAAAAGTAAAATAGTTGTTATTTACTTAGCATCTGATGGGAGAGCATTCTCTACTGAGAAGGCCCCCTTGTCTGGTTCCTGTACTCTCACTTCTTGCAATGAGGGAACTGCCAGAAGGCCCTCGGAGCTGGATCTCAAGTGAAAAGCAAGACATATCCTTTACGCTACTATACAAGTAATCGAACCATTAAAGTTTATGGCCTTTTAACTAGTATGCCACAAATGATTATGCATTCACATGAATGATTATACATATCACATGATATGATTCTACAGAGACAGAAAGAAAAAAAAATCTTACTTGTTTCACGACTACTGTATGGCCATCCTTGGGCAGACAGAAAAGGTGGTACTGGAGAGCTTGTTCTGCTGTCATCTCCCAGTTGCTGTGTAATATGGCGTACAGTATCTTTGTTTTTTCTGTTCTTTCTGCGCCCAGTAGGCTGCCATCCATCTGCAGCGCCTTGTTCTGAAAAAGTATTCTGCATTGTACTATCTTTGGCAGACTGCAACTCATTTCCTCCATAATGAGATGGAGAGCTCTGTTCCTCTTTGATACGCAAGGATCCATACCCCATATCACTAGACCACAGAGATTGGGATGAAATGTCATCATGACTATCCATTTTTTGTTCTTGATCCTCTTTTCCATATGTGCTTCCTCCTTCATGACAACTAGCAATGGCTGAATCACCAGAGGAGTTTGCAGGACTTGTCCGCCGAGCTAGCCAGGGAGATATGCTCCTACCAGCCACCACTGCCGAAATCAAAGCATCTGTACTACTGCTGGAGGTTGCTTCAAGTTCATAATCAATAAAATCATCTGATGCATCAGACTTAATGCTTATGTCAAGAGCAGCCTTTATGAAATTGTGACAAGCTTGAACAATATCAGTCATCTGGAGATAGCTAGCAGCTGACATCACCTCAATAACATTCCTGCTGGTCAATGCAAGGTGTGCAGAGTACATGAAGTCAATGATTGCTTTAAACCCCTGGGCTGTTACAATATCTAAATGAGTGACCGTTGCCTGGTCAGAAGTCTTCTGCACCTGGCAGTACAGTGTCTTGAAGTAGCGACTGCTCCCAAGTAAAATGTTTTTGTGAGCCTTGAAAATCTTTCCCTCCACTATAATGCAAACATCACAGAGGATGCCATGCTGTCTTTGTTCATTGAGTTCTTGAAGCAGATGACGATAATGGGAGGCAATTTCCATGTCTTCCTTTCGATTATTCATTTAGAAATATTTGTGCTACTGCTTCCACACAGGTCTGTAAGGGAGAAATAGAGAGGCATTATCACATTAAAGGGGCTGTCATACTATTTAAATCACCACAAAAATTCAGAGAGGCATTTAGCTATCTTTCCAACTTTGAAGACAACAATAATTAAGGCATTATACTTAGAACAGAGAGTTTATTGCTTGACTTTAATATTGGATTTGCATTTAATAGGCAGGTTTTTAGAAATGCTAATGTCAGGTGGGGGGAGTTGGTAATTATTGGGATTACAGCAGCTGGGAGGAATGATTTAACCCATTCTTCCACTGCTGAAATCCTGAGGAATAACCCTCATTTTAGCAGCAATGGGGGGATTTTCTGGCCATGCAAATACCAGCTTCATATAATGGATTTTCTCAGGCACACAGCAAGGGAATAAAGAGTTAAATTCTCCCTACCAGCTTGCTGTAAACACAATAATTATTACCCCTTCAACTAATGCTATTTGTGCTTTTAAAAACCTGCACATTAAATATAAAGAAGCACTTGAGGTCCTATCTGGCTTGGCCCAAGAGAATAGCCTGCACTGAATATGTAAACTTGGGCCATCAATATTCAATAGCTTTGAATATTCTTGAAGCTTTGAAGATAGCATGCCAGGATATTAACCTTTCAAAACTAATCAAGAGAAAGTATGATGTATTTACTACAACTACAGAGAAAAAGAGACTGAGATAAGCTTCCTGTGTTAAGGTATCAAATTTTAAGATCCTAGCAAGCTAGTGTTGATAATTATGTTTGTAGAGGCAAAGCATCCTATAGCAGAAACTCCTCAGGAAAGAAGTTACTAGATCCTGCGCGAGAAACAGCTGAATTCACGTCAACCTCAGCTAGGGCTAAGGGTGGTCAGTGCCCACAGATTACGGTGATTGTTGGGAAGGGAGAGAAAACCAGGCAGATGTCAGAATTAAATGAAGAGTTCAAAACGAAGCAGGGCAAAGGCTAATAGAGTTCTGCCAAGAGAACAAGCTGGTCATCACAAACACTCTTTTCCAACAACACAAGAGACGACTCTACACATGGATATCACCAGATGGGCAGCATCGAAATCAGATTGATTATATTCTCTGCAGCCAAAGATGGAGAAGCTCTATACAGTCAGCAAAAACAAGACCTGGAGCTGACTGTGGCTCAGATCATCAGCTTCTTATAGCAAAATTCAAGCCTAAATTAAAGAAAGTAGGAAAAACCACTGGGCCGGGTAAGATACAATCTTAATCAAATCCCTTATGAATACACAATGGAAGTGAGGAACAGGTTTAAGGATTTAGATTTGGTGGATAGAGTGCCTGAAGAACTATGGATGGAAGCTCGTAACATTATACAGGAGGCAGCAACGAAAACCATCCCAATGAAAAGGAAATGCCAGAAAGCAAAGTGGCTGATTTGGAGGGGGCTGATGGGAGTAGGCCCACTTTTTGTGATCCTATCTCTTTTTCTGCTCTTTTAGATGTGGCAGCCATTTTGTGTTGTGCCATGTACTCACAGCTGCCATTTCTGACTGGTGCCCACAGCACTTCAAAATTCCAGATGTGTTCATCAGCCCCAAAAGGCTGGAGTGTACAGATTAATTATAGCTTTATAGGACACTAGTCATTCCATTTTCTTTTAAATTTATCATCAAGTTACTTACAGAACCATTTTATACCATGTACTTTCTGTGCTCAGTTGATATCTGCTGTTTATACTTTTCCATTGTTTTAAAAAGCTACTATAATGCACCCATTCTAATGAATTTCCTTCAATGAAATTTTACATTCTCCTTTTCCTACCTGTACTATGCCTTGTAGATTTTAAACTTTTGGATAAACTGTCTACAGAAATCTCTAGCCAAAACCATGTCCATAGTAAATAAAAAAAAATATGTGGGCCATATTCCAATGCAGCAGCTCCACTGGCACAACAGACTCCCATGCACACAACAGAACTTCAGTTCCCACATGCTCTCAAAATCAGCTGAAGAGATATTAGGGGCACATAGGGGGAGCATAGGAAACAGAAATCCCAGCACAACAGCAGAACCCCACTGGTGGACCATTGTATAAGAAAGTCTGACTAAAATGCATTATCTGCTGAAGTTATTATCTATTCTGTATACTTCTTAGGAATAAGAGTACATGCACAAGCAGCAAATTGCTGCCAACTTTCCAAGACCTAATCATACATGTGAATGCAGTTAAGTAGCTTCCACACAATATGACTTTATGATCCAATTTATTTTTCTATTACACTGTCATGAGTTAAGCTCGTTATTAATTCAGCTTCCATGCGAGAAGTGTCCTTCCAATGTCTTCAGATAATTCTTTGTTGACATTATACTCATTATCTTAGTCTCCCTCTCCTTCCCTAGCACTAGATAATTTCTCTTGGAAACACAAAGTCAGCTAATCACACAATGCAATCACCCACCCCCAGGTATTTACCAGCTTTAACCACATCTGGTTCACAGTTACTGGTAAGCATAATTGAATGTCCTTTAGCTGAGAAAGTGTATATCAGTGTGTGTTGGCTGCTTCAGCTATCTATTCTACATTTGGTTATATTTAGTCGTCTTCTATAATAATTATTCCTTTCCCAATTAGCCAACATGAAAAATAAGAGATGAGTCATTGCTAGGTTGACCTACTGAGACTTACAAGTGTCACTAAATTTCCTTGGATTAGGGCCAGGTTCTTTGATTCTATGCTAAAAACTCAATTCTTGCACCAAAGTAGCTCAATATCCGCAAAAGGGAATAATTTATGCAAATGACACAATACTATAAACTTAATTTACATCCTTCACTTTAGTAATAAAAACAATATTTTTGATAACCTGGCTTTTAATTGAATTTAAATAAATGTGTACATTATATTTCATAAATGCCTTCGAGGGTATTCAGGCAACATGAGATCACTTCTATCAATCTATCTATTAACTTTTTAAGTAAACACCCATTAGAAAAATATCAATTTAGTAATCTAATGTATAGAATATTCCCAACTACAATCACTTCACAAAGGAATAAATTCAAATTCCATCAGTACTGTGGACGGTCCAGATTTTACAAACTGTATATACATAGATTACAAACGAGCACAGTTAAATGTGATTCAGGGATGAGGAAGCAAGCATTTCTGTGCAGCTAGAAAGTTGACAGACCTTCCAGAATCCTGAATCCCTGAGTTTTTGCTTAGTGTCAACCCCACAGATTAGGCAACAATTTTTAATCTGCAGACTAAAGCTTAAAATGTCTCCCAATGACATCTTCATAGACAGTAGCAGCACACTGTTCTTCATACTATTGCTTCCCAGACAGTTGAAGTCCTAAAGGAAAACATTTAACTATAAATGACCACTATGAATTTTCAGAACTTGGGAGCATCCAAAGAAATGAGGTTCAGCAAATGAGCTTTTCACTATGCTTGGAAACTAAGCACACTTCTCACGGTGAAACCTTAATGAACTGCATGTTATCTGTTTTACAGTGATAATGGAAAGATAGTTGCCTTCAAGTTTAAGTGAATTGTCCCATTTTTTGCAAAACTGCAGAAAAGTGTAAAAATGCAACTGAAAACAAAAGGTATCTCTCACCACAATTAATAATAATAATAATAATAATTTTTTATTTATACCCCGCCCTCCCCAGCCAAGGCCGGGCTCAGAGCATAATTAAGAACATAATCTGTGTGGGAATACCAAACAGAAGTCTAGACTGCCACCACTTAGTAAAGGTAAAGGTAAAGGTACCCCTGCCCGTACGGGCCAGTCTTGACAGACTCTGGGGTTGTGCGCCCATCTCACTCAAGAGGCCAGGGACCAGCGCTGTCCGGAGACACTTCTGGGTCACGTGGCCAGCGTGACATCGCTGCTCTGGTGAGCCAGAGCCGCACACGGAAACGCCGTTTACCTTCCCGCTGGTAAGCGGTCCCTATTTATCTACTTGCACCCGGAGGTGCTTTCGAACTGCTAGGTTGGCAGGCGCTGGGACCGAGCAGCGGGAGCGCACCCCGCCGCAGGGATTCGAACCGCCGACCTTTCGATCGGCAAGTCCTAGGCGCTGAGGCTTTAACCCACAGCGCCACCTGCGTCCCACCTGCGTCCACAGCGCCACCACTTAGCAGAAGTTCCTAAATACTATATGAGAAAAACAGAGGGCCGGCTGAAAAAGAAAAATGTTTTAACAGGTGTTCTGTGTCCCATTCAATAGTATTTGCTGATATTAGTAGCCAAATGTACATCAAGAGTCAGGCTTTTTGTGAAATCAGAATCCACAGCAATGCCTTCCAGTGTGGTAATGAGAGAATGTAGGACTTCCACTTCATCCCAACATTCTATTCAAACACAGCTCATCCTTTTATGAATTCCTTTCTCTTCAATATGCTTCACTCCATGCTACAAAATGCCATAATAACAGAACTACTGAATTGTGCAGTGTGGTGCATGCAAAAGAACTACCAATCAAACGTTGAGAAACAACTTCAACTCTATAGAACTGAAGAGATATAGTTACAATTTAATTACAGTTCTGCAATTAAATTAATGAAGAGAAAGAACAGGTCTTGAAAAATGCAATCCAAAAAAATTCTCAGGCATGGACTATCAACTTCTGCAGGTCAAATTTTCTGGTTCTTACCCCTAATATGAAAGAGGCACCTTACTTTTAGGACACCTAATCTTAATACTAGCTGATATCACAAGGAGGAACCTTTAACAAGGTACAGTAAAGTTGTTACTCATACAGCTAAAAACACAATTAGGAAACCCCACAGAATTATTTATTTGATATTGAAATGTTGACCGTGATTAACTGCATCACAAACAAAGAACTTAACAATGTAGCTATGGATTTAAAGTGGATATGCACCTTTATAAGGGGATTATGATGGCAAAAGTATGTGTCATAAAGTGGGTTGTATGAATTTCCTAGAGTGAAGAAGTGTACAATTTAAAACAAGCAAGCATGCAAACAGAAAGAGGATGTCCTGAACCCTTTCAACATATATACTCACTCCCCTAAAAAAATTGCTTCTTCCCCTACAGGTGGGTGTTAGTTCTCTTCAAAGAACCATACTGTGAGCATGGAGAACAAAACATGAGTGGAAGTTTCAGCACTATTCCCCCACACATGCTTTACTTTCAACACCCCTACGTTTTTAAACAAGGAAATCAGTTACATGGGTTCTGACACAAATGTTAGCTGCAGTAACATCTAGTTTCCCTGCCAAGCTAGCAATAGTTTATCAAAATTTATTTCAAGTTCAATTATTCAATTTTGTATATTCCAGTTTTATAAACACAACTTTTTTTCTCATCACAAATCAAATTTATCTCTAGTAGAAATATAATATGTTTAAACAGATCAATTGGCAATGTGTGAAACTTTTAAAGCCAGAGCAACAATAGAACATGATATAACTGCAGTATAGGTGTCTGTAGTCAGAAGATTTCTACATCTCTGCTTTGATTATTTATCATTTTTCTCCATCCACTACAAGTGTACTTTCTACAGTTTCTGGATATGTAAAAAGCAGGCAGACCCCTGGATGGATAGGTATCACACAATAAAACTGTAACAGTGAATTTTGTTAATGAATTTATGTGCAAAAGCTATTCTGCAACAGTCTTTCAGAAAGAGAAGTGGGGGGAGAGAAAGAGAGATCACAAGATGTCCAGATACAGTCAACCCACGTCTTCTAAGTTCCATTAGACATCTGGACAAAGCACAACAACATTCAATTATGGAAGTCAATGCTCCTTTCTTCCCCACCTCCCCCTGATATTTGAGATGAATTAGATTTGTTAAACCATTACTAAAAATTAAAAATAGAAGCTAGCCAAAGATACTAGCTTACTTTAAGCTATGTGATTATTTGGCAGTATGCACTCCATCAAAGTGAGTGTGGTTAGGTTTGCAGCAGGGGAACTAACATTGCATGCAAAAGCTTCCAAGTTCAATCCCTCGCATCTTCAGATAGGACTGGAAAGGGCTCCTGTCTGAAACTCTGGAGAATGGCTGCCAGTCACTGTCAACAATACTAAGCCAGCTGGATTAAGGATCTGACTTGATATAAAGCAGCTTCTCACATTCCTACACTTCACAGAAATGAGACTTAAAATGGGAAGTATTTGGATTTCTTATCTTCCTTGCACTTTAATAAAGAATATTATCATAAAGGAAAAAAAAAAAAACAGTTAAGATACTACAAAACCAGCAAAAGAGTTCTGGTATCATCCCTACTCATTAAATACCCAGTCCACCTACAACAGGGGTCAGCAAGGTTTATCTTCCTGTGGAAGATCCCTCTGTGGGCCGGATTTTCCACGCGCCCCTGTGATTTTCAGTTCTGCACAGATGTGATTTTTGGAGTCTGCAAGTGCGCAGACGCAATTTCCGGTGCCGCGGATGCGAGTCCCCGCGCCACGCTGGTTTAGCACAGCGTGCGAGTGGGCAGCTCAGTTCAGGGGCAGCTCATGGACCGGTCAAACGACCTCCACGGGCTGCTTCTGGCCCATGGGCCTTAGGTTGGTGACCCGACCTACAATTCTGGTAAAATTCTGATAACAGAAGTTACAGTACTTCATCCTGCATACTTTTGCTGTGAGCTTTTGGTTCATAGAAAGCACAGTCACACAAAGATTATTTCTTTGGCAGTGCAAGAAAAAGTAGATAGCAGTTCATAATGCATGCAGGTCCCAGTGTGTCAACTTCTTTATAGTTGTCTTGCCAATTGCCACACTTACTGGTAGTTGTCTGTATAATGCAGGGGTCAGCAACCCGCGGCTCCGGAGCCGCATGTGGCTCTTTTACACCTTTGCCGCGGCTCCAGGGTGGATACTAGCGAGGGGAGGAGGCGCATTGTGTGCCCCGACACTCCCCACTGTTTTAAATGTCGCAATGGTTTTGCGGCTCCCAGTTGTTTTTTTCTTCGGTCCAAGTGGCTCTTTTCGTCTTAAAGGTTGCAGACCCCTGGTATAAGGCATCGCTGATTTCAACATAATTATGGAAATGAAATTTGACACAAAATGATAGGTGAATGCAAGAGATTAATCAGACAGGAAAGGCCCATGAAGCTGTTGGGGGAGAATGGTACTCCAAGCAAATGCAACAGAAAACATTGGAGGACAGAAATGGGAGATACAGTAAATCAAAACTTAAGTTTTTGCATTTAGAGGAATGGAGTCATAGAAGCTGACTTTGTCAGCAAACCTCAGCCACCACATTCTACATTAACTTCCACCACCAGATGTGCATACAAAAAACCATGTTTGCTACTGTAGTAACCATTGAGATGTAGCAATCTGAAAGAGGTCTCAGCCTTCTCACAAAAGTTGTCTGAAAGACTGTGGCTGCTCTAAACTACAATCTGAAGATTAAAATGCCAGGGACATAACTCAAGAATGCATGACCACAGGAGAACCAACTTCAACAGTAACTAGCAAGTTTCTCCTATTCAAAATGGCCTACCAACCAACTATTCTCTGCCTTAGTTAATCTGAGCTTTAACTGATGTCCCCAAGCTCTGCCTCAACCATGGCCAGAGACTGTAAAGGCCAATAGATCAGGCATGGGTCAGATGAGAATTAAATTAACTACTTATTAAGACTCTCCAAGAACTCTAAAAGGTTAGTCATGATGTGCCCTTGTGGAAGCCACACTGGTCCTTATGCAGCAAGGCTTCTTCCTCTATATGCTTCTTTAATAATGTTTTCCACCAAGTTTTATGGAACAGATGTTACGCTAATCAGCCTGTGATTTCTCAGATCCCCCCGCCCCGGAGTTTCAACAGTCAGGACCAGCTTCTTGCTAAATGCCCAATGTACAATTTGTTTCTCTGTGGAACCCAAGACCACATAAAAGAAAGATGCGTATAAACCTCTAGCAGACATGTCAAACACCAACAATTTTGCCCATGATAGCAAATTACTGCAGATCTAAGAATTTATTTATGGCTCTCGATGGAAGCAGCCTAGATTTATCATGCCACACACCAGTCAAAATATTTTTGCTGGACACTTCCATGTGGATATGAAAGTGAATGCTGGAGTTGAGTCAAAAAACCCTGAGTGGAACTCAACATTGCCCTATGACAAACATTCCATCTGCACAAGCAATTCAGCTTAGCAGACATAATGATCCTCCGCCCATGAACTGTTCTGGAGGTTCTCTCGATGCTCCTCCCAAAGCTAATTCTGGTGTGGGGGAAAGCACTTTTGTGGAAGTCCTTGCATCGCACTTCCCCGATAAGGCTTGTTAGGAGAATCCTGCCCCTTAATTGTACTTATCTAATAATACTATTTATTTTAAACTTATTCTAACAATATGTAATTTATATACCTCCTTCACTCAAAGATGCCAGAGCAGAATATGTATAAGAAAAAAAATAGCCCAAAACTTAACATTGTAGAAACAAAATGAAATTCACCAATTAAATTTACAGTAAAAAATTGCAGGCAGCAACAACAGCAAAAAACGTACAAACAAAAACACTTAGACCCAGTTCTACAGTGAATCTCAACACTAGCCCTGCCCCACTAGACAAAGAAGTACAGGTACATCTTCAACTACCAGTGGAAAGCAAGTAAGGCTGAGGTATGGAAGGATAGTTCATTCCATTGGTGTGGATCCACTTCAGAGAATGTCCTGCCACAAGCACCTACACCGTGGACCACATTAGGTTTAGGAACCACCAAAATAATTTGATCTGCCAATCATAGAGCAGGGTATGGGAGGAGGTGTTTTTTCAGATATTTGGGACCCAGGCCATTCAGGGCTTTAAATGTCATCATAAGCACCTGAAAGACAACTGGCAGCTAGTGCAAGTATTTCAAAATAGGTGTGAGCAACCACTGGCACTTCCCAGTTGCAAATTCCAGACCACTGAAGGCCAACTCCACATAAGAATGTATTGCAGTATAATAGTCCAATCCGAAAACTATCAGAGCTATCCCTGTCCAGGAAAGGCTATGTCTGGTGAACTATCAATAACTGGGAGCAATCACTTCTAATCATGAAGCCACCTGACTTTCAAGTGACAAAGATGACTCCGGAAGTGTACACATACCCAGGCTACAGACCTGTTCCTTAAAGGGACTATCCCATCCAGGACAGGCTGTCTTACCAAACCCCATAAAAGCCCACCCATAGCATGTCCATTATGTCTGGATTCAGTTTACTGACCCATACCTAGCCCATTACCACCTTGAAATATCAGGTCAGCACCTGCACTATTTCTCCTGATTCAGACAGGACTGAATGGGATTAAAATTGGTGGTGCACTACCATCAATTTCTTAAGCACCTTGCCCAAGGAGCGGTATTTATTTAACAACTACAGGTTTAAAGAAAGTGCCTCTTTTAAAGCCACTGGCACCTTCTCAGCCCTCAACATTAGCTTTTATTAGCAAAGGAGACATGCAGTAGACTGAATCCCTTTAAGCTTGCCCACATCCTCAGGCCATAATAACTGAAACTGATTCAATAAAACTTAACCAGATGGTGTTCTGGACACATCCACAAGACTAGTCCTAACTACAGTATCTAATTCTGTATGGATTCAAGCAATTATATCTTCAAAGTGCTTAGCAAATTTGTCACAGAATGCCTCCAATCATCTTCTTCATCGGGACAGATACAAATGGCCCCTTCACTGTGTGTATAAGCTTTTGGATGCCTACTGCAAGCTGCAATGGTGGCAGAAGTGAAGCTCTTCACTGCCATCACTGCCACATAGTAACCACAACTGTATGCTCATTAGCTGTGTTCAGTCGTATGTGTTTCAGGATTTACCCAACTTGTGCTACACCATAGTCCATCCTGTTTCATTGCCCACAACTCCCCAGAAGACTATGGAGATCTGTAAGCTCCATAGTGTCTGTCTGAGAAGGCACTTGGGAACAATTGTGTTAAGATCCCTTTCCACTTCAAATACTGTTTTGCAACCAGCTGTGAATCTGACAGTACCATTGTGCAGCTTTCACTGAACCAATGTGCTAACCAAAATATCACAGAGAACTTTTGTCGAGTGCTTTGCTGAAATCAAGCTAAACTGCACCCACATAATTCCCAGTGTCTGCTAAGTTTTCTAGTAAAGTAATACAAGATAGAGATAATATTAGTTTAGGGGGATTTATTATTGGCAAATCCATTATGCTAGCTTCTGTGAATTACTACATACTTTCTTAAGAATTTAATTTTGCATTCTTTCCATTTCGGGGGGAAACTGATCAATTGATTGGGAAGCCTACTATGTCTTACCTTTAAACTGCCTAGTTTAAGATAAGACAACAACCATTTGAGTACACAACAAATATTCAGCTAATCCTATTGTGCAGGGTGTCAAAGTTTTCTGGCATAGGTACAAAGCTTCAGAGTTCAGGGAATTATAAGTGTAAAGGATAACTATTTGAATTTCAGGGAGCCTTTTGAGATTTAAACTAAGCCCCTTTTATCCTTTTATTTACCAATTAAATTAAGAATATAGTAACAAGGATTAGTTCACACTACAAATAATGCAGGAAAGCCATGTTGCTAAAAGAAGCAAACAGAACTCAGTTGAAAAAAGGATCACTGTTCAGGAGATGTGGGCTGTTCATGAAAATAATTTTGGTTTAAGAAGCTAGAATGGCAAAAAGTTATGAAACAAAAACTATGCATACTGTACTTGTATTAATAAAACCTTGAAGGAATGATGAATATTGCAATGAAAAGCAAAAGCTTTCATGAGGAAGTAAAGGCAAGAAGAAATGTATCAAAACAATACCAGACCAAGCAGGCACCTACAGTTTGTAATTAAGGCTGAAATCCTAGCAGTGTCTACTCAAAAGTAAGTCTCATTCAATTCAATGAGGTTTACTCCCAGGTACGCAGGTAAGTAGGTTAGGTTTGAAGCCTCACTTCGCTTAGGCTATCCACCCAATAAAGTATGCCAAGGTTGTTTCTGTAAGCTAGTCAGAAAGCTTTTCTAAAATACACCTGGAGAGAGAAGGACATAGGCTCTACTGTATGGATGTCCTAGAAAACACAAGCCATAGGGACAATGTGGCCCATTTCCGCTGTTCTCTGAAATTCCAAAATCTGACATCATTTATTAAAATAGTTATTATGTCTGTTTAATTAGCAAATAATGCCATATGAAAGAGAAGAAACAGATCCAATTAATTTACAATGCCTAATTGTATCATTCTCACTTATTTAGATATGGCTTCATGGAGTGAACAGGACATCATAGCCTAATCAAAAGCTGTAACAATATGATTCCAATAAGTAGTCTACTAACAGCAAAATTAGCTTTTCATCATCCATTTAAATAACAATCGACACTAGTATCTCATACCGCAAGCCTAAACACACTTACTAGGGAGTAAGCTTAACTGAACACAGCAAAACTTACTTCCAAGTAAACATGCATTAGGATTTCACTGTCAGATTTGCTCATTATTTTCAGGATGGAGAAATGCAAGTTCTAGTTAACCAAGACCTGGATACTGTTTTGTAGATCCTGTCTGTCCCATAAGGCTCTCCTTTGTTAACTTGTAATACACCAGAGGATAATTTTTCACTATGTGGAAAACTGTGGTTAACAGTAAGCTCTAAAGTCTAAGACTCTAAATGCATACACACCCCATATCATGAAAGGGCTACAAGACTGAGAACTTGACAAGCAATAGCTGCATTCAACTGCTATTAATTCAGTTCAGCACAGCCAATCAATAAAACAGAATTGGCTGTCAAATGCTAAGAGTGGTTCCCTTTATCCCTGAAATACTACTGTATTTAAAGTGACACAGTATAAACTGCCAAACTTTAGTTCACCGAGCTTGCGGGGGGGGGGGGATATCGTGCAATTTCCAAAGTTTGTGTAAAACTGCAGCTTTTGTCTGTCTCCTGGCAAGAAAGCCGTGTTTAGCTTTCCCTTTTACCAAAATAGAATACTCTTCTCAAAGAAAACCCCTTAAAATAGAAGCAGTAAAAGTAGGGAACCAAGTTACAGTATATGTACTGGTACTTAAAATGCTAGTGTACAACATATATTTAGAAAATGCAACTAAACATTTGAAATGACTCAAGTATTAAAATGCATACAATAACTTCAGTACAGGTGCCTGCAAAACACTGTTTGCAAAAAACACTTCCTTATTAGCATATATATAAACACTGCTGATAATAACCTTGTCTCTAATCCATGCTAAATAAATACCTTGACTGAATACAGAGAAAGCTAATTTTAAGAAATATCTCCTAGTAAAACTGCCCTTTGTTTCTATATTTCTTGACACATAAAAAATACATTACTGCACACAATAGTTCTATTATATCTATTTCTGGCTCTCCAGCAGTACAGCAAGCAATAAGGAGCTGTCTTTAAATTGAAGGAATCCTCCCAATGTTAACAGTCCTGGAAATCTGGTTAATTCCTTATTTGTCGTCTGGGATTGAGTTATCAGATGCTACTTGCATGACTTTTACAGAACTGACAACCTATTTACAGACACAAAAAGGCAATCTACAACTTAAAAACTTCTACCATCACCTTTAGGTTGTTGTTGTTTTTTAAAGGAAACCTTTTACTCTCCCTACAAATTATTCTTTTGGGGTGTTGACACCCCCTTCATAAAATGTTCCCTACCTGTATGCAACATTTTCAAATCAATTCCCTTACTTATCACTTAGCATATTATGTAGTCCTCCAGCTTTAGGCAGGGAAAGCATTATTCTGAAGACTGGGTTTTTAAAAATATACAGGGTCACTACCAATATTTCAGCTTGCAATTAAAATGGAGGAAAGGCCAGCCGATCGGTGCCTGACTTCAGGGGGAGACAATAACCCCAAACAGGCCTGGCTTTAGAGAGGCAGAAAGAGAAAGCAAGCGAAGGAGAAATATACAACATGTTTCACCAGTATTATTACCTCATCCCTTTCTTCCAAGCAGTTTTGAGCCACTCTCTCTTGTCAAGCTCTTGGGTCCAACTTGCACAGATGCTTATTTTTAAACGCTGTGGGGTGGTTTTTGTTTGCTTTTCAAATAAAATTATCAAACCAGAATGGAAAGGCTTGCTATTTCACGAAGTGGAGCTGCTGTTAAAATGCCCCCTTGTCTCCTCTCCACTCCCTTGAGCTGGGTGTTGACGCAGCAGAAATTACCAGCTGGAAAATTCCCCTTTTGGAGGTTAGAGGGAGGGGTGGGGTGGGGGGAGAAGAGGAGGAGAGAGGGGGTGGGAGAGAAGCAGGGAGGGGGGTTAAACCCTGCCAGTCACAGAGCTGTCCCCCATCTATCCACCCACCTAGCCCCAAATAAGGCATCATGTCCCGAGGTGAAGGAAGATCAGAGGAGCTCCATGCCCCTTCCACACACAGGGGGGTGGGAAAGTCATCTCAGCAAAACCGCCCCCCAACCACGTCCCACCCTCCAGCTGGGATTTTACCCAGCTGCCCTTCCAGCATATCTCAGGGAACAGGCACAGCGTGCGTGCGCCGCGCGCAAGGAGGACGCGCGGCCCCCACGAACCTCCCATTGGGCGAGCGAGGGGTTGGGGGGGGGGCTAAACTCCATGACAGAGAGGGAGGGGGGCGAAACGAGTATCCTTTGCCTTCAATTAGGACAGGTGGGGCAGGAGGAGGGGGGAGAAGGGAACCCGATGCCCTCATTCAACTGCCCCCCAAAGGTCAATTTCTCTTCTCTGCTGTCCCCCAAAGGAAACCCCATCCATAGTATGTATGTGTGTATATATTATGTGTGTGTGTGTGTGTGTGTGTATATATCTCACCCCACACTATCTAGAGAGAAGGGGTGTGTGGTAGTGGTGTGTGTGGGGGGGTGAAAAGTCCTCCCCCCCCACCAAGAAAAACGCAAAAATCTCCCTACAGGGAACTAGGTTAATAGGAGACTTTGAAAACGCGCCGCTGCGCGCCATAAAGAAATACACGCAGAAGAGACCCGAGGGGACCGAGTTGCCAGGTCTTCCAAAACATACTTTTCCTAGAAATAAAGCGAAGGAGGAAAAAGTATCGCGAGCGGGAGCGCAACCCAATGCGGTTCGGAAGTGGGGACGGCGCGTTTTTTAAAAGAAATAAAATAAAAAAGCAAGTTTTTGTAGAGCGCTTAAGGCTAATTAGGAAACAACAACCATTCCCCCCCCCCTCCAAAAATTACAGAGAAAATCGCCTCAGGGCAGAGAAAGAGGTCGCCGTCGACCACGGAAGAAGAAGGGAATAAAGGGGTGGTGATAGTAAGATGTATAAATAGAAAGCGGGTTTATTTATTTATTTTTTAAAAAAATTGTTTTGTTTGTTTATTCTGCCTGCCTGCCCATCTCTCTCTCTCTCTCTCTCTCTCTCTTACCTGCGCTTCATGAGGAGCGCGGCCGGAGCGCTGGCTCCACACGGTCGCACTCCGCGTCTTTCTCTTCATGAGTTGTGTGAAAGGGGTGGGGGGGGGGTCGGGCGAAGAGAAAGAGAGAGAGAGAGGGGGAACGATTGTTGGGGGGGGAGAGAAAGATGTGTGGGGAGGGAAAGAGAGCGAGCTGGTGCGCGCTCCCGCCTCGCTTTCTTCCCTGCCCCCCCCCCTCCTGAGGGAAAGGAGGCGCGCGCGCTCCACTTCCCCTCACAACTTGGCCCTAGAGGGGGGAGGGGCCGCCGCGCTCGAGCCGGCAATAAAAAAAACAACCCACAACTAGAAGTGGGCGTGGCCAAGCGAAGGGTGGGCGGCGCTCCTGTGGGAAAGGAAGAGCTGAGGGGAAGGCGAAGTCCAGCAGCCGCGTCGCTGATTGGGCGTAGCTGAGCACAGGCCTCCCTAAGCCACACCCACGCTGAGTTCTTTTTTAAAAAAAATTTCCTCTCTTTCTTTCTGTCGGCTGAGGCCCCGCCCACCCGGCCTCCCCTCGCGCCGGCAGGGGATTGAGAGAGCGCGCGAGGTGGGAGCGCAACTGTCAAGCTTGCCGGACACGAGGGTTGGTTGCGCGCGGGCGGGGGGAAAGGAGGCCGCTGAGCATCATGGGACGAAGCCGAGCCTGACAAGACTGTTGCCAAGGGCAAGTTGGGGCTTTTGTCTCCCTGGCAACGGTCAGGGCCTTTCCTCCCCTCCTGCCACCGCTGTCCTTCACGCCCTCTAACATTGCGGCGAGGGCTTAATGTAGGGGGACAGTTAAGCGAAGTGAGGGGGGGATTCGCACACGTAGCTGCTTTCCTCCTCGCCGTGAGGGGCTTGGCGAAATTAAAAGGAAATGCCATCATGCCGTGGTGTTTAAACGCCAGTTGTAAGAAGGGATCCAACAGACGCTCAGTAACTCTCAAGCCACCACAAAAATCAAAGGCAGAGCGAGAAGAGATGATCTGGATATATAGCAACTGCCTGTTTAAAATAACAACAATTTGGAAGCCAGCTGAGTTTCATAGAATTCACCCATCCCAGCAAATGCACATGGGATTTATTTAACAAACAAATAAATAAATTGGGGAATATACCGCCCCCAAATAATGTGAGTTCTTCAAAGCTGTCTAATAACTTGTGCACATAAATTCCACAACATGGCAGAAATACCTGAGGTGTTGCGAAACCATATAATTTTCAGCTTTATATTAACGGCAGGGAAGTTCAGAACTGATATAGGTATATCAACGTATTCCAAGGAGACCCAACTCTCAGCCTCTCCTAACTTCAAAAAAGAGGGGAAAAAACCTGTCTGTGCAATTTTGGAAACTTTCTGATCTATAAAGTGTGGGTGTTTGCCGAATAAAATAAGTTTGGGATCCCCCAGATCCTAGCTGTGTTTTGTTTTTTAATTTCAAAATTTTCAGTCCATGCTGAACCAAAATGCTAAAGTCAAACAGCTGGCATGATAAAAGCCAAATTTACACCCTCAAGAACAGTACTCAGTGTGCTGAGATGGCTAAAACACCTGCCTACAGGAGGGGAAATCAAGTTTTGGATTTTAAAAAGAAGTGCAAAAAGTAATTGAAATATACTCAGAGTCGCAAAGTGATTTCATGCTCTTTATTCAGCTCATAGTGGTGAGGAGGAATGAATGGAAGTACCCTCAAAGTATCTGCTTTATATACATTATTTACACAATGGGCTGCACATGATTGGCTAATTCTGGAATTCTACTGTAAGCCAATCAGGTTGTGGATTCACTTCTATCTGGAGCATGATTGGGTGGTTCCTGCCAACCAATCATATTGCTGCATTGTTCTAGGACCAATCAGACTGCTGCATTCTGAATCCTATTGTTCTAGGACCAATCAGACTGCTGCCTTTTGGATCCTATTGTTCTAGGACCAATCAGACTGTTGCAGTTTGGATCCTATTCAATTCAGTACATAACAGTAATAATGGCTTCCTGTCTATGCAAATACATCAGAGAATAAGCATATAATAGAATTCTGAAGTTTAATAACATATGCTACAGTCTTTCCATTACCTCTTTTTTAATCATGTTCACCTTTCACATCTATATGCTAATTTATGCCATTGTGGTTAAGAGTGTCAGGAATGGAAGAGTGGATATACTGGTGCCAAATTCCACTACAGCTACACTACCCCTAAAATCAGCCACAAGAAATAATTGTTCCTGCTCTTTGTAACTTAGTTTTAACTTTCCAGCTCACTATAAACCTGCTGCAGCAAATTCTAAAATAAATGCAGTTTATTGTCCAAACTGCAGGGTGGAGGAGTCTGTGGGTTGCAGAAAAGGTCAATTTACTCAAATTGCCTCATCAGACTTCCTCCAAATCACACAGCCCAGTTGCATTCAGAAGCCTCGTGCTCATTTGACATGCATGCAGCTAGTTTTAAAATGTTCAGAAACTAAATTTCACGCATGAAGTTAAAGCCTAGACTCCTGTCATTCAGGCTGACTAAGCCCCTCAGCCACAGGGCTCAGGTAATATAATACATGCACATCAGGGATGCACAGCAACATTTTTTTTTCAGGGCCCACTTGTTTAAGCCAATAGTGATCTCAGTTCCAGCCCTTATGTAGCCAAAACAGCACCATCCATGCTGAAGAGGGAGATACCAGGGGAAGCCAGAGGTTTGCAGAAGTCCCCCTCCCTCTCTCTCTAGAGGAAAATAAACTAATGGGGTGACACCCCAGAAACTGCCAATAAAAACTGAGCATGCTGAGTGAGCATGGGGAAATCCTGAGGGAAAGTCTGGGAATTGGTTGAAAACTGGGGTGGTTGGCAGTATGGAGTATTCTGGAAAAGGCTGGCTGGAACTCTGACCAGGAACACATTTTGTTGCAGGTCCCACTTCTGCTTCAGCCCGTAGCTCAGTCAGTACTAGAGCATAAGACACTTAATCTCAGGGTTGTGGGTTTGAGCCCCACGTTGGGAAAATATTTACTGCATTGCACGGAGTTGGAATAGAATAGATGATCCCTATGTCCCTTCCAATTCTATGATTCTATGAACCTGAGCCCTTCACTTAAAGCATTTTCTTTTCTAAATCTGAAAGCGTATTCTTATACTAGGCCCTGATACAAAATCCTGGTGTTACTCTGCCTGAATGAGTAGAGCCATTCGCTATCCGTGGCATCCATATGTACGGATTGTAACTTTCGGCAGGCATGGCCCCAGTGAAAACAGACATTGGATCAATATCTGTGCAAGAGTGAAGAAACATCGTTTCACGCATGCAAAAGCCGCCGCAGCTCCGCTTGAAAGCCTGAGTGAATTTTGTTAACTGTCCTTCAGATCCGCTCATTCATTGCACTCTGAACGTCTTTATTTTAAGAAAAGAAGATCAATACAAATTGATTAATGCAACAAAGCTGTCTTTCAAGGCTGACATAGTTTTTTCTCAGCAGCCTTTTCTGCCGGGTAGCTGAAGGCAACTCTTGCTAGGAAGAGTTCTGTTGCCAGTCAGATAAATCATGGTTTGCCCGTTGCAATAGCCCATGTACTTGTGCAAATCTAAAAGCGCGATTGAGGACATGAAAAAGCCAATTTATCACTTCATGGCATTTCAGCCAACAGCTCTTTGAAGTCGCCCAGTATCAAGAGCTGTGATGTGGTCTGGATCAATTGCTTGCTTCATTGTAAGGCTATTTAGGATGCATGTTATGGCCCAGCTTCCAACACTGACTGAGTGCAGGGTACAGGGCCCATGTTCTGCCATGCTTCTGCCCAGTGGCTGCTGCTGCCACCGAACATTTATTCACACAAAAGTCCTGTCCATCCTTACAGACTGTTCCATCACACTCCGTCCTCTCCCTTCCCTGCCTCCTGCTTGCACGCTTTGCGACTGGTCAGCAGCCGACAGTGTAGCAGTGAAGCTGGAAATCATTTGTTCCCCAAGTATGGTTCATGCAGATCAGCGTTCTCCTTCCCGGTGCCCTCCAGGTGTTGTTGGACTATAACTCCCATCAGCTGGCTGATGGGAGTTGTAGTTCAACAACACCTGGAGGGCACCAAGCTGGAGAAGGCTGGTGTAGATGAAGTGTGATTTCTATCCAAAAAATAAAATATTACAAATTATGATGAATAATATAATTTTACCAACCCAAGCATAGCTTCAGTGAGAACACTTGCAAGTAAGTGGTTTACGAATTGCATTCTTAAGGTTTTCTCATTCCAGCTGCTTATGACTGTGTTTTCTCTGTAGACTCCTCCACTTCTGGGAATGAATTCCTCCATCGCCCTTGCGTGTCTTTGATTTCAGGCATGCAGGCCCTAGTTCCCACCCTACAACCCCCAGAATTTTTTACTCCTCCCTGCCCCCTTCTCTGCTGGAAGAAGGTATGTATTTATTTAGCTCTGTGTGTCAAGCGAGCATCATTCCCTTGTGAGCTGCGGCAGCTGCAACCTGACTTCTGCCTTGGGGAGTGTGCTCAGAGATGGAAAGGGGAGTTCCAGGAAGAATCTCCCTCAAAGGGTCTAGGAAAAGCTGGAAGGGTCAAGTCCCCTGTTCCCCACCCCAGTTCTTCTAGGTTGTTCCAAATTTGCTCATCGTTTGTTTTCATTCTGGCTCTTTTAAATTTGGGCATTGCTGACTTTTGAACAGATCACTTTTGCAAATAACAGCAGGGGAGCAAAGAGATGTGCATTGTGTCCTTAGCATATGTGATCAAGGCCTCTCCTGGCATGACTTTCAGCTCTTTCAGGACTATGATGAATTGATTAATGAATTCACTGTAAGTTTGGGGAGGAAGAACTAGGCTCAAATGTACGGCGTCCTCCAAAGCCCAACCCCACATTCATGGAATGTCAAAGGGTAAGCCCCCCTCGGTGCTGAAATGATCTTTTGGAAGGGAGAAATTATTCTCCAAACAAATCCTTTAAAGCTGCAAAGTGGTTGTCTTCTGGCCACTTGGAGGATTCACAAGCAGTCTGTGTGCATCCTCCAAGCTTTTTGAGCCCTAGGCTTAACGCAGGAGAGTAAAGGTCCCTGATTCTTTTCATCATCTGTATTTCAGCCAAGGATTCGCAACCACACAGTGGCTTCTATTGCCAGGAGTGTGCCCCGGCAGCAACAAGGGTGTGGTGTGTGATCGACCTGTGGCTAGTGCAAGTAGCAGAGATTTGAGGGAAGAAAAGTACTCTCCATCCATTATTTTCCTGCAAGGACAGGACATCTCAGCTGTTCCCAGGGATTATTTCCTGACTAGCTTCCCCACACAGTTAGTCTAAGGAGATATTTATGTACTTTTGGTGTAGAGGGACGCCGGTGGCGCTGTGGTCTAAACAACTGAGCCTCCTGGGCCTGCCAATCAGAAGGTTGGCGGTTCGAATCCCCGCGACGGGGTGAGCTCCCGTTGCTTGGTCCCAGCTCCTGCTAACCTAGCAGTTCGAAAGAACATCAAAGTGCAAGCAGATAAATAGGTACCGCTCTGGCGGGAAGGTAAACGGCATTTCCGTGCGCTGCTCTGGTTTGCCAGACGCGGCTTAGTCATGCTGGCCACATGACCAGGAAAAACTGTCTGCGGACAAACGCCGGCTCCCTCGGCCTGTAAAGCAAGATGAGCGCCACAACTCCCGAGTCTTCTGCGACTTGACTTAACTGTCAGGCGTCCTTTACCTTTTTACTTTTGGTGTGTGGCAACAACCACCTAGTTTCAAGTAATCCCCTTTTGGGGGGAAGTGATTGAGAGGGTTGTGTCAGGACAATTGCAAGTTCTCTTGGATGAAATTGATTACAGTGGTACCTTGGGTTATATACGCTTCAGGTTACAGACCCCGCTAACCCAGAAATATTACCTCAGGTTAAGAACTTTGCTTCAGGATGAGAACAGAAATTGCGTGGCGGCGGCAGCAGGAGGCCCCATTAGCTAAAGTGGTGCTTCAGTTTAAGAACAGTTTCAGGTTAAGAACAGACCTCCAGAACGAATTAAGTTCTTAACCCGAGGTACCACTGTATCTTGACCCATTTCAGTTTGGGTTCAGACCTGGCTATGGGACTGAGGCATCCTTGATTGCCCTAATGGATGACCTTTATTGGGAAAAGAACAAGGGAAGGGGGGGTACAACCCTGTCATTCATGTATGTTTTCTCAGTGCCTTTTGATATCATTGACAACAGACCCTCCAAGTGCCCCCATTTTCCAGGGACAGTACCGGATTAACAGAAGCCATCTGGTTTCTGATTTGATCCAAGAACATAACGCTTTTCCTTAGGATGTCCCTATTTTCATCTCAGAAATGTTGCTTGGTATGGTAGGACATCCCTATTTTCATTGGAGAAATGTTGGAGTGTATGGAGTTGTGCGACCCGCGAGCCAAGGAGATAAGTAACTATAAACCTTTAGAATAAGTCTGAAGGCAGCCCTGCATAGGGAAGTTCTGGTTCAGGCAACCCAGTCAAATGGGTGGGGTATAAATAATAAAATCATCATCATTAAATAGGTTGTCCCTATTTTGGCACAGGGACACGGGTGGCACCGTGGGTTAAACCACAGAGCCTAGGAGTTGGTGATCAGAATGTCTGCGGTTCGAATCCCCGTGACGGGGTGAGCTCCCGTTGCTGAGTCCCTGCTCCTAGCAGTTCGAAAGCACGTCAAAGTGCAAGTAGATAAATAGGTACCGCTCCAGCGTGTGCTGCTCTGGTTCGCCAGAAGCGGCTTAGTACTGGTCACATGACCCGGAAGCTGTATGCCGGCTCCCTCGGCCAGTAAAGTGAGATGAGCGCCGCAACCCCAGAGTCGGCCACGACTGGACCTAATGGTCAGGGATCCCTTTCATGGTCAGGGGTCCCTTACTTTCATTGAAAAAATGTTGGAGGGTATGTGACAATGGCTTTCTCTTGAACCAACTCAGTGAGACGGGTACCAGGAGCACTGTGTAGATTCTTTTTATTATTATTATTATTAAATTATATTGCAAATACACACAAATCAAAACTTTTAAAAGTGAAAAGAAGAAAAATATTTTAACAGGTTACAAAGAACAAAAAAGAAAAGGAAAAAAAGAAAAGAAAGATTAAAAGCAGAATTATTAATAAATTACATAAACTAAAACAATTATATCTTAATGAAGATAAGAAAAAAATCATAGATGGAACAGCGTTAATTCATTCATTATTAAACAAAATAAAAAAAATCCTTCCAGTAGCACCTTAGAGACCAACTAAGTTTGTTATTGGTATGAGCTGTCGTGTGCATGCGAAGGAATTTTTAAATTTTGTTTCGACTACGGCAGACCAACACGGCTACCTACCTGTAACTAGTATTAAACTAAGACTGTGTAGTACTGTGTAGATTCAATCATATCCCTATCCTATGGAATGGGAAGGAACAATTGTTTAAGTTATTGTGACACAACACTATAAGATTTTGCCTTCTGCGGTCTCACTCTATGCAAGAAGCTGACGTCAACTGCAAGAGTTAAGGACTCCACATTCCTAATTCATATTACCCTGGGGCAAAGGTCACCTGGTTTCTTTATCAGGCCCTCCTGGAAGGGAGAGAGGAGGAAGGAAGGGGGTGCTGATGGGGAACCACTGAAGTCGGTGAATTATAATACTTTCAATGGTGGGAGTTGACAAGTTGACTGTAACTTTTTCCATGATGCGAAAGAAGGCATTTGTTGGTTTGTGGAAGAAACCACTCAAGGGAATTATCTCCTGAGATGTCTCCAGGAGAAGAAAATAATTGGCGCTATATATGTGTGTGTGTGCGCGCTTGCTTGCTTTGCAGCCAAATCCTAAACCTGTGTATTCTGGAATAAATCCCACTGAGTTCAATGGAACTTATATCCCAGTAAGTATTCTTAAAACAGGAGCCGTTGTGAGCTTCCCATGCCATTTTGTGAAAGAAAAATCACTTTGTGTTGCATTACTAAGCTCATCACATTGCTGCACAGCAGCTCTCTTGAGGGCCAAAATGTGGTATCTCCAGATGTCCCTTTTAGTGTGCGTTCACGATTATTATGCTCATGATGGTTATATGTAATCCTGCTTTCAGTTCAGTTTGGGGGCAAACATACTCCTTTTCCCCTGGTCGTTGCATGCCCTGGAGTTCCCTGCTGAAATCCTGTAACCTTTAATACTACCAATGTTCCACAAGACGAAGGATCATCCATCTTTAGTTGCCCTATAGGGCCAAAGAGCCCCTCAAAATGGCAACACTGGGGAAGCTAATATGGCAGAATGATTTGTGGAGGGTCCACTATATTCAGAAGTAATGTGCGATTATGATGTCACGACATGTTGCAGAAAACACCTGCAAAAAAACACACACCACAAACCCACCTGAAATATACTCAGAGCCGAGTGTGAATTTCATGCTCTTTATTCAGCTTGTAGTAGCAATGAATGAATCTTTCCCCAAAACGTCTGCTATATATACATTATTTACACAATGGGCCCCGCGTGATTGGCTAATTCCGGGCTGCTCCTGTAGGCCAATCAGGTTGCGGATTCACTTCCTCCAGAAGCCAGATTGGCTGCTCCTGCAGACCAATCAGGTTGCTGATTCCCTTCATCCAGCAGCCTGATTGGCTGCTCCTACAGGCCAATCAGGTCGCTGATTCCCTTCCACCTGGAGCTAGATTGGGTGGCTCCTGCGGACTAATCAGACTGCTGCGTTCTGGATCCTATTCTAGGATTCACCTTAGTACATAACACCACCAATGTGGAGGGGGCCTGCATGATGACCAATGCCTGACATATTCAGAGTAAACCCACAGAAATGGATGAAGTAATGTAAATGCATTCATTTCAGTGGGTCAACTCTTGAGTACAGTTTAGTTGGATACTACCCTCAGTTCATTCACCTGCTATAAAGATTGTAACACTGGGGAAGTATCATAGGACAACTAATAATACAGAATGATGTGTGAACAGAACAGTATAAATCTAGAACGAATGCACTATTATTTTGTCAGTGACATGTCTCAGAAGACACCTGCCCCCCCCCCAAAAAAAAACCCCACCAGAGCCTCCAACTCACATCAGACGCTGTTCATCTGGTTTTTTAATGCAACCAGCATACAGTATCTTTGACCCTGAGGGCCAACAGGAATACTTTCCCAATTGGTAAATGTCACTAGAGGTGGAGGAGCAATAATGGGATTTGTGAAATTGCTTCATGCTCTAAAGACAAGCAGGAAGTTCCAGGGCAATTTTACAGAGTTTGTTTCATTTGGAGGAAAGCGGAGTTTGGGGCTTGCAGGGGACTTTTAACAATTGGCACCAGGCCTCACCCTGCTTACCAAATTTGGACACTGCCCAAATGTTCCTTATCAACAAATAAGGATTGTATACCCTGCTTTTGTATTGTGCTAGAATCAGCAGTCATAAACCCCAAAGCTTTGGAATGAGATTGGCGGAGAGCGGACAAACTCTTAGGACAGAAGTGATCTTGCATATTTAAAGTGTAGTTCTAAGATTCCAGTAATTGTGGGGGAAATGGCCTATCTGGGCAATCCTAGACTCACTCCGTGCTACTCTGCTGCAAATGCTAGTTACTGTATTTTCCACTCTATAAGACGTACCAGACCACAAGACGCACCTAGTTTTGGGAGGAGGAAAACAAGGAAAAAAAATTCTGAATCTCAGAAGCCAGAATAGCAAGAGGGATCGCTGTGCAATGAAAGCAGCGATCCCTCTTGCTGTTCTGGCTTCTGGGATAGCTGCGCAGCCTGCATTCGCTCCCTAAGATGCACACACATTTCCCCTTACTTTTTAGGAGGGAAAAAGTGAGTCTTATAGAGCAAAAAATACGGTACCTTGTGACTGCAACCACAAGGGGAAAGAATATCTTGGCCCCATTCTTGGCCAAAAGATCAAGCACCACCAATTGTTTTCAAGCAAGCAAACCAGCAAGGGGAGATAAGCCTGACCTGACCTAAACAGGATATAACTTCTGACTTAGAGCTCATCACATCATTCTCACCTTTTTCCTCCACTTCCCTTGTGGGTTTTTATAAGCAAGGGGGCAGGTGCCTCTATTTCTCTCTGCTTTTAAAACTAATGTGAGCTGCATTGAAAGGCAGTCCTTGTCTGAAAAGACAGACAACAATATAGTATATAAATCTATGGGCAGTATTTCCAAAACTGTCATATTTCACACACCATCTTAAAGGGGGCACTGGCCCTTCTTTCAAATCCTAGGAGAATGATTCTGATGCCGCAGTTGCGTACATCGTCTACCGAAGAGGGAAATCCTTGCACTAAAACTCTTGGTATTAGCTCTGTGTATAAAGGGTGGCGGGTGGCACTGTGGGTTAAACCACAGAGCCTAGGACTTGCGGATCAGAAGGTCAGCGGTTCGAATCCCCGCGACGGGGTGAGCTCCCGTTTCTCGGTCCCTGCTCCTGCCAACCTAGCAGTTCGAAAGCACGTCAAAGTGCAAGTAGATAAATAGGTACAACTTCGGCGGGAAGGTAAACGGCGTTTCCATGCGCTGCTCTGGTTTGCCAGAAGCGGCTTAGTCATTCTGGCCACATGACCTGGAAGCTGTACACCGGCTCCCTCGGCCAAGAAAGTGAGATGAGCGCCGCACCCCCAGAGTTGGCCACAACTGAACCTAATGGTCAGGTCTACCTTTACCTTTACACACATAACTTTTTCCCTCTTCAACTTCCCGCTTCCAAAAATGGTTTTAAGCATGCAACATGTCAACATTTCTCCGGTGGGAAGATAAACAGCGTTCCCGTGCACTGCTCTGGTTCGCCAGAAGCGGCTTAGTCATGCTGGCCACATGACCGAGAAGCTGTACACCGGCTGCCTCAGCCAATAAAGCGAGATGAGCGCCGCAACCCCAGAGTCAGCCACAACTGGACCTAAAGATCAGGGGTCCCTTTACCTTTACTTTATATGCTGGCAAATTTAATCATTGAATGAACTGGCTCAGAGTTTTTTAACCAAGCAACAGCCCCACTGAAGCCCTGACCCTGTAATGAGAGAGGGGAGGAGGAGGAGCACCCAGAAACTGAACTGGTGATCATGAAATGACTAGTTTCTCACACCCTACATTTCAGTGCATTGACAAGTTAAACTTCTAACAAGGGCTCTCTGTGACCAGACGTCAAACAAGAGCAGCATCAGTGTTATCTCTGTGTTTTGAGATTGCGGGTGAAGCACGTTTCCCCTCCCAACCTCATCAAACCTTTTCCTCTCTGAGGTTTTTATTTCATGTGCACTCAGTACATCTGGAGAGAACAAGTGCCTTGGGCAATTTTTTCCTTCCCTAAGCCTCTCAGTGAAATGTTGACATGCTCAGAATAAATTTCTGATCCCTCGTTTCTTTCTACCACCGTGAAGACTTTAAAAATCTGGTTGGCTTTGACAGAGTTGCCTATGTTGGCTTCAATTCTATACATGCTTGCCTGGAAGAAAGCACCAAGGAAATAATAAAGAAGACTTGTTGTTGTTGTTGTTGTTGTTGTTGTTGTTGTTGTTGTTTAGTTGTTTAGTCATTTCCGACTCTTCGTGACCCCATGGTCCAGAGCACGCCAGGCACTCCTGTCTTCTACCGCCTCCCGCAGTTTGGTCAAACTCATGCTGGTAGCTTCGAGAACACTGTCCAACCATCTCGTCCTCTGTCGTCCCCTTCTCCTTGTGCCCTCCATCTTCCCCAACATCAGGGTCTTTTCCAGGGAGTCTTCTCTTCTCATGAGGTGGCCAAAGTCTTGGAGCCTCAGCTTCAGGATCTGCCCTTCCAGTGAGCACTCAGGGCTGATTTCCTTCAGAATGGAGAGGTTTGATCTTCTTGCAGTCCATGGGACTCTCAAGAGTCTCTTCCAACACCATAATTCAAAAGCATAAATTCTTCGGCGATCAGTCTTCTTTATGGTCCAGCTCTCACTTCCATAAGAAGACTTAGTTTTTGAATAAATATGTTTAGGATCAGCATGATCAAAATTTATGGAGTGTTCAAATATACAAATCTTTTCTGGTGTTCATGTGTTGAGTGTCATTGCTTATGTGGTCAAAATGGCACTATTCACATGCGTAAAAGGAATGTTATCAGCAGAGTCAAGGGAACACTGAGATTTGAAGAAGTATCATTCCCCCCAAAATATCTTTAGGGGGAAAACCTCTAAAGGCAGGGCCAGATCAAGGCCTTTAGGTGCCCTAAGCACTTAAACGATGTTGGTGCCCCATATATAATTCAAAAATATGAACAATAACATGGGTGGCGCTGTGGTGTAAACCACTGAGCCTCTGGGCTTGCCAGTCGGAAGGTTGGTGGTTTGAATCCCCGCAATGGAGTGAGCTCCTGTTGCTCGGTCCCAGCTCCTGCCAACCTAGCAGTTCGAAAGCACGCCAAAAGTGCAAGTAGATAAATAGGTACCACTCCAGCAGGAAGTTAAACGGTATTTTCGTGCGCTCCTCTGGTTCGCCAGAAGCGGCTTAGTCATGCTGGCCACATGTCCCGGAAAAACTGTCTGCAGACAAAAGTCGGTTCCCTCGGCCTGTAAAGCGAGATGAGTGTGACAACCCAAGTCGTCCACAACTGGACTTAATTGTCAGGGGTCCTTTACCTTTTAATAAACTATAAAATAAAAATATATTTTTTAAAATGAAACAAAACCTACAGTAAGATGGAAATTATGCCATGCATAATTCCTTTTTTTATAAATAATTTTTATTAATTTTCCAACACAAATATACAATTTTATCAAAATTTCCACAAATTTGGTTCTTTTTGGACTTCCTTCAGCTTCTCTGGCAATCATCCATATTTACCTCTCAATTACCGTACGCATTCCTCTGTTTATACTGCCATTAAACTTCCCTCCCACTCCTGTTTCTTTTTAAGAATATATCTCAACTTTCACAGTGCTTCTTGAAATCCCGCCAGTGTTGTTTGCACATCACATATTCTTTTCAGATATTCAACAAATTTCCCCCAGTCCTCGATGAACTTTTGGTCTCGAAATATCTAATTTTTCCGGTTAGTCTGTCCAGTTCTGAATAGTCAGTCAGCTTCAGTCTCCATTCTTCTATTGTCGGTATTTCCTCTTGTTTCCATTTCTGGGCCAGTAGAATTCTTGCTGCTGTGACTGCATATTGAAAAAGTTTACAGTCTTTTCTTCTTATTTCATTCCCTGTAATTCCTAAAAGAAAGGTCTCTGGGCCATGCATAATTCCATAAGCTTTTAACATGTCACCTCTTACTCTACTTTTTAAAAAATTAAAATCTCCCAGACGCTGTGACCTTTCTTTCTAAGGGAGTGACTCCACCCCTGCTTGCCCTTTTTTGAACCCCATAATATCAAGAACTCCATGTGGTATTCCAAAGGCAGTTGCACCATCATTACGATATCAATGGTTTCATTTTCAGTTCCTTTCCCAATGACACCTAGCATAGAATTTCTCTTTTTCACAGCTGCCACACGCAGAGTCGACAGCTTCATGAGGACATCAAGGGCATCCTGATCAAATTTGCAGATGACACCAAACTGGGAGGGGTGGCTAACACCCCAGAGGACAGGATCACACTTCAAAACGACCTTGACAGATTAGAGAACTGGGCCAAAACAAACAAGATGAATTTTAATAGGGAGAAATGTAAAGTATTGCACTTGGGCAAAAAAAATGAGAGGCACAAATACAAGATGGGTGACACCTGGCTTGAGAGCAGTACATGTGAAAAGGATCTAGGAGTCTTGGTTGACCACAAACTTGACATGAGCCAACAGTGTGACGCGGCCGCTAAAAAAGCCAATGCAATTCTGGGCTGCATCAATAGGAGTATAGCATCTAGATCAAGGGAAGTAATAGTGCCACTGTATTCTGCTCTGGTCAGACCTCACCTGGAGTACTGTGTCCAGTTCTGGGCACCACAGTTCAAGAAGGACACTGACAAACTGGAACGTGTCCAGAGGAGGGCAACCAAAATGGTCAAAGGCCTGGAAACGATGCCTTATGAGGAACGGCTAAGGGAGCTGGCCATGTTTAGCCTGGAGAAGAGGAGGTTAAGGGGTGATATGATAGCCATGTTCAAATATATAAAAGGATGTCACATAGAGGAGGGAGAAAGGTTGTTTTCTGCTGCTCCAGAGAAGCGGACATGGAGCAATGGTTCCAAACTACAAGAAAGAAGATTCCACCTAAACATTAGGAAGAACTTCCTGACAGTAAGAGCTGTTCGACAGTGGAATTTGCTGCCAAGGAGTGTGGTGGAGTCTCCTTCTTTGGAGGTCTTTAAGCAGAGGCTTGACAACCATATGTCAGGAGTGCTCTGATGGTGTTTCCTGCTTGGCAGGGGGTTGGACTCGATGGCCCTTGTGGTCTCTTCCAACTCTATGATTCTATGATTCTATGACTCACTGTTGTCAGAGGAGGGGGGGGGAGCAGAAAAAACAGGTGGGAGAAAGAATGGAATTGAATATTTGGAGAAGGACATGGTTGGGTGGCTGCCTGGCTCCCTGCCTGGAAGAGTGAGTAGGAGTATTCCATAATGCAACACTTTTATTGCAAATCCCACTCGTGGATTGGTGCCTTTCCGCACTAATCAGGGAACCCACAGGAATTGAGTTCCAGCACCTCTCAGATGGGCACCATTACTATTCCAAAAAGAACGAGGGAGGTGTTCACGGTGAGTTCCAGCACCTCTTTTTCTAGGAAAATAGCAGTAAGGCTGTTGAAATAAAAAAATAAGGTCTTATATATATAATAAATGTCCATGGATGTGCCAGGCAAACACGTACATAAATGTATGGGCCACATGTCTGAGGCAGCACAGGTCCCGCAGACGCCGCGTTGGGCTGGAGTGCGCGCACACACACATGCGCAAACACTATTTCTGGCGCTCCTTCCAGCGCGGAGGAGGCATGTGCAACTTCCCATTGGCTGTAGGAGCTTCCTGCCGGCCAGCATTGCTGGAGGCGGTCCCCACTCTGCTCAGCGCCGGTTTAGTGCGGCGCACGGGAGCAGACCGAGTGGGCAGAGGGGGTCCATGGGCCAGTTAAACGACCCTCATGGGCTGCTTGTGGCCCATGGGCCTTAGGTTGCTGAACCTTGGCCTAACCCTACAAGAGTTGTTTAATGAGATTCCTGATATAGGTCACCCATCACTCCTGGGTGGCAGAATAGCACACATGGATGCATCAGGCGGACACTCAATGCATAGATGACCAGAGAACAAAAAACGTTATCTTTGGCTTCCTCCAGCCCAGCCCAGCCCAGCCCAATTGTTCAATGCTGCTCCCACTGGCTGATCTCACACTGGAAAAATGTTCACTGGGGGACACTCCTTAGCCAAACACTTCTGCAGAAGAATCTCTGGCCCTTTTGCTGGGGGGGGGGGGAGGATTGTTTTTAAAACAACCCTGGTCTTCTCAGGGGGTCAGGGAGCGGCCTGCATCCACAGGAACGTCTTTGCTGTACTCTTCAGGGTGTTCCTGCGTCATGTTGCCAAATTCCACAGGGAGCTGGACTCCTTTGCCCCCAGCAGCTGTGCGGTGCAGTGCAGTGTGTGGGCGGGGGGTGAATTTGGCAGCTGCAGCTTCTCCCTTCACAATGCAGCAGTTGGTGAAATTATCCCCTTTGCATATTAGTGTCGTTGATGTTTATTAAGCGCCAGTAGGTCGTGAAGTGCTGGATAATGAAGAGAAGACAAAGGCAGGGATCTGCCTGAAGGCTTTCAGAGTTGGGAGATTGAACGATACGATATGATACGATAAAGATGATACGATAATCTTTATTGTCATTGTCCCATACAGAACAACAAAATTGAAAAATCTACATAAGACATTCAAAACCCAACAAGCCTGCTATCCCAGCTATCCCAACCTGGTTAGCCCCCTAAAAACTCTGATACCCCATTTTTAAATACAATATACTCCCATACAGACTTTTTAAAATGTGTTTAAAACCAAAATCGCATTTGGGTAGAAACTGTTTCTCAGGCGGCTAGTCCTAGTCTTTATAACCCTGGACCTTCTTCCAGAAGGCAGAAGCTGAAAGAGATCATTTCTGGGGTGCACACTATCCTGCGCTATCTCTGCAGCTTTCTTATGGCACCTGGCCTGAGCCTCTCTGTTCTGCTAGGCACATGGTATGCATGGCAAAAACAAAGCACCTCTTTTAGGCAGCTGGTTTATCAGAGCACATTTGTTGTTGTTGTTGTTAAGTCATTTAGCAGTGTCCGACTCTTCCTGACCCCATGGACCAGAGCACACCAGGCACTCCTGTCTTCCACTGCCTCCCACAGTTTGGTCAAACTCATGCTGGTAGCTTCGAGAACACTGTCCAACCATCTCGTCCTCCGTCGTCCCCTTCTCCTTGTGCCCTTCAGCTTTCCCAACATCAGGGTCTTTTCCAGGGAGTCTTCTCTTCTCATGAGGTGGCCAAAGTCTTGGAGCCTCAGCTTTAGGATCTGTCCTTCCAGTGAGCACTCAGGGCTGATTTCCTTCAGAATGGATCGGTTTGATCTTCTTGCAGTCCATGGGACTCTTAAGTGTCTCCTCCAGACCATAATTCAAAAGCATCAATTCTTTGGCGATGAGCCTTCTTTATGGTCCAGCTCTCACTTCCATAATCAGAGCACATAGAAGCACATAATTGTAGAGTTGGGACTCTGGCGGTTCATCTAGCCCAACCCCTTGCAATGCACGAATTGCAACATGCATCCCCCATCCAATCTGAAACCATGCCAGACCTTGCTTAGCTTTCCAAACACGCCAACAGTTTTATTGCTGCACCATGTGAGTAATAACACAAGCTAGCTTCTGATAGTGATCTTATAATATACAACAGGTAACATGCAAATTAGAATTCTTGCTATAACCCTGTAAAGTAGGCCAGTATTATTATCCCCATAATGGTTTGTGATGACCCGGGAGAGGGCCTTTTCTGCCTCTCCTCCCAAATTTTGGAATTTGTGGAGCTTCGCTTGGCTCCTTCTTTGTTACCTTCCTGCCTAAGACCTTCCTGTTCAAAACAGACCTTTGAAAACTAAGGTCCAGATGATGCTATCTGGGCAAAATGTATTTTAATTACTGTTTCTAAATGTGTTTGGATGTGTTTAAATTATTTTGTGTGTTGTTGTTTTTTAAAAAAATATTGTTTTAAACTAGCTTGTTTTTATAATTTACTACAGTGGTACTTCAGGCTAAGTACTTAATTCGTTCCAGAGGTCTGTTCTTAACCTGAAACTGTTCTTAACCTGAAGCACCACTTTAGCTAATAGGGCCTCCCGCTGCCACGCGATTTCTGTTCTCATCCTAAAGCAAATTTCTTAACCCGAGGTACTATTTCTGGAGTCTGTAACCTGAAGCATATGTAACCCGAGGTACCACTGTATTTTGTAAACCACCTTGAATGCCAAGGAGAAGAAGTGCCCATCTCCAGGCCAGGACTTTGGCCTCTTAAGCATCTCCATTCTTTGGGCAAATGGCTGGATGGGCAGGAGCCAGAGGCTCAGAAGGTTTCAAGGCACCTCCAGGTCTTCTTGGAACAAGGTGCTCACCTGGAGATTTCCCTTTTTTTTAATATTTATTAAATTTTTTACAAGAAAAAAGGTTGTAAAACAGTAAACAGTAAACAAAAAACACACAGAGAAAATACAAAAACCAAAATTTAACATAAAAGGAAAAAAATAAAAAATAAAAATCCCTCTTTCTAATATCTTACAATCATTTACTTATTTTCCTGACTTCCTCACACCTCCCTTTTTTGTATTCCATTTAAAAATTTGTTCAGCAAATTCATACCCTCTTAATTTACCCTTAATTGTTTGTCCTCACATATTCTAATTTCAGATTTTCATCTAATATCGATCCCTTCTTGCATATTCTTATTTTGCCTTATTGCTAAAACCACTTTGTTTCATTCCAACGTCATTAACATTCAATAATTTTGCAGTGTTTCTGTAGATAGATTTTAAATTTCTTCCAATCCTCTTCCACCGACTCTTCTCCCTGATCTCGGATTCTGCCGGTCATTTCCGCCTCACCTGGAGCTTTCCATGGTGCTAAAGCCACTGGCCTGCCTCCTTGCTTTGTCTCAGGGGGAGCCGGCATACAGCTTCCGGGTCATGTGGCCAGCATGATTAAGCCGCTTCTGGTGAACCAGAGTGGCACACGGAAACGCTGTTTACCTTCCTGCCGGAGCAGTACCTATTTATCTACTTCCACTTTGACGTGCTTTCAAACTGCTAGGTTGGCAGGAGCTGGGACCGAGCAATGGGAGCTCACCCCGTCGCGGGGATTCGAACCGCCGACCTTCTGATCGGCAAGTCCTAGGCTCAGTGGTTTAGACCACAGCGCCACCCGCATCCCTATATTAATATGCAATTAATAAATGTAATCTTTTGCTTCAGCATCCTATTATTATTATTATTATTAAATTTTCGTGTTTGTCACTTCTTTTTAATCTCAATAAAGCAATTTTAAAAAATAGATTAGGAGACAGGGGAAAATAGGGCGGGAGACCTATTTCCTACGCAGGCTCAACACCATTAAGAAGCCTCTCTCCTTTCCTTGGGAGCCATCCAAAGCTACCCAGACAGGCTCCTCTGTGTCACTTTCCCTCCATCTACTTCGTGATTCGAACCCAGCCCTGTATCTGAACTCCCTGTCAACTCACACAAGCGGTGGGGGCGGTGCAGAGAGGCCTTTTGCACAGGAAATGCTGACTCCCACATTGGCGGCAATGTGCATGGGTGGAACGACCGGTGTGTGTGTGGAGAGAACTGTCAGCCGATGTCCTGATGGAAACAAGAGGCGGATGCAGGCCTGCGTCTGAGACCAGGCCCTCGTGGGCAGACGTTTCCCCCCACAGACGTCCAGAGCGAAGAACTGTCCCAGGGATCCGCGTGATGGAATTTCAGTTTGCCCCACGCTTCACCTGAGCCGGGAGGTTTTCCCCATAAAACATCCATCAAAGAGGCAGCAGGAAAATCCCTGCCTGACCTCATTATGTGCCTCTGAAAGATGCATTTCCTGTCTCTCCCCTCCCAGAAGAAGCATTGCAGGTGAATTTGGGGTTGTAGCCTGAAGTGAGGATCAACGCAGACAGGAAAGAGGAAGGGAGGGAGGTCAGTGGGCGCTTGCCAAGGGCGTACAAGCCAGGAAGTGTGGGCTCTCGCCATTGTACGGACTTGGGTCTCTGAACACATGGCTGTTGGGTGGGGTGGTTTTCAACAGAGGCACGTGGCTCGGTTATCCGTTGCAAACCTGCCTTGACTTTGAGCTGTTTAAAAGGAAACTCTGGGAAAATCCAGCCTGGACTTTGTCTGGTCAGGATCCTGTGGGGCCCAGACCCCACAATGAAACCCTTGTGAGAAAGAGCATTGGGACCCCATGGAAAACCCCACTGCGCTGTAATAAACACAAATCTGCCCTTATTCCCTTATGGGGGACACAAGAGCCCTTATAGAGTCCTTTGCAGGTTCTCCATCGGTTGGAGAAAAGAACAGAGGCCAACCAGAGAATATTGAGAAGAAAAGCAGCTAGTAAGCCTGATCTTTATTGAACTGTTGCAACAGGGTGCTCCCCTCACACGCAGGAAAGGAGGAGGACGACCCAGAACAAAGGTGTGTCCGCCCTTACATAGACATTTTAAATTGCCCGCCCTGGACTCCAAGACCACCCCCAGAAATATCATACATACATCACAGAAAAGGCGGTCTACAGCAGAAATCTGAGTGTGTTGTTTATCTCCTGTCTGGCAGGTTACCTGTTAGTGCTTACTTGATTGGATACCCTGGGGAGCCTGGCCAGTCTTTTGTAGTGACAAATACTTAGTTTCTGACCCAGGTCACAGGCTCACCCTATTCATACACTGACATACCCTTAAAACAGGATTTGTGAATAAAAAGACAATGAGGAGGCCTTTCCATTTTCCTTTGACCTTGTAGAGAAAACAAGGGAAGTTTTTAATCTGTGATATTTTAGTGTACTTTTGGTTTCTATGGAAGCTGCCCAGAGTGGCTAGGGAAACCCAGCCAGATGGGCGGGGTACAAATAAATTATTATTATTATTATTATTATTATTGTTATTATTATTATTATTAGGTCAATTTGGGAGCCAAGATGGCTCCAGGACTGCCCTCCTGTGCTGCCTCAGACATGTGGCCCATACATTTATGTATGTGTTTGCCTGGCACATCCATGGACATTTATTATATGAATAAAAGACCTTATTTTTTTATTTCAGCACTTAAGGACCGTGGGCAGGGAGAGAGCCTTGCAAGAGACTTACCGCATAATATGCCCACTTGACCGCTTTGCCCAGTGGAACTGCCATCGTTACAGGTGCCACACAATGTATCCCCTCCAACATTTCTCCGATGGAAATGGGGACGTCCTAAGGAAAAGTGGGACATTCCGGGATCATATCAGAAACCAGGACGGATTCTGTAAATCGGGGACTGACCGTGGAAAATAGGGACACTTGGAGGGTCTGCATAATGTCTATTCCACATTTTAGTGGAACTTTGGAACTCCCTTCCTATTGATCTCAGGCTGCCACCTTCACGGTACAGTAGTCATTTTGGTGCCTGCGAGAAATATTTTTGTTTAGGCAAGTCTAAACAAAAATTTAGAAAGTTTGGTGCGAGTTTTAATCTGTTCTTGGTCTATTGTTAATTTTGACATTCCCAAATTTTTAAGTTATTGTTGTTCGTTTTTCTTATTATTCTATTGTTTTATCTTTCTTGTAAGTTGCTTTTTGTAAGCCGCTGCATATAAATTTTATGGAACAAACAAACACATAGTCCGGTAGCCTGAGGTTCCCCATCTCATGAATGGAGACTGTGACGGGCAAGTTGAGATATAGTGCTCCTGAACATGGAGGCTCCATTCTCAGCTGGCCTTCAAAACACAGGATTGATTAGCCAGTGTGAGAACAGAGTACAGTGCTACCTTGGTTCTCAAATGCCTTGGTACTCAAACAACTTGGAACCCAAACACTGCAAACCCAGAAGTAAGTGTTCCGGTTTACGAACACTTTTCGTAAGCTGAACGTGTTCTGTTTTGAGTGTTATGCTTCCGATTTGAGTGCCACACTTCCATTTTGAGTATTATGGTTAGTTCTGTCTGTTTTTGCTATTTATTTTGCGTTTTTGTGGCTCTTTTGTTTTTTGTTTTTGTGACTGTGTGGAACCCAGTTCAGCTACTGACTGATTGATTGTGTGACTGCAGTACATTGTTTATTGCTTTCTCTTTAGGTAGTAAAATTCATGTTAAATTGCTGCTTTGGGGGTTGTTTTTAAAAGTCTGACACGGATTAATCCATTTTGCATTACTTTCTATGGGAAAGCGTGCCTCGGTTTTGGAACGCTTTGGTTTTGGAACGGACTTCCGGAACGGATTAAGTTTGAGAACCAAGGTACCACTGTACTGGACTAGATGGGCCTGATCCAATAGGACTCTGCCTATGTTCATATCACTTCAGCTTCATTACAATGCCAAGTAGATGCAAGTCTTCCCTTTTCTTGGACTGAAGAGCTTGGTTAGATTTCTCTATTGGCATGAAGCATGTATTCAGTGGTGCATGACTGGCGTAGCCCGCAAACGTTACATCATGTGCCAGATTTGGCTGTCATGTGCTCTCGTTTTTTAGGAAGCCCTAGAGGTCTTGTAAGGAGGAAATGAGGAACTGTGTGCCTTGCGCCTGGTGGGACGACGAAGGAAGATGTGGCTGAAACACCAGGCAAGCCACAGCCACTTTCGGAAGCCAAGGTGGGCAAGGCCCCCACTCCCACTCAAAACTCTCCGCCAAAGAGCAGACGAGACTGTGGCTACCAGAGCTTCCTCTTTCAGAGACAGGGGGAGAGGCTGGTTCTCCTCAGAGCAGAAATGGAACCAGGCAAAGGAGAAGCATCTGGTCCTGATAGTCATGTGACCAGATGCAAAGGAGGATGTGTTTTTAAGGAAAGCCAACATGGCGCCATCTAATACACTGGTACCTCTGGTTGTGAACGGGATCTGTTCCGGAGGCCCGTTAGCAACATGAAAAGCCCGCAACCTGAAGCGCTGTATCTGCACAGGTGTGTGGCGCGATTTGGCACTTGTGCGCATGCGCGAAGTGTGATTTAGCGCTTCTGCACATGCGCAAGTGGCGTAACCTGGAAGTAACCCTTTCCAGTACTTCCGGGTCACCACGGGATGCAACCTGAAAAAACGTAACATGAAGCAAACGTAACATGAGGTATGACTGTAATAATAATAATAATAATAATAATAATAATAATAATAATAATAATAATAAATTTTATTATTTATGCCCCACCTGTCTGGCTGGGTTTCCCCAGCTACTTTGGGTGGCTTCCAGCAAAATATAAAAACATGATAAAATGTCAAATATTTAAAATATCACAATATAGGGCACCACTATTTTCAGGTGAAATTCAACAAGAAAGCAGAGGAAAATGAGGCTGCAGCAACACAGCAAACTCTTTCGTTTTTGGGTTTTTTTTGCAAAATGAAGAGGGAAGTTGAAACGCCGACCTACACAATGGAAGGTTGCTTCTACACGACATGTTTATCGAGGATCCATCCCGATTTGTTTCTGCAAAGTTTGTTGGGTGGTTATACAATGCCGGCTATTTACTAACAGTTCGTTCTGATACATTTGTGGGGAAGTTAGACATAGTTGTGCCAAAGGTATCCCACATTTTCCAGCACGTTTTCCTGCCCCTTTTCTTATTGCAAAAGGTTTAATTTTTTTTCCCCATTGGAAAACAGATCTGTCGCACCAGAGTGTGAAAGCAACTTTAATTGCGCAACCTGAATTTGTAGGTCTGTGGTCAAATTCCACTCCAAAATAGGTACAGTCTGGAACTTCCCTTAGGCCTGTGAACTTTGCTGTATATCTCCCCTAATTCCTACAACTGAAGTCCAAACCTGGCCCTTTTGTTCTGTGATAGGTAAATTATGCACAAAATTGCTCCTTAGCACATTCAAAGCACATTCTTTGTCTCAAAGAATTCTGTAGTTTACCCTTCACAGTTACAAGTCCCAGTTGTTGTTGTTGTTGTTTAGTCGTTTAGTCGTGTCCGACTCTTCATGACCCTGTGGGCCAGGCCCTCCTGTCTTCCACTGCCTCCCGCAGTTTGGTCAAACTCATGCTGGTAGCTTCGGGAACACTGTCCCACCATCTCATCCTCTGTCGTCCCCTTCTCCTTGTGCCCTCCATCTTTCCCAACATCAGGGTCTTTTCCAGGGAGTCTTCTCTTCTCATGAGGTGGCCAAAGTATTGGAGCCTCAGCTTCACGATCTGTCCCAGTAACCCTTAACAAACTACAGCTCCCATCATTCTTTTGGGGGAAGAGGGGTATGCTTTGAATATGGCTTTCAAGGTATAGTACGTTTATGTACAGTCATACCTCATGTTAAGTCCCACGGCGACCCAGAAGTACCGGAGAGGGTTACTTCCAGGTTTCACCGCTTGCGCATGTGCAGAAGCACTAAATAGCACTTTGCGCATGCGCACAAGCGCAAATTGTGCCGCACACCTGCGCAGATACAGCACTTCAGGTTGCGCTCTTTTCATGTTGCAAACGGGCCTCCGGAATGGATCCTGTCTGCAACTAGATGTACCACTGTAGCCATGAAACAGCTTTTTGGACCTTAGTGTCTGAAAGGGAAGTCATGCATGGGAAACACAAAGGGGAATTTGTGCAGGGAAAGCTATAAGCACCCTGAAGTTTACCCATCTTCTGTTAAAAATGCGACATCCCTTTGGCTATGGCAGTGGCGTCGCAACATGCAGGGAAGCCACAGGCCTCCTGCTGTTAGGCAACGCTTCCTTTCATGTCCGAAGCCACTCCTGAGCCTTCACTCCATTTCATTTGGCAAGATCTTCTCCCTTTCCTTATGTCAGACAATGCTTGCATTTTGCACTGCTCACTGCTCCTAGCAGATAGCTTTTGTGGCTTTTATCAGATCACAGGTTTTCCAGAGGAAGGAAGGGTGAGTCACTGAGATGGGGAGATTTCTTCCCTCAGTATGACAAGCTGGGCGGATTGTCCGGTGATGCTATGAGAAGCCAGTGTCTACATTCCAAGCCAAGAAGCACTCAGTACAGTTGTTGTTGTTTAGTCGTTTAGTCGTGTCCGACTCTTCGTGACCCCCTGGACCAGAGCACGCCAGGCAATCCTGTCTTCCACTGCCTCCCGCAGTTTGGTCAAACTCATTTTAGTAGCTTCAAGAACGTCAAACTCATTTTAGTAGCTCCGTCGGATGTTTGTCTTCCAAAAATAGTTCACAAACCGGAACAGCCACTTCCAGGTTTGCGGTGTTTGGGATCCAAAACGTTTGAGAACTAAGCTGTTTGAAAACCAAGGTATTGTAATTTGATGTTGTGAACAACCCTGAAATCTACGGAGGAAGGGCGGTATATAGATTTAACAAATGATAATAATACTCATTATTCCCCACACCGTGGATTGTCCCCAATTCCCCACACCGTGGATTGTCCAGGCTCTTAATAAAGAAACTCAAAGCACTCAAACATTTTCAGAGAATGGGGTCATCACCATCAACCCAGAAATGAAAGAGCAACCTTTTGGTCTGAGGCTACCAAGCTGTTCCAAAGCTGGCGAGGCTCGAAGTGTTGACTTGAATTATTCACAAGGAAGCTGCGCGGTCTAGCAGGAGAAGCCTGGGGCTGAGAAGCAGAAGAGATGAGCCTGTGTCTGTCTGAGGGGTGCGGTGAGGGCGGGAGACCTCCGGTTCTCACTGCGCATCCTCACCCTAGAATGAGATGGTTGCAAAATGATGGGAGGCCAGGTGACGTACTACAGCTGTGCCAGATCTGAGGATCCCTCTGGGCAGGTCAGTGGTAAAAGTGAATGGATACAATTTAGAATACAGTGCTACCTCAGGTTAAGAACTTAATTCATTCTGGAGTTCTTAACCTGAAACTGTTCTTAACCTGAGGTACCACTTTAGCTAATGGGGCCTCCCACTGCCACCACGCGATTTCTGTTCTCATCCTGAAGCAAAGTTCTTAACCCGAGGTACTACTTCTGGGTTAGTGGAGTCTGTAACCTGAAGCGTCTGTAACCTGAAACGTCTGTAATCCAAGGTATCACTGTACAGTCATACAGTCATACCTCGTGTCACAGCCACTTCAGTTTGCGTCTTTTTTGGGTTGTGGACCGCCAAAACCTGGAAGTACCGGAATGGGTTACTTCTGGGTTTCAGCGGTTGCACATGCGCAGAAGTGCTAAATTGCGCTTTGTGCATGCGCAGAAGGCCAAATCGCAACCTGTGTGCGCACAGATGTGGGTTGCGAACGCTGTGGGTTGCGAACGTGCATCACACACGGATCACGTTCGCAACCTGAGCATCCACTGTACCTTGGTTTTCGAACAGCTTAGTTCTCGAACGTTTTGGCTCCCGAACACCGCAAACCCGGAAGTGAGTGTTCTGGTTTACGAACTGTTTTTGGAAGCCGAACGTCCGACGGGGCTTCAGCGGCTTCCCGTTGGCTGCAGGAGGTTCCTGCAAAATGCTTGTAGGACTTCACAATTTGTCCTCCTGCATCTTTTCTCTCTCTCTCTCCTTTCTTCCTTGGCTAGTCATGTGGTTACAAGACACAGGCCTTTTTTCTGAGCCCTCGGAGCTTCAGAACTGACCCCGGATTCCAAGCATCAAGCACTCCCTCGACAAACAAGAAGTTGGCCTCTTCCACCACCCCCACCGCCGCCCCCAGCCTCCAGTCCAAAGAGACAAAGCGAGGAAATAAAGAAATCTCTACATGAGAGCTAAACCGAGTTATATTGCAAGAGAAGCCTTACGGGGGAGGCAGGCTGAGGGCTCAACCCTAAACTCCCCCCCAGGGCAGTGAACTGACTAATGGAATGTGACCAGGCATGCCCCTTTCATTAAGAGCTTGGAGCTCTTCTAAATTACTTTCTCCCACCACCAAATGGGAGGAGGAATGGGGGAATCTGTCCTCTCTCTCTCTGTGATGAATGCCAGCAGGTGTGGGAGATTTGCAGTGACAATCTTGGATCATAAAACGCAGCCTTACCTTCTCTGAGTCTCCTCCATCCCCCGCAACCTTGGAGACATTAGGAACAGCCAGAAGGAGAGACAAGAGATTCGGTGGCATGGCTCAATGGATTGGGTCCGGAGTAAGCTCTCAAAGAGATGCAGCCTGATTCTTTAAAAATGTACAGTGGTGCCCTGCAAGACGAACGCCTCGCAAGACGGAAAACCCGCTAGACGAAAGGGTTTTCCGTTTTGGAGGCACTTCGCAAAACATATTTCCCTATGGGCTTGCTTCGCAAGACGAAAATGTCTTGCGAGTTCCTGCGGGTTTCCCCCCCTTCCCCCCACTTTTCCTAAGCCGTTAAGCCGCTTATCAGCTGATCTGCCGATAAGCCGCTTAACAGCTGATCGCTAAAAGCCGCTAAACCGCTAATAGCGCTAATCTGCTAAAATGTCAATGGGCTTGCTTCGCAAGACGAAAAAACCGCTATACGAAGAGCCTCACGGAACGGATTAATTTCGTCTTGCGAGGCACCACTGTAGTAATAAACACCGACAACTGGGAAACACTGGCCTGCGAGCGCTCCAGTTGGAGAACAGCCTTTACCAAAGGTGTCATGGGCTTTGAAAACATTTGAACTCAGGACGCAAGGGAGAAACATGCTAAGAGGAAGGCACGCTTGGCAAATCCACAACTCCCACCCAGAAACCAATGTCCCCACTGTGGAAGGACGTGTGGGTCCAGAATTGGCCTCCACAGTCACTTACGGATTCATTGTTAAAACCGTGGTTTGCTTGGAAGTAAGACCTGCTGATTTTGACCAAACTGTGCGAGGCAGTGGAAGACAGGAGTGCCTGGTGTGCTCTGGTCCATGGGGTCACGAAGAGTCGGACACGACTAAACGACTAAACAACAACAACAAAGACCTGCTGATGCCAATGAGAGCCAGGCTATTTTGGGGAAAACAATCAAAATGCATATAGGACTGTAGCTTTGCAGTGCAATGCTATTACATGTTGACCCAGGAACATCCCAGACTTTCTCCCAGGAAGCTATGCATAGGCCTGCAATGCTGATCATTTCGACAGTTAAACAGTTTCAAACTTTAACTGGTAGATTAATCATAGATTCATAGAATTGTTGAGTTGGAAGGGATCACAAGGGTTAGTCCAACCCCCTTCAATGCGGGAATCTCTTGCCTAACATGGGGCTTGAACCCACAACCTTGAGATTAAGAGTTTCATGTTCCACTGATTGAGCTATCCCAGTTTTAGTCTAAAGTTAGAATGTAAGTAAAGCTCACCTGCTTTCCAAAAGGGCCCTCCCAGTGTCTAGTCTTGGAGCATGCAGACTTTAGGACTTGTGGGCATGCACATGATTGCAACGCACCCTGGAAATTGACGTTTATAGCTCAGGCATTCCCGAGGCTCCTTCACAGCGCATGGCAAAGTAAGGAGTACTGTTGTTTAGTCGTGTCTGACACTTCGTGACCCCGTGGACCAGATCATGCCAGGCACTCCTGTCTTTCACTGCCTCCTGCAATTTGCTCAAACTAATGTTAGTACGCGGGTGGCGCTGTGGGTTAAAGCCTCAGTGTCTAGGGCTTGCCGATCGAAAGGTCGGTGGTTCGAATCCCCGCTGTGGGGTGCTCTCCCGTTGCTCGGTCCCAGCGCCTGCCAACCTAGCAGTTCGAAAGCACCCCCGGGTGCAAGTAGATAAATAGGGACCGCTTACTGGCGGGAAGGTAAACGGTGTTTCCGTGTGCAGCTCTGGCTCGCCAGAGCAGCGATGTCATGCTGGCCACGTGACCCGGAAGTGTCTTCGGACAGCGCTGGCCCCTGGCCTCTTGAGTGAGATGGGCGCACAACCCCAGAGTCTGGCAAGACTGGCCCATACGGGCAGGGGTACCTTTACCTTTACCTTTTAATGTTAGTAGCTTTGAGAACACTGTGCAACCATCTTGTCCTCTGTCACCCCCTTCTCCTTGTGCCCTCCATCTTTCCCAACATCAGGGTCTTTTCCAGGGAGTCTTCTCTACTCAGGAGGTGGCCAAAGTATTGGAGCCTCAGCTTCAGGATCTGTCCTTCCAGTGATCACTCAGGGCTGATTTCCTTCAGAATGGCGAGGCTTGATCTTCTTGCAGTCCATGGGACTTCTTGCAGTCCATGGGACTCTCAAGAGTCTCCTCCAGCACCATAATTCAAAAGCATCCATTCTTCGGCAATGAGCCATATAGAGTTTTTCTAGAAAAAAGGGGGTGCCGGAACTCACCATGAATGCCTCCCTTGTTCTCTTAGAATAGCTATGGTGCTCACCTGAGAAGTACCAGAACTGGGGTCAGGCTGAAAAAATGCCCTGACGGTATGGTTTTATAAATGAGATGCCCATTTTAAAAAGCTCATGTAGCTTTCACAGCAATCAGTGAGAATGTCATTGAGGGTACAGATAAAAGAACGTGAAATAATGTCAGTGATGTGCTTGCCTCGTAATCAACTCCGGACGCCTGGTTTGCCCAATGCAGACGCCACATGTGTGCAGAATCTCATATTAACATTTGCTTGCTACTGTTTATGTGGCCGGTGTGTTGTTCTTGTTTTTCTGTAAGTTGTACGTTATACAAAACAGTGATGTGTTACATTATCCCCTCCCCCCACTTTTTTACTTTAATGTAGGTTACTTCGAGATCTTTGGGTAACAAGTGACAAATCAGTTTCATAAATCAAAATAAATAAAATAACATTTTGAGCTGGAGACAAAGGGCCCCTCCAGACTGGTGTTTTATTGTGGGTGCATTCTGCAAAACGCTGGGATTCCTGCATTGCTGGGGGTTGGACTAGATTTCCCTTTGAGTCCCCAACTCTGTAATTCTATGATTCTATGCTCTTGGCACAAAAAAGTGCATTCGTGGTGGATTTATTCTGCTTTGGTAGTTTTTCTGTGATGCTTCCTCACATTATTGCTGTCCGGCAGAGCAACAAAGGTGGACAGCCCCCACAAACACATAAATCTGTAGTATGAAAAGTTACAGGATTTCAGGAGATGCTCCGAATGGAAATGGAGCAGTATGGCTGTGCCAGACCTTTGCAGGAGCAAATAGCACTGAAAGCAGGATCCGCATAGGACTGTCGCGAGGGCACCTCGAGCGTAAATCATCATGGATGTGCAATACAAAGGATGTCCAGAGGATCCTTAACTTTGGGAGGAAATGCCCTTCAGTTTGTGATGCAGCTGAATATTGCAAGCAAGCTGGGCACATCTGCATCCTATGTGTTCTGTGGCAAAGTTGTCACTGGTTCCTTTCTACCAGACCAATGGCCATTTCATTCACCAGCAGCTTTACCACAGGCAAATCAATCTAACATAACATGAGAGCAACCCAGGACTTTTACAGGTCTTGCTTTGTTTTGTTTTGTTTTAAGTGCATGCCAAGTGCTGCTGGATGCGACGCGGGTGGCGCTGTGGTCTAAACCACTGAGCCTCTTGGACTTGCCGATCAGAAGGTCGGCAGTTCGAATCCCTGCAACGGATATCTTCATGTATGCGATAATGGCAGCAAGAGTCTTAATAGCACAAGGATGGAAGAACGAGGAAATCCCGACTAAATAATTATGGCAAAAAAAATTGATGGACTATGCAGAACCGGCAAAACTGACACATAAATTACGGGACAAGGATAACTGTGGTTTTAAAGATGAATGGGAACCTTTTACAAAGTATCTAAAGATCCAACAAAGTGAACTGGACTCTTTGGCAGGCTTTGAGTAAACATTCACAAACTCTTTATTGATAATAACCAGTTAGACAAATTAAGGATTTATACAATTTTGTAACATGCAGAGAATAACATTTATAGAGAAACCAGAGATTGGAACTGAGGGAAGTCAGGGGTGGGGGTGGGGAAGGGGGCTGTTTTATGGGAGGGGGAGGGGGAAAGGGGGGAAATTAAGGATGATATGTTTTAAGATAATACGTTCTGTCTAAATTCCTAATAAAAAGCTCCCGCTGCTCGGTCCCAGCTCCCGCCAACCTAGCAGTTCGAAAGCACGCCAAAACAATGCAAGTAGATAAATAGGTACCACTCCGGCAGGAAGGTAAACGGCATTTCCGTGAACTGCTCTGGTTCGCCAGAAGCAGCTTAGTCATGCTGACTAACATGACCCAGAAAAACTGTCTGCGGACAAACATCAGCTCCCTCGGCCTGTAAAACGAGATGAGCGTCGCAACCCCAGAGTCATTTGCGACTGGACTTAACTGTCAGGGGTCCTTTACCTTTACCTTTAAATGCTGCTGGAATGTCCACTGAGAAAGAAGATTTCCCTTGCCAGGTAGAGGGGATCTGGGCTGCAGATCTGAAGGGTGGTGAACTGGAATAAAAAAACACTGGAATAAAAAAAAACAGCTGTTGTCGCTGGGGGTAACAACTCCCTTGCCTGGAGGCTGTGTGTGTGTGTGTGTGTGTGTTATGAGCAAATGGGCAAAGGGAGCCATCTGTGGGAGGAGAAGCTGCCACATCAATCTCAAGAGAGGGTCAAACCCACACTTAAATTACGATCTGTACTCGAGTCTTAAGGGTCAAGGCATTGCACTCGGTGCCCTCCTAACCCCCAACAACAGACAAAAGAAAGGAAGATATCAGGAATATTTCCATAGCTATCTGTCTCTCCGAGTTGAAAGCGCAGGGGAGTGACAGCTCCAGACTCCCAAAATACAAGGAGTTAATGGGCATTGATGCAGTGTTTTCATGCTGTCGGGGTGACATTGGTTTAACCATGTTAAAAGTATCGTTCACCTATGTGAATCACAAATGTGTTGAGCATAAGCCCCACTCGATACACGAATGCAGCGGTGTGGCAGCCACTGCACATGGTGATGCCCTCCAGATGTTGTGAACTACAATTCCCACTGTGCGTGTCCATTGGCCATGCTTGCTCGGCCTGATGGGAATTGTAGTCCAAAACGTTGGCGGGCACCAAGTTGCTGAAGGCTGGTCTAATCAGCCTGCAGATCCAATAAAATTAAACGTGTCCATTCTGGCATCAGTCTATGGAACTCTGGAAACTTGTGTGGATGCTTGGTGATTTCTAACAGAATCCTCATATCCATGCGCTCACCAAAATATAATGATCAGGATTTTTTGGGAGAAGCCATGAGAGTTTGGCTGGTGTAATTTTGGTGCAAAGGCAATTTAAGTGGGCACTTCCAGGCAGCTTGAATTTAGCATTCATCCTGATTGGTTTGCAGGGAGAGTAGATGATGTTAGCTCTATAATGAGCATTTCCCCAATTTGTTTTCAGGGAGCTTAGACGAAGTGGCATCAAAGCAAGTGTTCTCGCCGCAAGAAGCCAAGTTACAGGGAACCAGGCAGAGGGCCTTCTTGGTAGTGGCACCCGCCCTGTAGAACGCCCTCCCACCAGATGTCAAAGAGAAAAAACAACTACTAGACTTTTAGAAGACATCTGAAGGGCAGCCCTGTTTAGGGAAGCTTTTAATGTTTGATAGACTATTGTATTTTAATATTCTGTTGAAAGCCGCCCAGAGTGGCTGGGGAAACCCAGCCAGATGGGTGGGGTATGTATGTATGTATGTATAAATAAATAAATAAATATCCATTGCTTTCCAGTGCGTTTTCCCTTCCCTTTCCACAAAAAGATAATTTTTTGGGGGGTGGGGAGCAGGTTTATTCCACAAGACCTTCCAATCCACTATACAGGTATGACTTGAATTTGCTGGCATCCCACTTGAAAACAGCGGCCGTCTGGATTCTGGAATCTGCTTTGTTGTAACATTGGTTTGAGTCCTACCATCCAGAGCAGGAGAAAGCGAGGAGGTAAAGGTGCTACACGTGGTTCATAACCTCCACATTTAACCCCCACAACAACCCTTGGAGGTAGGTTATGCTGAGAGGCAGCGATTGGCCCATGGTCACCCAGTAAGCTTCACGGCTGAATAGGGATTTGAACTCTTTTCTCCCAGGTCCCGGTCTTGACACTGTAACCACTATGCAGCACTACATCCTTTTCTCACAGCAACCAGCCACTTGCCTCAAAAAGGAACTGTAATTCCGGAACTGTAAATGAAACTGTAATTCCGGAAGTGACCGGAAGAGTCCGTGACCAGAAGGAGGAGGAGTATCAGGAAGAATGGAATAAATTTAATGATTATTTAGTTAAATTTGTTAAGTTAAACTAACTGGAAATAGCTTGCAGATACTTAATGGGCTTAGGGTTTTATTTATGTTAAGTGATGAATTAATATGTTTAATTCTGTAAGGTGAAGATTTAAGGATGTTAATGTTTAAGTTAAATTTCATAAAAATTGGGATTTGGAAAACCGTTAAAAGGATATGCAATGAAATTCAACCAAGGGGAAGCGAGGAAGTCACTTAACAAAGTTAATAACTGTAATTTTTAATAAGGCTATGATTTATGTTTGTTTTGTTTGTTTGTCTTGTGTGTGTGTGTGTGTGTGTGTTTGTTTGTTTGTTTGTTTATAATATTGTAAAAACCAATTTTTTTTGAAAAACCAAAACAACAACAACACAACAACCAAAATGGAACTGTAATTTGTACTGTACTGAAAGGGAATGGTGCATGCCTTTATTGAAGGGCATAGGGAAGGGGGTTCTCCTGGAAAGTACAGGAATCTCGAGATGCTGTGAAAACAAAACCTTGCAAATGGGAGCTTGGCGGTTCCTCATCATGACTGCAGGCAGACTTGAGAGGGTCAAGCCAAGTGTATTCTGGAGGCAGGAAGACAGCTAAATTAAGCTAGTGGCTGAACAATACGGCTTAAAGCTGATGAAACTGAGACGTGTGTGTGTGTGTGTGTGTGTGTGTGTGTGGATGGGCAGGAATGGGGGAGGGAATGCCTCTGGTGGGGGAAATGCGACTGTGGTAGGAGATAGGAATAAGCCACCCTGAAAAACAACAAGAAGAACTGTTGCGCGCAGGGGCAATACCCTTGGCACCGCAGGAGCAAAGGTGAAGGGGAGAAGGGAGTTGAATCTCAAATCTGGGCTGGGGGTGGGTGGTGGGAGAGAGAGAGAGAGAGAGAGAGAGAGAGAGAGAGAGAGAGAGAGAGAGGCCTGGGTTGAAACAGCCAAACAAATGACCTCTTGCAGAAGCAACTGATGAATGTTCTGCAGTTCACTATGTATGTGCTGTGGGCATAAAATGTCAGTCCTGGCTTGACAATTAGTTCCCAGGCCTAATTCAAAGTGCTGGTTTTGACAAAATGAAGAGGAGAACTGTGTAGGCTACAGACCCTCCAAGGGTCCCTATTTTCCAGGGACATCCCTGATTTAAAGATGCCGTCTCGGTTTCTGATTTGATCCCGGAATGTCCCACTTTTCCTTAAAGAAAAAGGTAAAGGGACTCCTGACCATTAGGTCCAGTCGTGGCTGACTCTGGGGTTGCGGCGCTCATATCTCTTTACTGGCCAAGGGAGCTGACGTTTGTCCGCATAAATAATCATTTAGACATTTCCATTGTTTCTGGATTATATTTTTGGGACCCAATCCTTCTAAACCATCCATCAGAGGTTGATGGATTGATACAGCACACTCTCCTTCAAGCCTGATCTTTAGGGGAAAGCAGGTTTGTTGCGGCTATCATTGGGCAGCTTAAATTTGTCTGCATGTGACTGGATCCTACCCCAAAATAGTGACAGTCTGGAATCGCCCTTTGTGCAAACAAACTTGGGTGTCTGTTCAATAAAGAGAGTTGTCCCGAAGCAACCTAAACAAAGGTGTTTGGAATATGGCGAATGTAAGGCAGCGGTGTGAGGACAACTTTCCTGAGCAGAAACAGTCTAGTCCTGGCCAGCTGCAATAAGAAGCGGGATGTTGACCTGGGCAATGCAGACATCATTCTGACCTGTTGAGGCTTTCTTCTGCGCTGGAGGGCAAGGGAAGGGAAGTCAAACGCTGTGGGGGTGCCGCATGGTGTCAGAAGGATGAATCTGACTCAGGAGGGATTTTAAAAATGGGGTCAATGATGGCCGGCCGGCCTGCGATGAAGTAACTATGGCAACGGCAAGCCGCTTCCAGGTAGCAAATCTCCTTGCTCCACTGTTAGATCTGACACAGCCCTAATTAATTCATTAATTAACTCACCGGGGAAGGAAATGCATCACCTGCCTTTTGATTTAAAAACCTCCCAAGGTGGCTAGAGAATACATCCCTCCCGCGATACAAATTCACACAGCATCAGTCCCCTTTGGAGATCCCTTTTCACGTCGCGTTCATCAGGATTTGTGCTCAAGAGGGTGTTGGGTAGGCTATAAGCAGCCCACTGCTTGTACCTCACAGATCTTTCGTGCTGAGTTCCTGTAACTTTTTGCAGCATAAATCCTCCAGGGGAGTTGCTGCACTTTTGTGTGGGATGTAATCCATTGGAGTAGTCAAGTACAACATTCCTTGTTTCCCTAGAGTGGACACAGACAGGGGGATGTTACTCCAGCCAAGGTAGAACTTCCTGTTACACCTGGTCTGGAGCGCCCTCCCGCTGAGAAATGCGCTAAGAGGAAGACACACTTGGCAAACCTTCACCGTGACCAACTCCTGTCCGGAAACCTATATCCCCACTGTGGAAGGACGTGTGGGTCCAGAATTGGCCTCCATAGTCACTTATGGACTCACTGTTAAGTCCGTGTTCATGGAAGACAATCTTACTAGGCTACGAGTGATCGCCGAAGAACAACATTCCCACAAAGAGTGCCCCTCCCAATGGCTAATGCAGTAACATCAGGGAAGCAGCATCTCTGTGGCAACAGGGCAGCTTCTTTGGACATGTAAATGGCGGTACTTAACTGGGCATCTTAGGCTGTTATCTTACAGAGAAGCTAATCTGATCAGTTCAGTGAGTTTCCTCCTGTAGAGTCACATTAGCAGGATCACAGGCTTGGAAGGGACCCACAACGATCATCCAGACTGACCCATCAAACATGTAAGACGAATAAAGTGGAATGGTGATTGGATGGTCCAGTATAAATGCACCACAAATGCACTATTATTGCATCAATGACATGTTGCAAAATCAGGGCTGTCTTAAGCATATGCTGCGCCAGGGTGCAAAGATCCGACCGGTGCCGCCCTCTCCAGGTTGCCCAGGCCCAGGCGTGCAGGAGGGTGGAGCCAGCCGGCCTCCTCAGCGTCTTGATGGCGCGGTCACCCCCAAACACGCGGTGCAGAGCTGCCCATAGCAGAAGAGCCCACCGCAGTGCTCCGGCCGATGGGCAGGCTCTTCTGGAGCCTGTGTGGTGTAGTGGTTAAGAGCGGTGGACTCGTAATCTGGTGAACCGGGTTCGCGTCTCCGCTCCTCCACATGCAGCTGCTGCTGGGTGACCTTGGGCCAGTCACACTTCTCTGAAGTCTCTCAGCCCCATTCACCCCATAGAGTGTTTGTTGTGGGGGAGGAAGGGAAAGGAGAATGTTAGCTGCTTTGAGACTCTTTCGGGTAGTGATAAAGCGGGATATCAAATCCAAACTCTTCTTCTTCTTCTTCCGTGGACTCAACTCTCGGGCCCCGGACTCTCGGCCTGGCGCCCCTGAGAGCCCAGCACCCGGGTGCCCTGCACCCCTAGCGCCTGTGGGTAAGACGGCCCTCTGCAAAATAGATTTATGAAGCAACCACCAGCACCAGGTGCTTATATAGCAAAACTGCCCTTGTCCAGAGATGGAAAGAAGATACAACTCCAACCAAGGAAGAAGGGCAGATAGAAATTGATGTACTACGCAGAGATGGCGAAACTTACCAGAAGAATAAGAAATCAAGAAGAAGATTTATTTATTTTTAGTAAAGAATGGGGGAAACTTGTGAACTACAGTCGTAGCTTGGTTTTCAAACAGAATCCGTTCCAGAAGTCCATTCAAGTTCCAAAAACCAAGGTACGGTTTCCAATTGGCTGCAGGAGCTTCCTGCACTCTATCAGAAGCAGCGTTGGATGTAATAATAATAATAATAATAATAATAATAATAATAATAATAATTTATTATTTATACCCCGCCCATCTGGCTGGGTTTCCCCAGCCACTCTGGGCAGCTTCCAACTGAACATTAAAAACAATACAGCAATGTTCAGCTTCTGAAAAATGTTTGCAAACCGGAACACTCACTTCTGGGTTTGCGGCGTCTGGAAACCAAAATGTTCAAGTCACAAGGCGATCCAAAACCAAGGTACAGCTGTATTTGAAAAACCATTGTAAACAACTGAACTCATTAGCAGGATTAACGTAAAATGAGCAGTGAAGAAATAATTCAAAGGGAGTTTTAAGGAGAATGAATAAATAGTATAAATCTGGATATGCAGTAGCAAGGATAAAACAGAAACCAAGGGGGTGGGGCGGAGTCGGTTTGATGAGTGGTGTTTTTTATTGAATTTGTATTGGTACATTTGTTGTAAAATTGAAAAATGATAAATAAAATTATAAAAGGAAAAAACCTGCCCAGACCAACTGAATTATAACATTTCAACTAGCGAACAGCAGCAGAATTCAATTGCAATAGAGAAAAGACTTGGAGCTGAGTTTGCCAGGTGTCCTGGTTGGTTGGGTTTCTGCCTAGATTTTACTCATGCTGCCCGCTGCCCATTTGGCCCATTGACTGGCCTGCATCCCCAGTTTGTCTAGTCTTAATATCTCAGGTGAAAATATGCCAGGTTCTGATGCCAGCTCTGATCTTTCCAGCTTCAAAGGTTAAAAAAACCAACAACAGGCCAGTCTTGCAAACTGGGTACAGGAACCAAGCAGGTGCCTTCGGTGCAGCACGGTCAGTGTTTTGTTTCCCTTAGACCCTTGCCAGTCTCAGGACACTCCTGGCTGCGTCTAGAGCGCATGGCAGCTTCCACTGCAGCACAATATAAGGGCACATCCTCCTCCCACAGCAAGATGTTTCAGCGGTGGTGGTCAGTGGAGGGAAGGCTGGCTCTGATGAGGTTATTATGGGATATGCTAACATGCAGGAAGACTGGAACTCAGGAAGCTGTCTTACGCTGCGTCAGAAAATTAGTCCACCTGGTTAAATGCTATCAAAATGATTGACCATAGCTTCCTGTCTGGGTTTTCAGGGTGTTATGTACCGAGTTGAATAGGATCCAAAATGCAGCAGTCTGATTGGTCCTAGAACAATAGGATTCAGAATGCAGCAGTCTGATTGGTCCACAGGACCCACCCAATCCAGCTCCAGGTGGAAGTCAATCCACAACCTGATTGGCCTACAGGAGAATTCCCAGAATTAGCCAATCACGTGGGGCCCATTGTGCAAATAATGTATATAAAGCAGACACTCTGGGGGAATTTCCATTCCTCCTCAAAACTATGAGCTGAATAAATAGCTTGAAATCCACTCTTGACTCCGAGTATATTTCACAGGGCATCATAGAATCATAGAATCATACACCAATTATATAGAATTATACACCAACAACTCAATATTCTAAGTTTAAGGGGTTACGTTAAGTTTTAATGTTGGAATGTGTTTGAATGTTGAATGTGTAAGTGTATGTCTAGAGACAACGGGTAAAACAAGTGTTTAATGGTTATTGTATTTGTTTCAAAACCAATAACAATTTGTTTTAAAAAAGAATCAGAATTATAGAGTTGGAAGGGACCCTGAGGGTCATCTGGTCCAACCCTCTGCAATACAGGAATCTCAACTCGATCTAGGTTGCAGGTTCGATCCCTGTGTGGGAGATTGGCATATTCCTGCACTGACAGATGGATCAGATCTGGGGGCTGGGGGCCTCGTGATATGGGTATTGTTTCACTGATGCCAGATAGAGGCTAGTTGCAGGAGAGCGCTATTAAACCCAGGATGGCTTAACTCTGGAAACTTTCTTCTTCGTATCATGACAAAACAGTCCCAAACCTCCACGTGGGTTTATGTAGCCAAGAGGACGGAAGTGGCCCACAGGCCTTTTTATACGCGTGTGATTCTCTGAGTACTTTAATTCCCCAAAACACTGACGACATAACTGTTCTCGGAAACTCACAACAATAGACAGCGAATGGAGGAAGGACAAAGGTAAAGGAGGTAAACAAGAGAGGAAAAACAGGGGTGGAAAACAGGGTTGCTGCCTTTCTTTCTGACAGAAGTCCCAGCCCCTTTACGCAGCGGCGCAACAGGCAGAAATCCAACAGGTGCAGTCCCCCGCCAGCACTGGAGTGCAGGTGGGAGCATTACCTTCTATGTTTGCACCTCTTGCGCATCCACTGCTTTTCTCTCCCTAACTTTGACAAGTCCCCACTCCCCTCCCGCCCCAGCAAAGTTCCTGTCTCTGCAACGCGGCAGAAATCCAACAGGTGCTGAGGATGGAGAAAATGTCCCCTGGTGCACGTCCTTTGCTGCTGTTCAAAGGTGGAAGAGCCCCAGCAGGTCAAGGAAAGCCGGCGACCCCCAAAGGAAGCCCAAAGGCAATGTGGGCAAGTCCCAGCGTGCCCAGTTTGCAGGGTTGGCGTGCCAGGAATCCGTGGCCTGGGCTGGCACCATACCAGCAGGCTAATGCAACTCACTTTTCACATAGTGCTGGATCTGTGGGAAGTCTCTCTCTCTCTCTCTCTCTCTCTCTCTCTTACACACACACACACACACACACACACACCACACACACACACCACACACACACACCCTACACACACACGACAGAGGCCTGTGCTATAAGAATTCTAAGGTCTCAAATATAAAATACCGTATTTTTCGCCCTATAGGATGCACCTTTCCCCCTCCAAAAATGAAGGGGAAATGTGTGTGCATCCTATGGAGCGAATGCAGGCTTTCGCTGAAGCCTGGAGAGCGAGAGGGGTCAGTGCGCCCGCTGGGCTCCGAAGGCTTGCGGATAGCAGGCAGCAGCCCGAATCGTGGGGAGCGCTGCGCACCCCAGGCTTTGGGCAGCTATCCGCAAGCCTTCGGAGCCCGGCAGGAGTTCCCACCTAAGTTTGTTATTGGTATGAGCTTTTGTGTTCGTGCACACTTCTTCAGATAAACTGAGACAGAAGTCACCAGACTCTTATATATAGTGAGAGAGTGGGGAGGGGTATTACTCAGAAAGGTGGTGGGAATGGGTGATTGGCTGATAGGTGTAGTAAACCTGTTGACGACTGTTAACGACTGCAATTGGTCTTACAGGAAAAAGCAAGGGGTGAGATGGCTAAAAATAGCTTTATCATGTATAATTATTCTGAGTAATACCAATAACAAACTTAGTTGGTCTCTAAGCTGCTACTGGAAGAATTTTTTTAAATTTTGTTTTGACTACAGCAGACCAACACGGCTACCTACCTGTGTCTGAAATAGTACAGGAGAGTAATCCTGAAACCATTTTGACTCCCCCAGTGACATCAAATATTCCTCTGCAGTAAGGGAGGCAAATGGGAAAGCCTCCCCCTTGTTTCTTTGCTCAGAAAGCCTGTCTTAAGGGCATATTTGTGTAAGAATAGGGTGAGCCTGTGACCTGGATCCAGGAACTAAGTATTTAGCATCTCAGAAGGAATGGCCAGGCTGCCCAGGTAAAGCAATCAGTGACCATTATCAGGTATCCTGACAAACAGGATTTCTGTTGGAAACCGCCTCCTTCAGTGATGTATGCATGATGTTTCGGGGGGGTGGTCTTGAGCTACAGGGTGGGCAATTTCAAAAGTCTATATAAGGGCTTGCGCACCATTGTTCTGGGTCCCCCCTGTTTGTGGTGAGTGAGTACCCTGTTGCAACAGTTAATAAAGATCAGGCTTACTAGCTGCCTTGCTTCTCAGTATTCTCTGGTTGGCCTCTGTTATTTTCTCCTACCAATAGGGAACCTACATAAAGACTCTATACAGAGGACACTCGGGTTGCGAACGTCATCCGTGCGGGATGCACTTTCGCAACCTGCAGCGCTCGCAACCCGCAGCTGTGTGTCTGCGTATGCGCGGGTTGCGATTCGGCACTTCTGCGCATGCGCGACCACCAAAACCCGGAAGTAACCCGTTCCGGTAATTCCGGGTTTCGGCAGTCCGTAACCCAAAAAAAACGCAACCTGAAGCGACTGTAACCGGAGGTATGACTGTACAGTGGTACCTCAGGTTACATATGCTTCATGTTACATACGCTTCAGGTTACAGACTCCGCTAATCCAGAAATAGTACCTCGGGTTAAGAACTTTGCTTCAGGATGAGAACAGAAATCGTGCTCCGGCGGTGCGGCAGCAGGAGGAGGCCCCATTAGCTAAAGTGGTGCTTCAGGTTAAGAACAGTTTCAGGTGAAGTACGGACCTCCGGAACGAATTAAGTACTTAACCACTGTATGGGCTTTGAAGACGCTCGAACTCAGGACACAAGGGAGAAACATGCTGAGAGGAAGGCACGCTTGGCAAATCCACACCATGATCAGCTCCTACCCAGAAACCAATGTCCCCACTGTGGAAGGATGTGTGGGTCCAGAATTGGCCTCCACAGTCACTTACGGACTCATTGTTAAAACCGTGTTTATGGAAGACAATCTTACTTGGCTACAAGAGATCGCCAAAGAAGAAGAACATGGGCTCTTGGGTACCCCATAAGGGAAAAGGAGCAGCTTTTTCCTTAAAATACCTGCAAGCTGGTTAAATTAGGGCCAGGTGGCCACAGCGCTGGCAGAAGCCCCTTCGGTTCTGTCCCTCTCCCCACCCCATCTGGGCACAGGCCACAAAGCAGGCAGCCTCTCAGGGAACAGACAATGCCACTGTTGTCTCTGGCCTGGGAGTTTCCACCCTAACCGCATGCTGTTTGCATTTTGAGCCTGTTCCCCTCCTCAGGGCTGTTGGAGAGCCAGCGGGGTGGTTTCCTGGCCTTTTCATCCCTCTCCCCTTCTTCCTTCCCTCACAGCTCCCCCACTATCTTCCCCTGGCTTTCAGAAGCCTGTCTGCTTCCTCTCTGACGCCCCCCGGGGGCTTTCCATGCTGCCAGAAAATAAATCTCAAGCTATTTTTAAAATGGGGTGGGGGGGTGAGGAGAGAGGGAAATGACGGAGGTCCCCTCCTGCTTCGAGGCTGGCTCAGGAGACAGATCAGCAGACCAGGAAGAAGGCAGACTCCCTTGGCGAAGGGGGAAGAAGGAAGGAAAGGGAGTTTGCAAAGGATGGATGGGGGACTTTCATATCTTCCCCTCTGGGCTGGATGCCCAGGGGGAGTGAGGGGCAGAAAAGGAGGGGAGGTGGGTGGGGGTCTTCTTCTCACGCTTTGGCAGGGGTGGGGGAGCAGAGTCGGGAGCAAGCCTCCAATTTCAGCAGTTCTCATCCCCCCCCCAGCACTCTGGTAATTGCCAAGAATGAGAATTTCCCACAATGCCCCTCTGCCAATGTAGCATCACTCCAGGGCACTATGGGAAGTTAAAGCACTGGCTCATCGCCTGGCAGTGACCAGAATGCTGTTGTTGCTGTCTGCCTGCCCTCCTTTCTTGCCCCTCTTCCCCCACTGGGCATCCAGCCCAGAGCAGCAGAGGTGAAGAAGGACAATGCCACATGCGTAAGGGGGGTGTTAAACAAGGCACAAGGGGTTAATGATCGGTCCACATTAAACCAAGGTATGAGGGCCCTTTATTGATGGTGCTGTCTTCCCTAAATCCCAATATTCCCTGGGCTTTGAAAGTCTGCATAGGAGAGATGCATTTAGGGGGGAGAAGGTGTGGACAAGGGAGAATTCAAGAATGTTGCAGAGTAAAACTGCAAAAATAAAAATAAAAATAAATTCAAGGGGCCCCCAAACCACCTTCTCTCTCCATCCTTAACAGCACTTGTATGTGTGTTCATGAATCTACAATTTAGCAAAGCTGTTTTCTCAGTCAAAATAAATTAAAAAATTGTCCAGTAGCACCTTAGAGACCAACTATGTTTGTTCTGGATATAAGCTTCCGTGTGCGTGCACACTTCTTCAGATACCCAGAACAAACTTAGTTTGTCTCTAAGGTGCTACTGCACAATTTTTTAATTTTTTTTATTTATTTTGACTGCATCAGACCAACACGGTTACCTAACTGAATTTGTTTTCTCGTTGTAAGAGCTCACAGGCAGCGGAATTAAGTTTATTTGCAGCGCGTGTTGTGGAAAGGTTTGAATGAAGACCTGTATTGGAACAGTTTTTAAAAACAATGGAATAAACATGCATTTGGGGGATGTTTTAGGTCAGAGCTGCTGCTGCTGCTGCTTTCCCGCCCCCCCTCCAACACCCCCCCCTCATTCTTTACCTCCATCTCCCCTATTCCTGAAGCCCCCAGGGAGGAGATGATAAGGGTGAGACTTTCTTGACCTTTGCCTCCCAACTCCCTCTTTGGGAGGAAAAAAAACCTGATAAGGCTCAGATTAAAATAGCCCCCTTATCTCTGCTCTCCCCCCCACAACTGTGTGTGTGCAGTGGGGCTCCCTGGGTCTCACCAGAACCCATTTAGTGCCTGAGAACAGAGAAGCCTTTTAAGGAGGGCTCAGGAAGGGAGCTTTAAATGGGGTCTCCTGGGGTCAGGGCTGGGACATTGGCTTGCTGGTTTTAATCTGCGTAAGTGACTTAGAGGCTGGAAACGAGATCGGCTTCTTAACAGCAGTCTGGATGAAAGCGGGTTGCTGGGGGGGGGGCTGGTTGCTCGCCTGCTCCAGCTGGCTTTGCAAGGGCTTGAGTCCCCAAGGGTATTTGGGGGGGTGCTTGGAGGGCAGAGGAGGGGGGGTGGATGGAGGAGAAGAGGAAATGACAGCAGCAGCTTGTACTCTGCAGTCAACCATTCAGTTGCCTCCGTTTCCCTTGGGCCGGAAAGCACCTTGGCTTCTGAAAGGCAAGGTGACGTAAATTCAGAGGAGAAATTGTTGAGTGGGCAAAAGATGAGGGGTGAGAGTGTCGCAGCAAGGCTGGGAAGCAGCTTTGAGCGAGGGAGAAGCAGGGAAGCAGGACCCGTGAGACTAATAATAATAATAATAATTGTACCCCATCCATCTGACTGTGTTGCCCCAGCCACTCTGGGCAGCTACCAACAGATCTAAAAATACAGTGGTACCTCGGATTAAGAACTTAATTCATTTTGGAGGTCCGTTCTTAACCTGAAACTGTTCTTAACCTGAAGCACCACTTTAGCCAATGGGGCTTCCCTCTACTGCTGCGCCATCGTTGTGCGATTTCTGTTCTCATACTGAAGCGAAGTTCTTAACCTGAGGTACTATTTCTGGGTTAGTGGAGTCTGTAACCTGAAGCGTATGTAACCCGAGGTACCACTGTATAACAAAACATCAAGCATTAAAAACTTCCCTATGCAGGGCTGCTTTCAGATGTCTTCTAAAAGTTGCGTAGTTATTTATGTGAGAATCAGAACTTTTTTTCTTTTTTCTTTTAGAATAATATTTATTCAGGTTTTAAAACATTACAAAAGAAAAGAAAACACAATACAGAAAAACAAGACATTTCCAAGAAAAAATGAAAAATAAAAAAGCAAAAAAGCAAAAACAGATAAAAAAGGAAAAAAATAATTAGGAAATACATACAATCAAAACAGAAAAAACCCAAGTTAAACCTTTACATAATTTTCTTTCTATGACTTATTTCCTTGACCTCCTCACATGTCCCCTCTTTGTTTTCTAGTTCAAATAGATATTTCAGCAAATCCTTCATTTTTATTTTTATCCTAATAATTTATCTTAATATACTGTAATTTTCCATTCTCTCTTTCACCAATTAGCCATCCACTTTTACTTTATTTAATCTTATTTCTCATTAAAACTGATATATTTAAACCTATTCTCTTAAGATATTTCCCCTAGGGTCATAAAAATTCCATTCCACAATTTCTCCATCTCTCATTAAAAGCAATTTTTTTTTTAAAAAATCTCAATATATATACTTTAAATTCCCAATTTTCTTTCACCGTCTCCCCTCCCCGGTCTCGGCCCCTACCAACAGTTCCATCGGCTTACAACAGTCCATCAACCTGGAGATCTCAAATCCGAGGCTCTTAAGTCTTTTTCATATCCCATCTTCCGATATCCTGATAATCTTTAATTTTAAAAAGCAGTTCTCGGGGGAGCTCCAACCCAACGATGGTCATATTCCTTCTTATCAAGTCTGCCAGATTTCCATAATTAAAGATAGGGCCCATAAAGTATTCCCAATCTTGTTTCACACTTCTTCCGAGTCCAAAGGCCCCAGGAACTTCGATCCCCTCCTGGCTCAAATTCATATCCCAAAAGTCATTTGATCCCCACATAGGGTGATCTCTCCACTTTTCATTTTCCAAATCAAGCCAGGCTCCCATCTCCAAAAACTGGCTTCTCCTAATTACAGTCGTGTAAGGCCTCAACTTGTAATCCTCCAATTGTCTCTGTAGGGTTAAAGCTCCCCCTTGCATCACTTTAACAACAACTTTCTCCTTCTCTGGTTCTTCAATTTGTTCAATTGAGAAAGATTCTTGTGCCGGATTCTTGTCGACTTCTTTACTAATGCCCACTTTTGCTCCCAAAATATCAACGCTGGTAGCCATGGCATCTATCTCTTCATGCAGCTTTCCCAACAGATAAAATGTCCTATTCAATGCAAGCGTAACTTCTTTCTCCACCGACATCCTTGAAATGTTCAAGGTCAAAGCTAGTTTCTCAGAGTTTTTATCTTTAGGCTAATTTCTCAGCTGCATTCTTGTGACAATGTCCCAAAACTCCCTCTAGAGGAAAGCAGTCTATCAATCCTTCCAGCACAGTCCCAAAAGTCTCAAAAGTAAATGAATAACAATTCCAGTTACCATTCCTTCTTTTTAAATGCAGAAACGGACAATGGTACAAAGTCTTTCTTTGTATCTTAACACCTAGCTGTCAAATTTGACAGCTGTCAAACCTGTCTATTCACCGTCGATGGGCTTCTCGCGGACCTCTCCCGGGTTTGGAGACGTGACGCTTCAGTTCCAAAATTTTACCTTCTCCAGCAGGCTTCCCCTGCTTCCAAAGGGAGTATAAGTAATAGTTTCAATCAGTGAAGTTTTAATCCTTTACGTAGAACTTTCCAAGACCTTAGTTAACAAACTCTTTGCTTCAGTCTATTTACAGAAGGGGGAGGTGGACTTCCTGTTTAGACCTTCCCCCGTTCCTTGCCAAATTAAATTGTTTTAAAAACCCAATTTCCCGTTCTACTCACGGGTTGTTGTTTGAAATCCAATTGTCCACAAGAAAAAGTCAGCGCTCTCCGGCAATGGCTGTGCGCTTCACTCCGTAAAAATAGCGGTCGATTCAAAACACCATGCCGCTTACCCCACATCGTTTCGGAGCCCCCCAAAAGGGGTTTCCCTGGTGTCAGCCGAATCCCACGTTCCCAGGCTTCCTCTTCCTGGGATTTTTAAAGGGTCTCCGCCTTGGCCACGGTGGCAAGACCCGATTTTCGCGGAGCGGGTTCCTCTAAGTCAGAGGAGCTCCGCCATTGCTGATGGTGCTAACCCGGAAGTCGAGGAGAATCAGAACGTACAGGGTTAAACAGTTCTGTGTGACGTCTCACATTCTGAGGTGTGGTTTGGTTCACATACGGGAATCTTTCTTTGTGTGTGAGTTCCTTTCGTTTTTGGCTGAGAGACGAAAGAATGCCTGCTCTCTCGCCGGGCTGATTTATGATGTTTTTCTTCTCATTAAAGGCTGTTAGAGATTAGCAAGAAGCCTGCGTTCAGTCTGATTTATTATCCACACGCAAGGCAACACTTTCTACCACTGCAGAACTCTGCTAAGAGCTTCAAAGAGAGCTCAAGTTTTTTCTATCGGCACAGGCGTCCATCGGCACAGGGGAAGTGTGCTGGGCGCCATCTTATTTCAGCAGGTTATGGGAACCAGCCAAGCTTTGGAAACCATTGCCACGTTGTGCCTGTGTGTGTGGGAGAAGCCAGCTGGAGCTCCTGCCTAACGTTTGAGGATCTCATCTTCAGGACCGGGTGCCAAGAGGAGCTGCTGGTGACGTGAGTAGGCTCAGCCCCGGGGGAGAAGATGGCAGATGGCGGTTGTTGCAGCTGCCCGTGCCTCACAGAGGAAAGACCAGGAAGCCCTGGGAGCTATTGTGCTTAGTTTGGAGGGCTCACAGCTACCTTTGGTGGAGGGTCTTGACAGTGCCCAGGCTGTTTGGCAGGAGCTGGAGAGGGTTTGCTGAGAAACCACAGTGGAAGCCAAAAGCCACGTCCCCAGATGCAGTACAGTCTCAAGGAGAGCTGCTGGCAAGGTTGGGGGGCCAGAGAAGACCAAAGGCAAGTTTGCAAAGTTTTCCACCGGTTGTTTGTGTGACAAGGAGGAACGCCGTCTCAGAGAGGGCCGAGCTGGCTCAGGGTGCCCTGCCGGTAGCAGGGGGGGGGGGGGGGCAAGCCAGAAGGCACAGTTCCAGCTTTTCTGCTAAGAGCTTCAAAGAGAGCTCAAGTTTTTTCTATCGGCACAGGCGTCCATCTTATCTCAGCAATTTATGTCTGATGGGAGGGCGTTGCACAGGGCGGGCGCCACTACCAAGAAGGCCCTCTGCCTGATTCCCTGTACAACAACAACAACAGCAGCAGCAGCAACAACCATTTAATATTTATATGTCACCTATCTGACTGGGCTGCCCTAGCCATTCTGGGTGGCTTCCAGCAAATTACACAACCACAAATGATGAAACTCTCAATTAGGGAAGCAGCGAGAAGGCCCTCAGAGCTGGACCTCAGTGCCCATGCTGAACGATGCTGAAGGAGACACTCCTTCAGGTATACATAAGGACGTAAGGAGAGGCTGCTGAATTAGGCCAATGACCCATCTAGTCCAGCATCCTGCTCTCACAGTGGCCAGCCGGATGCCTGTTTGAAACCACCAAGCAGGATTTGAGCAAAGGAGCCCTCTCTCCTCCTGTGTTTCCAGCAATGGGGTATTGGGTAGAATTGCTGCCTCCAATTGTGGAGACAGAACAAAGCTGTCCTGCCTTATAGCCATCGATAGCTCTCTGCTCCAGGGGTCAGCAAAGTTTTTGTGGCTTGGGCCGGTTCACGGTCCCGCAGACCCACGGTGGGCTGGAGTGTGCGTGCACACGCATGTGTAAACCCTATTTCTGGTGCTCCATCGCAGAGGAGGTGTGCGCAGCTTCCCATTGGCTGCAGGAGCTTCCTGCAGCCAATGGGAAGCTGGCCAGAGTTGTGGAAGGTGGTCCCTGCTCTGCTCTGTGCCGGTTTAGCGGGTGGTAGAGGTCCCCAAGCGGGTGACGGGGGCCCATGGGCTGGTTAAACGACCCCCATGGGCTGCTTGTGGCCCATGGGCCTTAGGTTGCCGACCCCTGCTCTCCTCCATGAGAAAGCCACTGAGCAAGACAGGGCCAAAGCTGGAATCAGAACCTAATGAGATCTTCAGATAACCTGCCTGTTGAGCATTCATCTTGATTTGCTTGCACAGAGCTTACGTGGAAATGAGATTGCATCAGGTCTTGACTGAGCAGAAGTTCTGATTTGTTTTCGGGGAGGTTGTATAGCACAGAGCAGTGTTCATCCTGCATTCGTCTTGATTTGCCTGCAAGGGGTTCACAGGTCTTCCCAGCAATCACTTTTTTATCCCATCCTTTTCAATGCATTTCTGCATCACTTTCCAAACTGCAAAAGAAAAAGTCTGGAGTGTTTTTTTTACTGAGGATTTGTTGTACCAGGATGAGTTCAACCCACTTAAATTGCACAAATCTAAATTGCCCAGTTCTAGAATCCTGTCCCCGCAGAATACTGGCAGTCTGGAGATGCCCCAACTCAGGAATAATCCATGAATATGCTGGAGACCTGGAAAGCGCAGAGGAAAAATAATTATTTATTATTTATTAAATTTATATTAGTGTGGACAAGCCCCCAAAGTCCAAAAGGCACTTCCTTGAGAAGCTGTAACAAGGCTGCTTGCCAAATGGGCCAGTGGCATAGCTGTCGCGTTTCCCTTTTTTTAAAGGGAAATTCCCTTATTCCAAATAGGATTCCTTGCAAGAAAAGGGAAAGTTGACAGCTATGGGCAGTGGTGAGCAGTACCTGACCAGAGAAGGAGGGAAGTCACAACCCTTCATGGTCTGCAGTTTGGGCTCTGGCCAGGTGTTGCTTATTTTGAATCCTTCTGATATGGAAAAATCCCTGCACCCAAAAAACTAGCATGTCAGGGATGAGAGCAGGAGCGCTGGAGACTGTATCTGTTTATTCGCTCATTTACAAATGGGCACAGTGGAAGCAAGCATACTCCAAACTCCAAACATACTGCCAAAAGCAGCTAAAAATTCTCCAGCGTTCCCTCCGACTCTCTCTATCTCTGCCTGAATTAAATGTGCTACATATTATTTCACACCATTTGCAGGACTGTTTCCAGATATTTTCACCCAGTAAGGAAAACCCATGAGCTTAGCTGGACAAAACCAAAGGCCTGTGCACGATCATCTGTTGTTGCTGACATCTGTCGGTCTTGAGAGACAATGGAGTGTGCCTCTAGGGCTCAAATCCCTCCCTGAGGTGCAAACCTGGGCAGTGTGTAGAGGTGGGTTATGGGGAGTGCGACCGGTTCGCCCACACGGGGCGCTGAGCCGAGAGGGCGCCACAGGGGGTGCCACAACAATGATGACCAATGCTGAAGGCAAGAGGTGGCCCATCTGTTAGGATATTGATGTTCCGCTCCACCTTAAGAGGAACAGACATGTGGATTGCTGTATGTCACATGTCTGTTTAAATTCCAGCACAGCTTGCTGGGAACTTCTGTTGTGTATAGCTTTTGCTTATGCTGCTTGCTTGGACACGAAGGAGAGAAGACATGTTTTTTCCTTTGTCCTGATGCTGAATAAAATGCCGTAAATACGCTTTACACAGCCTCTATCTGCCAATTCTGTTGCGTGTTATTCACTCTGCTGATTAGAGCATGCTCAAGCTTCTGAAGCTGTGAGTCGCTGTTTGATGCTGAGACAAGGACCGGAGATCACCTGGCTGCCGGCCCGTGGCTGGAGCCAGCTGGGGGCTTGCCAATTGCCCCCTGTCCCTTGGACGCATCCCAACACCATCTTCTCCTTCCCAGGCTGACGAGCTCCATTTGCCCCTCACTCCCCTCTACAGCACATGCAGAAACTGCCTTCTTGACTGCAGGACCCACTGTTGATCTTGCCCACTCAGTCCATCCGAGCCTGTCTTCGCATGCAGAGGAAGACCTTAAGTCACTGAGGGTTTAGCCAGCGAGTTGAAACCCTTCCCAGAGTGTGGCTGCTGACGCCAGAAGGAGCCTGACGAGTCTCCCACCAGAAGTGCTACCCCTCTTCTAGCACCCCAAATACCCCATGATCATCTAGATTGATAGGCATAGTATAAGGCAGCCTTCCCCAGCAACACTCATGCTGGAATATGCTTGCAAGGCTTTCCACAGGCATCTGGTTGGCCGCTGTGATTCTTATTTTCTTCACCTGGCCTCCTACAGATGTTTTGTGACGTGTAGGTGGGTTCCCACGAGGCGAGACACAGTGATAACAGTAAGAACCTTTAATGAACTACATAACTGGGAAACAGGGGCAAAGCAACTGCTTATATTCGTTTCTGAAAACCTGGACCACTCCCAATGCGATTGGTTGTCTAAACTTCCAAGCTGCAAATCACGACTCAAATTTCAAGGGCCAATGGCAGAGGCCGAAATCCTGAAATGTTTTGTGATTGGACATCATGTATTGAATCAGAACACAGGAGCTCCGAATCCTTAGTCCAGACTCAAGTTCAGGCAAACACAGAACACTGAAGACATAACACCTTGGACTACAACTCCCAGCAGCCCTTGGGAGGGCAAGTGGTTGGGGATGGGTGGACTAGACAGCCGTAATCTTTGATCAGGCTGCGCTAAGCATCCTGGAAGGAAGGAGAACTAAAGCAGTCAAATCTTAAAGGATACAGGAGAGGATAAAGGCCCTGTGAAAATCCCCCAGTTTCTGTTTTTTCTGCCGCCTCCACTGTGCCAGGATTAAGAGCTGAGCTCTGAGGCAGCAACTCTGTCCTTTCTGCAATTCGCCAGCCAAGAAATCCAGCACGGATCAGGATATAGGTGTGTGTGTTCAGCCCTCTGGCTTTCTTCTGTCGCATTTCTGGGATTAGGGATATCTACTCCCTTTTTTTGTATTTTTCCATTTGTTCTGCACCCAGTTCCTCTCCTTCGTTTCATCCTGAGCCTCTGAGTGTCATGCAGGTTCCCTCTGTGTCCATGAAAACAGGACTTTGCAGAGCTGCTTAGGAGTGGAGCCAATTCACCCCAGGGCCAGGTGGTGGCTGTTAAAAATAGGTTGTGCCACATTTCCAGAGCCCAACTCATGCACGTCCCAGGAAAATTAGGGTCACATTCACACCGTGCATTTCAGGCACTATGATACCACTCAAAACCACAGTGGCTTCCTGCAAAGAATTTGGAGAACTGTAGTTTGTTAACAGCAGATGGTGACAGCAATCATGAAATTGAAAGATGCCTGTTTCTTGGGAGAAAAGCAATGACAAACCTAGGCAGCATCTTAAAAAGCAGAGACAGCACCTTGCCAACAAAGGTCCGTATAGTTAAAGCTATGGTTTTCCCAGTAGTAATGTAAGGAAGTGAGAGCTGGGCCATAAAGAAGGCTGATCGCCGAAGAATGGATGCTTTTCAATTATGGTGCCGGAGGAGACTCTTGAGAGCCCATGGACTGCAAGAAGATCAAACCTATCCATTCTGAAGGAAATCAGCCCTGAGTGCTCACTGGAAGGACAGATCCTGAAGCTGAGGCTCCAAGACTTTGGCCACCTCATGAGAAGAGAAGACTCCCTGGAAAAGACCCTGGTGTTGGGAAAGATGGAGGGCACAAGGAGAAGGGGCCGACAGAGGACGAGATGGCTGGACAGTGTTCTCGAAGCTACCAGCATGAGTTTGACCAAACTGCGGGAGGCAGTGGAAGACAGGAGTGCCTGGCGTGCTCTGGTCCATGGGGTCACGAAGAATCGGACAAAACTAAACGACTAAACAACAACACAACAAGTTTGTTAATGGCACTGAGAGTTGTTAGGAGACCTCTATTGCCCTCCCAGAGCTGCAGTCTAACCATCAATCCTTCTTTCCAAGAGAACTCTGGGAATTGTAGCTTTGTCAGGAGGATGTATTGGGCATTGGGGAGGAATAGTACCTCTGGTGGGGGACATATCATGCTCCTTCTGGGGTCATTTGTCCACCTTTGGTCCCCCCTCTGCCCTCAGCTCTCGCCTGCGGCTCCTAGAAGCTGTCAGCATGCGACAGCGGCTGCACACTGGGAATGGCTTTGACAGGCTGGTTGACCCAGGTGAGGGTAGCCGGTGGGTCTCAAAGCGTTGGAGAGTTGGGGACTTCCCTTGCTTGCGAAGATAGGCTCTGGTTGATTGAGCAGATGAGACCAGGAGTAGGGTTTTAAAAAAAATAAAAATCTTTATTAATTTAAAATAAATACATTTATGAAAAACAGCCGTACATACAAGTAAACAAACATACAATCAAACAAACAAGTAACAGAAAAATCAAACAAACCACCACACTATAAGATATAAGATTAATATAATTATCATCATATATACGCCTGGTATTGAACACAATTATAAAATTTATAGAAAAGAAATTTAAAGCTGACTTCCAATTAATCTCACTGTACTTTGTCTATCCATTACTTTATACCGCACAGTTACATATTTCTTATATAATTTCTTTTTACCTCCCTACAAACTTACATTTATACAATACAGGGATCAGTCTAATTCTGCCAAGATGTTTCCTTTTACTCCATAGTTTTCTAAATATTCTTTAAAGATTCTCCAATCCTTATAGACTTTTTGTTTTGGTTGGCCTCTTACTCTTCCTGTCACTTTCGCTAGCTGCAGATATTCTACCATTAGGATTTGCCAATCTTCCATGTTGGGTATTGTTGTGTTTTTCCAGTTTCTTGCTACTAAAATTCTGGCTGCCGTTATTCCGTACATGAACAATGTTCTTTTCAATTTCCCTATTTCTTAGTCCAATCTTCTTTTAAAGCCAGCTAAGCTGCTGGTCCTCGCTACCTCCTGTGGAAGAGAGTTCCACGGACTTGAGTTTGCAATGCTTTTTTTTCTTTTAACTTGCCCTTCTCTCTGTCCTTCAAAACATACAGGCCACCTGGAAGGGCCCTGAGTCTTGGTGAACTGTGCCTTAAAAATGAATACAGTGGTGCCCCGCAAGACGAATGCCTCGCAATACGAAAAACTCGCTAGGCGAAAGGGTTTTCCGTTTTTCGAGGTGCTTCACAAGACGAATTTCCCTATGGGCTTGCTTCGCAAGACGAAAACGTCTTGCGAGTTTTTTCCCTCCCCCCTTTTTTCTAAGCCGCTAAGCCGCTAATAGCCGCTAAGTCGCTAATAGCCGCTAATCCGCTAAGCCGCTAATAGGGGTGCTTTGCAAGACGAAAAAACCGCAAGACGAAGAGACTCGCGGAACGGATTATTTTCGTCTTGCGAGGCACCACTGTACTCTATGTGCAGAACTAAAAGGAAAAAGGGGAAGCCAGAGTTCCTTGCACTGGTGACCTTGTAGAATAAAATCCACTGAACACCCTGCAGGCTCTTGGAAAGGGTTAAGGTAAGCACCCATCATCATCCTGTTCTTCCCATTGGAGGGTGGTTGGCGAGGAGAATTGTCTTCCAGATCCTGGAAAGATATGGGACGGCCCCTGGGGGTTTGTTCTAAGAGGGGAGCAATGAGAAGGAGTACGCTTTAAAGGCCATCTGGACCTGGCATTAGTCAGACTCCTCAAACAGACAACCATCTGGGCTGTCTGGAATGAATTCTTTCCCTTTTTCATGTTTGGTTGAGGAGGTGAAGAAAATACAAATACTGAAGAAACAAGATTTGTTTATTTTTTAAGGGGAGATGCTGGTTTTGACTTTGGACTCAGCTATACAGCTACATAAATAACGTTTCTGGTGTGTTGTAAAGTGCATTACACAAATGCAACACTGGATGGCGATGACGAGCTATGGCAAATTCCATATATTTTTCAAAACTTTTTTTTAAAAAAAGCATTTTTGCAACTTTTTAAATATGTGTCCGGAACCCACCTCCCTTGTACGTTCAGAGTTTGCACTGTGTGCTGGACCCGGGGGTAAGGTATCGTGGGCGTAAGCAGAGTCCACACGAAGAGGGGCGAGGTCCGAGGCGGAGAGCCGGGCGGGGAACAGGAACGCTGGAACAGGAGGCCGAGCAGGGTACAGGAACACCGGATGGTCAGGAACAGGAGGCCGAGCAGGGAACAGGAGCACCGGATGGTCAGGAACAGGAGGCCGAGCAGGGATCAGGAACACAGGAAGGTCCGAAGCCAACAACGACGTTGCTCCCGCAACCTGGGGCCGGGCTGACTGGGCTTTTATCCTCTTCTAAGGCCAGGGTGGTCCCGGGCCCCAGGAGCCCCGCCTCCTCTGGCCTTAAGGCAAGCACTCCTCCTGGGAGGAACCAGTTCCCTTCGCCTCTCTGCCCTAAGCCTCTGCAGATCAGGAGAGGCCGAAGGGTTACTGGGCCCTGGAGGAGGCTCACCTGTAGCCACTGAGTCCTCAAGCCCCTCTGGGGCCAGAAGGGTTTCACCTGGGGCCAGCTCCTGGTGCTCTGCCACAGGTGCAGGCTCTTCAGCATCTAGGCCTTGCCCCAGTTCAGCCGGCCCTGGAGGCGGGGACTCCTGTGCAGGCTGGGATTCCTCTGGTTCGTCCTCTGAATCGGAATCCCAGGCCATCACACACTGTCCCAACATGCAGACCACAGAACAGACCTCAAGGCAAGGTGGAAAGCTGGTTCAAGCCCCAGCACCTCCAGCATTTCTGCCTGAAATTCTGGTGAGCTGCTGGTAGTCTGAGTAGAAGAAGAAGAAGAGTTTGGATTTGATATCCCGCCTTTCACTCCCTTTAAGGAGTCTCAAAGCGGCTAACATTCTCCTTTCCCTTCCTCCCCCACAACAAACACTCTGTGAGGTGAGTGGGGCTGAGAGACTTCAGAGAAGTGTGACTGGCCCAAGGTCACCCAGCAGTTGCATGTGGAGGAGCGGAGACTCGAACCCGGTTCCCCAGATTACGAGACTACCGCTCTTAACCACTACACCACACTGGCTCTTAGACAATACTAAGCTAGATGATGATGATGATGATGATTCATTTCATTTCTATACCGCTTTATATCGGACCAAGGGTCTGCCTCGTTATGAAGCAGTATCTATGTTGAACTTAAAAATGGAAAGCGTAATGCTGGTGGTCAACAAAAGAGGTACAAAGACTCTCTCAAGGCAAATCTTAAAAAATGTAGTATAAACACTGACAACTGGGAAACACTGGCCTGCGAGCGCTCCAGTTGGAGAACAGCCTTTGCCAAAGGTGTCAAGGGCTTTGAAGACACTCGAACTCAGGATGCAATGTGCTAAGAGGAAGGCATGCTTGGCAAATCCACACCGTGATCAACTCCCGTCTGGAAACCAATGTCCCCCCCGTGGAAGGACATGTGGATCCAGAATTGGCCTCCACAGTCACCTACAGACTCATTGTTAAGTGTGTTTATGGAAGGCAATCTTAGTCGGCTACGAGGGATCGCCAAAGAAGAAGAAAAATGTACGATCCCCCGATGAGGGTCCATCTGTGTCCCAAAACACACTTCACTTTTGCTGCCTTTGGAATAAATCTTGCAGGCCATTTCTGAGCTGTGCTCATCCTGGGAGCTTCGTTTGTTGTTGGACTGCATGGGGGGGGGCCGTGAGCAGAGGAAAATAGATGAGGCGAGGACACATCTGATAAGCAAAAGGCTGTGCAGGAAACAAGAGAGCTGGTTGGGAATGCTGATCCTTGCCAGTTATAGACTGTCTTCTGGGGTTCCCAAGAGTGCATTCCCAGCTGCCAGATGTGCAGCATCCGCCTTGGCGACAGACACCCCTCGCCTCCAGGAAGATCCACTGAGTTTCCTCAAGTGGTCAAGCTGCACCCGCCCGCCACCCCCCCCCCCGCCTGTATCCTTTCCATCAAGTCACCATCTCGCAAATTCTGTTCTCTCTCACTCTCTCTCTTTCTCCCTCCCATAATATTTCTTTCTTTTCTTTGAGCTTCGTTTCAGCCCATCAGAAGTAGGCAAGGAAATGCTGGCAGGGTCTGATCTCGGGCAGGATCCGTTTCAAGGCCAAAGGCAGGAGAAGAACAGGTCAAGGCCAGGGAGATAGTCAAAGCATGATCCATGTGGACCCGTGCTTTGTAACCACGTTTTTGCACCATTGCGGCCCCACGAAACAGTGGATGTGTGATTTTTTGGTGCAGGCTATAGCCATGGACATGCTATGTGATCTGATGGTGAATTTGGGGTGACCCAGTGCAAAAATCCTGAGGATCCATGGGCTTTTACCTCCCCCCTCCCAGGCAGCCTCCTTTATCTCTAGAGTCCCTTATCTCCCTCCCGATCGCTTGCCAATCAGCTGCTCAGCAGCTTTGTTTCAACACCCCCTGCCCTATTTCTAAACCAAAAAAAAAAAAGCACAATCTGCTTTTTGCCCAGGGACCACACATTCGACTTTTTGGCTTTTTTTTGCCCAGGGACCACACATTCGGCTTTTGGGCTCCAGGGACCACATATTCGCTCCATAAGACTCACAGACATTTCCCCTTACGTTATAGGAGGAAAAAAGTGTGTCTTATGGAGCGAAAAATATGGTATTCCCATGACTGCCTTAGAGGGCAGTGAAATTCACGGTGCAAAGTTCACCGTCCCAAACCGTCCAACGTTCAGCTTCACTGGATGTCTATGAACCCCAGTATCGTGATTCCCCCCCCTTCCTTTCCTTGGATGATTTTATAAGCCTCTATCATCTCAACTGTTACTCGCCTTATAAAATTTCTGCCCCACCTTTCCTCTAAAGAGCTCCAGGTGGCATTCCTCCTATCCCCCCCTCCCATTTCATCATCACAACAACCCTGTGAGGTAGGCACTGGCCTGTGGTCACCAAGTGAGCCTCATCGCATAAGCGGAGATTTGAACCCTGTCCTCCCAGGCCCTAGTCCAACACCCTAACCACTACACCGCACTGGAGGCAGAATGCACACTGGCTTGAGGGGTGTATGTTTGCGCTGCTCTATGCAGGGCTGCCCTTGAAGCTGACCCAGAAACTCCAGCGGGTGCAGAATGCTCCAGCGAGGCTTCTTATGGGGTCCTTGCTGCGGGATCACATTCATCTAGTGCTTTACCAACTGCACTGGCTCCCGGTGGAGTACAGGGTCAGCTTTAAGGTGCTGGTTTTGACCTTTAAAGCCCCACGTGGCCTAGGACCCTCGTACCTACGGGACCGCCTCTCCTGGTATGCCCCGCAGAGAACCTTAAGGTCCACAAATGACAACACCTTGGAGGTCCCAGGTCACAAGGTGGTTAGATTGGTCTCAACTAGGGCCAGGGCCTTTTCAGTACTGGCCCCGACTTGGTGGAACGCTCTGCCACAAGAGACTAGGGCCCTGCGGGACTTGACATCTTTCCGCAGGGCCTGCAAGACAGAGCTGTTCTGCCTGGCCTTTGGTTTGGACTCAGTCTGACCCTTATGTTTCCCTCCCCTTACGGTTTTGATCCATAGGCTACTTTTAAAATGAGGCTGCTTTTAAAATTGCTTTTTAACCTGTATTTAACCCCTATTATGTTTCTATTGTAATTTTACTGGTGTTAGCCACCCTTAGCCCAGCTCTGGTCGGGGAGGGCGGGGTATAAATAAAATTTATTATTATTATTATTATTATTACTACTACTACTACTCCTGGGATTCCTATTTCTTATCATTCTTCCCATCCCTTTTCTTTTATCCTTCGTCTTTCTCTCTCTCCCTTTTCCATTGCCTTCCATTCCCATGTATTTCTGCAACCTAGAATTGCTCCAGGAGGACTGTAGAGGGTGGCCCTGATCACAAGCTCTTTGGAGGCATCTTTTTTTGCAGAGAGCACACCCTTCCCTCTCTGTGCCCTGGGAAAGTGGGCATGCAGCTGGCAAGCAGCTTTGCAAACCCACTGTTGGAAACAGATGAGACGGAGGAATAAGAGGGGAAATGGGGCAGAGGATGCAGTGGGGGAGAGGGCTGGTAATCTGATATTTATGATGGACTCCCACTGAACTGGGATGCTGTGCAGACAGACACTTCACTTCAAAGCCAGCCTTCTCAGAGGCAAAGGCTTTCCTGGGGTGGGTGAGATGGAAGTAGGGGGTTCATCTGGCAAGGGGGAAGGAGCCGTCCATATGTCTGAACAATCAGGGGGTCGTTAGGGGATTAGAAGTCATGTTAATAAGCCCTGGCTGTTTGGAATCGGGGGCTCAGCTGCCGGCGGAGAGATGGTCTTGGCAAGAAAAGGTCACAATTAACACAGCCCAATGCAAGTGTCTCTCTCATCCAGGTCAGATTATTGCGGGTGCAGGGAGCCCCCCAGAATGGCAGGGTGTATTGGGGAAATGCAATCTACATGCCTTTGTCTCTGCCCGCCTTTGGCGAGAAACAAAGCGGGCATTTGGGGTGAGTGGGGGGGGGGGGGAGAGAGGATGGTTGGGTTAATTGCAAATCCGCCTGACAGCATGAATCCATTTTGGAGGGTGTCAAATCCCCTTCGAAACCTTGCAAGACCCGATCTGTGTTCCTCCTAGGAGGCCACGATTAGGAGGTTGTGCCGTGGCTGCAGCAGCCCTGAGGGACATCTGCCAGCCAATCTGCATGGAGGGGAGGGCAGGCGGGAAGAGCAAAGGGTCCGCAGCAAGGCATGCAGGGGAAATAGGCCTAGTGGTCATATAAACACCAGCAAGCTGTTGGGCAAGCTGGTGCCACAATTGCCACTTGTAGGATCATAGATTTGTACAGTTGGAAGGGACCCCAAAGATCCTCTAGCCCAACCTCCGGCAATGCAGGAATCTCAATGGAAGCATCCACGGCAGATGGCCATCCAACCTTGGCTTAAAAACCTCCAAGGAAGGAGAGTCCTTTAATAAGACCCTCATCCCCCTCTCTCTTTGCTTGAGCAAAGGGCAGTTGGTCAGCCAAAAGAGAGAGGGTGAGGCCTCAGTCCTACTGACTGAACTTGGTGGGTTTTTAAAGCAACTTGGTGGACTCCTATCAGCACATAAATGCTCCTGCAACGGGTCTGATGCTGAAATGCCACAATAAAAGGATCTCTTAGGTAGGCCTTCTGAGGTGCCTAGGACTCTTAAATGCAGAGAGCCTCTAGACCCATTGTGCTCTGCATGCGTGGGTTTGAATCCCACCTTTGTCGCCAGTGTTAAGTTGTGGGTGAACATATCAGACGACACAGCAATTCGTCAAACAGCTCTTGTTTATTCACAGGCCAGAACAGAACTGAACTGAAGGGCTCAGCCAGCCTGCTTATATAGAGCTCCACTACGACGCAACAGTAACCATTTTCTGTAACTATCCAATCACTGAACGTCACTTTCAATCCCTTATTTGCATATGTGGACCTGAATGAAAACTATCTACAGTATCCCCCTGCTGGCCCAGGGTGAGAAATTCAATACATAACATTTAAAGCAACTTGGTGGACTCTTATCAGAACATAAACACCCCTGTAACGGGTCTGGTGCTGAAATGCCACAATAAAAGAATCTCTTAGGCAGGCCTTCTGAGGTGCCTGGCACTCTGAAATGCAGAGAGCTTCTAGACTCACGTCCATGCTAGCTGAGGCTGATGGGTGCCATTGCCCAAACCATCTGGAGGGCATAATAATAATAATAATGATAATGATAATAATGTTGATGATGATAATTTATTCCCCAGCCACTCTGGGTGGCTCCCAACAGAATATTAAAAACACAATAAAACATCAAAAATTAAAAACTTCCCTAAAGAGAACTTTCCCTAAACTTCAGATGTATTCTAAAAGTCACATAGTTGTTTATTTCCTTGACATCTGATGGGAGGGCATTCCACAGGGCGGGCACCACCACCGAGAAGCCCCGCTGCCTGGTTCCCTGTAGCTTTGCTTCTGGCAGTGAGGGAACCGCCAGAAGGCCCTCGGTGCTGGATCTCAGTATCCAGGCAGAACGATGGGGATGGAGATGCTCCTTCAGGTCTACTGGGCTGCGGCCATTTAGGGCTTTAAAGGTCAGCACCAACTTTGAATTGTGCTTGGAAACATACTGGGAGCCAGTGTAGGTCTTTCAGGACCGGTGTTATATGGTCTCAGCAGCTGCTCCCAGTCATCAGTCTAGCTGCCGCATTCTGGATTAGTTGCAGTTTCCAGATCACCTTCACAGGTAGCCCAATGTAGAGCGCATTGCAGTAGTCCAAGCGGGAGATAACTAGAGCATGCACCACTCTGGCGAGACAGTCTGCGGACAGGGAGGGTCTCATCCTGCGTACCAGATGGAGCTGATAGACAGCTGCCCTGGACACCAGATTGTGGGACTCTATGCCAGCCTGACTGGGTGCTTTGAAAGCACTGTCCTTGGTCTTATCCTGTTCTGGATGATTTGGTTTGAGTCGGTGTTATACAGCCGCCACCCTGCCAAAAATGAAAACAGAAACATTTGTGGATGTAGCCCAGTGTTATTATGCCAAGGGGTTGCCCCACGGAAGGCAGACACGTGTTCTGCCCAGGAACCACATGGCCGCCTGCCTCTCTCTCACTGAGCCAACGTGCTGGTCTCCCGCTGACTGGTGGAACAAAGGCACAGATCCAATTGACAGAGATTAAAGAAGATTAGCCTTCAGGGTGGGAGATTTTTTCCCCCCTTCCCCAAGCAAGCAGATGGCCTCAGGCGGATCCGGGTGAAGGAAGCCAACTGGGGTTAAGACCTAGTCTGCTGGCCTGCTCTGACTCATCCGTGGTGGGTATTAATGTCCTTCAGTTTACTTTGCAGAGGGACAAAGTAAGGTGGCGGAAAGACGGACCTCTACCTCAAGGACTTTGCAAAATAGAGACAAGTGGATCATAGAAACACAGAACTGTAGAGGTGGAGGGAAGGGGATGTGATACTTTCATCAAGGAATTTCATTTTTGCCGTACAGGGAGCCAGGCAGAGGGCCTTCTCGGTAGTGGCACCCGCCCTGTGGAACTCCCTCCCACCAGATGTCAAAGAGATAAACAACTACCAGACTTTTAGAAGACATCTGAAGGCAGCCCTCTTTAGGGAAGCTTTTAATGTTTGATGCATTACTGTATTTTAATACAGTGGTACCTCAGGTTAAGTACTTAATTCGTTCCAGAGGTCTGTACTTAACCTGAAACTGTTCTTAACCTGAAGCACCACTTTAGCTAATGGGGCCTCCTGCTGCCGCCGCGCTGCCAGAGCACGATTTCTGTTCTCAACCTGAAGTAAAGTTCTTAACCTGAAGCACTATTTCTGGGTTAGCGGAGTCTGTAACCTGAAGCATATGTAACCTGAAGCGTATGTAACACGAGGTACCACTGTATTTTGTTGGAAGCTGCGGCTAGGGAAACCCAGCCAGATGGGCGGGGTATAAATTATTATTATTATTATTATTATTATTATTATTATTATTAGCCTAGAACCATTGTGTTTTCCTCCACTGCAAAGAGTTGCCATTGCCCCAAGTATCGTGCCTTAGGCCCAGGAGGAGTCCCAATATGACCCGCAAGGCCATTTCTCCCAAGGTCACTCCCCCACAAGACACACCCCTTTTATCATATGTGGTGGTCATGTAAAGTTATAAAGGCTTTCTGGGAAGTGATATATAATGAACTGGAAAAACTGTTTAAAATAACTTTTGTGAAAAAACAGAAGCCTTTTTATTAGGAATTGTAGGTATCGACATCCCAAAGGAACAGAAAAGACTTTTCATGTATGTGACAAGAGCAGCATGGATGCTACTAGTCCAGAGATGGAAAGAACACAAGTCCCTACCAGAGAGGAGAGGTGGGCTGACCGGAAAGCTCAGGGACCAAGAAGACAAAAATTTCAAGAAAGAATGGGGGACCACTGTAAGCAGATGAAAACATTAGCAGCATTTTAATCTCACTTGTCATGTTGCAATTACTATGGATAATATGGATGGATATAAAATATAGACTATGACATAATATGCAGTTGAAAAGTTGACACGAGGAGCCATGGAGGGGAAATCTCGAGGTTTAGAGAAATCTCTCTACTGTATACGGATATGTATTTGGTTTCGTTATAAATTTCTATTTGTAAAATCAAATAAAAACGTTTTCTATAAAAAGACACACCCTAGACAGCAGCCATAACATCTGTTGCAGAACGTATACAGGCTCTGTACGTGTTACTGCTTACTCCGGTGTGTTCCCAGTGCTCATGTGTTCTCTGTCGCAAAGGGAAATTGAGGCAAGATTGCTGCGGATGCACCAGGATGAGCTGTGCGCTGCTGGAGTTTCAAATTTCTGTGTGCATCTCGAATCCCAGCATACCCTGCAGCCACCCCCCTCAAAACCCCCTCTCAAATAAAACGACCCTTTCCCTCCTTGCCACTCCTCACAACCCAGCCATATTTCAAGGGAGAGGTTTTGTTTTTCTTCGGGACATCCTGACCTCCCCTCCTTTCTCCAGAGAGTCACCCTGGACCCTCCTCTGCTGCCTCAGTTGCCCTCTTCCTCCCCTCTCGGTGATGGATGTGACCTTTCACTTGCCAGTGTAGCCTTTGATCCCATTTCCTCCAGCCTGTTCCTCTCCGCACCCCCCCCCCCTCCATCCATCCTTGCAGAGGAGATCAGCCCAAGGACTTTGTTCAGCTCCAGGGGAATTTTTGCTGATTCCAAAACAGGGATGTTTTATGGCCGGAGTTAGAGTAGCAGCAAATTCTTCGCTGCCTGACCTGGTCAGTAGCCAGGATGCCTTTGCAAACTGTTGCTATGGTGGTATAATGGTTTGAGTGTTGGAATGGGACCTGAAAGACCTGGGTTCATATCTCCACTTAGCCATGAAGCTCACTCGTTGACCTTGGTCCAGTCGCTGCCTCTCAGCCTAACCTAATCTACCTCACAAGGTTGTTGTTGGGATTCAATGAGGAGGGTGAGAACAATGTCTTCTTAAAAATTCCTTAAAAAACCAGAAGCATTTTTACTTGGTATTATAGGCCAAGACATTAATAGGCAAGATTTTAAATTGTTCTGATATGCAACAACAGCGGCAAGTGTTAGCCCAGAAATGGAAGCAAGAAGAAATTCTGATGAAAGAAGAATGGCAGACGAAATTAATGGACTATGCAGAATTAGACAAAATGACAGGAAGGATTCGAAACCTACGGGACCAGAGATTTACAGAAGATTGGAAGAAGTTTTTGAATTATTTGAAGAGCAACTGTAATCAACAAATCACGCTAGCAGGACGACAAGAAGTTTTGTAATGGGGAATATACGGAGTGTTACAAAGTAGGAAAAGATAGAGATACTGTATTGGTTACGAGTTTGAAATGCAATAGGGAAAATAAGAAATGCATACTAAGAGATTAGATTGGGAAATTTTCAGACAGGACTGAATGAAATCAAAAAAATTGAATAAGATGTAAAAGTATGCTTAATTATTGTTGAAAAACTAATAAAAAAAATTATATATATATTTAAAAAAACCAATGTGTGCCACCTTGTGCTCATTGGAGAAAAAGGTGTGATATAAACACAGTCAGTCAATCAATCAATTTTGCTAGACTCCCATTTCCCCCCATCCCCCAGCCACCATCTGCAGTGATCATGGAGCCCAAGAAAGTAAAATCTCTCACTGCCTCCATTTCTTCCCCTTCTATTTGCCAGGAAGCGATAGGACCAGTGGCCATGTCTTTAGCAAAAAAAAAAAAGGCAAAAAAGTGATTTATTTATTTATTCTTAGGTGACCCCTGCCCCCAGGGTTATGATATAAAAAGATTCAATATGCAAATGAAAAAGATCAGGATGGGGAGGGGGGCAGGAAAAAGAAAGCACAACTTCTTAAAGTTACACTTTTAAAAGTTATGGTCCCAACCACACTATTCATTTAAAACAATATCATACCACCTTAGAACTGTGAGAGAACTATTGCACACCACCTTGAGTTTCTTGGAAGGATATGGATGTGGATGTAACAGATAAATACATTTTGGGGTGGAATTCAGTTGCATACTGGGTAATCCAGGCTGTGCAATTAGAACTGATCTCCTGCGGAGCATTCATCCATTCATTTTATCTGTATGCAGCTATTCCATGCAAAAAAAGAGAGAAGCTCAAAACGGCTTACAAAAAAAAGAAAACAGGAATACATTTCCAACAAACACTTCTAAAGCAGTTTTATAACAACAGCAAAACAAGAGCAAACAAAAAACCCCACATTTTGGTACTAAAAACATTGCAAGATTACTTAAACAACATGTAGCCTCTAACAACAGCAAAAATAACAAGGGAGCTTCACAGTTTCACCTGAGTCTTAGAAACACCCCTCACAAATAACACTTCCTCCCCCCTCGGGAAAAAAACCCACAGACTTTTCTTGATAAGGAATAAAGAAAGAAAGAAATGACTCGTCAATGTCACCTGAACTTTAAGACAGTGGCGTAGCGTGGGTTGTCAGCACCCGGGGCAAGGCAAGTAATTTGTGCCCCCTAACCCTTGGATTTAGGACGCAGGTGGCGCTGTGGGTTAAAGCCTCAGCACCTAGGACTTGCCGATCGAAAGGTCGGCGGTTCGAATCCCTGCGGCGGGGTGCGCTCCCGCTGCTCGGTCCCAGCGCCTGCCAACCTAGCAGTTCGAAAGCACCTCCAGGTGCAAGTAGATAAATAGGGACCGCTTACCAGCGGGAAGGTAAACGGCGTTTCCGTGTGCGGCTCTGGCTCGCCAGAGCAGCGATGTCACGCTGGCCACGTGACCCGGAAGTGTCTCCGGACAGCGCTGGCCCCTGGCCTCTTGAGTGAGATGGGCGCACAACCCCAGAGTCTGTCAAGACTGGCCCGTACGGGCAGGGGTACCTTTACCTTTACCTTTTAACCCGTGGATTTGCGCACCCTAACCCTAACCCCCAGATGTTGCGCCCGGTGCGGCCGGCCCCCCCCCCTGCACCCCCCACGCTACGCCACTGCTTTAAGAAACTCTGTGCAAACAGATTGGCAAGAAAGCTTAATGAACAGGTTATCTGATCTGAAAGCAGCCCAGGCACAAAACCAACATTGGTCATGTTATTTAGACGCCTGAGGCAGAATATCCCACAAGCACCGCTCTGCTTCTCTGGGAGTTAAAAAACAACAACCCACACACAAGAAGAAAATAAGTTGTTGCCCTTTCCTGATACCCAGCTCATCCTCTTCCAGGCAGCACTGGCGGGGGGCGGGGGGATAGGGACCTTTCGGGATCAAATCAAAAGCTGGGATGGCTTTCATAATTCCAGGACTGTCCCTGGAGAATAGGGACCTTTTTTGGGGGGTATGTGATGCAAGCAGCCTTCGATCTCTTAAAGACATGGAGACCCCCCCCTCTCTAACACCAACCTACAACTATGTGGAAATGGCAACAGCACCAGTATGGCCTGTCTTTGACCTCCAGGCCAGTTGTCGGAATATTTTGTATGTAAAAAATCTGGAAATTGGGGCAGTTGCTAGATGCTTTTCAGTAAAGGCAGGATTCTCCCCTCCTTCCCTGCCCCCCAGTTGAAGGCAACAGCTGCATGTTCTCTCTCTCTCTCTCTCTCTCTCTTTTTTAAAGTATTAATTACATTTATAGGTCACTTTTCTACCAATTTACCAATTCAATGCAGTTCACAGTTTTCAAAATACGTTAATGGCTTACTCATATAATAGAATTGGGGAAAGGGCCAGAGAGGGAGGAGGAAGATAAGGATGTCTAGGAGCTAAGGCCACTACTCTCCTTCTCATGCAGCCAGGTGGAATGGCAGCTGATGAGGCTGTGTTGCATAGTGGTTAGAGCAGGGATCAGCAAACCTTTTAAACAGGGAGCCACTATCCCTCAGACCTTGTGAGGGGATGGACGATATTTTGGAGAGAAAAATATGAACGAATTCCTATGCCCCACAAATAACCCAGAGATGCATTTTAAATAAAAGGACACATTCTAACACGCTGATTCCTGGACTGTCTGTGGGCAGGATTGAGAAGGCAATTGGACCGGAACCGGCCCCAGGGCCATAATTTACCTACCCATGGGTTAGAGTGTCAGACTGGGACCTGGGAGACCTGGGTTCAAATCCCCATCGGCCATGAAGCTCACTGGATGACCTAGGGCCAGTCATTTACTCTCAACCTAACCTACCTCACAGGGTTGTTGCGAGGATAAAATGGGGAGGAGGAGAATGATGTGTGCCCCTTCAAGCTCCTTGGAGGAAAGGTGATATACAAATGTGATATAGAGCACTGATTACATTCACTCTGCTTCCAATGTGCTCCCACCGCTGGTGTTTGACACCAAGTGCCCACTGTTTAACAATATTTGCATACTGCTTCACTGTTAAGAAAACCTCTAAGCAGTTTATGAAGAATATAAAAGAGGCGTCAACTTAAAAAAAAATCAGTGCGAAAAGCAAGTTTATAAAACATGCAGAACGAATAAAAGCATGCATTGCGAGATAAAAGTGCAGATCAAAGTACATGTCTGTGTACAGTATATGTAAAGTTATTAACACAGAAGTAACTAAGAAGATGATTAGAGACAGAGTTTGTTTCCTGTGCTCTGTGTGTGTGTGTGTGTGTGTGTGTGTGTCCTATTTTCACTTTTGTTCAAACTGCACTCAGAGACTTGTTCTCCCCGTGATGAAAACGGGATGATGGATTTGTACCAAAACCAGGCTTCTTCTCTCTTTCAACCCCTCGCCCCCAATGGCTCTCTGGGGATTGAAAAGAGCATCATCGCTGCTCTTTCCTCCTTCCTCAAATAGTGCCACAGGCAGGAACCCCTCCACCATTACCGCCTGCCTGTCTCCAACAGTCATCTGTCTCCAGCGGGGGCTTTTGCAACCATCCTGCCCCCTCTTCCCTCTTCCTAGGAAAGAGGAATCGAGGAAATGCCGTCTGGTCCCCGCAACGCCGTCTGCCTCCTGGTGCATGGGGGATATTGTAGGGTTTTTCAAGACTGTGGGCTGAGATTACATATCATTCTGAGAGCTGCGTTTGTGGTGAAGAGGAAAGCGATGCCTCTGTGGTCAGTGCTGTGGGTGGGGGGAGTTTGGAGAGCAAAAAGAGAGACGGCTTCTCCCACTGGCTGGTCACACTTCCCTTTCAACTTGAGCACCAAACTGCACACGGCATAAAACACATCTAATGTGCAGCTTTAAAAAAATGCTTTTTGCATCAGTTGGGCTGGTAGTTCACAGCAAGCACGGAGGAGGAATTTAAACCTTTAGGAGGAATTTAAACCTTTTCTCCCCCACAGATGCCTAGATGACAATGGTTCCTCTCAAGCTGGAATTTCCACTGGGAACTCCCCCCCCCCCAATGCAAACTGAGTACCAGTTGCTGGAAACCACAGGCTCCTGTGTTCGAATCCTGCTTTCTGCTTCCCCACAGGCATCTGTCTGGCCACTGTGAGAACAGGTGGGCCATTGGCCTGATCCAGTAGGCTCTTCTTACCTTCTTACCTTGTTGCCTGACCTGGTACCTTAGAGTGAAGGATGCATAACGAATTAAACAAGCGTTAATAATGTTACTGATGGAAGAAGGTATCCAACCTTCGATGAGGCCCACTTCCCGGTTCCTGAGAAATAGGGGCGCTTTGGCCCGCAAGAAAGCCTTTTGTTCCATGGGACTGACGGACGAGGCAGGGATTGATGGGACAGACTCTGTGGACAGACTAAGTGGACAGACTCTGTGCTCTTGCTCCACTGCCCCAGAGAAGAATTTGCCATGTCCACCTCCAGACCCCCCTGGCAGCTGATGGGCCTCCCAGCCAAGTCCTCAGAGGGGTAATTGCTCACAAAGGGGGCTGACATGGCTTATTATTACCTTTGCTTTGAGTGACTGGCCTGTAGGGGCTCTTGGAGGAAGTGCCCGGTTGCCCTTTTGCAGGATATGACCCTCCCAACATCAGCCAAGGGCAGGTGGGCAGCAGCCATCTCAAGACATTCTAGTGCTGCTCCACGTCTACTTCTGGGTTGGATCCTCATCAAAAGTTGCTAACTTCCAGCCTGCCTCTAGAAATATCTCTTTGTCCTTCTCTTCTTCGTGTTCCCCTTCCTTTAACTTGACCCAGCTTGCCAAAAGGCGCCATCGTTTGATCCCGTGAACGTTCCCCCCTTAAAGAGCTCCAACATGTGTTACAAAATGAAAACCTACTTGATGATCAAAGACAGCTGTGTGTTCAAGAAGTGCCCAGTGGAATATCGCTGGGATGAGGCCGGGACCAGCACCATCGCCAACGGAAACAGCAGCAGCAGCATCACCATCAACAACCAGAACCCCCAAGGGATGCTTACAGTCCCCCAGGAGGGCGCCGTGGCAGAAAGCTCCAGATCCAGCGTCTTCCACTCCTTCAAGCATTGCTCCAGCAAGTTTGCCAGGTATGCCATTGCTCACTCCATCGGCCGCTGGCTGCTCTACCCGGGTTCCGTTTGCCTCTTGAACAAAGTCCCACCCAATATACTGGTGAACGCCCGAACTCGCCTCATTGAGGATTTCCATGGGAAACGGGCCAAACTGATTGCCCGCGATGGGAACGAAATCGACACTATGTTTGTGGACAGGAGGAAGAGGAAAAGTCCAGAGAAACGGGGGGTGCAGTTGGTGATCTGCTGCGAAGGGAATGGCAGTTTCTATGAGGTCGGATGCTTTTTCACCCCACTGAAGGCCGGGTACTCTGTCCTTGGGTGGAACCACCCCGGTTTCGGCAGAAGCACGGGCAAACCCTATCCGGCGAATGACGTCAACGCTATGGATGTGGTCATCCAATATGCCATACGCCGGCTGGGTTTTGCCCTGCCGGACATTACCATCTACGGCTACTCCTTAGGGAGCTACACAGCCACCTGGGCTGCGAAGACTTATCCGGAGCTAGGCGGATTGGTACTGGATGCCTCCTTTGACAGCTTGCTCCCTTTGGCCATGAAGGTGATGGCAAAGAGCTGGAAGAAGCTGGTGGTCAAGACCGTGACGGAGCACTTCAACCTCAACGTGGCGGAGATGCTGTGCCAATACCCTGGCCCAGTGCTACTCGTCAGGAGGACGTTGGACGAAATCACCAGCACCCACTTCCACTCGGAGAGCAAGCTGCCTGTCATCAAGACCAACCGAGCCAACGAGCTGCTCCTGCAGCTCTTGAGGTGCCGTTACCCCGACCTTATATCCGAGGAGGAGGAAGTGGTGCGCAGCTGGCTGGCTGCCGACTGCCCTCAGATGGATGAGCTCATCTACAGCTTCTTCTACAAAGTGGATGAGGACTGGTGCCTCCAAACGCTCCGCGGCTACAAAGCCAGCCTTGGCTCCAACTGCAGCTTCCCGTGGAACGTCGGGAAGAACCTCCCCCCCGCGAAGAAGAAGCAGATGGCCTTGTTTTTGGCCAAGAAGCACCTGAAGAACGTGGAGACCACCCATGGAAGAACTTTGCCACCAAACGAATTTCAGATGCCCTGGAAGCTCTAGCTCGGCTGGGGAGGTGGCGGCTTGACTGTAGAGAAAGAGAGAGAAATAAAAACTAGCATTCATCATTGCGGTTTGTTTGTGCAGGCGGTGGTGAGGTCTTTTGGTTCAGATTCTACCTTCTCCTGTTCCAGAGGGCAGGACCCAAACCACTGGATTCAAATGACAAGAAAGGAGAGTCCAGCTAAATACTAGGAAGAACTTTCTGACAGTAAGAGCTCCTTGTTGAATGGACTGACTCGGAAGGTGGCCAACTCTCCTTCACCTGAGGTTTTTAAACAGGGGTTGTACGGCCATCTAGGGACACAGGTGGCGCTGTGGGTTAAACCACAGAGCCTAGGGCTTGCCGATCAGAAGGTCGGCGGTTCGAATCCCCGTGACGGGGTGAGCTCCCATTGCTCGGTCCCTGCTCCTGCCAACCTAGCAGTTTGGAAGCATGTCAAAGTGCAAGTAGATAAATAGGTACCGCTCTAGCGGGAAGGTAAACGGCATTTCCGTGCGCTGCTCTGGTTCGCCAGAAGCGGCTTAGTCATGCTGGCCACATGACCCGGAAGCTGTACGCCGGCTCCCTCAGCCAGTAAAGCGAGATGAGCGCCGCAACCCCAGAGTCGTCTGTGACTGGACCTAACGGACAAGGGCCCCTGTACCTTTACCTTTTATGGCCATCTATCAAGGATTCCTTAGCTGTGATTCCTGCATTGCAGGAATCTAAGTAATCTAATATTCTATAGCTTTTGAAGTTTGGTTCTTGTGACTCCCAGCTGGAAAGAGATGCCCTGAAAGCATAGCTATCGCTGCTGATTATTTTTTTGATTCCAAAGAGACCCATTATGCATTATGGTCCCCTAGGGCCTAGGGCAAATAATTCCTACTCTAGATATAATATTTGGGAGTACGTAGGAATAAGTATGGAGAATCAATGTGGCATAGAGTGTTGGACTAAGACCTTGGAGACCTGGGTTCAAATCCCCACTCAGCTATGAAGCTCACTGAGAGACCATGGGCCAGTCACTGCCTCTCAGCCTAACCTACCTTGCAGGGTTGTTGCGGGGAGGGGGAGAACCATGTGCTCCTGAACTCCTTGGAGAAAAAGGTGGGTTGTAAATGCAATAAATAAAATAAAATGGGAAAGTAACTTGCAGCAAATCAGGCTGTTGGTCAACCCTATATTGGTACTGGCCGCGGGTGGCGCTGTGGTCTAAACCACTGAGCCTAGGGCTTGCCGATTGGAAGGTTGGCGGTTCAAATCCCCACGACGGGGTGAGCTCCCGTTGCTCGGTCCCTGCTCCTGCCAACCTAGCAGTTCGAAAGCACGCAGTGCAAGTAGATAAAGAGGTACCGCTCTGGCGGGAAGGTAAATGGCGTTTCCGTGTGCTGCTCTGGTTTGCCAGAAGCGGCTTAGTCATGCTGGCCACGGGACTCGAAAGCTGTACACCGGCTCCCTTGGCCAATAAAGCGAGATGAGCGCCGCAACCCCAGAGTCGGTCACGACTGGACCTAATGGTCAGGGGTCCCTTTACCTTTACCTTTAGACTAATAGTGGGGCACCTCCTGCCATCAATTCTGGCTATGCTGGCTACAGATGATGGGAGTCTGGCAAAATCGGGATGGCCCCCACAGATTTCCTCAACCCCTTGCCCACACAGACCAGCAGTGGTTCTCCAGAATTTCAGACTGGACTTTCCCCTAGCTCTGCCTGGAGATGATGAAGGTTCAACAAGCGACCTCCTGCATCACTTAGGTGCTTTGACGCTAAGCTGTGGCTCCATAGGCAGGTATAGCAGTAGAAGGAAGGGTAAGTAGAGAGTGTGACATATGGCCTGAGCCTCTGCTACCAGTAGAGCCAACCTATCTGGAAAAACAGAGGGGGTGGATTGATCACATGGGCTCCCTGCGTGAGGGGATAGGCTATTGGTCAATGCAGCGCTGCTCCTAATTGGCCGAGAGTGTCTGGGAGCCCCTCCTCCTTCCCCCAGTGCCCCATTGTGCCTGGATTTGAACCAGGTGCTCCTTCTGGCATGGAAAATATGAGCTGCACATTCCTGGGATCGATGATTGGGGGCTGGGCCAGTGGAGATGTCTCGATTGGGGTGAACTCAAGTAAGGTAGGCTCTCAGCTTCCTGTTCCTCCTTAATCTCAGGGCTGCCTTTGCAAGACGCTGCAGGAAGGAGGATGGATGGGGGAAAAGATAGAATGAGTGCCACCAACTGTTAGCCTCCCTGCCTGTTGTTTAGTCATTTAGTCGTGTCCGACTCTTCATGACCCCCTGGACCAGAGCACGCCAGGCACTCCTGTCTTCCACTGCCTCCCACAGTTTGGTCAAACTCATGCTGGTAGCTTCAAGAACACTGTCCAACCATCTTGTCCTCTGTCATCTCCTTCTCCTTGTGCCCTCCATCTTTCCCAACATCAGGGTCTTTTCCAGGGAGTCTTCTCTTCTCATGAGGTGGCCAAAGTATTGGAGCCTCAGCTTCAGGATCTGTCCTTCCAGTGAGCACTCAGGGCTGATTTCCTTAAGAATGGATGCGTTTGATCTTCTTGCAGTCCATGGGACTCTCAAGAGTCTCCTCCAGCACCATAATTCAAAAGCATCAATTCTTCGGCGATCAGTTTTCTTTATGGTCCAGCTCTCACTTCCATACATCACTACTGGGAAAACCATAGCTTTCACTATACGAACCTTTGTTGGCAAGGTGATCTCTCTGATTTTTAAGATGTTGTCTAGGTTTGCCATCGCCTTTCTCCCACTTCTTCTTAATTGTATTTGAGTTCAACAATTACTTTGATAAAATACATATTTTGTTATGTGCCAATGGCTTTAGATAACTATTAGGTCCATAAATTACCACACAGCATATATCCAACACAAAAAACAATGGCAATTTTTTGTTGACAAAGGACAGCTGGACATATAAAGGGCCCCATTACCTTCAGTAGCTGAGGGCCTCATCAAACCTAAATCCGGCCCTGATTGGTCCACAGCATGGGACCAGTGATCCTAAATGCTCAATGTCTAGTCCAGTCCAGTCAGATCTCTCTAACATTGAGGACAGCAGAGCAATGCATTTCTTAGGAACGACTGCAACGTCAAAAAAGGATGCCTGCTACTTTGCAACGTTTTGAGTTCGACCGAAAAATGGGTTTAACCATATCATTTACATTTGGGTGCTTTCTAACAGCCAACACTGCTACCTGCAATGTTGGTCCGTTGTAGGGGGTCACTATAAAGCTCTGAACCTGTTGCACCTGGTAAAATCTGGGTGTGAGGCTGCTCTGCCACCCAGCTCGTCGGACTAAGTCCGTGGGTCCCTGCGGAGGAAAATGAGCTCAGCCGGAGACAGGCGCAAGCTGCAGAAGATCCAAGGTTTATTGCGCAATAGGTTCAAGGCGAGATTGAACAGCGAGAAAGGGGTGACAAAAACTTTTGAAACTTCCCTCCATGCCCCAGAATACAGTGCAAAACACATCCCAGTTACATCATGAATACATTAAGAAGAGGTTGGGTTACACAGATTACATCATGAATACATTAAGAAGAGGTTGGGTTACACAGGATTAACATATGGAGGAGGGAGGGGGGAATATGCAGAGCTGGAGATATGCGCAGATAAGCACATCCTGATGAGAAGACAATGATCCATGTACTGGCATTGCCTGGAGGAAAGGCTTGGCAGAGTGATTTGACAGGATTAGGGTCTTGACACCTTGCTTGAGGGATTATGGAGGACAGGGGAGGTGTCATGGAGTCCTAGAGAAATTGAGCAAATTGGCACGTTGATTTTCTATGAATTTTATAGATTTTAGTCCCTTTTGACATTGACAATTGGAAATAAATGGATATACTGTAGTGAAGAAGAAGGTGAAGAAGACATGCCCCCCCCTTCCGTATCAGTCTGCATGTTGTTCTGCTGATGGCGCTGATGGGATTTGTAGTCCAAAACAACTGGAGGGCTCCAGGTTGTCAGAGGCTGCTATAAGGGATGGGCCAACCAGTCTAGTCTTGACATTTCTGTTTGCACTTGTTTCCCATAAATCCACCCCGCCCTGTTTCAACATTCACCAGAAATTTTAAAAAAGAAAATATTATTAATATGAAAATGCAAATATTTTTTGAAAACGTTTCCTCTCAAAAGATGGATTTCCATGCAGTTTTTTTGACCAGAGAACAATGCCAGGACATTTGGGAAGAACAAAAGGCCATGCATAATTGAAGCTGCAATCCTAATCCCTTTATCTGGGAGTAAGCCCCACTAAATTCAATTCTGCGTAGAAGATTGCATTGTGAATTTTTCACTGCTTATTAGATTGGATTGTGCAGATCAGACCAGTTATTATGGGGCTCCACAAATACTGAATTCCTCAAGCACCCGTCGCTACTATAAAACTTTTTAAAACTGTCCTTCATCATTGTAAGGACCAGACTTTTTAAGATGCTGTCTAGGTTTGTCATTGCTTTTCCTTACCAATCCCAATGGCCACCAGCCACCACTGGGGCTGGAGCAGGGAGAGAGGCAATTGTCCCTCCCGCATGGCTGGTTCCTTTGTCTCCCTCTGATATGGTGGGGTGGGGATCTGCATGCAAAAGGGAAGTGGGGATATGTTCCCCTCCATCCGCCCTGGTAGGACTTGATTTCCTGCATCCCAGCCCTGTTTCCTAGGCATTGAGCCAGTGGAAGCAGCTGCTCTCTGCGCATGCCTGGGGTTGCCCTGGTTGAGTGTTCTCGCGCCACCCCTTGGCTTCTCAGCAAAAGGCTCTTTCCCTCCCAGGCGGGTCTTGAACTCTTATTCCAGGGGGATTCGGACTCCCAGCCTATAGGGACAGTCTGACCCCCTCCTTCTGTAATCCTCATAGAACTCCAGCCCGATGGTTGCCATTAATTGACTCTGAACTGATTTTAGAATGAATTGATTTTAGAATGTATTCCAATTAATTGATTATGATTTTATGTAAACTGTGTTCTTTTTACTGTTGTTAGCCGCTCTGAGCCCAGCTTCAGCTGGGGAGGGCGGGATATAAATAAAATTATTATTATTATTATTATTATCTGGTGACCTCTCACATGTTGCATGCTTTCTGATGCAATGGGGGGCGTCTCCTCATTGTCACAAATTCATTGGCTGATTCTCTGTGTGGGCGTGGCTCGCAGCACACGCCCTGATTGGTGGGCATTGGCTTCCAGGCTCTCTGTGGGCGTGTCTGTTGCTTTGACACTGGGTATCTTGGCTGTTCCACCAGCATAGCGCGAGCATTTCTCTGGGTATGTGCCAGCAGTGTGGCGTAGTGGTTAGAGTGTTGGACTGAAACCTGGGAGACCTGGATTCAAATCCTCACTCAGCCATGAAACTCACTTGCTGACCTTGGGCCAGTTGCGCGCTCTCAGCTTAGCCTACCTCACAGGGTTGCTGTGAAGATAAAATGGGGTGGAGGAGAACTGTGTGTGCCCGCTTGAGATTCTTGGAGGAAAGGTGGCGTATAAATGTAAAAATAGATGAATAAAAATACAGTCATACCTCGGGTTGTGAACGCGATCTGTGCGGGAGGCACGTTCGCAACCCACAGCTCCGCGTCTGTGCACGTGTGTGATGCAATCCGGAGCTTCTGCGCATGCGCAAAGTGGAATTTGGCGCTTCTGTGCATGCACAAAGTGTGATTCAGCGCTTCTGCGCATGCGTGAGCACCAAAACCCGGAAGTAACCCGTTCCGGTACTTCCGGGTTCGGCGCGGGCCGTAACCCAAAAATGTGCCACCCGCAACGTTTGCAACTTGAGGTATGACTGTAACATTTGTTCCCACACCCACCATGGAGATGTATTTCTTATTCATTTTTAGAATTAGCCTGCTTCTAATTGACCAAGCTTCTCAATGTGGCAAACAGCATGACTTAAAACAGCAAAGTATGTTTTACAAATACGTATTATTAATAATTAACTTATTAATTAATTCAATTTATATACCACCTTTTATCAAAAGATTTCAGGGTGGTGTACAACACTAGAAACACATTGCGAAACATCAACGACAAAAACACAATAAAAACGTAGTAAGAAGCATACTGACAGACAGCCTAATAGTAACAGGGGGTTGGACTCGATGGCCCTTGTGGTCTCTTCCAACTCTATGATTCTAAATCATCCTCATAATAACAGTCCGTCCTCCCACATGATCACAGGCCATATTTAATAGCAGGTATGAACAATGGAAGAATGTAGAAAATGGATTTGGGGGGTTTAGAAAATAAATGTAGATGTGTTGTTGTTTTTTAATAATATTTATTAAAGTTTCAACAAGTACGGAAAGAAAAAATAAACATATCACATTAAATAAAAACAAAACAACACACCACAATATAAAAAAGAGGGGGGAGAAACAACAGAGAAATAAAACCCATTAAACAAAAACAAAAACGCAAATGTAGATGTGTTTTAATGCAGCTATTAAGGGGGCATAACAATCAGGGAAGAAGGGACAGGAAGTCAAGAAGAAAACGTGTAAAAAAGACAGAGTTATGTAATAATTTGGAAGATTTAATAAAAATCGGGGGGGGGGGGAGATTATTTAATAGCCATAGGCCTGGTTAAAGAGGAATGTTTTTTCCTGGTGTCTAAAAACATGCAATGTTGGCGCCAAGCCAGCCTCTCTGGAGAAAGCATTCCACAATTGGGGAGTCACCACAGGAAAGACCCAGCAGGATTATTGACCGACATAAAAGTCCCCAGGCAAATAAAGAGAATTTCACCTGGTCTTAGAAAGACATCTGGCTCAGCACCAGATGAGCCTTTCTGTGGAGAGATTTCCAGAGCCAGGATATTCTCCCTGCCATCTCTGAGGGGTTCCCATCCACTGGATTCTGGAAAGCAAAATTGGCCTGAAGTCAGATTTCCAAGGAGGCCATGCCATGGCTCTGGCCAAGGTCTCCAATGAGGACAACAAGGGGAAGGAAGAGACCCTGGGTCTCAACTGTCCTGCTCAAGCTGGACCCTCCACTGAGATTCTCCCTCTGGAAGTTTCACGGTCCAGTTCTCCTCTGGCTTGGTTCAGAGTGAGGAGTCTGGGTCTTCAAAGGCCAGAAAGGCCATTTCTCTGTCAGATGATGTGGTGGAGAAGCTCTATCGCACAGAGTGAGCCGTCAGGGGAGCAGGAAAGCTGGACTTTGTCTCCAAGTCCACAGAGATGCATCAAGAGGCAGGAGCAGACCCAGACCCAGGAAGGATCACACCTGGCTTTAGGTGAGGGGTTTTTGAGGTGACTGTTGCAGATATTAGTGTTATGCAGTTTGAAGTGACTGGGTGGATAAGAACTGACTCCTTTTGGAAGAAATCATTGTCCAGACCCATAAATATTCAAATTTTTACTAGCAGAACTCTTCAGAATAAAACAGAAACATCAAATGATACATCCAAAATGTTATGCAATGTCTTGTGCTGTCTAGCACAGGCTCAGCAACCTACAAAATATGACATGATTCCATTTTTAGTTTGGAGTTGTTTTCTCTCTCTTAGTCAGAGAGGGTCTTTTACATGTCCTTACTTCCCAGAGCCTCGAGACAAAAGATTTGCAACTCAATACCATCATCGCATGATCTAAGGTTACAACACTCACATGTTCACTACCAGAGAACAGCAAACAGTTAGATAATTATCAACTCAGGGAGAGCTCAGAGTGCTCTCCTTGGCTTTAATATAGTCCCCACGTTAAACCTTTTCATCAATACACATTTAGATATTCTCATTTCATTGTCTATTAAACTATTATACTTAACAGGGAGAGGCTCCCAAATAGCTGGATAATATGTCTTGATCCATGCATTAGTCCAGGAGGTGCAGATGAGGCCAGTTCACACCGAAACCCACCGAAATCGACTTCCTCATGCACCCCTAGGGGAGGAGACTTAACCCAATGGGATGACATGCACATTGTTTACAGAATGGCCCAGAACCGATCCCAGAGTCTTGCAGAATGATCAGCTCAGGTAGCAGAGCTGGAAAAGACCTCTGCAAGAACTCTGAGGAAATGCCAACAATGTGAACCTCAATCGAGCCCTCCAGATATCCTGTGGCCCTCCAGATATCGCTGGACTCCCATATCCATCAGCTCCAGCCAGTGCGGCAAGTAGAGATGATGGGAGTTGTAGTCCAGCAATATCTGGAGGGCCACAGACTCCCCATCCCTAACCTTGATGGACCATTAAAATGCCTGAGGGTTGCAGCTCCTCATGTGCTTCTTTGCTTACAGGACCCGCAGAAAGGCAATGCATAATGTCATCACACTTAAGTGTTCCACGGCAATGACATCACTGGGACTGAACTGTGATGTCACAAGGGTCAGGCTGATAATGGGAAATCTAATCTTCTCCCTCCCTCCTTCCTCTGCATTTCTACCTTTGGGATACACATAAGGTATCTTATCCTTCTAACATTACGATGAGCCTTGCTGGATCAGAGCAAATAGCCTATCTAGTCTGACACCCTGTTCTCACAGAGGCCAGCCAGAAGTCTGTGGGAAATCCTCTATTTTTTCCTTAAACTGTTATTAGTAGTGGGTTCCACAGAGAAAGTTTGTGCTTGAAGCTGGCTGCTAGGTGTTTGCTTCATGAGGGCCACTTAACACAATCCTTTCCTAACAGTGTCATTCGTTTAATGACACGTTTTCGAAAACGTTTTATTTGATACAACTTTCCCTCTCTCTTTAGGGCTTATTGAGTGCTGTGCTCCCCCTCTTTCCAATTATTTATCTCTTAGTCACAACTGGGACAGGTGTTCGGGGGCAACTGAGTGGCAACTGGCAGCAGAATCTGAGGCCAGCAGAAGAAAAAGATTTTGGCCTTGAAACATCAGACACGTCTCTGTCGAAAATAATAGGGGGAAAGATAATTGAGCTAGGCACATATGTCTATTTTGCTAAGAGTTTCTTGAGACGGGGAAAAAATAGAGTTCAGGCTTTGTTACCTTTTTATATAAGTGATGTTTATGGCAATTTATAGAGCTACAGGCAAGGAGAGAGAAGTCTCTGCCCCAAGGAGCTTGCAGTTTAACATTTGGCAAAGGGGAGGTAGGAGAAGGAAGAAGAAGGGTGTTGAAGAGAAACAAGATATAAATGTGTGACCAGCTTTCGTCTGGGTAGGAGGGAGAGGTGAAGATTTGCACCTGAGGGCCACACTTAGCCTTGAAGGGAGGTGAGGGCCACTTATGAACAGCTTCCTGAGGGCCACTTCCAAGTGGTGGGCGGGGCAACAAATGTAAAATCTGCCTTTCTGTGATAGGCTCACTTCCACACATACACATTTCTTTCCTCCACCCTGACAAGCAGTTGCAAAGGGTCTACTCTGAGTAGAATTTACTTGGCTACAGCCCCAAGTTCATGTAGAGGGAGTAACCCCATATAAAATTGCCAGTATGTGTTAATATCATTATAATTGCATACAGGGCCCTGCAGGATTCAACCTCCTTCCGCAGGGCCTGTAAGACAGAGCTATTCCACCTGACTTTCAATTTGAACTTATTTTATTCCCCTCCCTTCCCTCCCCCTCCCCTTTTTATGAAGATTGCCCGCTCCGGGATCCCACAGCTAATTCTCCCCTGGTCTCCTCGCTGGCCCAAATAGGACTAATTTAGCCAGCTAGCCCTGGTGATCATCTAAAGTTTATTGGATGGATTTCCCCCCTAAATTGATTTTTGAATTCTGATTTTATTGTTTTGTTTTTTTTAAATGATATTTATTAAAGTTTCCAATAAAAACATATAAACACAGACAACAATGAAAACATACACAAACAAAAAACAAAAAACAAGTATAATTTCAAACCTTATTTTCTTAAACCTAATTTCCCCGACCTCCTCGTACCTCCCCCTTCTGTATTCTAATTTCATTTATCTAATCAGCAAATCCATTCCCTTATTTCCCATAGTTTTTCATAATTCTGTTCTTTTTCCTTAATCAACACCCCTGAAAACCACCTAGTTTTTAAGCCCATGTCATTCTAGCCTTCATTAATTTTATAGTGTTTATTAAGATAGTCTTTAAATTTCTTCCAATCTTCTTCCACTGTCTCTTTCTCCTGGTCTCGAATTCTGATTTTATTGTTATTCATGTTTTATACTCTATTTTATGCTGTGTTTTGTTGCATCAATTAAGTGTTTTAAATTTGTTCTTAGCTGCCCTGAGCCCGGTTTTCTGAACTGGGAAGGGCAGGGTATAAATAAAAAATTATAATTATAATTATTTATTATTCATAGCTCACCCTGTCTCATGGACTCAAGGCAGACAACTGTGATTTCACCTGAGGCCCACCTGATGAATACAAACATGCAGGTTTTCAGAAAGCAAGGTTGGTCATTCAGTCGCTCTCTCTCTCTCTCTTCAGTGAAAACTACAGTGGGGAACCTCAGGTAAACGGGCCAAATCCAGCCCCTCCAGGTCTCTCTATGTGGCTGGAAATGTCCCCAGGTCATGCCACAGATGTCAATAACCTCAGGTGTTTTTGCCAGACTGGAATCATAGAACTGTGAGGGGACACAAGGATCTTCTAGCCCATAGATGTCAACTTTTCCCTTTTCTTGTGAGGAATCCTATTCGGAATAAGGGAATTTCCCTTAAAAAAAGGGAAACGTTGACAGCTATGATCTAGCCCAACCCCCTTTGTAGTGCAGTAATATTTTGCCCAACATGGGGCTCGAACCCTCGAAGCTGAGATTAAGAGTCTCATGCTCTACAACCATCATTAAATCCCAAAGCATCTTTAAAACAGTCTTATTTCGACAAAAGCTTAGTTGATGCGAGTATTCATCTGTTTTTAGTCTATTGTTATTTTAACTCTTTGAACATTTAAAATCACAGTGGCTAACTTTTCTTATTGATGTTTTGTTGTTTTGTCTTGTTTGTACTGCGGTACCTCAGGTTATAAACACCCTGGGTTACAAACACTTCAGGTTACAGACTCCGCTAACCCAGAAATAGTACCTCGGGTTAAGAACTTTGCTTCAGGATGAGAACAGAAATTGTGCTGCGGCGGCAGCAGGAGGCCCCATTAGCTAAAGTGGTAGCTCAGGTTAAGAACGATTTCAGGTTAAGAACGGACCTCCAGAATGAATTAAGTTTGTAACCAGAGGGACCACTGTAAACCACTTTTGAGGCTTTACAAGCAAATAGTGTATACATTATTATAAAATAAATAAATAAATAAATAAATAAATAAATAAGTGATATTTTGGCATGAGGGGCTGGGATTGTGTTTCCATGTGGGCATACAGTAACCTTACAGAAGTGAATGAGAGTGCATAAGAATGTGCATTAAACAAGCAAACAACCTAATTGCTGGTGGAGTCTCCTTCTTTGGAGGTCTTTAAGCAGAGGCTTGACAACCATATGTCATGAGTGCTCTGATGGTGTTTCCTGCTTGGCAGGGGGTTGGACTCGATGGCCCTTGTGGTCTCTTCCAACTCTAGGATTCTATGATTCTATGTTTCTTCCTTGGCTTCTCCAGCCTAAGGCAACAATAGCCAAGTTCTTATAATTTGCACCAGAACCCTGGCTGTTCACAGCCCTGATTGGCCGCTGTTTTATGATGTCACAAACCCCACCCCCACCTCCTCTTGCAGAGCATCCCTGCAGTGTTTTAAAGCTTGATCATACGAGTGTTGGGGGGGGTTTTAAAATAAAGCACACCCACACCCGTACAGCCTGATTCCCCCTCCTTGCTCTGAAAGAAGGCAGGAATGAACTTCCGGTTGCCGAAATATCCATGGAGGGTTTGGGGAGGGTGGACTGACTACCTGAAGATTGGGGGAGAATGGGGCAAATGAGTTGATGTGATTCACTGACCAAGCCATCTGCTAAAAGCGAGGGAGGTGTGGGCAGTAGAAGTGTGGAAGGACCACAGCCAGTCCTCTTTTCAGCGTTCATCTGGGGGCACCAGGACTGGTTGGTTTGGCTACTTCTGAGTGCTGGCCTCTGCTGCAATGTTCACAAAGGAGGCACGACCTCACTGATTGTGACACTTCCCTGTGGACTAGGGATACTGAGGCCCCTTATGGGCAGGCGCCAATGACCACTTCACCATGGCCAAAGGGGTGAGCTCCAATCAGTTCCAAAGCCCGCATCATGTACCTATGAAGTAATCTATCCGTCAACGGGAAAGCTCTGGAGACGTCAGAAATATCTGCCGTGGGGCAACCTTCCTTGCCCACACCTCTTTTTATGTAATTTATGCCTCTCCTAGAAGATAACCATTATCTCTCTCCATGTGCGTCTTCTGTTTTCCAAAGGCTCTGGCCCACATATTCAAAACCTATTTTACGGCCAGCTACGACTTTGAGTTCAGCAACTGGCCTGTTGACTTCCGGTGGGATGAGGCCGGCGTCAACGGCAGCTCCCCCAGCCACGGTGGCTGCCCGATCCTGGTCAAAGCAGCGGCAAGAGCATGTCCACTGGCATCGGCCTTGATAAAAGGCCCTAGCAGAGACCGGGTCTCGCGCTGGAACGTCCTCCGCCACTTCAAGCAAATGCCCGGCCAGCTGGCCAGCTATATCATGGCACACTCTTTGGGCCGCTGGCTGATCTACCCCGGCTCTGTCTTCCTCCTGAACCAAGCACTGTTGCCCGTCCTGGCCAAGGGCCAAGCTCGCCTCTTGAGGGATTACAACGGGAAGCGGGCCAAGCTGGTAGCTCGCGACGGGAACAAGATTGACACCATGTTTGTGGACCGGAGGAACAAGGTGAAAGGACAAGGGGAGCAGCGGGGGAACCGGCTGGTGGTTTGCTGCGAGGGAAACGTCAGCTTCTACCAGTGGGGCTGCCTCTTCACCCCCTTGAGGACTGGGTATTCCGTGCTGGGGTGGAACCACCCCGGTTTTGCCGGGAGCACTGGCCAGCCCTACCCGGAGAACGACGCCAACGCGGTGGACGTCGTGATCCGGTATGCCACCTGCCGCCTGGGCTTCAACATACAAGACATTGTTGTGTATGGGTGGTCCTTAGGGGGCTACTCGGCCACGTGGGCTGCCATGACGTACCCGTCTCTGGGAGCCTTGGTGCTGGATGCCACTTTCGACGACCTGCTCCCCTTGGCCCTCAACATCATGCCCAAGAGCTGGAAGAAGCTGGTGGTTCGGACGGTGAAGGAGCACTTCAACCTCAACGTGGGGGAGCAGCTGTGCCGCTACCAGGGACCCGTCTTGCTGATCCGCAGGACCAAAGACGAGGTCATCACCACCTGCCCGTTTGGCCTGGAGGACCAGATCACCAACCTCAGGTGCAACCGAGCCAACGAGCTGCTCGTGCAGCTCCTGGAGTATCGCTACCCCGAAATCATGTCCCAGGACGGGTTGGAAGCTGTCCAGGTCTGGCTCAGGGCTGCCAACCCCAAACAAGAAGAGTCTGTTTACAAGCGCTACAGGATAAATGATGAGTGGTGCGTGAAGGAGCTGCAGAAGTACAAAGACAGCCTTGAGGACGGGAGCCCCTCTTTCCCTTGGAGGGTGGGGAAGCACCTCGCCCGCCGAGGGAAGCAGCTGATGGCCCTGTTCCTGGCCAAGAAGCACATGAGGAACGTGGACGCCACACACTGGTCTCTCCTCAAGCCGGATGACTTTCAGATGCCCTGGAAGTTGTAGCAGGAGATGGGGAGAGGGATCAGGAGGAGAGAGAAAGACGCATAAAGAAAGAATGAGAAAGAGACAGGCTTGGGAAAGTTAATTGGGTGCCCCCAGATTTATCCTTCCCCGACAACAACGCTATGCTCTGTCAGTTCCTTTTGAGTTGTGGCGGGAGGAGAGGGAGGGAGAAAAGAGACAGACATAGAACCATAGAGATGGAAAAGATAATAATAATAATAATAATAATAATAATAATAATAATAATAATAATAATAATTTATTTATTTATATCCCGCCCTCCCCAGCCAAAGCCGGGCTCAGAGTGTCTAACAACAGTAAAATAATACAGCATTCTAAAATCAATTTATTATAAAATCAGTTCAAATCAAATTAATGGCAACCATTGGGCTAGAGTTCTGTGAAGAATTACCAAAGGAGGGGGTCAGGCTGTGCCTTGGCCAAAGGCCTGGTGGAACAGCTCTGTCTTGCAGGCCCTGTGAAAGGATGTCAAGTCCTGCAGGGCCCTAGTCTCTTGTGGCAGAGCATTCCACCAGATCGGAGCCACAGCCAAAAAAGCCCTGGCTCTGGTCGAGGCCAGCCCGACCAGACCTCCAAGGTGTTTTCGTTTGAAGACCATAAGGTCCCCTGTGGGAGGTCCCGTAGGTACAAGGGTCCTAGAGTCTTCTAGTCAACCCCATGCAATGTGGGAATCAAATGCACACCGTTATGAAATGCAGAGAGTTGCCAACAGACAGCTCTTCCTTGCTAATACAGTAGTACCTCAGGTTAAGAACTTAATTCGTTCTGGAGGTCCGTTCTTAACCTGAAACTGTTCTTAGCCTGAAGCACCACTTTAGCAAATGGGGCCTCCCGCTGCCGCCGCTGCACGATTTCTGTTCTCATCCTGAAGCAAAGTTCTTAACCCGAGGTACTATTTCAGGGTTAGCGGAGTCTGTAAACTGAAGCCTCTGTAACCTGAAGCCTCTGTAACCCGAGGTACCACTGTAGTGCTTTTGAGGGTGGGCTTAGGGTGGAGGTCGTAAGCTATGTTTGGCTTCATCCACGGTTGTTTGCTTTATTACCCTGCTGTGGTGGGATGGTCAAGGGCCTGGTTTGCTTCCAAGGGAGGCCAAAACCTGGAGAAAAACTAAGCGTTCTCTCTGCCACAGCTAAGGGAAGCAAGCTAGGTTAGGGAGCAGACGGTAACCCACACAGGGAACATACAGCTCCATCTTCACACAACTCCCTGTCCCCCAATTTTTGCCACCCAAGGCAGCCCCTTCACTCCACCCAATGATAGAGCCGGCCCTGGTGTGTGGAGGAGCTGCAGTAAAGAACAAGCAGCAGGGAGCTATTTGCCTTATTTTTGGACTATATATTGGGAGCAAATGTTCACATCACCCCTGCTTCATTCGTGTCGGATTCATTCCTGCTTGTGTACACACCAGGGGGTGTTGACAGCAATGGGGTTGGATGACGGTATGTGAACATGGATTGTTCCCCGCACTGGAAAAGCAAGCGGTGCTTGGTAGATGGGAATATAAACACATCCTAAGGAAAGAGAGAGAGAGATTGCCCCAAAGTCACCAGTGATCTTTGTGGCTCGAATAGAGATTTGAACCCCGGTCTCCATAGCACTGGCTTGACCCTCTAACCACCCCCTTTATTATTGTGACATGCAAACACTGGTGCTTTTAGAAGCTTGTGCATTTTGATGCGGAAGGGTGCTTGAAATCTAGGGGTGGTATTTGAAGAAGTTTATTCTGTGTAGACCTACTGAAATAAATGGACCTGTGGGTTAAACCACAGAGCCTAGGACTTCCTGATCAGAAGGTCGGCGGTTCAAATCCCCGCGACGGGGTGAGCTCCCGTTGCTCGATCCCTGCTCCTGCCAACCTGGAAGTTCAAAAGCACGCCAAAAGTGCAAGTAGATAAATAGGTACCACTCCGGCAGGAAGGTTAATGGCATTTCCGTGTGCTGCTCTGGTTCGCCAGAAGCGCCTTAGTCATGCTGGCCACATGACCCAGAAGCTGTACGCCGGCTCCCTCAGCCAGTAAAGTGAGATGAGTGCCACAACCCCAGAGTCGGCCACAACTGGACCTAATGGTCAGGGGTCCCCTTTACCTTTACCTTTAAAAAAAAACTTGTTCATTAATTTCAGTGGGTCTTACTCTGAGCAGAGTTTAGCTGAATATCACCCTGTGGTGGCTCATATGCAGGGGGCGGAGTATAGTTTTGCAAATGGAGATCCTTTGGGGGCCCACTCTTATTTTTGTGATTTGCAGACATTTGTTTATTTATAGAAGGATTTACATACCACCAATCCGTACAGCATAACATGGTAGAGTGCAACGATATTTTATTGTACGTATTCACCGTGTTTCATGGAAGACAATATTGCTCGGCTACAAGTGATTGCCAAAGAAGAAGACAATATGTACAATAAAACAGAAAACACCATTAATCAGTATATAATTATAATTGTAAGGTTATAATTAAAATCACTAATTGAAAAAAGCAGCTGCAAAGGCCTATCTGCATTCAAAGGATCTGCCATAGACATCTGAAAAAGAGTGCCTTCAAATCTCTGCTGAATGAGTGGTCCCAGTGCTCGATTTACATACAGTGGTACCTCAGGTTAAGAACTTAATTTGTTCCGGAGGTCCGTTCTTAACCTGAAACTGTTCTTAACCTGAGACACCACTTTAGCTAATGGGGACTCCCGCTGCCGCTGCACTATTTCTGTTCTCATCCTGAAGCAAAGTTCTTAACCCGAGGAACTATTTCTGGGTTAGTGGAGTCTGTAACCTGAAGCGTCTGTAACTCGAGGTGCCACTGTATAAGCTAAACAAGCTATAGCTTGGGGCCCAACTCTCTTGAGGGCCCCTCCAAAATTTTACTATTAATATAAAAGTAAAGGGACCCCTGACCATTAGGTCCAGTTGTGGCCGACTCTGGGGTTGTGGCGCTCATCTCGCTTTATTGGCTGAGGGAGCCGGCGTACAGCTTCTGGGTCATGTGGCCAGCATAACAAAGCCACTTCTTGCGAACCAGAGCAACGCACGGAAACGCCGTTTACCTTCCCGCCGGAACGGTACCTATTTATCTACTTGTACTTTGATGTGCTTTCGAACTGCTAGGTGGGCAGGAGCAAGGACCGAGCAACGGGAGCTCACCCCGTCGCGGGGATTTGAACTGCCGACCTTCTGATCGGCAAGCCCTAGGCTCTGTGGTTTAACCCACAGCGCCACCTGCATCCCTCACTATTAATATACTTCTTAATTGCATTTCAGTTCAACAATTACTTTGATAAAATACATATTTTGTTATGTGCCAATGGCTTTAGATAACTATTAGGTCCATAAATTACCACACAGCATATATCCAACACAAAAAACAGCGGCAATTTTTTGTTGACAAAGGACAGATGGACATATAAAGGGCCCCATTACCTTCAGTAGCTGAGGGCCTCATCAAACCTAAATCCGGCCCTGATTGGTCCACAGCATGGGACCAGTGATCCTAAATGCTCAATGTCTAGTCCAGTCCAGTCAGATCTCTCTAACACTGAGGACAGCAGAGCAATGCATTTCTTAGGAACGACTGCAACGTCAAAAAAGGATGCCTGCTACTTTGCAACGTTTTGAGTTCGACCGAAAAATGGGTTTAACCATATCATTTACATTTGGGTGCTTTCTAACAGCCAACACTGCTACCTGCAATGTTGGTCCGTTGTAGGGGGTCACTATAAAGCTCTGAACCTGTTGTACCTGCATGTTGTTCTGCTGATGGTGCTGATGGGATTTGTAGTCCAAAACAACTGGAGGGGACCAGGTTGTCAGAGGCTGCTATAAGGGATGAGCCAACCAGTCTAGTCTTGACATTTCTGTTTGCACTTGTTTCCCATAAATCCACCCCGCCCTGTTTCAACATTCACCAGAAATTTTAAAAAAGAAAATGTTATTAATATGAAAATGCAACTATTTTTTGAAAACGTTTCCTCTCAAAATATGGATTTCCATGCAGTTGTTTTGACCAGAGAACAATGCCAGGACATTTGGGAAGAACAAAAGGCCATGCATAATTGAAGCTGCAATCCTAATCCCCTTTACCTGGGAGTAAGCCCCATTGAATTCAATTCTGAGTAGAAGATTGCGTTGTGAATTTTTCACTGCTTATTAGATTGGGTTGTGCGGATCAGATCAGTTATTATGAGGCCCCACAAATACTGAATCCCTCAAGCGCCCGTTGCTACTATAAAACTTTTTAAAACTGTCCTTCATCATTGTAAGGACCAGAGTGAATTGTTCCATAATTGTTATGTACTGAAGTTCTCACCCTGGGCCAGCAGGGGATACTGTAGATAGTTCAGGTCCACATATGCAAATAAGGGATCGAAAATGACGTTCAGTGATTGGATAGTTAATGGTTACTGTTGCGTTGTACTGGAGCTCTATATAAGCAGGCTGGCTGAACCCTTCAGTTCAGTTCTGTTCTGGCCTGTGAATAAACAAGAGCTGTCTGAAGAATCGCTGTGTCGTCTGATATGTTCACCCACAACTTAACAATGTGATTTCCCCCCAAATGGCGGCTTAACAACGAGAGATGTCAGAGTACAGATAAAGCATAGAGCTGTGAGAGAGCCTTATCAGCAGATTTGGGGGAAGGGGTCCGGGAGAACACAGATTTGCCACCGTCACAAAGACAAACTGTTGTGTCTTCATGTACCTGCAATGGAAACAGACCAGAAAGAGTCCCTGTCCGAACTATACATTTATAGCGGTATCATACCATTTTAAACACTCTCAGAGCTGTGGTTCTCAGAGTGGTTTAAAAATCAATCCCTCTGGGTAGGGAACTCTAAAGACTGTAGCTCTGTGAAGCAAATAGGAGGCCCCTAACAACTCTCGGCTGGGGTTGCCATACGTCCAGGAAAACTAGGACATGTCCTCTTTTGGGAGGCTAACATATCTATCTGGGAGGATATTTACATTTTTTAAAAAAATCTTTATTGCCTTTTTAAAATTTACAAAGCAAGAAAATAAATTAACCCTTACACCCACATATACCGAAAAGAAAATGATACATAAACAAAAATATGAAAAGAAAACGATTAAAAAAGGAAAGGGGGGGAAATTGTCAAATACACAAATTTATTTAAGGAGTACAAACCACTATTTGAACATTCTATATCCAAAGTTCCTAGAAAGACATTACCTTCATATTTCATCTTTTCTTTCCCCCCTTTACCGTCACTTTCATTCTATTACACTAAACTGGTTTGAGTCCTTCCTATGTTAATTGACTTCCCTCTATCTCTTTTTGTGGTTTCCATATTTCTCTTACATTTGAGTAATCTGTATTCTGTTATTTTTTAAAAATTCCCTTATTTTTACATTTGTTTACATTTTAAAGGAAATGCCTGGGTTTTTTATTTTGGGGGGTGGGTGGGGTTTTTTGGGGGGGCGCACGAGCATGCTCAAGAGGGTGCTGTGCCCCAGAAGCACCGCAGCAGAGTGAAGCCGCCGCAGCGAAGATCAGATATGAGCTGGGATCCTGCCACTGCTTGGGCTGTCAGTGGCTCTGGCTTGGACTGCTCTGCACACCGCAGCTGCTGCCAGCCAGAGCTGGGGGGAAAGGCATGCACCTCTTTCCCCGGCTCGGGCTGGCAACGGCTCAGGCCGTCCTCTTTTTTGCTCTTCAAGATATGGCAGCCCTACTCTGTGCACTTAACAAACTAGAGTTCCCAGGATTCTTTGGGGCAAGGGAACCCACGACTTCAAAGTGGTATCATACTGCTTTAAATGCATAGTGCAGATGGGGCCAGGCAGCCAGTTCTGGTGTCAGAAGAAGAAGAAGAACCCATTTCTGTTGCTTACTGCTGGGATGCCACAAGTCAAGTGTGCTGGTCCAGGGGGGAGGTTACCGTGGGGCGAGGTCCAGGACCTGAGTTGAGGGTCGGCAGACAGTCCTCCTCGGGCGAAGCGGGGTCCACAGCGGGAAGCCGGGCAAGGACAGGAACTCTGGGGGAACAGGACTGGATGCTGGCCGAAACAGCTCATCAACAACGTTGCTCCCGCAACCTGGGACCGGGCTGACTGGCCTTTATCTTCTCTGAGGCCAGGGGCGGTCCCGGCCCCCAGGAGACCCGCCTCTCCTGGCCTTAAGGCGAGCACTCCTCCTGGGAGAAACCAGTTCCCTCCGCCTCTCTGCCCTGAGCCTCTGCAGTCTAGGAGAGGCTGAAGGGTTACTGGGCCCAGGGGGAGACTCACCTGTAGGCACTGAGTCCTCAACCACCTCTGGAGCCAGAGTGGATTCACCTGGTGCCTGCTCCTGAGGATCTGGCACAGGTGCAGGCGCTTCAGAATCAAGGCCCTGCCCCAGTTCAGCCGGCCCTGGAGGTGGGGACTCCTGTGCAGGCTGGGATTCCTCCGGTTCAGCCTCTGAATCGGATGTCCAGGCCATCACATCAAGGTTGTCAGCCCAGAATCTCTTATCTGTTTCTCCCCCCAGGTGCAGGGTGCACATGGACCCTCAGGCCTATGTCCCTTGGAGGGACTATCAGACGGTCTCTCTCTCTTTCCAAAAGTACCAGCATGATCAGTAAGTATGCACAGCCATAGAATCCTAGAACTGCACACTGGGGAGGGACCTCGTGGGTCATCTAGTCCAACCCCCTGCAATGCCGGGCTCTTTTGACCAATGTATGTTTCTGAGCACAATTCAGAGTGTTGGTGCTGACCTTTAAACCCCTAAATGGCCTTGGCTCACTATACCTGAAGGAGCGTCTCCACCTCCATTGTCCATCCCGGATGCTGAGGTCCAGCGCCGAGGACCTTCTGGCGGTTCCCTCACTGCGAGAAGCCAAGTTACAGGGAACCAGGCAGAGGGCCTTCTCGGTGGTGGCGCCCGCCCTGTGGAACGCCCTCCCACCGTCAAAGAGAACAACAACTATCTGACTTTTAGAAGACATCTGAAGGCAGCCAATCCCTTTTCCCAGGGAACTCTGGGAATAGGGATCTCCTCACAGCACTTTTAACAAACTACAAACTATAATGCCCAGAATTATTTGGGACCCTGAAAGTGGTATTAAAGTGTTTTAAACGTATGGCGCGGATGCTGAAAATGTCAAGGATCTAACTTGGGACCAGGCCAAACTTCGGGAAGGCTGAAAGTTCAGCCTGGGTATTTTTGTTTTTTAAGGGGACAGGGCAAAACTGAACGAAAGGTGGCGTATCAAACCAGTTCCCTTATTTTGCCTTTGGAATGGGATGCTGGTGGGTGAATTTTGTAGGAGCATGAAAATCATGTCAGCAAGGGCACTTACAGCCTCCATGTTGCCAACAGCTGCCATTTAATACCCCCGCCCAAGACATACCCCAGAAGGGCAATGCTTTGTGACGTTTGTGTAATTTTTTGATCTGTTAGATTTCTTATTCACCCTTTATACACGATCCAGGGTGGGTTACAACAATAAAATATATACTGATAAAACAGATAAAGCATCGTAACCATCAAAAACTGTAAAAAAAACAGTTCCATTTATAAAGGAATTCTATATATAGCAACAATGTGGACATTTTGAAACAATTCTACATATGAAAACAGGTATAACAAAAACATTAGTTTCACTACAGATGCAGACAAGTGGGATAGCTGAAGAAGAAAGTATTCAATTCATGTAGAAAAGACAATAGAGGTGTCTGTCTAATCTGTAAGGGGGTTCCCAAAGGGTAGTTGCCACCACAATAAAGGCCCAGTTCCTGAGAATAAAGGCCTCTTCACTGCGTAATGCGGTATGCAGATGTCCCTGAAAGCAGAAATGGTTAAGTCGGAATGATTTCCCCAGAAATCCCTTTAAAAGTGGTTAAGCTAGATTGCCTCAGCTAAGCTGTAACATGAGAGCTTATTTTCCCAGTGACTCACCACTTACCCCTCGCTTGCGGAACATCTTTCTGCCAGGATGCTAAACCAAGGTGCGTGGATTTAGAGATATTAATTTAGAGCCTGGGGCAGAAGGGATATCTGGGCTGATACCTCCACCTACAGTCCAAAGGGAGACATAACAGACTGAAGGAAGGCCAGGAGAAGGGAAGACTCCCCTACTAATCAAACCCACCAGAGCAGGCTTTACCAAGCTAGTACCCTGCAGATGATTGTCAACCAAAACTTCCATCAGTCCCAGGCTTAATGGAGTTATGAGTCCCATTAAACTCAGCAAGGCTTGTTGTTGTTTAGTCGTTTAGTCATGTCCGACTCTTCGTGACCCCATGGACCAGAGCACGCCAGGCACTCCTGTCTTCCACTGCCTCCCGCAGTTTGGTCATGCTGGTAGCTTTGAGAACACTGTCCAACCGTCTCATCCTCTGTCGTCCCTTTCTCATTGTGCCCTCCATCTTTCCCAACATCAGGGTCTTTTCCAGGGAGTCTTCTCTTCTCAAGAGGTGGCCAAAGTCTTGGAGCCTCAGCTTCAGGATCTGTCCTTCCAGTGAGCACTCAGGGCTGAGTTCCTTCAGAATGGATCGGTTTGTTCTTCTTGCAGTCCATGGGGCTCTCAAGAGTCTCCTCCAGCACCATAATTCAAACGCACCAATTCTTCGACAATCATCCTTCTTTATGGTCCAGCTCTCACTTCCATACATCACTACTGGGAAAACCATAGCTTTACCTATACGGACCTTTGTCGGCAAGGTGATGTCTCTGCTTTTTAAGATGCTGTCTAGGTTTATCATTGCTTTTCTCCCAAGAAGCAGGGGTCTTTTAATTTTGTGACTCCTGTCACCATCTGCAGTGATCATGGAGCCCAAGAAAGTAAAATCTCTCACTGCCTCCATTTCTCAGCAAGGCTTAGTCCTGAGCAAACATCACTCTGCCTGGTCCCCCTCAGCCCCTGTGTTGTGTAGCATCCTATCCGTTGAAGAACTCGAAAACTTGCCACACTGAAATATACTCAGAGTCGCAAAGTGATTTCATGCTCTTTATTCAGCTCATAGTGGTGAGGAGGAATGAATGGATGTCCCCTCAAAGTATCTGCTTTATATACATTATTTACACAATGGGCTGCACATGATTGGCTAATTCCGGAATTCTACTGTAAGCCAATCAGGTTGTGGATTCACTTCTATCTGGAGCATGATTGGGTGGTTCCTGCTAACCAATCATACTGCTGCATTGTTCTAGGACCAATCAGACTGCTGCATTCTGAATCCTATTGTTCTAGGACCAATCAGACTGCTGCCTTTTGGAGCCTATTCAACTCAGTACATAACACCCCTCCCCTCTAAGTTCCAGTCCTGCCCGGGAGGTCGCATTCATAGTCCTCAAGGTACGCCGGCGGCCTACGTGTGCGTTGCGGCCTGGGGTGTTCCCTGGTCCGGGGTTCAGGTTCTGGCTCGTGTTCCAAGGATGCTGGCTGTGATGGGGCTGTTTGGTCTGGCGCAACCGGCTCGCTCAGTCGTGGTCCTGGTTCCGGTGTCCTTTCGGCCTCACGGGTCCTCTCTGTGTTTACTGATTCTGCCTCTCCCGCTTGCCCCTGCTGCTCTATGGGCCTCACTGCCCCACTGTTCCCTTGGGACTCCTCTGACCTGTCCTCCTCCTCCTGGTTTTCTCCTGGGAATCGTCGCCGTATCTGGTCGCAGTGGCGGCGCCAGCACTGCCCCCCATCTGTTAGCACCTCATACGACACGGGGCCAGTGACCCTGGTGACTGTGGCGGGTACCCATGCAGGGCCTGCCCCAAAATTCTTTGCGTACACTGCGTCCTGGGCCTCGAAGGTCCGGGGGTTCCTGCCTTCCCCCACCAGTACCTCATCCTGAGCTCTATCGGGGTGAAGGCAGTCCAATCTGATTGCAAGGCGCTGACCCATTAGTAGTTCAGCGGGGCTCCGGCCAGTCGTTGAGCTGGGGGTGCTGTGCTGTGCTAGAAGGAATGTGGCAAGGCGGTACTCCCAATCCCCTTGCGTCATGCGACGAAGGGTGTCCTTGGTGGTCCGCACCATGCGTTCTGCTTGGCCATTGGTGGCCGGGTGGAATGGCGCCGAACGGATGTGGCGGATGGCGTTCTGCGCTGTGAAGGTTTGGAATTCTCCTGACGTAAATGCAGTCCCGTTGTCTGAGACGAGAGTGTCAGGGAGCCCGTGGGTTGCAAACAGCCTGCGTAGTACCCGGATGGCTACGGACGTAGAAGTGGACGGTACCAGTGCGACTTCCAGCCATTTGGTGTAGGAGTCCACCACTATGAAAAATGTTTTCCCCTGAAAGGGGCCAGCGAAGTCCACATGCAGGCGTGACCATGGTGCTCGGGCGGACTCCCATGACTGGACTGGGGCCCTTGGGGGATCTGGGCGGGATTCTTGGCAGGCCTGGCAGTGTTTGACCCAGGCCTCTATCTCTCCGTCAATCCCCGGCCACCACACATAACTCCTGGCAAGGGCCTTCATTCTTACTACCCCTGGGTGTGTCTCGTGTAGGGCTGTGAGGACCCTTTTGCGGAGGGGCTGGGGAACAACGACCCTGCTTCCCCATAACAGGCACCCCTTGTGGGCTGACAGTTCATGTTTGCCGGTTGTGTAGCCGGCGAATTCTGGCCCGGGGCTGCTGCTGGGCCATCCCCTCCACACCCAGTCCAGGACCCGGGAGATGACCCTATCTTTCTAGGAATGGTGTGCAACTTCTTGTGCCTGAATGGGGCGGTCGGGAAGCAGCTCCAGGCTCATAACCTCTTGTGCAGGTGCTGGGTCGGGGCCTGTTTCTGGTAGTGGTAGCCTGCTGAGGGCGTCTGCATGGCCCATCGCCTTTCCAGGGCGGTGAATCAGTGCATACTGGTAGCTGGCAAGGAAAATTGATCACCTGAGGACGCGAGGAGACAGCACTTGGGGGGTCTGCTTTTCGGGGGCAAACAAGCCAAGCAACGGCTTGTGGTCAGTCACCACAGTGAAGGGCCGCCCGTACAAGAAATCATGGAATTTTTTTACTCCCTTCACGATTGCCAGACCCTCCTTGTCGATTTGCGAGTAGTTCCGCTCGGTTTCGTTGAGTGTCTGGGAAAAGTATGCTACCGGTACCTCTCTTCCATCCGGGAGTTGGTGTCCCAGGACATTGCCGATGCCATAGGGCGAGGCGTCGCATGCTAGCACCACAGGTAGCCTCTCGTCGAAGTGTGCCAGGACCGAGTTTGAGACAAGCAAGTCCTTGACTGCCTGGAATGCAGCCTCCTGGCGCTGGCCCCACACCCAAGGGGCCCGCTTGTCCAGGACTCTGTGTAGGGGCTCCGCTACCGCCACCTTGTGGGGACGGAAGGAATGATAAAAGTTCAATAGTCCCAAGAAGGCCTGAAGTTCAGTCTTGTTCTTGGGCGCTGGGGCATCACAAATGGCCCGTACCTTGTCCCCAGTCGGGTGGACCCCTTCTGCGTCCCAGAAAGTCCACTTGAGGCACTCCTAGTAGACATTTTTCCCGCTTCACCTTGAGACCCGCCATCTGGAAACTTTGCAGAACGGTGCGGAGGCGGTCCTCAAACTCCTCTGGTGTGGGCCCGGCAATCAACACATCATCGAAGAAGGGGGTGACACCAGGAATCCCTTTAAGGAGAGAGTCCATTAGATTCTGGAATATGCCTGGTGCCACGCTGACACCGAATTGCAGCCGCTTTACCCTGAACGCTCCTCTGTGCGTCACAATCGTCTGTGCCTCTGCTGTGGCCTCATCTACTGGCAGCTGTTGATATGCTTGGGCCAAGTCCAGTTTGCCAAAAATTTTCAACCCAGCCAGGGTGGCAAGGACATGGCTGACCACTGGCACTGGGTATGCATGGGCCGTGAGGGCCTTGTTTATGGTACATTTGTAGTCTGCGCAGATGCGGACCGAACCATTAGGCTTGACGGGTGTGACGATTGGGGTTTCCCAGGGGGCATTAGGCACCGGCTCCAGCACTACTTGCTCCACAAGTCGGTCCAATTCCTCGTCTATACGGGGTTTCAGGGCGAACGGGACCCGGCGGGCCTTGAGCCTGACCGGTCGTACTGCGGGGTCAAGCTTTAGAGCAATGGAGGGGGCCGTATACTCTCCCAATTTCCCATCGAAAACCCCCGGAAACTCCTTGCATATGGCGTCCACGTCCACTTGTAAGCTCATGTGGTTCACCCCGGTGACGGCTAGCCCCAGTGGTCCAAACCATGCCAATCCCAGTAAGCTAATGTAGGGGCCCTTGACCACAAGCAAGTCCAGTTGCCACGTCCGCCCTCGGTATTGCACCCTGAAGGTCCCCACCCCATTGTGGGGACCTTACGTTTCTGGAAGTCCCGGAGGGTGAATGGGGCCAGCCTGAGTTTGGGACCCCCAGTAGGACACAGTTTCCTTAAGGTCCTTGCCGAGATTATGGATAGAGTTGAACCCGTGTCAAGCTCCATGCGGCATGGGGCCCCCTCTATCTGTACCTCTACATAAATTTTATCTACGTTGGGGTGGGGCAACTGGTATACCTGGAAGTCCGTGAGCTCCGTCGAGTTGCCTTGGTGCGTTGGGCCCTGGGACCTGGAGCTCTTGGATTGGTCATCTGATGCCTGGCGTCGGGTGGGCCGAGCCCGACACACCCGGGCGATGTGTCCCAATTTTCTGCACTGCCTGCACTCTGCGTTGCGGAAACGGCAGGTCCTCCTCTCGTGACTTTCTCCACAGCTTGTGCAGTTCCCTCCTTCTCGTCGAGGCAGCTGTGGTACGTGGGCTGCTTGAGTGCGCTGCTGTACTCGGTGCACCTCCTCCCTGTTGGATCCTGAGTCGTCGGTGAGGTCTTCATGGTGGACCCTCGGTTGGGACGGCTGGCTCGGCCGTGCCTCTTGCGTCGACCTCTCGGCAGCTTCCGTTGCCAGGGCCTCCTCCAGAGCAACCTGGAACGTGAGGTTCTTCTTAGCGTAGAGGCGTCGTTGCAGCTTCTCATCCTTCAGGCCATCGACGAGGCGGTCACGAAGCATGTTCTCCAGCTCTGAGAAGTTGCAGAACCGGGCAGCTTGGCGGAGAGAGGTCACAAACCCAGTTATGATTTCCCCAGGGGCTTGCCACTTTGCGTAGAAGGCATTTCGATGAGCCACCACTGAGGGCTGTGGCGAAAAGTGCCCCTTCAGCTGTTCCATTATTGTTTTGTATGGAACAGTAGCGACGTCTTCAGGTGCAAGGAGAGCCCGGGCGATTTCCAACGTCTCCTCTCTGCAGACGCTGAAGAATATTGCCCTCTTCTTGACGTCTTCTTCATCGGTGATCCCTTTGGCTTCTAGGAGGAAGGTGAAACGGGAGGCGTATGCTTCCCAGTCTCCAGATGCTGGGTTGAATGGCGAGAAGCTGCTGTTGGTTGCCATTCTGAGTTCCTTGTGTCCCGGAGCTGAAGCCTGGATACATGGTGCGAGGCAGCGGTGCGGCAGGTGGCGGTGCTGCGGTGCTGTGTGTGGCAGTCAGCTCAGCGGGATCCCACCTTCGTCGCCAGTGAAATATACTCAGAGTCGCAAAGTGATTTCATGCTCTTTATTCAGCTCATAGTGGTGAGGAGGAATGAATGAAAGTTCCCTCACAGTATCTGCTTATATACATTATTTACACAATGGGCTGCACATGACTGGCTAATTCCGGAATTCTACTGTAAGCCAATCAGGTTGTGGATTCACTTCTATCTGGAGCATGATTGGGTGGTTCCTGCTAACCAATCATACTGCTGCATTGTTCTAGGACCAATCAGACTGCTGCATTCTGAATCCTATTGTTCTAGGACCAATCAGACTGCTGCCTTTTGGAGCCTATTGTTCTAGGACCAATCAGACTGCTGCAGTTTGGATCCTATTCAACTCAGTACATAACACACACCTTTTGCGTCATTGTGGTTGGACCCAATGAAAGTATTGCTTAGCTGTTGATCTGGGGAGCTGGCTGATTGAAATTGGTTGGGGCCAAAGGTGCCCATGAACAATTCAAATTGAAATGTGTTGCGTTGAATTATGGCATATTTATACACATCTAGAGCAATAGTTACAAAACCGTCCCCCGCCCATGACTTGAAAATTGCCAAGGGTCTTGGTGGATCACTGAATGGCTTTCCTGGCTGTAGCAGTTGTGGTGTGCTGGATACTCTTGAGTTTTAATTGTATTGTCACTGCTGCTTTTATTTCCAAGTAAAGCTTCCATACCAGAAGACTGGCCCTTATGAGGCGTTCAGCCGTCATGTTGTTGTTGTTGTTTAGTCGTTTAGTCGTGTCCGACTCTTCGTGACCCCATGGACCAGAGTACGCCAGGCACCTCTGTCCTCCACTGCCTCCCACAGTTTGGTCAAACTCATGCTGGTAGCTTCAAGAACACTATCCAACCATCTCGTCCTCTGTCGCCCCCTTCTCCTTGTGCCCGCCATCTTTCCAAACATCAGGGTCTTTTCCAGGGAGTCTTCTCTTCTCATGAGGTGGCCAAAGTACTGGAGCCTCAGCTTCACGATCTGTCCTTCCAGTGAGCACTTGGGGCTGATTTCCTTCAGAATGGAGAGGTTTGATCTTCTTGCAGTCCATGGGACTCTCAAGAGTCTCCTCCAGCACCATAATTCAAAAGCATCAATTCTTCGGCGATCAGCCGTCATAGTACTGGCCAAACAATTTTTGGGGGGGGGGTGGAGAGGAAAAGGGAAATGTGAGCTATTAGGCTTGCTTACACTGTTTATGCAACCTGCTCAAGTGTTTGCGTGAAAGGGTGTATACCAGTGAAGGCCAAACTTGGCCCACCAGCTGTTTTTGGACTACAATTCCCATCATCCCTAGCTAATGGTCAGGGATGATGGGAATTGTAGTCCCAAAACAGCTGGAGGGCCACTTTTGGCCATCACTGGTGTGTCCAGTTCATTTGTTGGCTACAGACAAACTGCACACCTGCTGAACGTTATCTGTGAACCCCCCAACTGCCAAGCGCGGTGGCGCCAGTTAATAGCCAATTATATATATAAATGACTTAGTAACTGCAGTTGCGCACTGCAGACTTCTGTCACCCCTCAAACCACGTCCAGGGCAGCGCCGTCGAAAAGACTGCCCGGAAATCATAAGCGCAACTTTGCGATTGAACCCCTTTGGCCTCAGCCAAAGAGTAACACCAAAGGGCTGCGGGCTGGAGCGAACCCGCAGGCTAGTTCCGGCTTCCGATCGCAGGTCGTAACAGCGCGTGGACTGAACGGCGAAGACATTTAAGGTTCAGTGCAAAATCTGAAACAGAAATGCAATTTCCGCTTCAGATTTCTACGCCAGCCTTTAAAAATGCTTCTGAGATAGGCTAGAGGCAGACTGCCCTGTTTTGAAACAGCCACCCTTTTCTCCTCAAAGCAGGGGGGGAAAGGGAAAGGGAGGGAGAACCGAAGGATAACGGCACACCTCGGCCAACGTGGAGAAAGCAAATGGAGAGTCCAACCCCGATTTATATTGAGGATTTCTCCTCAATGCAGAAGCGTCAAAAGGGATCCGGAAGTGAGGGCGGCAGCTCTGGCCCTTTGCAATTTCCTCTTTAAGGCCGCAAGCGCCTCCTGATGACGTTGATAGCTGCGACTTCCGGGGGAGGCCAGAAGTGAGCGTATATGTGTGTGTGCGGAGACGGAAGAGCGGGAGGCGTGTGACGTCGCCGCGCCGTCAAGCGAGGAGTTTGTTGCCGCCGCCGCCGCCTTCCCTCGCGTAGCTGCGCAGCGGCCTCCGGGCGAGATGGAGAGCGCCAGCCAGGGTAGGCCAAGGCAGGCCGGGCCGGGGAGAGGGCCGCCTCCGCCACCGCCGCCTCGTCCCCCTGGGAAGGCTGCGCGGGGGGGGGGGCGGCCAGGCCCCGGGGCGGGACGCATCCTGCCTCCGGCCCGCTCTCGGCTTCCTCCAGGGCGGCACCGCTTCGGGCTGAAGGGGGGAGGCAGGTGGGGCGGGGCCTGGCAAGCGAGCGCATCCCTGCATGTAGAAAGCTAGCCTGTTAGGGATGAGGCTTCTGGGCCATGGAAGTGGACAGAGCCCTGCACGGAGAAAGCTAGTATGTTGAGGGGAAGGTTTCTAGACTGTATAAGCGAAGAGATTCCTGCATGTAGAAAGGTAACTTACAGGGGTAGGATTTTAGCCCATGTGTAAATAGGCAAAGCCCTGTATGTAGAAAGCCAGTGTATTAGGGAGAAGGTTTCTAGGCTAAGTGAAGAGATTCCTGCATGTAGAAAGCTAGCATGTCATGGTGTGGCTTCTAGGTAATGTATGTAGGCAGAGCCCTGTCTGAAGAAAGCCCTGGCTGTGTAAGTGGACAGATTCCTGCATGTGGAAAGGTGGTATATTGTGAAGAAGGCTTCTAAGCCAGCTTACTCTGACCTAGATCTCTGACATTAGATTTCTGTGTGCAGGGGTTTTGAAAACCACTTGAAGGTTTTGTTTTGTTTTACGATCATGGAGTGCATAAATTTTATGAAATGGGAAAAAATGATTCTCCCCCCCCCCACCACCTTTTTGTTTGTATTGTGGAACAACATGAGTTTCGGTGTGCAGGCATGTTATGTGGGAGCCTTTTCAGTGGCGGCCCCATGATTATGGTATGCCCTTCCTGGTGCCAGTAGCCTTCTCCCTTGCGAGCTTTTAAATGGGGATTGAGCATCTGTTTGTTTTTGGGGATTGGCCTTTGAGAGCAGATGCTGGGGTTTCAGCTGGCTGGAGAGTTTGTAAGGTCATAGCTGGTGCTGGGGGTTTTCCTAGGCTGATTAGGGTGATTCTTGTAATTAATTATCTATTACTTTTAAGCTGGCAGGGAAGTTGTCTTAAGTAGCAGCTACCCTAAATATAGTCCACAGCTTTATTATTATTATTATTATTATTATTATTTATTAAATAAAAATAAGACCACCTTGAAGTTGAGAACTAGGCCTGGATCTAAATCCAGTGCAGCAGGAATGTTTGCTTTTGAGGTGGGTTGGGTTAGGGTGCGCCACATGGAGAGTGAGTGGGAAGGGGATTGTTAAGAAAGGAAGGTGTTTACATGCAAGAGTTGTTTCTGTGTAGGCCCAGCTGAGGCAAGAAGTTGGTGGATCAGAGAGCTTACATAGGTCTCCTCTCTTCTTTTAATCCCCACAACAAGCCTGTGAGGTAGGTCAAGTTCAGAGGCAACGGCTGGCCCAAGCACACTCAGGGGGGGTCATGGGGAAGTGGGGATTTGAACCATAGCTGCCAACGTTTCCCTTTTTTTAAAGGGAAAGTCCATTATTCCGAATAGGATTCCTCCCAAGAAAAGGGAAAAGTTGACAGCTATGATTTGAACCTTGGTTGGATGGGCATGATGGTTGAATTTAGGTGGGCAGGGCATATAGATTGCTGAGTGATCATGGGAGTCAGGAAACTCAAAATGTTAAGCTTGGTCTTTGATTTTGCGTTACCCCTTACACAGGGAGCCCCAAGGATTTGATCGGGGAGCTAGGTGGGGAGGACCTGCGGTGGAATTCCAGGAGGCTGAATGCAGAGCTCGAGAATCTGAGCTACCCACCATCCTTTTAAGTGGGTTAGCTTGAGATCAAAGAGCTATAGCTTTGAGCTTCAGTAGATTCCGTGCTTTCATTTTTCTTGAGAGGTTTGGCTTTGATGCTTACCAGCAAAGAATGAAAACATACGGTCTGTGCGATTCTCTGTTTTTCAAGCAGCTGCATTAATTTCTAACGTGCTTATGTAGGCTCTCGACTCCTGTCTGCTGTGAGCAGTAACACACAGTCGTGTGTGTAGTGATGCTTTGTTTGCTAAACCTAACCTTTTGCCTGCTCCTTTGTGTCTTTGAAAGTGCATCTGCTGTCTTATCTGCAGGGCTTTTGAGGGGTAAAGACAGCAAGAGTACTTCTTTTTATGCTGAAAAGTGGGCATCTTGCAATTTCTAGAGCTGGCATGGGAGCCTGAGGCCCAAACGTCTCATCTACCCCTAATGTCTGGAGCGGAATTGGAGGGCCCCAGCTCAGGTGCCCCACCCCTGCCCTAGAGGCTGTCATCGCAATTGCCGAAGAGTAACGTAATTCAGCAGAATTGGAAAAACTTCTGAAGCTTGCCTTCCACATTTGTTTGTGGCTGATTTACCTAGGAAAGCCTCCCTTCCATCTTGCCCAATGGTCATCTTCGTGGGAAACGGTTAGGGCTTCGACAGCAAGGTCATATTGCATTAGCTTCATTTATTCATGTCTTGCACTTCCATCCCTCTAAGCAAGCAGCAAGGTGATTTGTAGCCTTGCAGCAAAACGATGAGGTAAGCTTGGTGTAGAGATAGCAACTTAGCAAGCTTCTCCTCCATGAACTTTGGAACAGAGTGTGGATTTCGGCTTTTCTGCCTCGTCTGTATCACACTTCCTCTACCCTGCCCCAAGCTCATGTTCAGCAAGCAACTAGAGACCTTTCTGTTTACCCCACCCTTTTGGGCTCGGAGGAGCTCCTCTGCCGGTGACTATCAGCATAATATCACTCCTGAGGCAGCTGGGCCACCAAATCCCTTGGCGCACTTCCAATATAGATTACAAGAAGCAAGGCAACCCATTGTGGTCTTAATAGGCCCACCCCTTCGTTTTGCAGGGGGAATGAGAATATTATGAGGATGTGTGTAGTATAGATGCGGTCTTCAGAATGCCAGTACTAGCGTTGGCTCCCTGTCAAAGGTATGGAAGGGAAAGGACTGGAGTTTATGGATCTGCCCTGAGTGCAGAAGGTCCCAGGTTCAAATCCTGGCATCTCCAGGTAGGGCTGGCAGAGACCCCTTTCTGAAACTGGAGAGCTGCTGCCAGTCAGTGTAGACAATACTAAGGTGGATGGCCTTGATAATAAAAAGGCAATTCCCTCTGTATGCTCTGGCAAACCTGGGTTTGTTGCTGGGTTACTGTGCAAGGCAGCCTTGAGTTACCTGTTCTCCCTGCAAGGAGAATGACAAGATTGCTAGATTGCCATTTCCGAACGTGTCAGCTGGAGGGGAAGGGAAGAGGCCATGTCTCCAGGGACAACAGACAGCGCACAGTTGTTGTGGATGCAGCTTGTGTGAAGCTGCTTCTCTGCAGCTCTTGATAATGCAAATATGCTTCTGCGGGTCTCTTGAGCAGGACCTGATTTAGAGCAGCCTGTTCCTCTTTTCCCTCTTCTCCTTCGCCGTATAGAGGGGCGCCTGCAAGACTAACATGCTCTGCCTTTTAGCTGCTTATCCTTTCCCCCCTGGTTTGCTTCTTGTCCATGACAGATATCAACCTTAACTCTCCCAACAAAGGTCTGTTGTCGGATACTATGACAGATGTGCCTGTGGATAACACGAGTGCTGCCGCCACCGCTGCTCCTCCTGCAAGGGCCTCGGCCTACAATGGGCTCACAGAAGCAGAGGAAGAGGAGCTAAGGGCCGAGCTGGTCAAGGTAAAGGAGGCTGCCTTCACACTCTGCTTTTCTCCACGCTGTGCTCTGTTGCTGTGGTACAAGGGAGCCCAGATAATTCTTTCTCTGTAGCTCTAAAGAGCTCAGACTTAGAAAGCTCACAGAACAGAATTTCTAAAGTGCCTGGTGTAACCTTGCAGTTCCCTCTTTTGTAGACGTGTTCCTTCAGAGCAGTTTTCCCTCAAAACTGGGTCTCCAGCTGTTGTTGGACTACAACTCCCATCATCCTTAGCTAGCACCAGTGGTCAGGGATAATGGAAGTTGTAGTCCAACAGCAGCTGGAGACCCAAGTTTGAGGAAACACTACTTTAGAGCCTTAGACAATATTGTGGCATTTGAAGGCGCTACTATGCAAACAGCCACATTACCTAGGAATTCAAATATCCCTTTAGTACATTTTTGTCTTGCCCTTCCTCTGAGAAGCTGAGGGTGGCAGATGTGGTCTCCACAACGTTTATCCTCAGAACAACTCTGTGAGTTGTTAGGGTGACACACTAGCCCAAGATTACCCAGTGAGCTTCATGGCTATCTCTCTGGGGATGTAAAACTCTCCCCATTCCAGTTCCAACACTGCACTGTTCTTTGGCAGTGGGTCTTCTCTGTAATACTGGTCTTGCTCATGGTTTTCTAAAACTGGGGCATGGTTTTCTAAAACTGGTTTTCAGACCCTGCTCCTTAGGAATCCTGTGGTTGCTTAATAAAGAAAGGTGGCTGAATACTTTCCATTTAAAAACCCTTTTCTTTGGCACATTCTAGGCGTGCACTTAGCTTCTGTGGGATAGTGTTAAAGTCTAGCATGCAGGGCTCTGGCCAGACCTAAGCTGAGATGGTATGTCCCGAAACGTGCCCAGGAACCTTTTGCAACACACACAGTCCTCTGTAGATAAATGACAGTGGATTTCCTTGAGGACCGGAAGCAAATCACTGATATGTCAGGGTCCACTGTTCACACATTGCAACACTTTGATATTTTCTCTTTCTCCTGATTGGGCTTCATACCACAAATTGGCCTGCATGTGAAACTTGACTGCAGAAACAGAGAGCTGTGTTCATACAAACACATCCATCAGGAATGTTGCTGTGTCAGGTCTCCCTTAAAGCTGATGTGCTGGGGAAACTCCCTAATCAATTATATTCTTTGTACAAGGGCTGATAGCACTTCTATGCAGTCTACTTTTTAAAATCAGAAACTGCATGGTCTAAACTCACAAAAGTAAAATCACATGCCCATAATACTTAGGCAGTTAAGGAACAACCAATCTGTAGGAAGTGGCCCCGAGTTCTTGCCTTGTGTACACAAAGAGTGTTTGCAGAATCAGATCAAGGTCCAGCTAGTATGGTGTTCTGGCAAGAATCCCAGAAACCATCAGCTGTTAGGCGGCCCACTGTGGCCTACTTTCTGGCCATTTCTGCTCCAGAACAGTGTTTCCCAAACTTGGGTATACAGCTGTTTTTGGACTACAAGTCCCATCTTCCCTAGCTAGCAGGACCAGTCGTCAGGGATGATGGGAATTGTAATTCCAAAACAGCCGAGACCCAAGTCAGAGGAACAGTGCTCTAGATAAATAATCTTCAGTCTTCTGGGGAGCTACCTTTAGCCCGACCTACTTCTTAATTTTGCGAAGTATTTGTATGTTGGTAGCACCACTGCTGCCTCACACGTTACAACAGGCTACAACCCAGTTGTGGCCGCAGCCCACTAGTTGCAGAACAAAGCTAAAGCTGTTTAGCGCAATAAGCAGTTATGTTGATTAATACATTTAAAATGCTTTGTGCTTCATGTCTTGCTTGCCTCGTCTCTTGGAGGCCAGGACGTCACGGCTCACCTTCCATGCTGAAGCGTTACGTACCTGTCCCTGCGACACTCGGGTCTCTAACTCAGATACCTCTCCTCTTTTTTTTGCAGGTGGAAGAGGAGATAGGCACCCTGCGCCAGGTATTGGCTGCCAAAGAGAGACACTGCGGGGAGCTGAAGAGAAAGCTGGGCCTGACCCCCTTGGATGGCCTGAAGCAAAACCTCTCAAAGAGCTGGCATGATGTGCAGGTCTCCACTGCGTAGGTGTTGCCTAGGGTGATTTTTCCACCGTAACTTGCAGAATTAGACGTGGTGTTCTATTGGGGCTTGCTCCAACAGAAAAGAGAAGTCCTAGCTATGAGCTTTTATCCTTTGAGATCCTGAAGCAGTAAATCTTCCTTTACCATAGCAGTGGGGGACCTCTGGTCCAGGAGACTTATCCCCAAACCACAGCCACAACCGATAACACACGCGACAGGGCTGCCAGTGCACAGCCTTAAAGTGCTCCCAGTTCTGTATTGGCAAGGGAGGCTTGCTACCACCGCCGATCAGTGGGGCAAGCCAGCTGGGATTGGCTGCTTGGAGGGGTTGGCAAAGAGCCATGGTGCTCTTTGTAATCTCCTTGCTCCTGACCAAGAGGCCCTGCTCAGCTGATTGGCAGCGCTCTAAAGCACCACACAGGGCTCCTTGCATGGCCTGCCCAGCGCTCTGAAGTCGCAACAGTTGTTTGAACGTCAGAGCGTCCCCTCACCTGACCCCATGCGCATCTCTCAGATCTGACCCATGAAGGGTAGGGGAGATAAGGATCTGGCTCCAACAGTCAGAACCACTTCACACTTGCTTTACAGGGAAGGAGACTTGAAGGATGCCTGCATGGAGCTCCCATTGCCAGTTACGTCATATAGAGGGTGCCCGTTAGGCCACTGAGCACCCAGCTTGTTTGTGATGGTGGTGGAATCATAGAATTGAAGACTCGGAAGGGACCCTGAGGGTCATCCAGTCCAACCCCCTGCAATGCAGGAATATGCAGCTGCCCCATACGGGGATCGAACCTGCAACCTTGGCGTTATCAGCGCCACACTCTAACCAAGTGAGCTATCTAGGCTTGGTGCTTTGGATCACAGTCTGGCCTTCTAATTGCCATGTTGACTTGCGTAGAACCCACTGGTTTTAAAACCCTCCTTGCCAAGACTTCTACTTGCCTGAGGAACAGCTGTAGCAGCTTTGCAGTGCACACCCCAATCCATTCATGCCGTAAAACTTTAATTTTATAATTCCAAATCACAATCTTTTCCCAAAGGCATCTGAGGAACTGTATGCATATATCAAAGCTACAAATATACTCTAGCTCCCCATCCCAGGATGCTGTGAATCTCGCACACGGCTTCATTTTTCTCTGACAGGAGTGCTGCCAAGACCCACCTCTCAGGCTGGGTCAATATTTCATCACCTGCCTCTTGGATGTTGGGTTTTCTTCTCCTCTCTTGAAACCATTTTGACCCCAGCTTTCAAAAGTTTGATTGACCCCCAGGTTTTTGTTTCTAGTTATATGAAAACCTCTGAGAAACTTGGAGAGTGGAATGAGAAACTGACCCGATCGGACCTGTGAGTTCCTCCCCCGCCTTACAAGCACCAACTCCCTCTTCCTTGCTCTTTTCCTCTGACTCATTCTACCCCTTCACTTTGGTCCCAGAGGAAGCTGGCTGTGTGCTTGGGATGTTGGAGGAGCAACTTCTGGGCCTTTCGCTTATTAACGTCAAAACTCCATTCTTTTGCCCATAAACATTTCTTGTCCCTGTTCAAGATTAAGCTCATCTTGCTGGCTTCCGTGACGTTTCCTTGCATAGAGAAAGGAAAATTCCAATCAGTTACCAGCCACATTGAAACATAGCAGAAGTCCAGCTGGGAATTGGCTACGTTAATTTAGCATCACTCCTGTACATGGCAAAAGGGAGGTTTTCCCATTTCAGATTCTGATGCTCACATGCAGACCATGGACAAAGGAGAGTGTGAAATGTGAAGGCTGGGTGTTAGCAAATGCAGTTTCTTAACTTTTGGTTTTAGCTTTCGGCTGGAACCATTGGGTGGTATAAGTTTTATGCAGAGTAGGCTCATTAAAATTAATGACTAAGTAAGGTGGCACTGTGGGATAAACCACAGAGCCTCTTGAGCTTGCCGATTGGAAGGTCAGCGGTTCAAATCCCCGCGACGGGGTGAGCTCCTGTTGCTCGGTCCCTGCTCCTGCCAACCTAGCAGTTCGAAAGCATGCCAAGTGCAAGTAGATAAATAGGTACCGCTCTGGCGGGAAGGTAAACGGTGTTTCCATGCGCTGCTCTGGTTCGCCAGAAGCGGCTTAGTCATGCTGGCCGCATGACCCGGAAGCTGTACGCCGGCTCTCTCGGCCAATAAAGCGAGATGAGTGCCGCAACCTCAGAGTTGGCCATGACTGGACCTAATAGTCAGGGGTCCCTTTACCTTTAAGGTCTATTAATTTCAGTGACTATATTCTGAATTAAACTTAGTTGAATACCCGTATGTTCGATGGCTACAAAGTGGTGTTGAAAGGGGGAGGCCGGCAGTGGGAAAGGATGCTCAACTCTTGCCCATTGCTTTCCCCCTGCCAACACTTGCAGGCAGCAGAGAAGGGTTCTTCACCCTGGCTCACTGCTTCTTCACTGGGGACCTCTTCTTCTGGAGGCTGCTTTGCAAAGGAGAAATGGTGCCTTGGGTTTCACTATGTGAGGTGGCCACAGAAGGCATCGTTCCTTCATTGGGGGGTGAGAGAGGGGACTGCAGGAGCAGCATCTTGCCCTTCCAGGTGCAAGAGGCAGCAAAGGAGGATGGATGCGGCTGTGGGAGACCTTCAAGCTGATAGACCTGCAGTGTTGCTCTGTGCATCTCTGCTCAAAGGTCCCACCGAGTTCAGTGCTGCTCACTGCTGAGGAAGCACACCTAGAAATGTATTCAGGGTTTAGTTCTAGGCCAGGATGGAGGAACTTTGAACATGGCTGTGTTGTAGCCTCCTGGCTGGCTTGAGATTTGGGCCGAGGCTGCCTGATGTGGTGTTGCTGAGGTGTGGGAGGGAGCTGTGTCCATATGGTCGACTGCGTGCATGCCTGTATATGTAGGTCTGCATGCTGGCACATGACCACCCTTGCCTGAATTAGCGTATGAGAATCCCTTTGCCCCGTGCCTGGTGCAGAAGTCCAAATAAGCTGGTGGAGTTTGGACAGGGCACTCTGTTGATCCTTGGACAGCCCCTTTGAGCGAAAGTCAGGGTAGTAGTGATTCTTTCAGGCTTACTTTACAAGCCTGACAATTCAGTTTAAAGCTGGCAGCCTGGCCCACTAGAACTCTTTTTGACCCAAATTATTTGTCTCGGCTTGTATTTTTCTTTATATTTGGGACTGGACTAGGTAATTATAGCCAGCCAACTAACTATTAAGCAGACACTTTCCTCCCCAGTGCAGAAAAAAAATTCAAAAAGTTAAATCTTAATTTTATTTCATTTATACACTGCTTGATTTCATTTATGCACTGCTTGAGAGCCAGTGTGGTGTAGTGGTTAAGAGCGGTAGTCTCGTAATCTGGGGAACCGGGTTCAAGTCTCCGCTCCTCCACATGCAACTGCTGGGTGACCTTGGGCCAGTCACACTTCCCTGAAGTCTCTCAGCCCCACTCACCTCACAGAGTGTTTGTTGTGGGGGAGGAAGGGAAAGGAGAATGTTAGCCGCTTTGAGACTCCTTAAAGGGAGTGAAAGGCGGGATATCAAATCCAAACTCTTCTTCTTCTTCTTCTTGATTGTAAAACACCCCCTCCCCCCAACAAAAAACCTCAAAGCAGTTTCTGAAGACTGGGTGTTAATAGGCTGCTATAGCACTTGTATTTATAGAATCCTGGGCTTAGTGTGACCTTGTTTTAAGACGCTCAATTATGTCTTCACTCTTTATTTCCCCACATGCTGCAGTGCATCTAACTGCAAATGGTAGCCCAAGCCATAGGCAACAGTGAGACACATTCTCTCCCCCCCCCCCCAAAATCTAGCCTTTCAGATTGATTTTTCCGCAGGGGAGGCATAGAAATAAATGTTTGAAACGGCAGTTTAAAACCTGCCTTCCACCACTCTCTGCACTGCAGCAGCCTTGCAGCCTTTTAAACTTAATTGCACTTTAAAACAAAGCACCTGGCAAATGTTAAGTCGTGTAAAGGTATGTGTGGCAATTTCTTTGAGACGCAGCTGCCTCAACCAAACCATAGTGGGAGAGGGAGAGGCTGGTTAAAGTAGCTTTGGGGTCGCTGGCGTGTCTGCCTTTGCCAAAGGAAGGAAGAACGGTTGCTGTTTTGATGCACCTCCCTGAACACCCAGCGTAAACTCTTGTGCTTGAATCCTGCCTTGCTGGTTTCTCATTAGGGCATCTGGCTGCCAGCTATGAGGACAGGATTCTGGATTAGCTGAGCTGTGGGCCTGATCCTGCAGGGATCGGCTCTGTTTTAATCTAACGGCAGCAAAGTAGGACTGCTAAGTCTAGGGCGGTGCTTTCCCCCCGCCTTCCGCAAGCATGAAAAGGAAGGAGCTGGAGAGACCATTTTTGCAACACCTGAACATTTTATTTATTTAAGACTGCATGTCTTCGATGGTTCGCCCCGAGAACAGGAAGGAATCTGACCTCGAAATAACACAAACTAGGGAGGAATAAATACAAAAGCTTGAAGGAATTGTGATGACTTTGTGACAGCCCTTGTGGTTTGGAGTGCTGTGGAAGAAAGGTTTTGGCCCCTTCTCTAACTTCCGTTGTATTTATAGATATGTTTCGGCCAGCAGCACCCTGGAGGACTGGAATGAGAAATTAACCCAATCAGAAGCGTGAGTGTCTTAACCTTCAGCCTAAAGCACGTTCCCTTATTCCAATAGCATCCTGAAACTAACAGTTCCTTCCCTGCACTAACTGCCTTCCTGCTTGGTCTCCATTCTCTAAACGCCGATTGTTTTGCTGACTAATTAGGGATAATGGGAAAAGGATGACTTAGACTCTGCAGCTTACTGCGTGGCAGCTTTCTCTATGATCCCATGAATTTATCTGTGATATCCTTGCCATCCTGACGTTTGCCCATTGCTCTTTGGCAGTAAACACCTTCACCTGCTTCTGCGCTTCCTTTGGAGAGGCCTCGTTCAGGTTAACTTGCAGTTTAAGCTTGCCAATGATTATTGCTTGTGGACTGCGGTTCTGCGGGAGTGCAAAATGTAATGCAGAATGTAATAGTGGGACCAGAATCCTGAAGTTCTCTTCTTTTAATTACTTTTTCTAAATGCATGAATTCTAGCCCTTAGGGGTGTAAAAAAAAAGTTTGAAAGTATGTGGGCAGCATTTCTGAAATTTCAGCAGCCAGAGAACTTCAGTGACTGTACCCCACCCATGACTAGCAAAGTATAATAAATCATGCAAACAAGGAAAAAGAACCCACAGTATAATGCAAAGATAGAAATGGTTGCAAATGGCATAGTTTTACAAGTCGTAGAATGCATTTTTTCTTGGTGCAGAATTTAGATGGTAAGGGAATGGAGTTTTATTATTTTTTTAAAGGTTTTGTATTCAGTCCGCTCACAGGGCCTTGCAGTGAACCCAACCAAGCACACTAATGCTCCTGTGTGAAGCATTACTGCATATAAATTAAAGCGAGCTTAAGAAAGGTGCATTTTGTAACCCTTAGATGAGGGTTCTGGAGAACCGTAGATTCCCAATCCTAGTTTCAACAGGAGGTTAGTGCAACAATTTCCTTTGGTTCACCTTATGTCTAGGAAACTTCTGGTTATAGTCCTTATATGATCTTACCATAATCAGCATATTTCTTCTGATGTCCCCAGGAGCCACTTTTTAAGGAAATAAGAGCCAGCTTCCATAATTCCTTACTGCAAGCATGTGTGCCTCTCCCCATTGAGAGCATCTTATCCCCACTGAAATAAGTGGAAGTAATAGAAGAACCCTGTAACTCTGATTGTTTCCCGTTCAATTCAGTGGAACTGATGAGGGAGGAAGAGTCCCTGTTGACTTGAATTCAGAGAAGCTGAGGCTGGAATGGAATGCATTTCTGCTTGCACACATGTGAGAGGTGGGTGGGTCACTGGTTTCCAGTCCTGCTGCAGCACTTCATTCATTGAATGCCACTCTGAAGGATATCCCAGTCCTCTGGAGTGTCTTTACAGGGAGAATAGGACTGCATCAGAAATAAGGAACTGGGAAAGGCCTATTCTGTGAGAAGATCCTTTGGATTTTCAGTCGTACCTCAGAAGTCAAACACCTTGGGACTCGAATGTTTTGGCTCCCAAACACCGCAAACCCAGAAGTGAGTGTTCCAGTTTGCAAACGTTATTTGGAACCCGAGCGCCCGACACGGCGTCCGACTGGCTGCAGGAGCTTCCTGCAGCCCATCAGAAGCCATGCCTTGGTTTCCGAACATTTTGGAAGTCGAATGGACTTCTGGAACGGATTCTGTTCGACTTCGGAGGTACGACTGTATAGTACTTGGCCTTAGTAACTTGTTTGTGGAGTTTGACCCTTCCTCCCCATTCCCCACAACACTTGTCTACTTTTGGAGTATTTTATTGTTTAACTCATTGCCTCTCAGTGCTACCTGCCCTTTTTCCCTGTTAATATTTTGGCTGACTAGGGGGAAATTCTGAGAGAGGAACTTGACCTTCATTAAACTGAGATTAAGTGCTACCTGCTTTCTCCCACGAAAGTGTATAGTTACCTTGCTATGCATTGACAAACCCCAGCAGCTACTTTGAGTTAACAGAAAGCCATTTTCTTTGGTGGGGTTTAATCAGAGTTTGTCCTGAGTTTAATCTGAGTGGAAACCCCCTAGCAAAGCAGGAAGTTTTGCAAACTTCAGCTTCCTGAAAACTTCAGCAGGAAGTCAACTTTGGTGGAAAGTTTCCGGAGCTGAATTTTTAAACACCTCTAGTCATGCTATAAGGACGAGGGCGGCGCTGTGGTCTAAACTACTGAGCCTCTTGGGCTTGCTGATCAGAAGGTCGGCTATTCAAATCCCCGCAATGGGGTGAGCTCCTGTTGCTCAGTCCCTGCTGCCGCCGCCAACCTAGCAGTTTGAAAGCACGCCAAAAGTGCAAGTAGATAAATAGGTACCACAGCAATGGGAAGGTAAACAGTGTTTCCGTGCGCTGCTCTGGTTCGCCAGAAGCGGCTTAGTCATGCTAGCCACATGACCTGGAAAAACTGTCTGCGGACAAACACCAGCTCCCTCGGCCTGTAAAGCGAGATGAGTGCCGCAACCCCAGAGTCATTTGTGACTAGACTTAACTATCAGGGGTCCTTAACCTTTTCCTTTTTTTAGTCGTGCTGTGCTAGCCTTCCTTTTCAGGCTTTAGTTAAGTACCAATGCTTCACTGAATTTGGTGACAAATGACTAGAGGGGTGGAGGTCTGCATCAGCCTTCCCCAACCCAGTGCCCTCCAGATATTTCATACTGTAGCTTCCATCAGCCCCAGCTAGCACAGATCTGAGGCTGAAGAGATCTTTGGTTCAAAATATTTGGAAGGCATTGGCTTGTGGAAGACTGTGTATTAGGGTATTGCAAAGCAAATATCTCTTCCCTATATTTTTAGGAAACTTCAGCTTCTGCTAAGACAGCTGGGGCTGCAGAAAGGCAGGATGGGTTTTTGGGAGGCCTCAGCTGAATAAGCAGTATTATTCCAGAGCGGTACGAGCAAATACACAAGCTTTCTTGTCAGCACAGGAAGCAAAATGTGGCTTCTGGGACGCATAGGCTAGAAGCAGATTTTGTACAGTGCTTAAGGAGCTTCTGTGTTGCATGTCTGAGCCAGAGAGAGAGAGAGTGTGTGTTTGAAACCATGCTGGGGCTTAGGGTTAGCGTTAAAAAAACCCTAATGTTTGAGTAATACAGAGACCGGATGCTGCTAGCCTACCCCTTCAGATGATTATACCCCCCCGTTTTGGGGGACAATTGGTTAGGAACTTGCTGGTCTGTAATCGGGGTGCTTTTGGTGTCAGGGTGAATAATAGGTACAGCTACATGACAGCTGGTCTTGCTAAGTCGTCCCCAGCCGACCCTTGCAGTATCTTAACACCTAATGCAGGGCAGGAGAATGCTGAAGAAGACAAATGACATTCACGTGCCCTTTTAAACAACTGAGGACCAATACCTGGGATAGCTGCAGCCATGTTTAATGAAGCTGCCAATACTTTAAACAAAGAAGCAAGTAAAATGGCCTTGGCTCTTGAGGATGCAGCTGTGGCTCACATCTCAGACCCTCTACATAGAAAATCGGGGTGGGTCTAGCCTTCTTGGCAGGTTTGTTTTCAACGGGTGTGTTCCTATTGGAACACTACTTTTAGCTATTAAGCTTCAAAGTGAGGACCCACCTGTAAATCTAAAGTAGCCCAGGTTACACACAAGAATTGCCAGCCTCAATGAGAACTGGGCACCTTTGGGAAGAAGGCTGCAGTGCAGATTTAATAATTAGATAATAAATAATTTTTCAGAGGAAGGAACCGGAGGCCTGGGTTCACGGGTGAGAACAAGCCTTGCCTCTCCATGGAGCACAGTCTGAGCTTTCTCTCCAGCTTGCCTCTGATACTAGAAGTGATCTTAGCTAGCACACGAGAGCCCGGGGCAGTGAGTTTGAGGATTCACTGTGCAACAGCTTACTTCGTTAGGATATGGAATATAATCACCACCAGCAATGGCTGTTTGTATACAAAAAACGCTATCCTAATTAATGGCAATGCGAATAGCCTTATCTTGTACGTGGCTGATGAGGGACAAGTCCCACTGAGTTTAGGTTGCTATTGCATGCAGAATTCCAGCTTTAACTATCAGGGGAAGAGTTTAAAAGGTGCTTGGCTGTAATCTGTTCCCTCTGTGCACTGATTTTTTTCTGGGGATGTTAGTGGCTTGCTCAGTAGGGACTGAAATACTGTGTTTAGAACTAAAACATAAAGACTGTGCCATCTGAGTCTTTGGATTGATGGCAGAAAACTGTCCCAGAAATGGGTACTTCAATTCTTTGGAGTGTGTTGCTATTGTCCCTGTTTTAAAATAGCAATGTTAATGGTAACTGATGGGAAACATTTTCCTTACATAGCAGAAGCAAGGCTGATTCTTTTCTGAATTAACTTGTCACTGTTAACTGTTCCTTCTAAATTTCTAATGTTGTCGCCAGCTGAAAGCTTTTTTTGCGGGGGCGATGGGGGCTGCTTTGTAATTTCTGGGTAGATGAGAAATCCTCTTTTTTTAATATGGGCGCAAGGGAAAAGCCGGGGGGTTGTAAGGAGAACGAATGGCCCAAATGCAATTTGACCGACTTGCAGTGAGAAAACGCTTCTAGCCCTGTGCAGTGAGATTTTATTTTTTAAAAATCAGCACTGTTAGTAAAGGCATATGTTAAAGAAACAACTTCGCTGCTTCTGTGCAAAAGGGCTTTAAATCCATCATTGCACTGGGAACCAGCTGAACAGCTTCCCAGCCATTCTCACTTATTCATTGAAGTCTTTTAGTTTCAGTAAATGCCTCTGAAGATGTGTGCCAGTGTCACTTACAGCTGCGTATGCCCTGTTTTAACCACAGCTGCATGGTGCTTAGGAATGAAGATGGATGACCCTCAAGTGATGTTTGCGCACAATGAGACCCTGGCCAGAAGTGCCGCTGTCTCCCTTATCCACAAGAGCCCTGTTTGCCAGACACCAGCTGCCTTTTCCCCTAGCGCCGCCTCGTTCTTCCTCCGTAATTGCTGTCTTCAGCTGCTAACAAGCCTTGTTTTTTCTTGCCTAGCTACAAGAAGACGCAGGAAACTCTCTCGCAGGCAGGGCAGAAGACTTCGGCTGCCCTTTCCAACGTGGGTTCTGTGATCAGCCGGAAGCTTGGAGACATGAGGTAATTTTTGCGCTATATTTGCTTCAAAGGGAGAGGAAATTGAGCATGTTCCCAGTGCAAGAGTAGCAATCAGTATCTAACAGCCCTGGTATTATTAACTGGTTCCAGTTACAGGGGCGAGAGGTGCCGAATGTTTGACTGCCTATTTCACTTACATTTTCTCTGAAGCCAAGAATGGCCTTTCCTTGGTGGCCTCTCCTTAAAATAATAAAATAATAATGCCCTATTGATATCTCATAAAAGCAATGTTCCCCTTAGTTCTGAGGAATTTGCAGTTAGTATTATGCTGATTTTAGAAGCAGGTCCCCCACCGCCAAGACGCTATAAACTGATCTTTTAAACAAATTCTTTTTCTTTTTTTGCTTCACTGTTTTTCTGAGATGAAAAACTACAGAGGATTTTTTTTTATTTCTATAATGTCCTTTGCCTACACATGTGCTTGTGTAATACTACTACAGTATAAGCAACTAAGTTTAGAACTTGTGTCCAGAACTTAATAACACTTGTTTGGCGTAGATTTCTCTGCTTGTTACACACCTAATGTTTTATAAGCTTGATTATTTAAATTATTAGATGGTCTAATCCTGTTTGTTCATGGGTTCAGTGAGAACTTGGGTTGTGGACTTAGCCCTCCCCTCTTGGGAGTGCAGCAAGACCAGTACCAAAAACTTCATTGCTGGTTAACTCTTGTTTAGTGTTGTATTTATGTACTTAAGCCTAGAATTTTCATGTGTGTGTGTGTGTAATATTGAATTTATTCTCTGTTTGCCAAATTGGTTTAGGCTTTTTTATTTATTTACTGACATGTTCTATATTTTGTATATTTCTATTTCAAAGGCTCTATATTTCGATGTTTGCTGTAAGCCAGTTTGGGCAATCTCGTTATGAAAAAGCGGCCTATAAGTAAACAATCAAAACATCCCCTAAATGTTTAGATTTTCACTAGAGTTCAGCTCCGTTGCAAATTGTCTATGTGCTCCAAACTTTGGTAGCCTGCAATCAGGTTTGTTGAATGATGCAGTTTCTGGTTTGGAAACTCATTCAGCCTTCATCTTAAACTGAACTGGTGGTAGTCTAAATACAGGGCTAAAAGCCGACTAGAAACCTAACGCTACATTTCCCCATGAAGACACATGAAGTCTTATTTAAATGCTGTATTCCCATTTAATGCACCACTAGCATCAACTTACAACAAGTGAAGTTGCCACTTTAGTTTGGTCAAGAGAATATGGAAGGAAGTTATCCAAGGTTCACAGGGTAGGTTCACACTTATTTGTGAGATGCAGGACAGCAAATGGTTCCCCTTCAATCCTTACTCTTGAGAATTTTTATAAATGCAAGCTGTGTTGTGCTACACTATATTGTATACATAACTGCTTAATGTGTTAATAGTACTTAACGTAGAATTGAGCCCTTGTATTCACTGCAACATTGATTCTTCTCAGACATTCTCCTTTCCCTCTCTGGCTGGGAATATCTGGGTGGTAAGCGCTTGATATGAACTCTGATCACATAATAGCACTTTCAGGACTATTGCCACCTCTAGTACATTGTGGTTATGTGTGTATTTGTGTGTGTGTTGTTCTTCGAGTTAGCAGATAGCACCGTTTTCTTACCAAAAGCAACATGCTTGCTTAAATGTCCCAGAGAATTATTTCATAAATGCGTTGGTCTTGATAACATTTTCCTGGAACTGATACAGCTTGCAAACAAGACCCATGCCTCCCCCCCCCCCAAAGGTTATTAAGAACCTAGTTTGCTATTTTAGTTTTGCATGGTCGACTTCCTGAAATTCACAAATTTCAATGTGGCATCTACAGTGTGAATAGCAAAGACATTGATTAGGTCTCTCTCTGTGTGTTTTAAAGAAGCATTTCAGTGTTCATACAGGTTATCAAACCTTTGAACCACAAAGCAGTGGTTCTTAAAAAAGTAACGTATTTGTCATCATGGTACGGAGTCATTGTGGCCAAATCACACAGGATCTGAAAGAAAGTAGGAATAGAACTCGTAGCTAGACTAATGAAGAAAGCAGAGCAGTGCTCTGAGCCACTTAGCGTAATGTGATAAATGGAGACTTTGGTGGTTTATCTTCAAAGAGAAAAAACTTTCAATCCACATCATAACAAAGGTGTGGTTGAAACTTAGTTAGGACAGATAATTTGTGGTCTCCTCTTTCCCACACCCTGGTAATGTCTAGTTAAATGTCAATAAAGTACTACTGCGTGTGATTTTCTCTGCCCCAGATAGCAGCAGTCAAACAAGTGGGAGAGAGAAGCTGCCTCCTTCTGCAAGGTCTCATCCTGATGACCATAGAGGCTCTTTTCCTAGTCCTTACCGAACCAATTCCCTCAAATGAAAGGCAGACTTGTGCCACGAAGCTTGACTTATGTGATCAGAGACTAAAAGGAGTGAAACTGGTGTTTTGCAGTGAACCTCTTTCCTTTGGGCAGAAGGGGTTTTTTCCTCTCTGTTCAGCCTCATTCATCTCTGCCATGTGCCTTAGAGATTCTGCTCTTTTTATACTATTTTCTTAAGAAGAAAACTGCATTCCTTTGTTTTGCTGGTGTGCTTTGAAGTGTGTTCATGGATGAAACTTTCCACCTTGGCTGCTCCAAGTAAGGGGAAAGGTAATTGACGAAGGGACAAGGTCTTGGTCATGTCTAAGCAACAATAATCTCCTTGAACTCGCAGACACCTGCTGGAGTTTTGCCTGTATATTTTCTATAGTATCTAATCTGATTTAACTTCCTCAGGGTCCAACTTGATAAGTTTAGTCACACTCCAGTTCCACTGAAATAAATGGAACCAAACTGTGACATAACTTCCTCTGGATCCAACCCATCTTAGCTAGCTAACTGTTGTGAAAAGCCCCAGTAGAGACGCCTCTGCTAATCTTTTTTTTTTTTAATGAATGGAATTAACGGCCTTGCAACATTGGCGAATGGCATGGTTTTCACGATCCCTCTTGAAAACAAGGGGCCACTATCATCAAACTTTTATGTACAATGCAAATTGGGCCAAATCGTACTGGACATTTTGGGATGCGAGATTTCATAACAGCAGTTCTCCCAATATCCATTTGGAGCAGAGTCCTTTGGACTCTCAGTCCTCTTAACTCTGACACTGCTGCACTCAATTTCTGGCTACCGAACCTTGGCTTGCATTTTCTCCTTGCTGCTCTACAGCTTGTGAGAAATTGGGGGCAGAAAAAGATGCTTTGAGCATGCTGCCAAATCCCACTCACATGACTTAAGAGAAGCGGTTAAGGATCTAAACCAGGGATCAGCAATCAGCCGTGGGCCGGTCCACCGTCCCTCAGACCAGGTGGTAGGCCGGACTATATAATTTGGGGGGAAGTGAACAAATTCCTATGCCCCACAAATAACCCAGAGATGCATTTTAAATAAAAGGACACATTCTACTCATGTCAAAACACGCTGATTCCCGGACCATCCACTGGCCAGATTGAGAAGGCGATTGGGCCGCATCCGGCCCCTGGCCCTAGGTTGCCTACCCCTGATCTAAACTCTTCTGTTTCGTTAGGGTGTCCTTGAACCTCTTGGTTCAATGGTGTCAGCCCCTTCCAAAATCCATACTTGGGCAGTGTGTCTTATTAAAGCCAACTGAAATTTCTCAAAATTGTGCACAAAATCTTAGGGGTTGGGAGAATGAGGGGAAACATGAAGAAATAGTAATAGTAATAACTCTGCATTTTGACGCCTTGAGGTCTGCATTTAGACACTAATCTGAAGATGCAGATGGACTTGGGTATCAGGTTGCCTGTAGTATTCTGGGATGTAGAAGCAAATGCTGGTTCCCGGTCATGAAAGAGAGAGCCCGGCTGTTACCAATATCTGTTTTGTGCCTTAAGCAAAAATACACACACATTCCTGGTTTGAAAGGAAGTGTAAAGAGAAATATAGCAGCCCTTACATACAGTGGTAGGGACGCGGGTGGCGCTGTGGGTTAAACCATGGAGCCTAGGACTTGCCGAACAGAAGGTCGGCGGTTCGAATCCCCATGACGGGGTGAGCTCCCGTTTCTCGGTCCCTGCTCCTGCCAACCTAGCAGTTTGAAAGCATGTCAAAGTGCAAGTAGATAAATAGGTACCGCTCTGGTGGGAAGGTAAACGGTGTTTCTGTGTGCTGCTCTGGTTTGCCAGAAGTGGCTTAGTCACGCTGGCCACATGACCCAGAAGCTGTACGCCAGCTCCCTCGGCCAATAAAGCGAGATGAGCGCCGCAACCCTAGAGTCGGCCACGACTGGACCTAATGGTCAGGGGTCCCTTTACCTTTACATACAGTGGTACCTTGGGTTACGAACTTAATTTGTTCCGGAAGTCTGTTCTTAACCAGAAGCGTTCTTAACCAGAGGTGCGCATTCCCTACAAAGGGCTCCCGCAGCCCCGGAAGCGGATTGCGTTCGTATCCCAGGGCAAAGTTTGCAACCCAGGACCCCTCTTCCGAGTTTGTGGAGTTTGTAACCTGAAGCGTTCATACGCAGGACTGTTGGTAACCCGAGGTATCACTGCATTGGCAAAGCTGGAGATTAATTTTTGGTGGTGTACTAAGTAAAAGTCAGTTGAACCCAGATAGTGTGTTATGCATTCGTGGCTGGAGGACATGCAGCCCTTGAAATGCAAAGCCCCTCTCTACAAAGTTGAAAATCATTATCTGGTTGTAGATTTCTACCCTGAAGGGCTAGATACAGAACTCTCCATAGCGTGTTAAAATGAAACCCCCCTCTCTCTAGCCTCTTAGGGAGGTGGAGGTTTTCACTCTCCAGGCAGGATTTACACAGTAGTTCATCATGGTTGTTTTCCTCCCAGGCACACTTGCGTCTGAGATGCTTCTTCTCTCTTTTCTGGGAGCAACTCCCTGCTGTGTGATCTGTGGGTCTGGTAAAATTGACCCACTGGCCACCTAGTAAATACAGGTGGATTAAAGGAGTCAGGTTTAACCAGTTAGCAGTGCCTCTGGATAAAAAGTTAGCAAGCGTATCTGTTTACCTATGAGGGTTTGCCACATGCTTAATGATGTAATAAACGGCAAGTTAATTTAGCGTGGCTTAATGCTCGCATGGTCAGTGCCCAGTGCTAGGAATATAGCAGGGCTGGAGCTTGGAGTGGCAAGTAATCTGCTTTGCATGCTTTAGCTACGAGGTTCAATCCTGAGCATCTCCATGTAGGGCTGGGAATGTACCCCACCCGAAATCTTGGAGAGCTGCTGCCAGTGTGTGAAGACAGTGCTGGACTTGGTGTACCAATGGTCTGACTGTATAAGACAGCTTCCTATGTTCCTAACCTTTCCTGAAATCACTGCTTGTTCTCTTTCTGTTAGTCTTTAGATGGGTTCCTTTGGGATCTCTTAAGTGTTGTGTTGTACTGTTTGGTGTGGGAATTTGCAACTAATCGCCTCTTTCACTGCTTTCCTTTCCTGCTGCCATTGGATTCCTCCAGGGCCCATCCCTTCTCACATTCCTTTAGGTAAGACTCTGTTCAAAAGGGATATCTGCAAGGAATCTGGTTAAACAAGGTTGTTTTCCGAGGCATACACATGAGCCTCACTTTCAGTTGAAAGGAAAGGGATCGGGAACCACAAATGGCCCCATAACACTCCAGCCCTCCAGAGCCATTTATAGATGCTGCCAGTATCTTTCCAATGAGCTCAAAGCCAAAAGCCTCTGGTTTTCCCTCTTTAAAAAGGAGAGGTTATTGGCTGCTTAATCTCTCACGCATACATGCTCCCAAATGCCTTTTTGGGGTGGTCATGCTAAACACAAGAACTGGTTTGACACAACAGAAGAGCCTGAACAGCTTTCCTTTGGCTTCGTTCCGCAACTTGGCTCAGATGGGGGGCCAGATAAAATGGCTGGGAAGACACATGAGAACAACAACAACAACAACCAGTTGGCCTACAATAGACGGTGCTGGGCAAACCGGACCTTGGCTCCTCCCCAGACAAAGGCAGCTTTTTTACACCTAAGTGTCACAACTGTGCGGGTTCATCACATGCTTTTAGCTGCTCTCCTTTTCCACTGTTGGCTTTAGACTGAAGGCAAGTTGCGGGGTTCGGAAACCTAGTGCTGCAAAAGCCATCTGAATGCCTTTGCTGTGTTGACAGCATTGTGTGCTGCCCTGCCCCCCCTCTTTTTTTTAAACAGAGGCCACTCCAGGGCTTGGTTGCGGGCCAGATGCGTCTCTTGGGCAGAGCACAGTATTAAAAGGCTTTCCCTTGAATTAAAATGAATTGGTGCTTGTGTGGACGGCTTTGGCTTTTTGACCAGAGGCAGTATTGCTGCAGTTCAACATCCAGCCTGCTCCTTTAATGTGGGATGCTGGACTTTAAGCTCCTCTGGGTGGTGACATGTCCTGTTCATGTTGCCCTTCAACAGAAGAGGGGAACCTGGTGCCTTCAGACCCCACCACCCATCCCTAGCCACTGGTTGCTTTGAATAGGTCTAAATTGGAGTTGTAGACTGGAGGGCTGTGTGTCCGTCACGCTTGCTCTAAGGTGCAGCAACACCAGTGGATGCTTTTGAGTCTGGGGTCCCCAACCCATTTAAGCCCAGGAGCGCATTTGGGAATCGGAAACCACTGCGGGTGCCACAAAATACCCATTTCGCAGGAGGAAAACTGGCAATGCTCAGAGCCTTTCACTCCCCAAAAGACCCAGGCTAAACCCCTACATGGGACGCGGGTGGCGCTGTGGGTTAAACCACAGAGCCCAGGGCTTGCTGATCAGAAGGTCGGCGGTTCAAATCTCCGTGACGGGGTGAGCTCCCGTTGCTCGGTCCCTGCTCCTGCCGACCTAGCAGTTCGAAAGCACATCAAAGTGCAAGTAGATAAATAGGTACCGCTCCAGCAGGAAGGTAAACGGCGTTTCCGTGCGCTGCTCTGGTTCGCCAGAAGCGGCTTAGTCATGCTGGCCACATGACCCGGAAGCTGTACGCCGGCTCCCTTGGCCAATAAAGCGAGATGAGCGCCGCAACCCCAGAGGCATCCTAACGGTCAGGGGTCCCTTTACCTTTAAACCCCTACATAGCCCAAAAAGCAGACCATCCTCCAGGAAGCAAAGAACCCCCCCTCCAGACCCCTCCCAGGATGCTTTAGTGCCCAAAGGTACCATATTGGGGGACCCCAGTTTTAGATGCTCCTCTTCCCAGGCTGATTTGAATCAAGATCAGCAGTGCGTTTTGTATCTATTTACTAGTCGACAGGCAGCCTGGCTGTTTGGGCAGAACAGTAGGTTCCTTTGCTTTTGGTTATAAACCTCTGGCACACTTTGGAGGGGGCACCTTTCATGGGTGGGGGGTTTCAAAACCTTGGAGGGCCTGCTTGTAAAAGGTTGCATTTTCAGCTGTGGTGCCTGTCGAGGAAAGAACAGAGGAGCTATGCAATTTGCGCCCCCGAAACTCAGTTCTCCACAAAGGAAGTCTCCCAAAATGCTTTGCTGTTTTGTCATGGCGCTGTGTGGATGGGGGCAACCGGGTGTGGCGGCTTCCAGGGTTTTAACTGCTTCTAATATGTTCCTCCTTTCCCCTTAATGCTTCCGAGTAGCAGCTACTCCATTCGTCACTCGATAAGTATGCCAGCTATGAGGTAAAGTAGCAAAAGCCCCGTCTCTTTTGCAAGTCCCATATTTGCCTAAGGGTGACTCTGTCTCTTCTAAATGTATGGGGTGATGTGGAGGCACAGCAGTGTGACCCCTCAGAGGGAATTGTGTATTGTGAATCGTGTATTGTGAATTGTTAATAATTTGGATATTTATGTCCTGCCCGTCAACAAGGTTTTCACGGCGGCTAACAAGCATGCAGTTGCAAACATTGCAAAATATAAAATACAGGGTAAAAGTGCAAATCCATAAAAATGTGAGCGGCTGCAAATCCTGTGGCACAGAGACAAAAAATGACAGCAAGAAAACGAAGGTATCTGACTGGTGCTTAAAATACATTGAAGAAAGTGCCAGGCAAGGTGCTCTGGGGAGGGTGTCGCGAAGTCCTGGCATCACCACCGAAAAGCTCCTCTCCTCTCCCCCCCCCCCATCCCCAAACAGCCACTTGCCACCCTCAGGACCCAGTTAGATTGCTTTGCTTTTAAAATATTTCATTCTGTCTTGCCTGCTGCAAAAGAACAGTGGGCTGGCCAGTCAGTGGATATTAATAGGAATGAATCTTCAGTCTATAGATATTAACTAAGGCAGTTCCCCAAATCAGCTTTATGTAGACAATGCTTTTAAAAAATCAACCCACAAATGTGGTTCTGTGCTATGGATCACTTTCAACTGGTGGCCCTGGCAAACTACTTTTTCAGAATCAATCACTGTCCACTCGAAACAAAATAAAAAAATTCCTTCCAGTACTACCTTAGAGACCAACTAAGTTTGTTATTGGTATGAGCTTTTGTGTGCATGCACACTTCTTCAGATACACTGAAACAGAAGTCGCCAGAGCTGAATGAGTGCTAACATCAAGGCTACTTTTAAGCTCCTATGTTTGATGCCTGGTTCACATTGTATTATACAGTTCTAGTTTTTTGAAATGGCCATTGCAAAGCTTTCTTATGGCTCAAGGACGCTCAACCATGACTAAGTCTATTTCAATAGCTGGTGCCTCGGCCTGCTTTGAAAGTAGGATAGGCTGAGAGATCATGACTTGCCCGTGGGCTTTGCGGCCAGGGGATTTGAAGCAAGGTATCTCGGGCCCATAGCCATGTGGCATAATGGTCAGATTGTTAGACTGGGAGAGCAGGGTTTGAATCTCCACTCAGCCATGAAGCTCACTGCGTGACCTTGGACCAGTCATTGTCTCTTAGCCTGACCTACCTCACAGGGTTGTCGTGAGGATGGAATGAAATGTGAAGAACCATGTACACCACCTTGAGATCCTTGGAAGAGAGAGGTGGTATATAAATGTAATAAACAAATATATTCTATCAGTTACACCATCTCAGCCTACTTTAGGAACTTGACTTTTTAGTTATGAAAGTTTGGCAGCTTATCTTGGTAAGCTGTCCTCCAAACCGAACTATCTGAAGACGACTGGAGGCAGTTGAGATACTTTTGAACTAATTCCACTGAATTTTTTGTGTGTGTTCCCGGGTCTCTTGATATTTGATTTTTCTCTTTTTCATTTTGGGGAGGAGGGGATGGTGTGTGTGTGCGCGTGTGTGTGTGCTACTTTAGGATGTTCTCTGGTTGGAACCCCAAATTCAAAGCTGCCAAGTAATTTTTTATATTGACTTCCTCTGCAGTTGGGTGCACGTTGATTTCTCTGAAACAGGTTGGTGGTGAATGTTGGTAGCAGAACCAGGAATTTGCAGCGGTTGTGGTTGAGCCAAACTTTTTAGGAGCCATGAGTGCTTTGGGGGGGTCGGTAGATGTTTCTCCACCAGCAAAGCTAGCTGCCTGCCTCAAAACAGAATTCAAGTTTCTAATATGCCTGTGCAGTTTTATTTTCTCACTTGCTTCTTCCTCTTTTTCCTTTAAGAAATTCTGCAACCTTCAAGTCTTTTGAAGACCGCGTTGGAACCATAAAGGTAATTTCCCTCCCGTGACACAGTACGATGCCATGATGTGTTTAGGATCGACACGTTTCTGCTAGACAAGCAAGATGCCCACTGTCATAACTGGCTGGGTGTGTGCAACGGGAGAGGTTGCATATTGCAAAACCAGGGAGAGAGGCACATGAATGAATGAAAAGCCTCCTAGGATGAGAAAGGGGGTGTAGGTGAGGGCAGCCGCCTCTGCCATTAAGAACCTGTCCTCCTGTCCGCTGAGTCCCATCCTGTTTTTATATTGCTTGGTCACACTCTAGTGTGAGGGAACTGGGAACTGGCTTCTGTACAAAGGTTTGTGCACAGGAAAGTAGAATGTGGGGAGGGCAAGGGTTCAAACGACGCTTGAAGTGAAGGACATGAGGCAGGAGTTAGTAATGCAGGTGAGCTGTGCATAAGCAAGCTGCCAGCTAGCTCTGCTGAGGCTTTTTTTATTAGCACAATATGCAAAACCAGTCAGATACATTTTGGACTGTGACCTTTACACATCTTCCAATCCTGAGATTGAGAGGTGGTACAAAGTTATTTTGGCACCTGTTTCCACCGCGTCATTTCCCCCTTGAACAATGTACAGTGGTACCTCGGGTTACAGACGCTTCAGGTTGCATACGCTTCAGGTTACAGACTCTGCTAAGCCAGAATAGTACCTCGGGTTAAGAACTTTGTTTCAGGATGAGAACAGAAATCGTGCTTTGGCGACGCAGCAGCAGCTCCCATTAGCTAAAGTGGTGCTTCAGGTTAAGAACAGTTTCAGGCTAAGAACAGACCTCCAGAACGAATTAAGTACTTAATCCGAGGTACCACTGTATAACAAAGGGGACAAAGGTCACAGGCAGGGCATGGCAGACCACTAAGAGAGCAAAGGTTAGATAGAGGGCATGATGGCTTGCTTGTCTGTGGGTGGAAGTGTGCTCCACACCCAACGGTCATTCCTTCAGATGCTGGGTGGAATTCAATGCGCTATTACAAATGTTCTGATCATGCAAGCAGTTCCGCTTGCCAGCTGCAATGGTCCTCCCTCTCCTCTCCCCGTGCTGTGTTCTGGGGGCACACCTCACCCCAATCCAATTTCGGGGGAAGCAGAAGGGAGGGGAAGCTCCCTTGCGCAACTGGAAATTGTTGCACAGAACCTCTGCAGATGGGGTTCTTCATGCGAGTCCTGCCCAATGCTTCCTGCTCTCACCTATTCCCCTTCCTTCCTTTTTGTCCAGTCCAAAGTTGTGGGTGGCAAAGACAACGGCACCGATGAGCTCCACTCCCCATCAGCATCTGGCGACAAGCCCTCCCAAGACAACGCGCCTTTCTAAGTCTACATCCGTGGTGCATGACTGCCAGAGCCTCGCCCCTTGTTCTTCCCAACATGCAAGACGAAAGGAAAAGGTTCCTGGGCCGCAGGTCCCACTCTGACGAGAGAGATCCATACATCATATATGTAGACGTTCTTTTGCTGCTGGATTCTTCAGGTCCAATAAAGTGAACACACAGTGTTTTGTACACTTATATATTTTACACTAAAAAGGTTTCTAGATGGAACACATTGCTGTGCTGCCTTTTTTGGAAGAGCGCCAGCAATGAGGATTCTGCAACCCTGGCCCAAAACACCCCCCCCCTTTTTTTGGCACCAGAGTCCTGCACTCTTTGCTCCCACCCCCACCCCCTCTAATGTGCAGGCAAAAAAATTCTGTATGTCATGTAGAAAGAATAGTTCTCAGATGCCGCTAGCTGCACAGGGAGCTTCTCTCGATTCCTGCTCCATCTTCTCTGCATATAGCTAGCCAGCTTTCTGCTATTGTGGCTTTCTCTGCGATTGGAAGCGCCGGGAAAGCTGTGTAAGCCTGCAGTTTCCACTTAAGATATATAACCAGGTTTGGGGGGGTTTCTTCCAGGAAGCAGGGGAGGGGGGTTGATAGAAGATATTTAGAGCCTCTATTTAGCGATTGCCTAGCTTTGCTATACTGATTCTCTAGCTTTAATGAATCTCAGAACCTTTATTTTTTTGGAATGCAGTGGACTTCAGAACATACCAGCTTTTAGCATCGACATTTAGGGGCAATCTACCTTTGAATGCGGAAGCTGAAACACAAGCCTTACATCACCACCTGCTTTACTGGTTTATAACCTTTTTTATATCTCAAAAGCGCAAAGAATTCTTTTTTGAGGGGGGGAGGGAAGGGGTGAAGCACTGGAGTTCTGCATCCCACCATAGTAATCGCATGCGGATGTGCTGGTCTTGTGTTCATTTCATCGGTGCGTGACGGTGCACATGCCTGCTTTTGCTCGCTCTCTCTCTTCTGAGTGTGTGGAACTTGCTTCTCTGCCTCTGGGTTTATGCCTCTGTTTTCTTAGTCCACCCATTTAATCAGATTAAGGAAGGACATGTTGATCGCAGCACAAGAGAGCTATCCTGGAGGGCTCCTTCTCTCTCTCTCGGTTTGGTTCTCCTACCAGGAACCTCCTTAAAATACTTTGTACACTTGATGTGATGACAAAGAGCTCCACCTCTGATCTCCTTTTGTTTGCAGCACTTGCCACCGGTTCCTGGCTCTGTTTTCACTCAATGCTAGGAGCACTAGTATGTGGTGTGTCTGCTCCTCCTTCCGAAAAAGGCTGCAAACCTTCCACTGTCCTGACCCCTTAGTTCTAAGGCAGAGGTGCCTCTTAAATTATCCAAACCTTTCTGTGCCTTAGAGGCTCAGTGGGACTTCAGCAGTGCCCTAAGTACATATCAATAAAGCTGTTTTGCTTCAAGGCCTTGGCGCCCCCAGAAGGCTTCAAGCTCTTATCTGACCCCTCCTGCCCAGCCGCCCCCCGAGAAGCAAGTTTCAACACTTAACGTGCTGATTGTAGAACTCTCCCTGTGTCCTGTGTTGCCTGTGGATGGTGGCCACGCCGTGTCGACCTGGCACAACGGATGAGAGAATCTGCAGGGTGTGGGGGTATTTGCTGGAGTTCGTTCAAGGGTAAAGTAGGCACCCGTGTTGGGTGGGGAAAGTGGTGCCACTGGGACCGGGGAGCTGTTAGAACACAGACTGAACTGTTTCTCCTGTACAGGTGACTACGGGGGGGAACTTTGTCAATAAAATATTCTTTTTTGAAAAGCAAAACGGCTGTCTTCATCTTTGGGCTTGTGTACCAGGTGCGAACCTGCCCAAGCGCCCTGTGGTTTTGACCTTGGCTTTAGGGCGACCTTCCTTGCATTACAGAAATGGAGTTCAGACATTTCTAAATGGATGACACGGTAGGTTGCTCCCGATGTGATTGCCCTTGTTCACTGCAACTTATTTGTGCCAGCGGTGCTGAACTGAACTGATGGCAGCCCAGGGTGAGGGAGGCTTTCTCTGCAGCGGATGAAATATGAAGGCGGTCAGGGGTTGGTGGATGAGTGGAGGTGGGCTAGAGGAGAGTCGTCCGACAATGAAGGGGTGATTCAGATGGTTTGGGAAAGGCTTTGGAAAGTGAGCGGGGGGGGGGGGCGGGGAGAGGAAGTGGTTTCACAAGTCTCTGTGGCCATATACAATGTCAGGGGTCAGCAAGGCTTACCTTGCCTGGGCCGCTTTACTGCCGCGGAGCCCCCTCCGCTGGCCAGATCGCAGGTGTGCATGAGTGCACGTGACCGCAATTTTCGGTGTCTGCACAGACGCGATTTCTGGCGACTGCATCTGCGCAGATGTGATTTCCGGCATTGCGCATGCACAGGCGCAATTTCTGGCACCACGGAAATGAGTCCCCGTGCCGCACTGTGCTGGTTTAGCACAGTGCGTGGGGACTCGCAAAGTGGGTGGCTTGGTTCAGGGGTGGCTTGGGGGCCAGTAAAATGACCCCCGTGGGCCACAGGTTCCCAGTCCCTGTACAACGCTGTTGGGAACCAGCGGGGAGATGAGGACACAAGCATCTTTTCTAAGGGAAAAACAGTCAAATTTCTTAGTCTTTAAACAGTATTAGCTAGAGGCCACTTACATGCATTTGACCATTTCATGTTGGACGATCAGAACAATCCTGTAGCAATGAGAAACGGCAACCATATTTACACCTGATGTTTGCACAGAAGGCCTGTTGCAAACCATCTGTCCCTTCTGCATTTTATAGCTTTCTGACTCACCTGTGTATACTGCCTCTCCTATTTATCCTGCTGCCCCCCCACTTCAAAGATGAAGATATTTGTGTAATACAATCTGCCAACTGAGGATAACTCTTTATGCATTGAATTTCTATACCACGCTTCACCCAAAGATCACAGGCTGGTTTACAATATAAAAACACAAAAATGCATACCATAATACAAGAACAAAACCTGCCCCCACTCGTACAGTTTAAAAGGCCATAGATTTTTTAATTAGCCAAGTGTCTGGGAGAAGAGGAATGTTTTTGTCTGGTGTCTAAAGATACGTAACAAAGGTGCCAGGCATACAAATTAGCAACTGCAGAAAAGGACCGTTCTCTTGTTGCCACCCACTGAACCTCTCGTGGAGGTGGCACGTGAAGAAGGGCCTCGGATGATGACCACAGGGTCTGGGTCGGTTCATATGGGGAGAGGTGGTCCTTGAGGTATTGTCCTGAGCTGTTTAAGGCTGGTGACCCTGTGGGTTAAACCACAGAGCCCAGGACTTGCCGATCAGAAGGTTGGCGGTTCAAATCCCCTCGACGGAGTGAGCTCCCGTTGCTCGGTCCCTGCTCCTGCCAACCTAGCAGTTCGAAAGCACAAAAGTGCAAGTAGATAAATAGATACCGCTCTGGTGGGAAGGTAAACGGTGTTTCCGGGCGCTGCTCTGGTTTGCCAGAAGCGGCTTAGTCATGCTGGCCACATGACCCGGAAGCTGTACGCCGGCTCCCTCGGCCAGTAAAGCGAGATGAGCGCCGCAACCCCAGAGTCGGCCACAACTGGACCTAATGGTCAGGGGTCCCTTTACCCTTTAGGTCAATGCTAGCACTTTGAATTGTGCCCTGAAATTTAATTGCTAGCCAGTGCAGTTGGGCCAACATAGGTGTAATATGCTCAAAAGAAGAAGAAGAAATGTGCTCAAACCATCTTGCCCTGGTGAGCAACCTGGTTGCTGCTGAATTCTGCACCGGCTGAAGCTCCTGAACCATCTTCAGAGGCAGCCTTAAATTTAACTTGTTGCTGTAATCCGTCCCGGTGGTCAGCAGAACATAGACAAACTATGGTTAGTTTTAACAAGCAAGCATCATAAACAACAGTTTGAAGTTTGCTCAGGCAAACCATAGCTAAAACTAGCAACTTTTCTCCCATACCATAACATTCTGTGCTTAGTTTAAAATACGGGAAGCAGGTCCAATGTATCTTGTAGTGAGGTTCAAGGAGGAGGGGATGTTAACCCATGATCTCTCCTGAAGTGCTAAAACTATGGACTGCCATAAATTGCTGATCAAAGTTTTATAAATTTGGAAAGTAGGAGCGAGAGACGTGAGGAAGTCCAAAAAGGAAGAAAAGCTGGTTATTATAAGATGCTAAATTTTATGTTTGTTTTTCTGTTTTTTGTTTGTTTTTCTTTGCTAATGTTGCTTTTCTCTGTTTATTGTATTAAAAAAACTCTTAATAAATTTTTTTAAATAAAAATAAAATAAAATAAAACTGTGGACTGCCTACTTGGCACGAAACCAGTCAGCTACAAAAACAATGAATTGGATGCCAGAGTATTTAAAGGGCACAAGAATCACTGTTGTGCTAGGGTTCTGCTTGAGGAGTTTCTCACGGGTATCTTGCTGGCCACTGTGAGAATAGGATGGTACACGAGGTGGTCCTTCAGCCTGATCCACCAGGGCTTTTACATTCTTAACTGTTTCGAAACATTTGCATTTGCAGAAAGGAAAGCAGACAGCGAAAGCTAATTTTGCAATTAGCCTTTTTAACAGCAGAGGCTTTTGAGGTTTAATCCCTGGCATGTTGGGTACAGGGACGCAGGTGGCGCTGTGGGTTAAAGCCTCAGCGCCTAGGACTTGCCAATTGAAAGGTCGGCGGTTCAAATCCCTGCGGCGGGGTGCGCTCCCGCTGCTCGGTCCCAGCGCCTGCCAACCTAGCAGTTCGAAAGCACCTCCGGGTGCAAGTAGATAAATAGGGACCGCTTACCAGCGGGAAGGTAAACGGCGTTTCCGTGTGCGGCTCTGGCTCGCCAGAGCAGCGATGTCACGCTGGCCACGTGACCCGGAAGTGTCTCCGGACAGCGCTGGCCCCTGGCCTCTTAAGTGAGATGGGCGCACAACCCCAGAGTCTGTCAAGACTGGCCCGTACGGGCAGGGGTACCTTTACCTTTACCTTTATGTTGGGTACAGATTGTTAGAACTTGTCCAGTAAAAGCACCTGTTCACAGCAGCTGGAGAGTGGTTAAGTGCCTTGTTGATCCTGCAGTATGGATTTCCCTCAGATGAGAAAATTTCCTTTGGAAATGTGTGTATTAGCATTATGATACAGACAAGAGATCAGTTTGGAATTCTCTTTCTGCACAGTGAACCAGGACTTGCTGAGATGAGTCACCTGGACAACAAAGAGAAAACAGCAAAAAGGTTTGCGTCCTCCGGTGCTCAAGGGACAATGCAATGCAGAATGCAAGACAATTAAAAACAACATGAAACGTGTGAAGCAGTCTGACTGGCTTCCTTGGCTGAGATACTGTCACAAGCAGACACTTGAAGTAGCTGCTGTCTTAAGCTTGGGAAGGATTTTGCCTGTAAATTTAGGCACTGACCTTGAGTTCACTCCGTATATTAGAATTCTGGGTCCCACAGGAAAGCTAACTTGCCACACTGATCCAGGGTGCATAAAAGAAAACATGCAAGGTTTACTGAATTAAACAGGACTCACATGGTTGGGGCTGTACTGTTAGATGACTTTAAACGTGGTTGGACAAACTGATGGAGAATTGGTCTAGTTGTGTCATCATCACCATCATTTTTAATTTGTATACCGTCTTTGTATCTTGCAATACTGAAGGCAGTTTACAAGCTGAAGAAACAAAAAAATGCACATCTTATAAAAATTTAATTCAATACAAAAATGTGATGATAAAACAAAACTTTAAAATAAGCAACCTACATCAAAAAAGTAACATTCAACAATCATTAGGATAGTATAAAATAATAATAATATCAACATTAAAAAGTTAAACAGAAATCCATTCAGCAGTTACAATAAATAATTTCTAAACTATAATCAATAAAACAATGGCAAGCCACAGTTAAACAAACAAACAAACAAACAAACAAACATTTTATTTATACCCTGCCCTCCCCAGCCAAGACCGGGCTCAGAGCAGCTAACACCAGATATAAAACAATTGATTGAAATACAACTTAAAAAACAAGATTAAAATACAACATTAAAATGCATCCTCATTTCAGGAGAAACTCAAAAACTTTTTTGGGGATGAAAACATCAAGTCTTCACCAAGGCTAGCTATCCAGACTGGTCCTACCTGGGTCAGAAAAAAGCCAGGGAAGTCCCCAAATAGGAGTTCCATCACAGAAGGAAAAAGGAAGAAGGAAAGAGGGGAAGGGGATCAAGTTAATTCCAAGCCAAAGGCCAGGCGGAACAACTCTGTCTTACAGGCCCTGCGGAAAGAAATCAGATCCTGCAGGGCCCTGGTCTCATGAGACAGAGCGTTCCAGCGTGGTGTAGTGGTTAAGAGCAGTAGACTCGTAATCTGGTGAACCGGGTTTGCGTCTCCGCTCCTCCACATGCAGCTGCTGGGTGACCTTGGGCTAGTCACACTTCTCTGAAATCTCTCAGCCCCACTCACCTCACAGAGTGTTTGTTGTGGGGGAGGAAGGGAAAGGAGAATGTTAGCCGCTTGGAGACTCCTTCGGGTAGTGATAAAGCGGGATATCAAATCCAAACTTTTCTTCTTCTTCTTCTCTTCCACCAGGTCGGGGCCAGTGTTGAAAAGGCCCTGGCTTTGGTTGAGGCTAATCTGACTTCCTTCCATTCAAAACTCATTTTTACAAATGAGAACAAATCTGAGGCATAATTGTCTTAAGGGCCGAGGGTAACGAAAGCAGTTTGAATGGTTAAGGTATCTGTCTCAAGTATGTTTTAGAATAGAATAGAATTTATTATTTATACCCCGCCCATCCGGCTGGGTTTCCCCAGCCACTCTGGGCGGCTTCCAACAGAGTATTAAAATACAGTGGTCTGTTAAACATTAAAAGCTTCCCTAAAGAGGGCTGCCTTCAGATCTCTTCTAAAAGTCTGGTATAAGTCTGGTTCTAAAAGTCTGGTTGTTTTAGACAAGGAAAGTATATGGCCACAAATACTTCTTACAGATGTTCTACCTTGTGGCTTATTTGGAGTTGATGCCTTGGGCTCCATTGGGAGAAAGGGTGAGATATAATTTTAATACATAAAATAATAAATAATGTGGTGCCCTTCAGATGTTGCTGGACGCTGATTGCGTTGGGCCTCAGCCGGCATAGCCAATGGCTCAAGGATGCTCACAGCTGTCACTCAAGAGCAGCTCGAGGCTGACATGCTGACTACATCCGATGTGCAGAGACAGCATAGATCTGTGGACACATAAAAGGCAGGCAGCCTCCTCATGCCCTGTTTGTAATTGCCTGGGTCCCTCTGCACGACTGCATTTGGAGATGGCGTGCCAGACGAGACAAGGCTTTGATCTCTTCCAGCAGGACTGTTTCATATGATAAAGTAGCTCAGCAAGAGATGCTCTCATTAAGCAATGGGTGGGAGGGAAGGAGACACACAGCCCAGAGAGGTGTCATCCTTGTGGCTTTTTGTGCAGCGGAGATCTTGCATTCCAGAACATCCTGTCGCCTCTTCTTTACTAGATAAGATCCCAATTCCTGGACATCTTGGGAGGAACATAATTAGCCCCAAACAAATCTGCAACTAATTCTGATTTTAGAGTTTGAAAGAGGTGCACGGACCATGCCTCCGACAGCCGCGGCGCATGGCTGCAGCTGCCTGCATGAAAAGTTGGTCCTAGGGCAAAGGAATGTCAGTGGTGCCCCTTAAATCTCGAGTTCTTCTTGCAATGCTCTTACGATATTTTTGAAGGCTAATGACATCAGAACCTGAACTGCTAATTGAAAAAAAATTGGGAGCTTCTAAAAAGAGGCCAAACTAATTTGCTGTCATAACAAAACTGATTGGCCTTATGTTCATAAGAGAAAGCAGTACTTAAAAAAGAAGAAGTCCAGGAGAGATCAGAAAGAGAAAAGCTCCTAGCCCCCATAACATTATAATTCAGGGACATCCAGGGTCGGATTTAGATGAAGAGAGACCCTAGGCTACTCCACCTGTGAGGCCCCGCCCCAATCCCCCACCTCACGACTAGAAGAAAATGGAAATGTTATAAACAAAATTTAGTGAAGCCAAGGATGACGATGGGTATTTAAAATTCTGCAATTCACAATTCACAATTTCTCCTCTAAAGGACATCAGAAAACTTCATCAAAATTGGTTTGTCTAAGTTTGTCACTTTCAATGTGCAGAATGCTCAGTGTGCACAACCTCTCTTGAGACATTGTGGCCCTTAAATCATTTTTAATTCTTTTGAGTCTTGAAAAACTCCTCTATCCCGAGCAGTTAGTGACCATAAAGCTAAGAAATAGCTGCAAGATTGCTTCCACATTGGGAAAGGCCACCTGAATTTTTTCCTTGTATGTTGTTGTTTAGTCGTTTAGTCGTGTCCGACTCTTCATGACCCCACGGACCAGAGCACGCCAGGCACTCCTGTCTTCCACTGCCTCCCGCAGTTTGGTCAAACTCATGTTTGTAGCTTCGAGAACACTGTCCAACCATCTCGTCCTCTGTTGTCCCCTTCTCCTTGTGCCCTCCATCTTTCCCAACATCAGGGTCTTTTCCAGGGTGTCTTCTCTTCTCATGAGGTGGCCAAAGTTTTGGAGCCTCAGCTTCAGGATCTGTCCTTCCAGTGAGCACTCAGTGCTAATTTCCTTCAGAATGGATGCATTTGATCTTCTTGCAGTCCATGGGACTCTCAAGAGTCTCCTCCAGCACCATAATTCAAAAGCATCCATTCTTCGGCGATCAGCCTTCTAAATGGTCCAGCTCTCACTTCCATACATCACTACCGGGAAAACCATGGCTTTAACTATACGGACCTTTGTTGGCAAGGTAATGTCTCTACTTTTTAAGATGCTGTCTAGGTTTGCCATCTCGCCTTTCTCCCAAGGAGCAGGCGTCTTTTAATTTCGTGACTGCTGTTTCCTTGTATATAATTTGATAAAGGTCTGTATGGTACAGAGAGTGCTCTGCTGTAAGCCTATGGCTTTGTCTCACGTACAGGTGAAAGTGCAAAGTTAAATAAATTTCAGGTCTATATCTTCTGGGTATGCTTCCATCAACAGTTCAACACCTTGCTGAATTTCTTGCTCAGATGCTTTCAGAATAGCAAGAATGGAAAACAATTGTGCAGCATCACTGTATACACAGTACTTCTTTTTAAATTGGCTTCAAGTGCATCTAATATAGAAATATAGGAATAAAGGATTTAATCGTTCTGCCCTGACACTGAGGTCTAGCACCAAGGGCCTTGTGGCAGTTCCCTCACTGTGAGAAGCCAAGTTACAGGGAACCAGGCAGAGGGCCTTCTTGGTAGTGGCGCCCGCCCTGTGGAACGCCCTTCCACGAGATGTCAAAGAGAAGAACAACTACCAGACTTTAGAAGACATCTGAAGGCAACCCTCTTTAGGGAAGCTTTTACTGTTTAACTGAGTACTGTATTTTAATACTTTGTTGAAAGCCACCCAGAGTGGCTGGGGAAGCCCAGCCAGATGGGCAGGGTATAAATTATAAACTATAATAATTATTATAATGCTTCTGAATACCAGTTGTGGCAGCCACAGGAGGAAAGAAGGCTCTTGCACTAGAGTCTTCCTTGTGGGTTTCCCACAGGCACCTGGTTGGCCACTGTGAGAACAGGAAACTCACAGCACAGTCGTAAGCACTCAGAAGTCCTATTGAGCTCAAAAGGGGATTTCTTAGTATGCTTAGAAGTGCCACTGATTTTCATGCAATACAGTGCGTTGTGCCATACAGTGCACCATGCAGCCTACCTTACTAGGCTGTTGTCAAGATTACAAATATATTTGTAATGGTTGGACCACTAATCCTAATAAAAAAGAATGAGAAAGGCAATTGCTAAACACCGCTACGATTTTGATTAGCCTAGTCTAGGCATGGCACCTCTCCAGATCCATGCTGGAAGGTCAATTGACTAGAATCATAGAATTACCGATATGGAAGTTAAATAAATTACATAGAATTACTGATGATATCAGCCACCCCCCTGCAAAGCTAGACTCTTAACAGTGGTCTCCCATCCAATTTGAAAGCACATCGGACTCTGCTTAGCTTTGACAAATGTGCTAGCTGTTCTTGTTTATTGCAGCAGGTTTGTCACTTTACTGCTTTTGACAATAATGTATCTGTTTAATTATTTGGTGGTGCTCACTGATTGCGTCCCAGTGGCCATGAAGTTCTAGGGGCCACGGCTGATGAATCCATGCATTCCAGAGGTCATGCGGTTGCAACATTTTTACTTGAAGCAGAGTGCACTGTCCATATTTACTTTTCATTTCCAGGCAGTGCTGAACAATCACATCTCGTTATTCCAAATTTTAATTTAATAATTTATTATTATGTAGCTAAATACCTCTCTCTCTCCACTCCCCATCTCTGTGCCATTTCTTGCAGTTGCTTTGTCTGGAAGTTGGTGTAGAGATGAGACCTCATTCTAACTGCAATTAGGACTTAATGCACTCGAGGGGGGGGGGGAGAGAAAAACTGACGTCATTTCACGAAGATAAGCATGTCAGCCAACCTTTCTTTCAGCCTTCCCTGGTGGTCTAGTGGTTAGGATTCGGCGCTCTCACCGCCGCGGCCCGGGTTCGATTCCCGGTCAGGGAATGACATTTTTTAAATAAAAAAGATTCTTAAATCCAGGCACATTTACAAAGGGCGAGGAGCTCGCTTTGATTTTAGCATTTGCTTCTGCACTGGCTGCTTTTCATTCCCTGAATGCAATACTTTGCAGGCTTTTGCTTCTTCTTTTTTTGCATTTGGAAGCGTGCACCATCCGCTCGATGCACACGCCCTGCTTTTTCCAAGGGAGGCCGCCGCCGCCGCCGGCTGCACCCTTCAAGCTCGCTCCGCGGCCGCGCGCACGCTTAAGAGGATTGCCGCCGCCGCCGCCATGAACGAGGGCAAGGGGGAAGCCCGCCCCGCGCGCCTCTGCAGCGCCAGGCTGCGATCCCGCGCCTCGCTGCTCCCGAGCAAGCCCGGCCGGGCTCGGTGGACCTTGCTCCCGAGTAAACACGCCTAGCAAGGCTCAGCAGAAGCCGGGTGCCGGGGTCCCCGATCGAGGATGCGCGCTGCAAGGAGATGCTTCGGGGCAAAGATTTGTGGGGCTACTACGCACCCCGCACATTGCACGGGGCGCGCCGAGACGTTGCCTCCACCGGCCTCCTCCAGCGAAGCGCCTCCTTGCAATAATCAAATTATTATTATTGCAACAATCAAATTATTATTATTATTGCAATAATCAAATCATTATTATTATTGCAATAATCAAATTATTATTATTGCAATTATTAAATTATTATTATTGCAATAATCAAATTATCATTATTGCAATTATTAAATTATTATTATTGCAATTTGCGCGCGCTCGGGCACCCCGCATCGCATCCCGCACCTGAACGCGAACACGCCCACCCCTCTGATTTGTGCCGGCAACTTTACTCAAGCTTACACCTGACGTCTACTCAGAAGTAAAAAACAAAAACCATCCCAAATATGACACCCAAGTCAGAGGGTCTCCGGGACTGACGCCCCACCTTTCCTTGGGATTGCGGGTGGTTTAGGATTTCCAAGAAAAATTAAAACCGACGGTTGTATTATTATTATTATCATCATCATCATCATGCACGGCGTCCCCCCTTCATTTATTTATTTGCAAAGCGCACGACTCCTCCTCCTCCTGGAGATTCCTGCATTGCGGGGGGGGGGGGGGTTGGACCAGGCGACCCTCGGGGGTGGGGATCATCCAGCCCCCTTTCCCAGCTCCACAAGTTTTACGATTCCCAACTCCTTCCTCCCCACTCCCTCTTTGCAATTTTTGCTGCATGCCCTCCCTTCCCCTCCTCTTTTTTTTTTCCTCCCGGAGAACCAGACAGGCCCCTGCTGCCGGAGAAAGGGACGCGGACGGATTGACTGACAGGCAGGCAGGCGCGCGCCCGCGCGCTCCCTTTCCCCGAGCCTCGCCTGCGCCAGGCTGTCTTCTCCTGCGCGAGGGAAGGGGAGCGCGCGCACGCACGCGCGCACGCACGGAGCCAGGCGCACGGGAGCGAGCCCCGCGCGCGGAGCCTCCGGAACAGCCCGGCGCGTGCCCGACCCTCCTCCGCGAGCGCGCACGCTGCTGGTTCGGGTCGGCGTCGTCGTCGTCGTTCTGCTCCCTCTCGCCGGCCGCCGTCTCTCTCTCTCTCTCTCTGCTCGGTGCTGCTGCTGCTGCTGCCGGCCCCCTTCTCTCCCCGAGGAAGGAAGCTGCGCAGGATCCGACCCCCCGAGCCCAGCCCGCCGGGAGACGCCGACGGAGGAGGCGGAGGATCCGGCAGGTGAGGAGGGCGCAGCGGAGGCGGCGGCGGCCCAGGCGGGGGAGGAGGAGGAGGGAAGCGGCGGATTTTCTGTCAGCGCCTCACGGTCGGAGGAGGAGGAGGAGGAGGAGGGAGAAGCCATTGCGGGAGGGGCTCGGGGTCTCTCTCTGTGGCGCATTGGGGGGGGGGGAGCTGTGGGGAGGGGGGGGCGTGTGGGGAAATGGAGGGTGGGGGGTGGGCGAGGAGGGTGGGGGGATGAGGAGGAATTGGGAGGGGTCGTTGAGGGTGGGGGGCAAGGGGTGACGGGGGGTAAGAAGGAATGGAAGGTGAGTCATGGAAGGGTGTGTTTGAGGGTGGGGGGAATGGGGCGGAATTGGGGGGTCGTTGAGGGTGGGGGGCAAGGGGCGACTGAGGGTGGGGGGAATGAAGAAGGTTTGTGGGTGGGTGGGGGGTAAGGAGGAATGGAAGGTGAGGAGTCATGGAGGGGTGTGTTTGAGGGTGGGGGGCAATGAGGAGGAATTGGGAGGGGTCATTTGAGGGTGGGGGGACGAGGAGGAATTGAGGGTGAGGAGGAATTGAGGGGAATCATTGAGGGTGTGAAATGGGGAGGGGGTAAGTGAAAGAGAGGGGGAAAATTGAGGCCCACCCCAGAGGTGGGGGGGGGGAGAGGGAGAAGAAGATGGGTGTGTGTTTTTTGGGGGGTGGGATGTAGTCAGATTGTGGTGGGTCAGAGGAGTGCAAGGAGGTGGGGTGGGGAATGGGGTCGTTCATCCAGGGAAGTGGGGAGGGGAGAAGAAGGGATGAGGTGGGTTTGGGAAGGGCTGGCAAAAGAGGAGGAAGGGGAGATGGGGAGGGGAATTGGGGGGTCGCGTTTGCGCTGAGGAGGCCGGTGCAGTTGAAGGGCAGAGAGAGGGCTGCTGGTCGGAGTGGGGATGACAGAGGAAAGCGAGACTGGAATTAGGTGGCTGTGGGCAGATCATGCATAGGGCCGTTGGGTGTTTGTGAAAGAGAAAGTGTTGGGGTCGGAAGCTTCTGTTCTTCCTGCATGACATAACATCCTCTCTATGTGGCCCCCCCCCTTTGCCAGAGTCTGCCTGGTGATGAGGACAGCCCTGTTAATGCTGCTAGACAGATTGCCAAGAAAAAGGCCTCAAGCCATTGGGAAGAAACTACGAGGGGGGCAAAAGAAAGTGAGGTGGGGCTCTATTGCAGATGTGTGTGTCTGCATGTATGTGCTCCTCCACATAATTTGGAGAATGGGGTTGATAAAGCGGTAGTTCCTGCAGGGGAGAGCTGGTGGTTTATTCTTGGGAACCTCTTTCATCCAAGGTAGGCTGGGGGAACTCCTCATCCCTTCACTGACGTACATATACTCTGTGCCAAGGGAAAGCTATTATCATAGGTACGTGCTCAAGCTCCCTTCTCATGCAGTTCCAAGATAATTAAAGATTAAAAAGCTCACAGATTATATAAATAATGGTCTTATATTTAGGATTGCTGTGTATTCACTGTGATTGATAATGGCAAGTGACATGGGTGGGAGAGACTCAAGAGGTCCTGTCTCCCTAATAGATGATTCCACAGAATCATTGCACATTGGAGTTTTTATGACGTGATGCATTAACTGCATCCATGAAATGAGTTTGAGAGTTGAATTTGCGTTCTCCCTTGTCTGGTTTTGACTGGTGGCCACCAAATATTTTAGCCTACCCCCCCAGATAGTGCCTTTAAATGTTGCTGGATGAAATGAGCAAGGGCCGTGAGTCAGAGCAACACTTAGTTGTCTCTTCTGTGCTTTATCAATACCTTGCAGTCGTAGACATGGTGGAACAATTCATTTGACATATTACTGGAGCATGTTATGTTGCTGGAGCCAGTTTTCCCCCTGAGGAAGAGGTGAAAGCCATCCATGCCAGCTGCTGGCGCTGTGACACAGAAGGGACTTTAGAAGCTTTCACATCTTGCTTGCATTTTATCCACCAAAGTATCAGTTTGCAGTTAATGTGTACTGCTAGCTTTTGCTGTAGGTCTCTGCATTTTGTGCTGTGTCTCAGGCTGCGAGCTCTGTAGTATAATGTGTATTCAAGGGTAAAAGGCAAAGTCAGTACATCATTTTGAACTAGTGTGAGATGAAATCTGCCTTATCTGTTCAAGCTGTTTTATTGCTTTAATTTTCTCCTTGGACTCTGAAAAGGTGAGGTTGCCTTTCATTTATGACACAGCAGTTGGTCACTGAAGCAAAGCAATGTAAGATAGAACTAGATTGGTCATTACTGATGAGCTTGGCAACTATATAGCATTAAAGAAATTAAGCTCTGGTTTGGGATGAGAATCAGAAAGGAGCTAATGGTTGTATTTATGCATTTTCAATCATATAAAACTTGGCATCCGCCTTTAAGCCCAATGTTGGACCTAGGAGCTACTTTTAAATGATTTCTGAATGCATGTCTTTTTCTGTTCCCTTTTCTTTAAAAGAGAAACAAAACAGAAAACCTCACAAATGTAAAGGTTAGGGAAGTAGCCAATGTGGAGCTCTCCAGAAAGTGTTGGGCTATATTTCTCATCAGCCCAAACCAGTTTGGCCAGTAGTTCAGGATGATGAGAGTTGTAGTATCTTAAAGGCACCACATCAGCTACCCCTGGGTTAGACTGTGCTCATTTGTGGGCCACAGGCCTCCAATTAGAGGCCAGTGCTGACAAGCAGAATATTTGAGTTCAACTGAATATTGCTAGTGATGCATGATTCATTTCTTTTACAGACTCTCATAAAGCCAATTCAATTAACAAATGGTTGTAGCACATTTTAATTTATTCTGTGCCTACTGAAAAGGGAGATTAAAATTGAGGAAGAAGCAGGGTGGGAAGTGAAGGTGTTGCTCTTAAATTTGCATCAACAGGATATGCTTTAATTCAGTAAACTGAAGCCATAGGTAAATTAATTTGCCCTTAATGGGAAAACCTTTGTGGGCTTCTGGGAGGTGGTGGGGGACTTATTCTGCACTTCTCTATAGTGTGGCATTTTCATTTGCAACTAAATTGCTTTACCACATTCTTCCCATCCTTTCAAAACTGGGCCAGTTTGGAAATCAGTTGGGCAGGAAAATATGTACAAAACTATTGTAGGCAGCTTCTCAACTTTATTTGGTTCTCTGTTTCTCCAATGAAATGTTGGATTGTGGATTGAGTGGTGACCATTTGTGCATTAAGTCATGCTATTCTTGTGAGCGGAAGCTTCTCAGTTGCACAGCTGCTGGTTCCCAGTGATCTGGCCGCTTTATCACCAACCTCTCTTATCTACCCATGTGTTGTCTGGCAAACTGAGACAATTCTATTGTATTTTGGAAATAGAGAGAGCTCTCATGCATACATATGACATCTTTCCCTGTGCTATAGAAATGTAATCTGTGGGTAAATAAGAATCCAGGAAATATAACGTGTCAATTTCCTGCTGCCGTGGCCGCAGAAATTATTTCTAGTTTCCTGTCTTCAGTTATATATGCCATGGTTAATGGAAGCTGATGGCTCACACATGCCTTTGTCAATACTGAACAGAAGACTGATAACTGGTGCCTGAAAGAGAAGGGTAGTAAGCCTTTCTAACACTGAGATGTTACAGGCTTTCAGTTCCTTGTCTTTGAGGGTAGGGAAGAGCATAGTTACAGAGGAAGATAAGAAGCTGGTGCAAAACAGAAGTCACTGCCAGAACTAGAGAGTTAGAAGCATGGAAGTGTCTTCCAATAAAAACGCAGATTGGGTCGAGTAACCAGGGTACCATTTTTAGCTTTCTCTCCAGTCTGTATACCTCAGGGACGTCTGTCTATGCATGTGACAGTACGTACTCTATATTATTCAGATGTTGGCAGCCAATCATAAAATCACAGGCCCTTAAACTGTGTAGCAGGCCCCCTGATGGAGTGTGGGTGTAGGGGATTGCTTTGTCTGTGGGAGTTAATATTATTATTTGTTAGGTTTTTATTCTGCCCTTCCACCCAGGGTTGGGGATGTCTGGGAATACGCATGCACATTCTCTTCTTTCTTCCAGTAGGGACATAGCTAAGCATGAGACTTGACAGGAAGCAGCAGACTTACTGGGGGAATGTTGTAGCTGGTGAATCCACCCCTTTATGATTAGAGTAACTAAACATCTGTCTTCAGAATGTTGCTCTTACCAACTTGAATGTAACATTCAGGTCAATGTATGTAAAGACATATATGTGCATGACACCCATCCTATATGTACAGTGAGGACTGCATGCATCTGCTACTCCAGCACACATACCGGATTGCTAGCCATAACTGTGTGACTTGGCCTTAAGAAACTTTAGATGACTGGCATCTTCTGTTCCCCTTTCTGAAAAGCTGTAAGGGAGGAAATCCCACCATAAGGATATACAGGGATACCTCTGCTTACGTACTTAATTCGTTCCGGAGGTCTGTTCTTAACTTGAAACTTCTTAACCTGAGGCATCACTTTAGCTAATGGGGCCTCCCGCTGCCGCCACACTGCCGGAGCACAATTTCTGTTCTCATCCTGAAGCAAAGTTCTTAACCCAAGATACTATTTCTGGGTTAGCGGAGTCTTTAACCTGAAGCATATGTAACCTGAAGCGTATGTAACCCGAGGTATCACTGTAATCAAAGCCCTGCTGGATCAGCCCGGTGACCCATCTCATCCTGCATCCTGTACTCAAAGTGGCTCAAGCAGATGCCTGTGGACAGCGCAAAAGCATGACTTGAGTACTCTACCCACTTGGGGTTCCCCAAACTGGTATTCAGAGGCATACTGTGACAGTAAAGGTTGAACATGGTCAGCATTTCCCAGCTTATTGGGGAGGCGAATGTTATATGGGAAACATGAGGATTACCATCCTCAGGGATGATGATGTGGGAGTATCTGCCAGTTCTTATTCTTCTGGTCCATGTTATACTCTCTCTAGGATGAGAATGAGTGATTTGCCCAGCTAAACTCGTACTGGAACTAAGCCAAACTGAGTGTGTGTGGGACAGATAGGTAGCCGTGTTGGTCTGCCATAGTCAAAACAAAAAAAATTCCTTCCAGTAGCACCTTAAAGACCAACTAAGTCAGTTCTTGGTATGAGCTTTCGTGTGCATGCACACTTCTTCAGATACCACTTCTTCAGATACCACACTTCTTCAGATAACTGTGTGTGGGACAGTTTGGGGAACATTTGCAGGTGAGAACTAGTGGCTGGGGGAAAAAAGGCACATTTCACCCACTGACCCCCCCCCCCCCGTTCCCGGTATCCCCATTATTTTAACAAATGTAGGTTGGGCAACGGGTGTTTGCCCAGTTCTGATTTTACGCAGTTTGTTCACTTGTTCGTATGGTTAGGAAGTTGTTAATAAAGTTAAGCTAAACCCAGCTTCCTCTTGTTGCTTGTGCTGTCTTTCTTTTTAACATTGTTTTAACTTTTTTTAAAAAATTGTCAATATGCATCCTATACCTTTTCTCTAGGCTTAAAAATCCCCTGCTATTTGTCTACTAATTTACAGCTTAGATTAGGCTTCAGTTTATATGTCGCCTTTCCAGAAGGAAATTGTGTTCATGGCAGATCACACTATGCAAGCTAAACAAACTGCAAAGCAGAAAAATAGTTAACAATAATTTCTGACTTTATATTTATTTATACCAACATGTATTTAAATCAAAGTTAAAGATACAACAACACAAACTCTGCATACATATTCAAATTAAACTATGCAAATGCTTTTATAATGCGTGTTTTCTCAAACTTATTTTCGGATTATCACTGTCTGTGCAAAAAATCCATCCAAAACAGTAGTCAAAATGAGTAAAAAGTAGGTCTGTTGCTTCCTGGCTTGAACACATGTGATGACACTTCAATTATCAGGAGTTATAGTGACCATTAACTTTTGCCCCATAGCATTCCATTTTTGACTAATTTTGATTTTATTAAATGGGACCTGAGAATATTTTCATTCTTATCAGTGCAATATCTTTGAAAACTGCCTTAAGAGATTTGATTCATTAGTTTACAGCAGCATTTAATTGTGCTTCGGTGGGTTAATTGCCTTCTCTTATCTCTTAGATAACCCATAAGAGCAAAAACACCCCAAAAAATTTCCTAGTATGCTCCAGAAACAAAATGCATGCCAAGGCCATTCAGGAACAGATGCTGGTTGTGTCTTATGCAAAGACTTGCTGTATAATAGTCATAAATTGGGGTGGGACTAAATATGACATTGTTCACTGGTGTGCTGCTGAAAATGAGAACCCCATGTTGAGTTTCTCCCACCACCTGTTATGTGTTGCCATACCTACATGTTATGGAAAAGGTGTCACACGCAGCACTTACCCTTCTGTTCTGTGTGTTTCCTTTGTGTGTTGTTGCAACTACTTCCAGTCTAAACAGGCTGTTGAGTACATCAGAACATTTATTATTATTGTTTTTAAAAATTACATTTGGATATTTTTGTTTTGATGTTTGGAGCAGCTTCTTGAAATTGAGGATGGTAAGCTGGTGACATCAAATCTCTGACTGCAGTCTTATAAGATTATTTACTCCAAAAAATGCAAATAGCTATTAACACATTTGCCTCTGACATAGCTGATCGTGAAATGCTGACTTGCTGAATAAAGTAATTTTCTAAGTCATGTCTTGAGGCATCTGCAAATGTATCCATGGAAATGGTTGGTTGTTGGTTGCTTTTAGCTAATGACAAAAAGATGAAGTAAAGAATCAGAGTTTTAAGTTTTTGTTACTTAAACTGTCAAACCAGCAGTGCTTTTTAAATTATGTATGCCAGTTAATCCATTTTATGCTCATTATTTTTGCTCACTTTCAATTTTGAGTAGTCCGTAAAGAAGTCCAGGAGTTGGAAAGCACAAACACATTCTTGGTATGTTTAATTGAATCATGGTGGCATTTACTGTTGCATTCAGATTCTAAGCATTTGTGCCTCTGGAGCTCCATTTACTGTCTCTGCCATGCTCACATAATGGCTTCTGACCTTGGGCTTGTGACCCACTAGTGCATTAGGACCAAGCTATGAAATTCCTTACAAAATGTAGAATTTGCAAGCAGTTTGTTGACCTGCTGGGGAATCTTTTGAAGGAGAAAGTGATGTAGGAGACATATAATTGCTTGGCAATATGTTCTCTTTGCAGTGGTGGTGCATGGAATGTCAGTTTTACACGCTTAGTAATTAGGATGAGAATTACATTTCTCAACCATAGGTAGGTAGCCGTGTTGGTCTGCCGTAGTCAAAACAAAATGAAAAAATTCCTTCCAGTAGTACCTTAGAGGCCAACTAAGTTTGTTATTGGTATGAACTTTCATGTGCATGCACACTTCTTCAAAACTCATACCAATAACAAACTTAGTTGGCCTCTAAGGTGCTACTGGAAGGAATTTTTTTGTTTCTCAACTATGTAATACATTTATTTGCTTAAACTGTGAAACTTGACCCACCAGCAATCTCCAACATTGTTTTCTTTTTCATACCTTATGGGTTTCACCTGTACTTAATGTAGAAAGACTGTTTCACTTAAGCCTGCGGAATCCTGTGTCCAGAAAATGTAGGGAATTCTCAGTGCATGGTAGGTATAGTCCTCTTGGAGCTGTCCAGCATGGGATAATGAAATCTTGAGCTTGGTTTCCTAAGAGCGATAGACTCGTAATCTGGTGAACTGGGTTCGATTCCCTGCTCCTCCACATGCAGCTGCTGGGTGACCTTGGGCTAGTCACACTTCTTTGAAGTCTCTCAGCCCCACTCGCCTCACAGAGTGTTTGTTGTGAGGGAGGAAGGGAAAGGAGAATGTTAGCTGCTTTGAGACTCCTTCGGATAGTGATAAAGCGGGATATCAAATCCAAACTCCTCCTCCTCCTCCTCTCTGAAGTGGAGTTTTAGGGTACCCAGACTCAAGAGTTACTGGATTCTACTCCTGATGGCCCCTTTATCTTTGAAAAATCAGCTTTGGGTGTGTGTGATGAAATAGAAGGGCAGAGAGGAGGTGTATAACCCATTCCCTACCTGCTGTGTTTCTTCTCCAGGTCACCCACTCCCAGTCACATTTCCCTTGCAGGATATCAAATGTGTTTTGGGGGCAGTAAGCAGATGTTTGGAGCCTAGCTTGAAGGGTGGCCAGATTGGTGGGAGATTCAGAGCAGAAAAGTGGGTGGAGAAAAGATTAATATCTCTTCCCCCCCCCCTCCCCTTGGTATTTCTCTGCTAGGCATGACTTCCTCATGGAGATCCTTTTTTGGGTGTTGGTGGTAGGAAACAGCCGTTATAATGAGTTACAAGCAAACATTTGTAATATGTAGCTCTGTCCTTTTCCAGACACGGACAGCCTTTTGAAAAGGTTTCCATAGAGAGGTGTGCATAAGACCGTATTGTTGTTGTTGTTTAGTCGTGTCCGACTCTTCGTGACCCCATGGACCAAAGAACGCCAGGCACCTCTGTCCTCCACTGCCTCCCGCAGTTTGGTCAAACTCATGCTGGTAACCTCGAAAACACTATCCAACCATCTCGTCCTCTGCCGTCCCCTTCTCCTTGTGCCCTCCATCTTTCCCAACATCAGGGTCTTCTCCAGGGAGTCTTCTCTTCTCATGAGGTGGCCAAAGTACTGGAGCCTCAGCTTCAGGACCTGTCCTTCCAGTGAGCACTCAGGGTTGATTTCCTTCAGTATGGAGAGGTTTGATCTTCTTGCAGTCCATGGGACTTTCAAGAGTCTCCTCCAGCACCATAATTCAAAAGCATCCATTCTTTGGCGATCAGCCTTCTTTATGGTCCAGCTCTCACTTCCATACATCACTACTGGAAAAACCATAGCTTTAACTATACGAACCTTTGTTGGCAAGGTGATGTCTCTACTTCTCAAGATGCTGTCTAGGCCTGTCATTGCCCTTCTCCCATTCTTCCGTATTACACTGAAGTAAAAAAATTCACAGAGCAGGTTCAGAGTTAGTGTCAATTCTTGCTCTTTTCTCTTGCTTATCAGTGTGTTACCCCAGATTTGTTAGCCTTGGGGAAACAGGTTATTAAGGGAGGTTGGTTTTTTTACTTGTTTACTACATGCTCTCAGTACAGTGGGTACCTCGGGTTAAGAACTTAATTTGTTCTGGAGGTCTGTTCTTAACCTGAAACTGTTCTTAACCTGAAGCACCACTTTAGCTAATGGGGCCTCCCGCTGCTGCCACGTTGCCACCGTGCAATTTCAGTTCTCATCCTGAAGCAAAGTTCTTAACCCGAGGTACTCTTTCTGGGTTAGCGGAGTCTGTAACCCGAAGCATCTGTAACCCGAGGTACCACTGTACAGTGTTGAGGATGCTAGCTTGAATACAATGTGTTGAGGAAGCAGGGCAGAAACAAGCCATAGTTGCAGACATAAATTTGAAAATGTGGTGGCAAACATACTGATATGTTAGTCTACATCTGTATTAGATTTGCTTTTAAGATTTTTTAAAATCACTTGTTTGCTGCTCTGGGCTCCTTTCGGAGGAAAAGTGGGATATCAATTTAATAAATAAATAAAACACCAAAAGCAAGGAGTAGAGTAACAAAAAGAAGTATGTAGTCCATCTTTGAAGATTCTCATTATTTGTCTTTTCATCTTTCCCCGCCCCCCCAAAAGGCTTATTTATGATTTCCGACAGTTGTGCGTAACTGTATCAGATTTAAAGATCTTGTAGAAATGAGACATGTCCCAGTTTTCTTCGCCATCTGCCAATTGAATGAAAGCAACAAGAAATCTGCTTGTTTTGTGTACTTCACAGAATTGTAGAGTTAGTTGGAAGGGATCCCAAGGATCATCAAGTCCAGCACCCTGCAGAACTGGCAAAAATAACAGATAGACTCAGAAAAAAAGACAACAGAGACTTTGAAAAAGATTGGGAACCATTCATAATATATCTGCAGAAACAAAGAAAGTCAATAGGCTTGATGGCAGGATTTAAATAAACATCCACATTAGCAGCATCAGAAAATGTTTAGAAGATAGTGAAATAGGATGGTGTATTTACTTTTATTTTTATGTTTTTAGGTTCGATGTTATTAATAACTTTTTCTGTTGAGAGATAGCAAAGTGGGTGAAAATAGAAACAAACCAGAAGCGCATGTTGGGGGAAGTCTTGGAGGGGAGGGAGGAATGTATAGTAAATGTTAAGAATTTGAGATGTATGAAATGAATGAAAAAGAAAAATGAATTAAAATAATAATAATAAATAAAGTCCAGCACCCTGCAATGCAGGAATCTCATCCATGACAAATAGCCATCCAACCTCTGCTTAAAAATCTTCCAGGAAGCAGAGTCTGCCACTTTCTGAGGGAGTCCATTCCATTGTCAAACAGCTCTTAGCCACCAGAAAGTTCTTCCTCATGTTTAGTGGAAATCTCCTTTCTTTTAACTTGAAGCCATTGATTTGGGTCCTACCCTCTGGAGCAGAAGAAAACAAAGCTTGTTCCATCTTCTTGTGACAGCGCTTTAGATATATTATCTTATATTATATTAGCTCTACCTCTCTTTTAAATCAGAACCAGTGAGGGCGGTGAAGGTCCTGTGTGAGTGTCTGGAGGCGGTTGGAGGATGGATGGCGGCTAACAGATTGAGGTTTAATCCTGACAAGACAGAAGTACTGTTTTTGGGGGACAGGAGGCGGGCAGGTGTGGAGGATTCCCTGGTCCTGAATGGGGTAATTGTGCCCCTGAAGGACCAGGTGTGCAGCCTGGGAGTCATTTTGGACTCACAGCTGTCCATGGAGGCACAGGTCAAATCTGTGTCCAGGGCAGCTGTTTACCAGCTCCATCTGGTACGTAGGCTGAGACCCTATCTGTCTGCGGACTGTCTCGCCAGAGTGGTGCATGCTCTGGTTATCTCCCGCTTGGACTACTGCAATGCACTCTACGTGGGGCTACCTTTGAAGGTGACTTGGAAACTACAACTAATCCAGAATGCGGCAGCTAGACTGGTGACTGGGAGCGGCCGCCGAGACCATATAACACCGGTCTTGAAAGACCTACACTGGCTCCCAGTACGTTTCCGAGCACAATTCAAAGTGTTGCTGCTGACCTTTAAAGCCCTAAACGGCCTCGGTCCAGTATACCTGAAGGAGCATCTCCACCCCCATCATTCTGCCCGGACGCTGAGGTCCAGTGCCGAGGGCCTTCTGGCGGTTCCCTCATTGCGAGAAGCAAAGCTACAGGGAACCAGGCAGAGGGCCTTCTCGGTAGTGGCGCCCGCCCTGTGGAACGCCCTTCCAGCAGATGTCAAAGCGATAAACAACTACCTGACATTCAGAAGACATCTTAAGGCAGCCCTGTTCAGGGAAGTTTTTAACGTGTGATATTTTACTGTATTTTTGGTTTTTATGGAAGCCGCCCAGAGTTGTTTGTTTATTATTATTATTATTATTATTATTATTATTATTATTATTATTATTATCTTAGTCATCCTCCTATACACGTTCCAGCTTATCAGTATCCTCCTTAAATTGTGGTGCACAGAACTGGACACAGTACAAGTGTGCAGAACTGAGACTAGCCTTTATTTTTTCAAATATGAAAGAAGGTCCTGTCTCTCCCATGTGGTATTAAGGTTAATTTACAAACTAAAATCCTGCTGGTGAAATGTTGCCTTCCTGTTTCCTGTTGTACATGCTGTTTTGGTGTGTGTGTGGGGGGGTAGTAACATGTTTTAAGGATGCCAAATGCAGGACTAACACTGCCTCGCTTATGTAACATAGTCTTTAATTCTAAAACTTTCCCAGATAAAATATCTTGCATAGTTGCCAGTCTGGTTACTAACAGGGGCTGCTAAAAAGCAAGTGTGCTAAAAATGGTCCATGAATCACCAGCTGTCCGTAGACCTGACAACCTGCTGAATGAAGCACTTTTGGGGAAATGAGCACCAAGGAGGGAGATGTCCTAGCATGGATATAGTCTGAGAACTGCTGCCGCAGAATATCGGTGGAATTGAGTTCACAGGCAGTACTGTAATAGCACTTGCAAGGATGCTGATAAGATTGTGCCTAATAGTATAGTAGGTGCTTAAGGCATCCTAAAAACTGCCAGTCTCAAAGCTTTAGACCGCCAGCTGAAATGAAAGTGATATTTCATAATTTAATTAAGATTTTGAGACGTCAATTTATCTTCAAGCTTTTAAATTTTGGACTAGACAGCTTTTGTATTCTGAATCCCCTCAAATTTTGAATTGGAAGGTTTCATTTTAGCTTTTTTTCATAGTCACCACTCCTTTTTCTTAATTCACATTTTAATCTTATTTTGGTGGTGTTTCATCAACCCCTTGTCCAAGCACTATGAGATTTCTTGCTAGGTACTTGTAACTGGTCAGACGTGAAAGTTCACTATAGACACAGTGACTTCACACTTTGATACCGTGCATTAACTATAGCGTAAGTGGAAAAATAAACAAAATAAACTGTTTTAGAGTTGCAGTACTCCTGTCACTCATGTAATTGATGCTTGTCTGAAACCTGGTAGTTTGTGTTTATTAAAAGCCTGGCAACAGTTATTCTTGCAGGCATAGTGCTGAACTGTGGTTTATTTTCCTTGACTACTGTTTATTCAATTTCTTACTTACCACATCAGGCCTCAGAGCAGGGTACAGCAATTTAAAATTCAATATTTAAAACCGTCTAAAATGAATTATAGCCACAAGAATAGGGTAGGCCCTAAAAATCTATATTTCAGGTATCAAGGCCGGATTAGATGTTTATTATACCTCTATATAAAACCTAGGTTAAGGACTGCTTCCAAGTACCTCCTTTGAAGTGAATCTTCATGAAGTAGTTAAGCATCTGCTTCATTGAGGAAAGTATGAAAAACTGTTGCCCCACTTACCCAGCCTCTGTGCTTGCAGGTGACAAGTTTCATGGTTGACTTTTGTATGCTCTCAGACTTAGCTCAGTAAACTAACCAATGGCTTCCATGACCCAACTTGGATATAATGATAAACTGCAGTTTCGTGCTATGTGAGGGAGCCTTGGGCTTGCTCCTGTCTTTGGGGACTGGAAGCACCTGCTTCCTGTTTTTCCTCTAACCTCTGTTTATTGTTATAGCTGGAAAGGACAAACTATGGTCAGCTTTAATGGTGGTTTATTAAAAGAAGGAAGGATTGAAACTGATTTATGGTCTTGGCTTGTAATAAACTATCGCTTAATGCAGGGGAACTGTCACGGAGTTCTACTCATTATTGATTCAGAGCAGAACTCCGATGTATAGTTAGCAGAGTAAAAACTTAAATATGTTGCAGGATTCCCAAAAAAATAGACCAGAGGCAATTAATTTCACCCAGCAGAGCTTTACTGCTATTGAAGGCAAATGAGCATAATGGTCACAAATCCAATACATTCAGGATTGGCACTGTCCATAAGAAATCCAGTTGCAGCAGACTTAACTTAAACTTACAACAACTTATTATGTCTACAGAACACCACATCAGAAGGAAAAGAGATAGAAAGAGAAAGCGAAACCCATGCTCCTTCTGACCTCGCCGGAAAGAGATAACAGAACCAGCTTAAGCCAGCTGTACTCAGTTTCTCCAAAGGAGTAACCCAAACATCATGAACCTTCTGCTTGTTTCTTTCACACACAAAGCTCCCAGAACCTTCTTGAATTAATTAGAATAGGAAAGATTTCTACACATCAGATCAATACCTCCTGTACTAAGAAATGCAAACTAACAGGAACTTGTGGCGTTCCATAGATTCTTGGATGCTCAGCTTCCAGCAGGTCCTGCCGGCATGGATACTGGTTAGGTGTGATAGGAGTCCCTGTAGGTCCTCTCCAAAATACATTGTAAGTTTGGAGTCATCCAGGGTTAAGGCAACATCCAGGGTATTGGTACCATGGTTAAGTGTAACATTTGTACTGAGCTTCGGTGTTCCCTAGAAAATGCTGTACCCAGCATGCTCATAAATCAGCAATATATTATGTTAAGTACCCAAGGGAATATTGTTGCTACCACTTTCAAAATTCCTAAGGTGACATTTATTTATTTTACATATAGAGAGAAACTAAAAATAAGACTTAGTTGGCTATTACTGTTAATCTTACTTGACAGAAATTTGAAATATATTTGATCCCTAACATGGGCATTTCTGAATTCTCTGCTAACTTTTTCTGAGTACAGACATGTATTTAATGGTGTTTGTGTTTGTGTGGGGCCAGGCTGGAATAATCTCCAGGTTGTCCAGAAACCTGAAATATTTCCTCAGCCCTGCAGCCCCCCCTTTTTTTTTAAAAGCCTGGGTTCTAAACCTGAATACAGTAGAACCTCTACTTAGCCTCTACTTGGGCCCAATCCAAGTTGTGACCTTGGCAAACCCGGAAGTAAATACCGGGTTTGCCGTGATTCACGCACATGCAGAAACGGCTTCTGCCATTTGCGCATGCGCAGAAGCGATTGCCGGATCGACTTACGGAACTGATTACATCTGTAAGTAGAGGTTCCACTGTACTCTGTGTTTCTAAGCCAAAGCAATGGGAGAAAATGAAAGGAAAGAATATCTCAGTTGGCAGTACATGCAGTGCAGGACACTTTATCTCATTTATGAGCTTGCATTGCCTGGTAGTATTTGACCACAATGTACACTTTTCTTACTGGCATTATAAAACTTGAAGAAACTTGAAGTGGCAAAAAAGCACAGCTAAGGTTAGAATCTTTTGAATGCCACACCCTTACAAAAATGCATGAGCATTGCACTGTAGTGTGTGATTCGGTTTCCCTTGTGCAGAAGAAACTAAAACAGCTGGCAGGATGGGAACTGAGTTCCTCTTTCTCTGTGTGTACTTTGCCTAGACACATTCCTGCCTAAACACCCTTCTTCGCTTCTACCCAGTGCCGCTTCAATTCACCTTCCTTTGTTTTGCAGTTGGAATGATGATCCAAGCTTTATCTCCTTGTATCCTGTCTTGACATGTCAAAATATACCAGTACCTTCTGACTTATGGCAGGACTAGAGATTCATGAACAGGATCTCTCACTGTTTGTTTGTTTGTTTGTTTGTTTGTTTGTTTGCTTGGGTTATTTGAAAAAGTTAATAGCACTTTGGGAAGTTCCAAATCGGATTGAAACAGTGAAGATGCGGGAGGAGTGTGAGTTTAACCCTCCCCTTCCAGTCATTTTACCAATTAAAATATATCCTCCCCAAGCTGACGTTTGCCCCATGGCAGGTCACTTGGTGCAGACCGTGCCCTATTAATTGAGGAGAAAGCTATTTAGCACACAAGCTGATAGCAATATAATATCTAAAATAGATGGTGCCCAACACCTACCCTCCCATGAGATAAGCACTGGGGTAAACCTTCAACTCAGTGGTCTTGTTCTTCTCAGTGACATGTAAGAAATTCTCAATTGTATTGCTCTCATAGGCAATACCAGGAACCAGAAGGAAAAAACCCTCTTGCACTCTGCGAAGAGTTTGAAGTCTTCTAAACATAGTCTTTGAATCCTTTACTCTCAACCACCTTCAGTCCCCATTTAGCATTAAGTGACTCCTCACTCTTTATTTCCGGAGCTGCCACCAAGTTTGACAGCCTAATTTCATTCATAGTCTTATTGGAATACCCATTCATCCTTGCAGGCCTGCACTCTATTCACTAAGCAACTAATCTCCCACCATTCCAAATAAAGTTGGTTGGTTGAGATTCACCTTTGAGCAGCAACACTTTCATTTACCCCAGAGTATTTTGGGACTGACCCTCTTACAAACATGGGGTCCTTTTTATAGGTTACATGACCAGTAGTATTTGATATAGCTCCATACTTCTGTGTCATCCTTTTTAAAAGTCAGGATATGCTGATGGTCTTTCCAACATCCTGTGATGAAGAATTCAATGAATTAAGCATGTGTTGTTTTCTGTCTTGAACCTCCCACAGGAACCTCTGTGTCCTTATCTGTCCTTTGCCTAGAGCTGGACCACCAAGGGATCAGTCACGTCATATTTTTGTTCTTGCAGATCTTATTTAGTGGTTTTATCTGTTTAAAGTAGTCATCCCGTTATGGTAGAGTAGAGAGGTTCCTGGTTGTAGAACAGAGGCAGACAGGCTTAAGGCTGGCATGACCTACTCTGCTTTTTTTTACTAGAATCCTGAGTTACATCCATGGGAGCTTGGTACATAAAATATAAAATGTATGTTAAAGTTACTTATAAAAGTCTGAAGCTAAAAGCAAGTTAAACTGAAAATATATAAGTAAAACCAACAGTTTAAAATATTTAATAAAGCTGCATATTAAAATGCATGCCAGAATCACTTGTTAGCAACATGTGCTAACATGGTTGCTGTTCTGAAATCTCTCCCTTGGTCTTTTGCAGGTGGCTATAAGGAAACATTGCACATTAAATAGTATGATTCACACTTCCACCTAGCATCCTTGCCCTTTGTAAACAGCCTCCTTTCTCAAAAAATCAGCAAACCAAACTTAAGGAGGGAGTGTGTTTTTCTTTCACTCTTGTCTGATGCATCTATAATGTATGCATATAAATCATTGGCCCTATGTGTGCCTGAGATTCCGGGATTTTGAAGGTGTCCTAGTGAGTTAGAGGAAAAAGGGGGGTGGGGAAACTTCTGAGTTTTCCAAAAATGAAAACGTTGACTGCCATTTCAGTTGCTGGATCTTATTCTTACCTTCACCGGTAGGGTCCCAAAACCCATTTGAACAGATTTTCGAGGGTGCATGGGAATGGGGAGCACAGAGGAGGGTGAAGTTCCATCGTTGAAGCAGACGTCTGCTTCCTTGCTTGCAGCTCATTGTCAGGAGATTTTGCTTCAAGACACTGTACACAGCCAGTTCTCCTATTAATCACACCTTTGAAAAGGAAAAGCCATCAACTACAGTATACATTGCTTTGCATAGGCCCTGGCTGGATGTTTCCTTTGCTACTACATTTGGAAAGACTGCTCCGGTATTAGTGTAGCTTACCCACATTGGAGGCGCATCCTCTTGCGCACTTGACACCCTGCCAGGCCTCTCGCTGCTGCCCGTGGTGCGCAGTCTCATGAAGTCACTCTGACTCTGCTGGTGCTGCTGATGTCACAGTCTCTGAGCTCTGCTCTTAGCGCTCTCGTTTCACATTCATAATCTGGTGATTCTAGGGCAGAATAAAGCATTAGGCTTTTTATGCGAGCAGGCGGGTTTCAGGATCACGTCAGTCAAACGGCTCTCGAGCAGCAGGCGTGTATCTGCTGTTTAGCTGATAAACAGTATATTGCTAGTGTATTTTGACATGTTCATATTGTAGTGGAGGTTTCAGCTTTAGATTTTATATATAATTCATATTTAGGTCAAATAACAACCGTTCTTCTTGTCTTTGTAGCTATAGTTGTTTCTTACCTTCCATCTTTAGGCTATTCCAAGTGGGTTTCTGCTGACTCTTTCTTTCTCAGTACATAGAAGTACTTTATTTCTTTTTTTCCTTACAGGATCCTTCGGAAGGATACGAACCATCTATATTACCTTGGCACTGTTTTTTCATAACCTGGGCTGGTTACATATTTAATTAGGTCCCAGCTTTTTGGGGATAGTTAGCTACACTGTTTGAGGTGATAATATGCTGCGTTAACTCTTGCACGGTTTTGATATATTAAAAACTAGCCAGCATCCACTCAAAGCCACCTGCATGATATTAATGCCTGTCATTGCTGGGAGGCAACTGATGTTCGTTTTCTTTAGTTCCGTTTCTGCTTGCTTTTTGTATTAGAATCCTAATGTAGTTTTTAAAAAAAACTTATTTTAGAAATAAGTCAGTAGGCAGCCCAGCTTGAAGCGCTCTCTTCTAGATGACTTGTGTTTTTCTTTTAATAACTTTCCCCAAAAGAAAGACTTCATTGGTTCTTTCATTTAACCAATTCAGTAATTTAGTCTGTGAAATGGAAGGCTTTGGGACTTTCTAAAGAATTTAATTTCTTTAAATAAGCTGAAGAAGTGTGCATGCACACGAAAGCTCATACCAAGAACAAACTTAGTTGGTCTCTAAGGTGCTACTGGACAATTTATTTATTTTTTATATATATTTCTACTGCATCAGACCAACACGGCTACCTACCTGAATCTTTAATTTCTTTAACATCTTATTTTTTGTAGTGTCATATAAGAGTTAGAATGCTACTTGCTATGGTAACTGCTATTCTACCTTTGGTGAAAGCCCCTCCCAGTGGGGGTGGGGGTGTGAAGGATGCTTGGGTTACTACTGAATCCCTTCAGAGTGTGCATAAGGAGGGAGCCTTTCATGCACCGCATGAGAGGTAACTAAACTCTCCACCCTGCATTGTTCGCTCCCTCAATGCTTTTTACCAGTGTTTTCAGGGTGGGGGTGAGTTCACTTATAACAGGAGAGGCAAAAGCTGTTTCAGGGACAAAGTGCACTTGGAGGAGTCCCAAACCACCCCATGGTGTGGTTTAAATCATTCTGCCCCCAAAGCATGACGGTGTGATGTCCCTCTTATGTCTACTTGTACTCAATATCAGTGTGTCATATGTACATGGAGTACAAGGTCACAGGCCTTTATAAGAAGTTGGTCAATTAGACTTAAATGGCTAAATTTTAATCCACTAAGCTTATTAGAGCAACAACATTTGGGCAGCGGTAGTTAAACTTGTCACAAGAGTCTGTGTAACCTGTGAAACAAGGTTAATGATGATGGTTAAAAATATGTCTTAGTGTGAGCTAGTTGGGGGCCATAATTAAGCTGAAAAATTGTGGCCATGTGTATGTACTAGATTGCTCCAATTAGGTGATGGAAACATAACCTTTTACCTAGGAAAAATGAGTTTAAACAACTCTGGATCCTCAGCTTCTCATAGTGTGTTTCTAGGCCAAGAGACCCACTAAACACACAGATTGGTCATGTTCATATATCACGCTAAGCTGTACTATGGCTTAGTGTATATATACACTATTTTCTGTGAAGAAGGCAACAGCCATTTTGCTCATCTCTGGACTGTATAGATTGGACTGGCAAATAATCCAAGGCTAGTCATACTGTGTCATCTGAACCCAGGCTTGCCGTTAAAGTATTTCCTCCTAAACCATGATTTGTAGCCAAGGTTGAGGAGGAGAGACTTTAACCGCAATCCTGGGTTTGCACAACACTGTAAGCTAAATCTTGGTTGAGTTACCATCCTGTGCTGAACTAAAAATTCTGGGGGGAGCAAAGCGACTGCAGGCTCTTTGTGGGGAGCCAGCGTGTTTATATGGTCATGATAAGACACACTCTCACACTTACTATGATGTGAAGACCTGGCTATTGCCTCTTCCCATGTGGATTTCTCAAAAGAGCTCAACAACAGAGCACCCAGAAAGCAGTAAGGATGATTTGAATCAACCAAACAAATCATTTGTGTTTTGTCTCTCTCCAAGTTATGATTCGACAGTACTTGATATGATTCAACAGTGTTATTTCCTCTGGGTGAAGGCAGGGTGGTTTAGGCTTGATACAAAGCTCCAAGGTCTGCTGAAAAATAGTTTTGAGGCAAACATTTCTCACTTGGGATCTATTCTGAAAGAGGTCGGCCAGCCTGATGATGCTAGCAGTTTGCTTCTGATGCTGATGAACATGTCCATAATTTAAAACCTGGCATGCTGAACTTGGCTGTAGAAATGTCCAATATTTCCGCTATACAAGAAGTTTGGGTCGTTGAAACAGGAAGGACTGCATTACTAACTGGAATACTGGTATGCTGCTGTGCTGTGGGTTAAACCACAGAGCCTAGGACTTGCCGATCAGAAGGTCTGTGGTTCGAATCCCTGCGACAGGGTGAGCTCTCATTGCTAGGTCCCTGCTCCTGCCAACCTAGCAGTTCGAAAGCACGTCAAAGTGCAAGTAGATAAATAGGTACCGCTCCGGCGGGAAGGTAAAACAGCGTTTCTGTGCGCTGCTCTGGTTTGCTAGAAGCGGCTTAGTCATTCTGGCCACATGACCTGGAAGCTGTACGCCGGCTCCCTTGGCCAATAAAATGAGATGAGCGCCGCAACCCCAGAGTTGGTCACGACCGGACCTAATGGTCAGGGGTCCCTTTACCTTTACCTTTACAGGAGAGACTATTCAGGTCCTAAGCTGGTGTCTGGGGGCAGTGACTGGCTTCATTAGGGCCAATAAACGGGGCAACAAAGTAGGATCACATAATGCCAATCCTGAAAGCATGGTACTGTGGTTGCCTCTGAGCTATTGGTTCCTGTTCAAGGTGTTAGTCTTAGTATTAAAAGCCCTGGACAACTGAGGGCCTTAGTACCTATAGAAACATCTTTTCCAATACTTGTTGACTTGTGCCTTAAGATCTGTGATGGAGGCCTTATTCATAGCCCCACCATTAGGCATGGCCTATTAAGTCACCGCCGGAGGAACCCTGACTTTGGACCTCTCCCCCTGTAGAATTGTGTTTGTCTCCTATGGTGATGTAATTTTGCCTGGACCTTCGGCAAGGATGATTTGGGCTGATGACCTATTATTCATTGTTTTTTGTACTGCATATATAAACTCTTTTACTGATACCCACATAAAAATGCTTCTTAACAGTATTTTAATTAGATTGTTTTTATCTAATTTTGTACCACTCTGGGCTCCTATGGGAGGAGATGCTGGGTAAAAAATATGATAAAATACTTTCATGTTTCAAAATTTATTATAGCAACAATATTTAATATTGTCATTGGGTTGTATCCATTGTTAGACATACTTTGAGTAGATCCATTAAAATAAGTGGATGTGACTAACTTGGAACCACTAACTTTAGTGCATCTACTTGTGAGTAGAATTTAGTTTCCCCTCCATCTGTTAATAGCATCAGGCATAGCTGACAACAAATCAATCAGTTTTTTAAAGGCCAAGTGTTACTGTTAGCAACCTAGGATGACAATATTTTTTTCTGTATACCTACTGCCCCTCTAGCATATGAAGATACTTTATTAATTTCAAGGCAAGTAATATGAGTTTAAAGAAAAAAATGTGATTGTAGAACCTGCAGTTTTAGTGCAGTCAGAAATTCTGTGCAAATGGAGGAACTGAAGAAAAGTAGATTTCAAAGCATTAATGCTGAATTGTGATTTTTCTCCTCTCATTTGGATGTGTGTGGAGGGGAGGGACCAATCTCTTCACTGTATAAAATACAGTTTATGAAAATATAGTCTGAGTATTTGAAACAACAGAAAGATTATTCAGTAAACAGAGAGCTTTATGTTAATCCAAACCTCTGTCAGTAGGCTGGGATCTGAGACTGTTCCATCCTAGCAGGGAGGCTATGTGCTCCTTCCTTGCTGACATGTGCAGTAAGCATCAATGATGGTAAACAGACAAAAAACTGACATAAAAAGGGCAATAGAAACCAGTAGGAGACCATTACAACCTCCCAGGAACACTGTTACCGACCTTAAGGTGGCTATTCTTGAGCACAGATACTTCAAAGGGAGACTCCAGTGTGAAACTCCTGAAATACAACTGATAATGAATTTCAGTTTAATCACCTGTGATCTGAATAGGAATTAATAGCCTTTTATCTCACTAAGGTGTTCATTAGATTACCAATTCCAAGACGTCAATGGGCACAGTCATGATTTCACATAAATACATGTAAGCTGTAACCGAAATGACAGTCTTGAGTTTCCTTCTTATCTCGCTACCAACATTTATTGTTGTTTACACCCATTTGCTGCCATTAAAAAAAATAATCTAGTTCTATTCCTTTTTAATTTTAGCTGGATGGCTAATTAATTACATCATCATGCATTCTCAACCATGAAAACAGAGAGAGAGAGAGAGAGCTGTCTGTGGCTGTTAACAACCCACAGCATTGTTTTCTACAGTGAAACTAATGCATGGAACCTCATTGCACATTACAGATTTCACCACAAAACCTCATGGTGTATTGTCAACCAGCCATTTAATCTAAGTGTAACCAGAACAATGAAACACCATGGTGGATCTGCAGCAGCACAACCGGGCACCTTCAACTGCCCCAGCTGCAACAAAACATGTCTCTCCCATATTGGTCTCTACAGCCACAGCAGGCGCTGCGACCTTTTCAGCAGTTTGACTTCACCCCCAAAGGTGCACCCCTCTGCTGCCTACCGAGACAGACAGTTGCCAACCACCAGAACAATGGGATACACTTGTTTGAATCACTTGAAATGCCTTTTTCTTTAGGGTTACTTGTAAGAGTATCTCATGTGGCAAAGGCCAAAGGTTCTTGCCAAACCCTTTTAGTTCATGCTTTAAAATCTTTCATGTGGGATTTTGCTGAAAGGTTGCAGTCATTTCGCTCATCTGATTCTGCTTGTTCTAATCAATTGCACAAATTAGAAGCTGCCGAATATTATCACTGACCATATTGAATTCTAGTGCTGTAAGAGACTTCACATCAATGGGAAGTCCAAGTCACCCATCATTCTTACTTGCTTGTAGAAATTTGCATGCATTAGCTATGCAAACTGCAGTTGCTGGAGATTATATTTTTCTGTCAATGAGTAAAGTCATAAAACTGTCTTCTGGATCATTTAAATCAGTTATTATTAAGCAAGAAAGAATTAGATTAGTGTGATTATAAACATTTGACATTGTTAAATATTCTCTGCCCCATTTCTGTTCTGCCAACACACAGTGTATTATTAGCAATCTGATATATTGTTGTTTACCTGTGCTTTGTCCTTAGGAGAATCCTGTTCTGGAACCTGAAGGCTGAATTTTTAGGATCCCACATCTAGGATCTAGCTTGGCTGTTTCATAAGGACGGATTTGTTAAGGCAAGTGAAGCCTCTTAACCTCTGTTAAGAGTTTGAAAATCTCAGCTCTCTGGCAGATGATGTGACAGGAGCAGAAAGCAGTTTGGTTCCCTTCAAATGCAGCAGGTAGAGAGATTCCATCATTGCTTTGTGGGAGTTGGTAGAAGTGGAGGAAGATAATTTTTCTAGTTAGCACTAGTTGCAAGGACTGCATCTTGGATTAGCCTTATAAAGCTATTGTACACGAGTTGAACCACGCTTGAAAATTGCCAGATTTTAACTTTTATTCTTAATTAACATTAAGCTGGTTGGCTGTATGTTTGATCCTGCACTGGCACTACAGGTTGGGAAAAAGCAATAGTTAGTAATCTGTCATATTATTGAGTCATTTTATTGATTAAATAGTTGACTGAAAAAGAAACAACCCTTTTAATTTCATTCCTGTAGCCATCCCTGTTTCAAAAGTTCAGGGTGGGCAACTGCAGTTTTACTCTTATTCCTCAAAGGTCCAGTAAAAGAATGTATTACAATAACAAAATGTGCATTGCAAAGTTAGGTTTTAATAGTAATGTGAGGTGAGAATATTCTCCGGAGAATGAGAATATTCTCGAGAATATTCTTTGCTAGAAAATTCTCGGGACAATATTGTCCAAAAACTGTAAATTCTAATGTTTTACAATCAGTTTTACAACCAACATTTAAAAAATCTAGTAAATAATAAGTCAAGCTGTGATATTGCCAGTGTAAGTAATGAATAATGATTTCTATTTTTTGATCCAGTTATATTACTGGGCATTGTGTCATTCACCATTGGTAGTTCTGGAATGTGAGCTACATAATTCGATGAACATTTGAATTTGTATGTATTTCAACTATATGTAATAGCCTCCCCCCTCCCCATTTTGGTATGACCTTTTTCTTAGCAATTTCATACCGTTGGCCATACAGTATGATATTTTTTTCACAGAAAGTACCTTTAATGCTTTGTACATTTAAAGTACCTATGCCTATACAATTATGTGTAGCAGCATGTAAGGTGGTCTTGATTTAAACAGTTGATGTTTCTATATTTTTATTTAGTGTCAGTAACTGGTTTTTGTAGTGCCATTCAATGGTACAATATTCTCATTAATCGAGAATATTCTTGAATAATCTACAAAAGATTATTCTTGAGAATTTAACATCACTAGGTTTTAAATTGAATGACGACGACGATGATGATAATAATTTATTATCTATACCCCGCTTGTCTGACTGGGTTTTCCCAGCCACTCTGGGCGGCTTCCAACAAAAGATTACAAATACATTATAAACACCAGTCATTAAAAACTTCTGTAACTAAATAAGACTAAGGAGTTCTGACATCTAATGTGACCTGAGTTCTGGAACAATAACCTTTGAATGCACAGGATTTAACAGGTGCTGATGTGCAAGACTCATCCCTTGTTTCCACAACTACCATATTTTTCGCTCCATAAGACGCACCTGACCATATGACGCACCTAATTTTTAGAGGAGGAAAACAAGAAAAAAATATATTCTGAATAAAATGTTGTACTATACTATTTAATAAACTACCGGTATATCAGAGTAATAGGGGACGCAGGTGGCGCTGTGGGTTAAAGCCTCAGCGCCTAGGACTTGCCGATCGAAAGGTCGGCGGTTCGAATCCCTGCGGCGGGGTGCGCTTCCGCTGCTCGGTCCCAGCGCCTGCCAACCTAGCAGTTCGAAAGCACCTCCGGGTGCAAGTAGATAAATAGGGACCGCTTACCAGCGGGAAGGTAAACGGCGTTTCCGTGTGCGGCTCTGGCTCGCCAGAGCAGCGATGTCACGCTGGCCACGTGACCCGGAAGTGTCTCCGGACAGCGCTGGCCCCTGGCCTCTTAAGTGAGATGGGCGCACAACCCCAGAGTCTGTCAAGACTGGCCCGTACGGGCAGGGGTACCTTTACCTTTTATATCAGAGTAATATTTCAACCATGTAAAGTGAACAGCAGTCAACAGTGGCATTAAGAACCATCACCACTGTTATTAACAAATGAAGAGAGACTTTATCCCCTAGTAAGGGGGGCAGGCAATGGAAATATATGAGCTTCCCACATTGAGTCCCTTAGATCTAAGGACTGTATGGTATGGCCCTACACAATTATTTTAATAAAGCCAAAAGAAATGGGACTTTCTTCCTTTTTTGTTCATTGCAGAGAGCTCTGGGGGATTTCATATGAGGGAGGAATGGGGGAGAAATCTGATTCAATTCCCATTTAAAGTTTAACCTACCTAATTCATACCTTTGTACACAACACAAGGACCAAACCACAGCTGCCCTTCAAATTTCACACTTCTGCAAAGGAAGGCACTACTGTCCCGGCGAGACCAGTGGTGGAGGGAGGGTCTTGCGTGGCGGCACGTCGCCTGTGGGGACGTGGTACGTTGCCCACGCGAGCGTCATCCCAAGGGGGTGGCCGAGTGCGGGGGCAGAGGGATTACACAGGTACCACTGTGCTTGCTTTACACCCATGTAAGTGGCTCCTGTCCCGCTTTGATGCTTTAAAGCGAGCTGTTTAGGAGGGACGGACGGGAGCCATAGCTCCCATTCGTCCCTCCTCCGTGCAGTGTTTGCTTCAAAAGGCACACAGACATTTCCCTTTACTTTGTAGGAGAAAAAGATGTCTTATGGAGCAAAAAATATGGTACTTGTTATGTATGCAGTTTGAGAAATCTGTAATGGCGTGCAAAGCTAGTTTTGAAGGGTAGAAGGTGGTATGCTGCATTGGCATCTAAGTTCTCAAGAGTGATAGAGCAATAGAGAGTGACATGCACAATTAACTAATAGACATTGAAATAACAGTCTAATAAAGTCAGGATCCCTCCTAGTTTACCGTTGATTAACACAGTCCTTTAGATGCTTGGGTTTCCTCATTGCTTGAACTATGGGCTCTTTTTCTCTCTTAACTCAAGCCCCCACCAGCTGTGGATCAGTATATGCTATCTTTTAGCTATGTCTATTAGCTATCTTTTAGCTAATGTATCTATTAGCTTTGTTTATTAGCTATCTTATAGCTATGTCTGCAGAAATGATTTCAGGGAGGTCTAATGCACATCTGTCCCATGCAATCCACACATGATTGACTTTGAAACTACACTGGCCTTTTACCTGTTATCTCGAAGGAGGGCATCTGGGACCTCTGTGGACTATTTCAGCCTGTATAGCTCAATGAATAAAGTTGGCATGGGTTTTTCCTGCGCTCTTTTTTAAAGGAATTGATGCAGCACTGTTGTGCTAAACTGGGAAGTGTGCCATACCAGTGTGCCCTAGGTGATCCCTCTGTAATGCTTCTTTAAAGAATCAGGCATACTTTCTGACATGGTTAATTTGGGGCTGGGAGCCGTTTCCCCCTCGGAATAATTCCTGGATGGTTTGAGCCATGTACGTTTCTTTGCTGGCTTCTTATTCATAGCCACCTGTGCATTTACAGGGAGCACTTTGTGCAGCATAATTCTGTATACCAGAGATTAGTGTGCTGCTATTTATGTGTATAGCTACAAAACGAGCCACAAGGGATGCTAGCATTCTAAAAGGCGTTGGCATTTTATAAGAATATGCTATACCAGCAGAAATTAACAAAGCTATTACTTTGGGAGGCGAGAACGGAATCCCCTTCAGTCTCACAACCTTTCCTGCATGCATAGGCCAGCAGTTGTGCTTGCTGTGGCAAATGTTCCATCATACTCAGATGAGTGTAATGAACCCCAGCCTTCCTTCCAACCTTGGAGATGGAGGCTGAGGATTATCCTCTTCTCCAGCTTTGGTGGTCGGGAGGAGAATGGTACAAGGGAATGCTGAGGCTACTGCTGAACTGTCAAGGCACTTGAAGCAACGAAGGGACATAGGACAGAGCTTGCCATGCCATAGCTCTCATGCAGGCCGTCTTCCCAACATTATTAATCTCCATCTGCCAACCACCTGTTCCCATGGTTTGTTTCCATCTATGGCATTTTGGTCGCTCCTCTTTTTGTAGGAACACATGATTCTGCCTTACTCCGATTCATTTCTCCCAATTGATCTAATCCAATACAATCTGCTGTGGGGGTGGGCTGTTGTTTTTATTCGCTACTATTTTATGTGCTTCCATATTGTAAACCACCCTGTAATCCTCGGATGAAGGGTGGTATAGAAATTTAATACATCAAATAAAATAAATAAATTACTGATAGCAAGCTCTCAAGGCCTTAGGCAGAGAGATCTGTTTTGTTGCTTAGTTGAAAATGCTGGGGACTCAGCCTACGTCTTTTATGCATGCCAGCCATGTGCTGGGCCACTGAGCCATGGCTTCCACCAAAGGTAGCCCTTCCCCAACTACCCATTTCATTCTCTTCATAATAGTCTTTCCCAGTGCTTCTTTTCTAAAGAAAATGTTTAGGGTTAATCTCATTTTCCTACTCATATTGAAATGCTGCCCCTCAAAGAGGCCAAACTTAGATTCACAATAGGTTTAGGGATATGCTTACCCCTGTGTCCCCCCCAGAAAAAAGCACTGGTCCTCCTTGTATCTGACCTCCTCCCTATGCCATATGAGCCCCACAGTTGATTTACCATCTTCCTTCTTGCTTCCTTTCTCTCTCCCCACACCTATCATTAGTCAACTACTCTTCCCTGGCCAGTTCCCATATCTTTGGTCTTTAGATGCTTCCCCTTCCATTGCTAGCTATCCTGCTCACTCTACACCTGTCCTTTTCACACTCTCCCCCGTCACAGACAAACGTCAGTTGTGGGTTCTTCTCCATTTTAGTTGTCACACACTCATTCTGGGCTTGGGGTACTAACCTTTTGGCACTGTCATCTCCAGCCAGTCTTTGCCTTTTGTTTCTGTGGTTCCTTTGCACATGGTCCGTTTCATAGCCTTCAGCCCTATAATCTTGCTGGGGCTTCATCACTTCTGAGCTTCAGTTGTGCTGCCTCTCCTTTGCAGCCACCGATGTTCATTGCTCCTTCAAAATTTCTTTGGCTCTTCTGTTGCTTGTTCCATTTTGTGATGTCAACCAATTCATTGTGATATCAGAGCTCCCATTAAGTAGTTGACAGGTCATTCAGCTTCAGAAGAAAGGAAGTGTTTCACCCAACAGGCTTCTTAGCAGTTGGCAATGTTGAGGATGGTCACTGAATTGAAGTTCATTGATTCCACGTAGGTTTGTATACTTATCATCAAATGAGTGTGCATCTCTTGTGAACAAAGCCTCATGCAGCAACCGAAAATGCATTGTGGAATGGGCTTGTGTGTGTCTGCAGATCTAGTGCTGGCTACTGTTGGAAGACAAGGGACTTGGGCAGGTGGGTGGTAGATATTTTGATGTTGCAGGAGGGTGAGAGTTGGCAACATGCAAAATGGCAAGTCCTATAAGGCCATGTTGAAAAGAAAGTCTCAAAAGATTTATTGTATTTGCAAGATTTTGAAGCCACGTGCTACTAGAAAATACCAAAGTGGTGTACAGAAAAGAGAAAGTGCATAGCACAAAAGCAATATAAAAACAACATACAGGCGATAAAACTGCTGCCAGTGGACCAAATAAATAAATAATTGGAACTGATTTGCAAACTGATATTCCTAGATGGAATTCGGCTGATGCACCACACTATCGGTTTTGTAGGATTTGGTCATACTACGTGGGCAAGCCTGGTACACAATGCACTGAAATAACATCAGCTTGGGGGGCTTTGTGCCACATAAGCACCTGTCCATAAAGCTAAGGAGGTCACTAGTCTCAGGCCACACGTTTGTGCAAAAGGGTAGGGAGACGTTACTGGACAGCTTTGAAATTGGACCATAGCCCAAGAATTGATGCATTTGACATAAAGAGATATTAAATAATGATTATTTACTGCATTTATAGCCCATTTTTCTTTAAGGAGCTCAGGGGGGGTGTACATGGCTGTCCCCCTCCCCAGTTACTGGCCCAAAGTCACTCAGTGATCATTGTGGCTGAGCGGGGATTTCAACCCTTGTCTCCCAGGTCCTAGCCCAACATTCTAACACCATACTACATTGGCTCTATATTGAAGATCCCAGTGGCTGAAGATTTCAAACCATTGCTTAATTTCATGTCAGCGTGTAGGTGTTCTAGAGGTGGGCCTGGTCAATTGGCTTTGCGAATTCAGAGGAATAAGTTTATCAGGCTCCTCATGTGCTGTACAAGCTGCACATAGAGGCCTGATCATTAGAATGTTCATGATCTGGGCGCATTTGGCGTTCTTTTGCCTTAGCACTTTAGAAGACTAATGAAGTATGTCAGCTTGCTGGCTTCAGAGATGTGTTTTCATTGCCAAGGCAGAGTAAGCAACTTGGGATCAGTCACTCTTGTTAAGCCGCTTCAATTTGTTTAGTTAGACATGGGAAATACTCTTAAAATCAGCTGTAAAGGGAGGGCTATTGTAAATGACAAAGCATATGTACCTTCCAGTTTCCTTACAGAGTTATATATGTTGGTGCTGATGTTCTATCTCACAGATACTAGTATATATCAGAGATTTCGAAGGTGTTGGATTGTTACTTTGAATAGCCCCCCTTCTTATTTTCTTGAGGGAGCCGCATGAAAACAAGACTGACAGCTTTGTACTTTTTTTTCTTTCCTCCCCCAGCGACCAAATTAGCTAGCATTGTGCAGTGTGATTCCACCATGAGGCTGGGTATTAAAATGAAGGCACAGATGTTCACTGATAAAGGAGGGACTCTGAGTCACTGTAGTGACTCAATGAGCAGAGACGTTTGTTAATCTAAATTAAGTCTGACATGATACACTTAAACATTGGTTAAGATACATGAAAACAATGAAAGTAATGAAGAAATGTGGAGTATGATGGGGTTTAGCATATGTGCATGTCTGTTCCCCTCACCCCCCCCCCCCCCGCAATAGTACTAACTATAAACCCTTAGTGCTTGGTATGTAGACGGTTAAGAGTGATGCTGTTTTAATCCAGGAGATTACCTTTCTTCATAGCCTTTGGAGAGAAACTACTTCAAGGGAACCCTCCCTGCCTCGAATGCATAACAGATGGCTGGTGAGTGTGTAGCAAGGCATGCTCTTTAAAGGTACAGAACATAAGTGGGACCCATGAAATAGGGCTCCCCCAAAGAGCTGAATCTGTGGAAAAGATAGTGACATGGTTGTTCTCCAGAATATAAAATCTATACACATTAGATAATCCATTACCTGTGAAAAGCAAACTTCTAAGTTTTCCATTACAGTCATATCTCTTGCTACGTTTGCTTCAGGTTAAATCTTTTCAGGTTGCGTCCTGCGGCGACCCAGAAGTACTGGAAAGGGTCACTTCCGGTTTTCATCGCTTGTGCATGCGCAGACGCTCAAAATGATGTCACGCACATGCGCAGAAATGGCAAATTGCAGCACGCGCAGATGCGGGTTGCATTCTGCTCATGTTGCAAACGGGGATCCGGAACGGATCCCGTTCGCAACCAGAGGTACCACTGTATATGGAAAATCTTTTGTCACCTCACATTTAAATTACTTTGCTTCCATTCTTGCACCTAACTTTTTTTTTGAATGCAAGAACGTTCAAAGCAGAATGAGGCTAAAACTACATGTTTGTTTGTAGATTTGGGGTTCTGGAAGTTTATTGTTTGTAGGAAGGCAGAGATTTGCAGAAGAAAACTGGTGTTTAGATAATCAAACAGGCCATGGTGTTATATGCCAATCTGTCCACTATCTGCAGAATCATGAGAGCTGCTGTGTTGAGATACATGTTGCTTCTCCAGGTTACATTTGCTAATGGGATAAGATAGCTTTCATGCATTGAGAAATCCTCTGAGCAATGCTGGTGTAAGCCCATGTTGTTGGACCTTCCTATTTAACCTCTGTCCCAAACTGAAGGAGTCTAGATTCTAAAGTATCTCTATCAGATTGACTAAAGTAGGTAGTTAGGTTTTGTCAGATTAGCATCATGTTGTGACAAGTTGAAAATATATTGCGGTATGACTGCTGATATTAATATCCTGTAGCGGTGGTGGCCAAACCTGGCCCTCCAGCTGTTTTTGGACTACAACTCCCATCATCCCTAGCTAACAGGACCACTGGCCAGGGATGATGGGAATTGTCATCCCAAAACAGCTGGAGGGCCAAGTTTGGCCACCACTGTCCTATAGAAAACAACTGCAAGGGCAAAGATTTTATCCAGAAACTAGGACTGTTTGTTAATGGAAACAAAGTCTACCAGTTGAGAAACAAGGAAGGGACAGGACTCTTCTATAACTCTCAAAAATCCTTGTGGGTGCTCAGTGCTTAGAATAATAGAATTGCAGAGTTGGAATGCAGGATCTTGTCCACAGCAGTCGCTGGGGTGGGTTCAGACCACCAACCTTCTAGTTAACAGCCAGATGTATTGACCCATTGTGCCATGTTCTGTTCAATACAAAGGAAATTCTTAGTGCTAATTAATTGTTTAGTAGTAAAATTTTCTCAGGTATTGCCCGCATATTCTCATGTTCTCTTTACTGGCATAAGAACCAGAAACTTCATTTTAAAAATCTTAATATTGATATCCTTAAGATGCCAAATTCAGTTCCAGCTACTGTATTTTTGTTTTTTGTTTAAATGATATTTATTAAAGTTTCCAATTAATACAAAAAATAAACATACACAAAAAAGAAATAATAAAAACACAAAAATACAAAAAAGAACAGTTAAAACAAATGTAGTTTCCATTACTCATTTCCATTAACTTATTTCCCAGACCTCCTCTCATCTCCCCCTTTTGTATTCCCGTTCAACTTCTTAATTCAGCAAATCCTTATCCAGCTACTGTGTTTTTGCAAGCACCCAGCAAAATACTTCATCCACCTTACACAACAGTGAAAGTGTAAAAGTGTAAAGAGGACTGTCAAAGCCATCCCGCGAGGGGAAGAATTTGGTTTCTGAGTTTCGGTTAATCTCAGATGAACATGCAGGGAATTTCATGTTGATGCAGCTCTGTGTTTTCATCCTGCACTGCATTTGGGCCTTGGAGCTCAAGGCATAACTGCTTAATTTAAATAATATAAGGCACCTCAGTCAGAACTCTCAGAGCACAATGTTGTTGCAGTGCAAATGAAATTTAGCATTAAATGTGAATGTATTGGATATTCTGGTTTGTATCTAAGAAAGTCATAGAGTACTTGAAATCAATGAACTTAAGATGGTCATGTTCATAAATTAAACCCAGATGCCCCTGTTTCAGTGGGTCTGCTGCATTTGAACAGTTGTGTTGCTGTAGAAAGTGTAGAAGTGGATTCCAGGCATATATGCAAACCATCCTTACAGCTGGGATCATTATGCCCACTGAGTCACATAGCTTTCCCCCATCTTAACATGGCTGGGGGAGGGGAAGGATTTGTAAAATGCCTGCTTTTTTATTCTAGCTGTTGCAAGTCTTATTTCCTTTACACACTCACACACCCCACTAAATTTCTTTACCCACCACCAGGATGGGAGCACGATTTGCCTCTGGTATGCAATGCATCTAGTTCTTTGGAAGAGCCAGACTTGAGAACCAAATAATGCTCAGTTTTGCTTTGTTTTTATAAGCATCTTTTGTTGAGAAAAGATAGGCCCGTGCCACCAAAGAGAGAGAGAGAGAGTTAAGCTGGCTGAGAGCCACGTGCTTTAAAAATACCTCCTCCAAAGGCCTATTTAATCTAGTGTGGGCTAGCTGAAATGACCTAATCCAAAAATAGCCGGCAGCCTGTCTTTTCCCAACGTGTCTGCTGCTGAAGAATGGCAGCTCTTCGTTTTGTTAGCAGCATTGTTGTATTGGACTTGGGCTTGATTTTGAGGGGGTTTGGATGTGAAAATGTGAACCCAAGCATAGGATTTTTTTTAAGTGCCTGTGTAAAATCAGTTTGCCTTTTTACTATAATGCCTCCAAAGGCTGAATTACATCCAGTGAATGTTGATAATATTGTACTTGTTATCAAGGTATTAACTGGATTCTTTGGTTGGTTTTAAGCATTAATGTTCATGGAATCATAAGAGGACAACATTCATAGTGATCACATCACTTTGGTGCTCTTTCAGCTGTGCTGGCTACCAATTTACTTCTGGGCTCACTCTGAAGCTCTTACTTTAACCTTTAAGGCCCTAAGCAGTCTGAGTCCATGATACCTTAAAGACTGCCACCTTTTATATGAACCTGTCCAGATGCTCCATTTTCAAGTGATGCTTTGTGGATGGTCTCCCTGCTGTCCAGTGTTTGAGATGCAGGTCATGGTCTTTTGCAGCCTTCCATACTCCACTGGGAGCCGGTAAACGATTTATTCCACCTGGGCTCCACCGTAACCAGCAACCTCTCTCATCAACGCTGAGCTAGGCAAGCGTATTGGCAAGTCAGCTATGGCAGTGGCTCGCCCCTTCAGAAGGGTATGGGAGTATGTGATGCTAATGACCAATACCAAGATGAAGGTCTACCAGGCTTGCATGTTGAGCATGCTATTTTATGGTAATGAGATGTAGGCAGCTTGCACCTGCCAGGAGCAACGCCTTCCACATGCACTGCGTCAGGGAGGTTTGGGGCATCACATGGCATGACAGAGTTTCAAACAAAGATGTGCTCTCCCAGCATATTCTGTCTCAGTGATGTCTACGCTCGCTTGGTCATGTCCGCAGAATGGAAGAGGGCAGGATCCCCAAGGACATGCTAGTAGCTTTTGATAGCCATCTCCTCCAGGAAGTTGGTGCCTCCCGTGGGAGCAAGTGTGTGTGTTTATGCTTCACCTCTTGGCCCTAAAAAGCCCCCTCCCATGATCAACAATAAAATACCAGAAACAGTAATATAATTAAATTAAATTTGGGATGGGGAGAGAGAATTCACACCAAAAGGGCAGACAAAATTAAAATGAACTTACCTCAGACAAAGGCAACCCAATGAGATGGGCGGGTAACAAATAAAATCATCATCATCATCATCATCAAGCACAGCTAGCACACAGTCACGCTGGCGGGGCCTTTTGAGAGTTGTAGTCTAAAATATCTGGAGAGCATCAGGTTGAGAAAGACAATGCCAACCTTTGACGAACATTGTGTTTAAGTGCAGCTGGCGCGGCAGCATGAAGATCCAGCTCAGTATCAACAGTTAGTTTTGTAACTGGATAGCAAAGAGGTCAGGAAAGAGGTTAATTTATCTGTGAAGTGCTAAAGGAGTCTACGATAGAATCTGTAGAAATGGTTATATCTGGCTTCTGTCCTCAGGTTTATTGTCATGGAAGGTGTAAGAACTTATGAGTGTTGCATTGTGGATGCCAGGAGGACATTGTCATTTATTACCTTGAGGTTGTAAGAAGAATTATCTCTTTTGTGCAGAGTCAGGTGACAATCCCGTATTACACTTCTAAACCCGTGGAATGCGTCCCAGCCAAATGGGACAGCTCGAAATGTCAGATGGGTTCTGCAGAATTTGAGTTTGCTTTTCAGACTCTATGAACATGCATGACAGACTTGGTCTGCTGTGAGTTTTGGAGCCTTGAGCCGTCTGACGCTTCTGCTCTTACCTGACAACATGAACAATGTTTGAGGGTTTTGTTGCCCCTTAACCATTTGGACCCTGCGTGCTTAAAATTTTGACATCTCTTTTGGCTGCCATATAATACAGGCTTCTGAAAGTGGTGCTTAAAATATATTCTAATTATTGCCTTACCAGATGGCAGCAAGGCTTCACGTGTTTCTCACTGTGTCTCAACAGAGACTTACTTGTCTCACTCTAAAGTAAAGATTTTTATTCTAGGTTTTAAAGTAATTGCCCATGTAGCAGCTTCTATCTGGTTTCTGATTTGCCATCTGGCTCCAACATATTCTGTGAACTAGAATTCTTTATCTGGGTGCCAGGTGACCGGTGCTATAGTCTGGCAAACTTAAGTCAGGCCCTCAGTGCTGTTTTGAAAGAAAAAGTACCTTCCAAATGCATTGAGCATTTCCTTTTCTTAATTGCTCTTTGCCATTATATACGAGTATAATTATGTCCATCTTTAGAACATTGTACATAATACTGGCTATCCCACACTGAAATAATTAATCATTATTATATGGCCAGTGACATGGATTTTCTGGAAAATATTCCTCTGCACAACAAGGTGTAATTTGCATTGGAACAACTTCTGATGCCCTATTTACTTGTTTTTAGTAAAACTGCCAAGCTTGCCTATAATCTATTTGTGGTTCAACGCCATCCATAGTTACTGATGAACTTGCAAAATGGAAAGTTTCCCCTGGGAAAATAAAGGACTGATTTTTTACCCCATTCTTTGTCACTGATCATGGCTGAGAGGAAGAAGGTGCTGAAAGGAGCGATTTAAGTGATGGGGGGGAGGCGGGTTTGTCCCATGAATATAGGTTGGTTGAGACACTATGGCTCTACGCCTTCAAGAGAAGAGAAATGCTTGAGACCATGAGAAGTATGGACAGAAATGGATTCTCAAAATGCAAATGCCTGGAGTGCATCGACTGGAATGGAGAAGCAGCAGGTCTAAGACATTGAAGCAAATACTTCATGGAACATGTAACTTAACTAAAGGAATTCACTACCATAGGATGATATTGTGATCATTACCATAAAAAGGAGAGGAAAAAACATGCTTTGATTATTAAGCATGATGGTCATACCCTCCATGTTCAGGAATAACATCTCTTGATTACCCTTTACAGGGAAATATCAGTAATGGTTAGATATAGTCATCATAAGATTTTTGTGAGCTTTTCTGGGCAGCATACTGTACTAGATGGACCCATTATGGTAACTGGGTCCTTATTAGCTCCCCAGACCCCATTTAGCATTGATTTGCATCTAAAGCTAGACTACGAAGTGTTGCTTGGATTCTAACAGGCATTTTTAAGGTTACCAAAAACATACTGCTTATGTTCTGCGAGAGTTTTCTTTTAAAAAAATAAATAAATAATATTTATTACTTTTACAGCTTACAAAAAAGAAAAGGAAGAAAGAAGACAAAAGAACAAAAAAGAGAAAAAAAAATACAATACATAAACAATACAAAACACAACCGTAACACATTAAACTAACACAATAAACTAAACCAAATAAAACAAAAACAATTAAAAAAACATACATCATACCTTTTCCATATTCTTTCATTCCCTTGTATCATTGACCTCCTCTCACCTCCCTCTTTGTATTCCACTTCCATTAATTGTTTCAGCAATTCCTTTCCATCTTTCTCTATTTTCTATCATATAAATGTCTTAACATATTTTTAATCTTATTTCCATTAAAATTAGTATACTTATTTAAGCTTAACTCCTTATAGCATTTCAGCTAAAGCCATAAAATTTCCTTCCAACATTTTTCTATCACTCATTAATTTTACAATATTTCTATATATAGACTTTAAATTTCCAATCTTCTTCCACCATCTCCTCTCCCCAGTCTCGGACTCTACCAGCCACTTCCGTCAACTCCATACAGTCCATCAACCTGGAGATCTTATGTCCGAGGCTCTTAACTCTTTTCCACGCCCCTTCTGCCAGTCTTCTTCATATTCTTTGATGCTGGAGAGCAGATCTCGGGGAAACTCTAATCCAACGATACTTTTATTCCTTCTCGACAGGTCAGCCAGATTTCCATAATTAAAACTAGGATCCATAAAGTATTTCCGGGCATGTTTCAAAATTCCTCCAAATCCAAAGGCCCCCAGAACTCCAGTCTCCTCCTGACCCAAGTCCATATTCCAAAAGTCAGTTAATCCCTGCATAGAGGGATCTTTCCAACTTTCCTTTTCTAGTCCAGGCCAGGCTCCGATCTTCAAAATCTGACTTTTTCTAGTCTCAATCATAAAGGGCCCCAACTTGTAGTCCTCAATTTGCCTCTGTAAGGCTAAGGCTCCCCCTTGTATTACTTTAGGTTCGACAACAGCAACTTTCTCCTTCTCCTTTTCAGCAATTTGTCCTGTTGAAATAGATTCCTGTGCCAAATCCTGAATAATTCCTGTATTGGTGCTCACATTTGGTTCCAAAATGTCAATTTTAGTAGTCATAGCATCCATCTTTTTATGAAGCTGTTCCAACAAGTGGCTTATCTTATGCAGTCCATAAGGCTTCTCCTGTTGACATTCTTAAATATCCAAGGTCAATCTCTAGTTCTCACAGTTCTTATCAAGCAGCTGGAGATTTCCCAGCTCCACTCTTGTAACAGTTTCAAAAGCTCCCTCTAGAGGGAAACAGTCTCCACTTGTATCAATCTTTACCAACACAGATCAAAAAGTAAAGATAGTTTCAATTTTCAGATACTTTCCCTCCCTTTTAAACGCAGAAGCGGACAATGGAAACAATATATTTCTCTTATTTAACTGACTGTCAACATCCGTTCTCTTCGCTGTCAATGAACTCTCCCGAAACGTCAATCACTGGGAGCCCGTTCCCAGGTTCAGAGCAGTGGTAATTTAATTTTAATCACTTTCTCCTGCAGGAGAAAGTCCAAAATTTCCCCCCTCTTCTCCTGCTTCCAAGGGGGGTCTAATAATTTCAATCGATGGAAGTTTAATCCTTTACATAAGGCTTTCCGAGACCTTAACTTGTAAGCTCTTTGCTTCAGTCTATTTACAAAAGGGGAAGGCGGACTTCCTGTTTTGAACCTTCCCCATTCGATGCCAAATTAAGATATTTAAAGGTCCAATTTTCCGTTTTACTCACGGGTTGTTGTTTAAAATCCAATTGTCCACAAGAAAAAGTCAGCACTCTCCGGCAACAGCAATGCGGCTTCACTCCATGAAAGAAGCGGTCGATTCAAAGCACCGCGCCGCTCACCCTATATCGCTCCGGATCCCCAAAACAGGGTTTTCCCACGAGTAGGGGAGGCGCAAAAGGTGCCAGCCGAATCCCAGGTTCACAAGCCTGTGGTTCAGACCCAACTTTCCACGGAGCAAGTTCCTCCCGATCGGAGGAGCTCCGCCATTGCCGGGGGCGCCAACCCGGAAGTTCGTTCTGCGAGAGTTTTCTGACCCCTTTGTTGTGTACAGTTTTGATGGGAGGTTAATAGCTATACATAAACAGCAATTACGAACTGTGATATGGGATTTTTTGCTCCTCAAGTAGTACAGGGATCAAAGAAATAGTAGACTGGTTCACACACTGTGGCTAAGCGTGAAAAAGCAAGCCTGTTCAGTACTCGGAGTAAAAATTGGTGCAACTTTGCTGTTCCCCCATTTCTGCTGCTGCTGTGCAACTAGGAATTAAGTCATGGTTTGGCTTAGTGCTGCATCCTAACCTGGTTTCGTGGGTTGCCTCACTTCAGACAAGCCACGAGGTGAAAGTAAAGTTGGCTCTTGGCTTGCCACTCATGGTTTGTTTGGGGGAGAAAAACCACAAGTCAGGTTCCGACAAAATGCTTAACCAAACCATCACTTAGCTCTGTGTAGAGCAACAGCAGCGACTGGGTAGTGATTTTTGTTCTCAAGTTCCAATGTGTTTTCTTGTCAATGCTTAGCCACAGTTTGGCGTAGTGTTACGTGCGAACTGGGCATAGTCATATTTTCAGAGATGTTAGATGTTTTTCTAAAGTTACCCTCTACAGAAGGGGGTTGGAAGAAGCTTGAGATTATAAACCAATGTTATCCTCTTCGTATCACACCCTTCCTTCTGGAAGCTTGGAGTGGCATATATGGGTTTTCCTGACTTTTACTCCTCAACACTAGTAAGTTTGGTCAAGCTGGGAGATGGTGATTTTCCCAAGGGCACCAAGTATGTTTCATGGCTGAGCAGGGCTATGAACCCTGGTACACCATCTAGTGTGAAATCCAGCACTCGGCCCAATTATAATTTTTGTCCTATACTCTTTTCTCTCCAGGTTAGCTCAAGATGGGAGACCAGAGGCAACGCTCATTGTCTACGTCTGGGGAATCATTGTACCATGTTCTAGGACTGGACAAGAACGCCACCTCAGATGATATTAAAAAGTCATACAGGTAAGGAGGCCAAGAACTCGCTCTGAACATAGCATACATTCTAATACAGCCAGCTTGCTTCATGATTATCGTTCCATAAGTTTCTGCTATCTCTGAGATGCTAAACACTGCAAGTGAGGTGATTACTCGTACTCCATTTGGGTTATCTGAAACATAGATAACTATGGTTTCTATCTGGAAAAACCCCACAAAACAAGATAATAGGAATCTAACTTAGCTTCCTTGTTTAAAGTAGTTGAGTAGAAGAAAGCAGACAAATTTATATACTCCTTTTACACAGTACACTATTTGCTCTAGCTGTATCTTGTGATGATTTTGAGATAAGTAGAACCAGAGATTGGTTCAGTTATATTTTCAGAACGTCAGCTCTTTCAATCATAGGTCATACCACTGAGTAATAAAATCTCTCCTAAAGTTTGGAACATAATAGGGCTTGAATCATGATCTATAGTTTTCTTGTCAGTCCACATAAGTGGACTTTTATAAAGTTGTGTCTTCATCACAGCTATTTTACAGGGCAGCAATGGAAAAAGAAGGTCCAGTGACTCAGTGATGAGTCTTGTCTTGGGAATAAATCTTAGCTGTAGAGATCAGTCTGCTTTTTGCACCAAATTTTAAATCACATTTAAAAAAAAAACAACCAAAACTTTTCATGCTTTTGCTTTAAATTTTTTGGGAACAGTGGAAGATAAAAGTCCATAGGCTAAATAGATGTGCTGGTGAACCAGCAGTAGTCTTCTAGGCATGAGTCTGAGAGGTTTTTTTCTTCTTTACTCCGCTTTTCCCAGGGAAAGCCACAGTTTACTGCTGAATTGGAACAAACGTCAATTGAGTTTTCTGCAGATTGACATATGTTTCAATTCAGCAGTAAACAGTGGCTTTTTCCTGGGGAAAACAGCAGGCCAAAAGGAAAATCTCTCGGACCCGTGTCTAGAAATCACGAGAAGAACAAGAAATCTCAGGACAAAGAAAGGGAAGCGAGGATGAGCCCAGAGGTGAGTTCAGGGGGCATATTAGTGATAAACTGCAATGAACTAAATTTTACACTAGGGGTCAGCAGTAAACCTTTTCACAATGGTAAGTGATTTAGTGAGCAAGGTACTTTTCCTGAGTTTGCACTAACTCAGGGTGGAAACGCTGGGTTCCAAATAATAAACTTTAATTGTATTCCCACTATTTCTCAGAACAGAAGCAAACAATAGGAGATTTGTGGAGATTCTGGCTGCAGGTATTCTTTTGTGAACAGAAATTGGTGGAAATGTATGTTAGCTTTTGTTGTACCATCAGTATAATGCAGCTTCCTATGTTCTGTATCACAGTGAATCTTCCCCTTTTTTTGAAAAAAATTATATTATTCCTCACTGTAAATGGGTAGCTGTGCATCTGTCTAGAAATATTAGTCTTTTGTTCCTCTTGATGTGGAAGAGTCAACCGGCAACTGCAGTTCTCTGCTTTGGGCAAACATCTGCTTGAAGTTGTATCTCTCTCATGTGACTTTTGAGACAAGGTGCTCTTTGCAGGATATTTATGTGCAGAAATTGACAGTCTCTACAGAGTAGCAGCTACTTGTCATTTTCTAATGGGCTTTTGCTCTTCATATAAACCAGCCCTACATTGCCTATGTTGGATGCTTTCTGCCATTACGGACTAAATCTGGGCACAAACAATTTTACTCTTTTTGACTCGAGCAGCTGTATGCTGTAAAAATTTGGCAGTGTCAGAAACTGCTGCAGAAAATATTAGGAGGGGCAGGGTAGATTTGGGTTGTAGACCTATACATGTTTGGGACTAAGTCCCATTGAATTCAGTAGGACTTGGGTAAACATGTATAGAATTGTACGTGTGTGTGCGCGCACACACACTTTACCTTGCATATCACAGCTTTCCCAAACAGAAACAAGCCTGCATTTCATATTGTTCGGCAGCTAAGAAAAAGGTGAATTCCATTCTAGGGAACATTAGGAAAGGAATTGAAAATAAAACTGATGCCATCACACAAATCTATGGTACGGCCACACTTGGGATACTGTGTATAGTTCTGGTTGCCTCACCTCAAAAAGAGTTTTGTAGCATTGGAAAAGGTTCAGAGAAAGGCAACAAAAATGGCCAAGGGCAGAGGTTTTCAACCTTTTTGAGTTCATGGCTGTGGGATACCTGGTAAAAACACCATAAGTTCCCTCCCGAACCCAGAGCCAGGCTTTGCAAGTGGCACAAAGTAGACCCAGGTCTGCCACCAAGTGCAGCCTGGGAGTTGCTGCACTCAGTTCTCAGATTCTGGCCCCAGCAAGAGCACCCATATGAGACTTGCATCAGACACGTTCATACCTTACTTTTTTTAAAAAGGAAAACAAGGTGCACCCAGAAGCATGAAGAGGCCCCCAAAGGAGGTGGGGCTTCAAGGCACCTTGTGGAATAAAGGCAAGGAGCCGACAGCACTGTCTTCTCCCACTTCTCTTACAAATCGGGCTTCCAGGTCAACTATCTGTATACCATGACAAGTGAAGGTTTGCTGAACCTCAGTATCCCAACTCTGAGATGCCTTGATGGACGCAGAGCATGCAACTTGTTTGAGTCCTCCTCCTTTTCAGTTTAGAGAAACAGTGAGTAAGGGGCAACATGTTAGAAGTTTATAAAATTACAGCATGGAGAAAGTGGATAGAGGTTTCCCCCCCACTTCCTGCCTCATAACACTAGAATTTATTGATACCCAGTGAAACGGGATTTTGGAAGATTCAGGACATACAAAACAAAGTACTTCTTCACACAGCACATAGTTAAACTATGGAACTTGCTCCCACAAGGGACAGCGATGGCCACCAACTTGGATGGCTTTAAAAGAGGATTAGACAAATTCAAGGAGGCTATTAATCAGGCTATTAATAGCTGCTAACCAGGATGTCTGTGCTCTGCCTCCACTATCTGAAGCAGTATGTTTCTGAATGCCAGTTGCTGGAAACCAGAGGAGGGTTAGAGTTCTGCTGTACCCAGAGGCTGCTTGTGTGTTTCCTATAGGCATTTGGTTAACCACTGTGAGAACAGGATGCTAGACTAGACGGACCTTTGCCCTGATCCAGAAGGCTTGTCATGTTCTTCTGTGGTTTCTTCTTTCCACAGGAAACTTGCATTAAAATATCACCCCGATAAGAACCCAGATAATCCGGAAGCTGCAGAGAAATTTAAAGAAATCAACAATGCACACGCGATATTAACTGATGCTACAAAACGAAATATTTATGATAAGTATGGCTCCTTGGGTCTGTATGTAGCAGAGCAGTTTGGAGAGGAGAATGTGAACACGTACTTTGTGCTATCCAGCTGGTGGGCAAAGGTAAGCAACAGAGAGATTCTCCTCTGAACATGTTCTTTGTGTAGCACGATAATAATCCCATACAGGATGAATTTTCAACATTTTCTAGGAGCCTTGAGCAATTCTGCTGCCTCCCCAGTAGGTATGTTAGTTTTTCAAGAGAACCATTGAACCACCGAATTGTGGAGGTGGAGGGGACCTTGAGGGTCATCTTGCCCAACCCCCCTGCAGTGTAGGTATCACAACCAAAGAAACCTTGACAGTTGACCATCCAACCTCTGCTCAAAAACATCCAGTGAAGGAGAGTCTATACAGTACCAGTTTCCCAGGGAATTCGTTCCACTGTCAAACAGCTCTTACTGTCAGAAGGTTCTTTCTGATGCCCTAGGGTTGCAACCTATTATAGAACTCCATTAATTAATTGAACGAAACTCATATAATCTATTGTTCAGATTTGTGTATGGGTAAAAACGTTTCAGAAGCAAGAGATGTTGCTGCTCTTGTTTTTAGATGATGTGCATGTGCTGTCGTAGCAGACATATTTCTGTTTAGCTTACAATTAGTTTAAAATTCTATGATTCTGTATGGAGGAGACATTGCCTCCTGTATGAGAAAAAAACCAGAATGCTCCTTTTAATGATAGCACTATCATAAATTTTGGCCTGTAGTGTCCAGTCATGGTTAAAAGTTTTAAGTGCAGCCATTAAAAAATATGGATTCTGGCTTAAAATGGCAACTGATTTAGAAATATTCCACAAGCAGCAGTCTCCAAAGCATTATCTCTTGAAATTCCTGGAATGCTTTTGTAGGTTCCTTGTGGTTTGAAAGAAGATAGTTTTGACTCAAGTTTACAGTACAAAAAGGGTTGTGTGGTCTTTTATCAAAAGCTCAGTGTGTCATGTGGTGTCAGTTGTTGAAGTCACTTAACTTGCTTTCTGAATGTGTTGGTTTCCTGTTTTGATGAATCACCCATTGGGATACTTTCTTTTCCTGCTTTCTCCTGACTACTTTGTTGTGAGAGAGAAGCTTTTGTGCGTCATGGAGGAGATAACTGAGTGGCAAACTGAAACAGCTCCCTAATCTAGGAGTTTTGAAATGATTAGCTTTCTTGTAATTTTGTACCAATCAGGCATATTTTATTTATTTTATTTTATGCAGTAGCTGGACATCTTAGTGCTTGTTGGGGCATATCTTGGATGTATTGGCTTGCATTTTGGGGGAATATAGGGTGGGATTCAACTAATCAGCCCCGACAGCCAAAGGTCTGTGGAAGGACTTCTGCAATGGGCTCCCTTCCCTCTCTTCCCTCTGCATGCCCTGCGCCCCCAGAGTTGGCTCTGGGGAGCTGGGAGAAGCTCCAGAACACAACATGAGGTCATTCCACCTGGCAGTACTTGTGCAGACAGAATGATTGGAAGAGCACATGGTTGAATTCCACCCACAGTAATTGATGAGAAGCCATAGGCTGGGACAGTCCATCAACTGCAATGATTGGGGAGTGATTGGGGAGTGCTAGAGCAGAGGGGTTGGCCTTTGCTTCACCTCAAGACATAGTAACTTGCAATTGTACGACACATGGGCAGTTTTTCATGAGACCATCATATGCGATTGTGAAGAGGCAAACCTTTGCCTGAGAGGTTCCCTTCCCATTTTAGCTTTTCTGCTACGAGTCAGGAGGGTGCGAGCTTTTTAAGTTCAAGAGGCTGTTTTTCTACTGCAGATATCCCAAGCATGAGATCTAAGTTAAGTTGGCATTTGTTGCAGAGGCGCCGGTTGGAGACACTTTCCTTTTTCCTCTGTGCAGGCGCTGTTTGTGTTCTGTGGACTCATCACGGGCTGCTACTGCTGTTGCTGTCTCTGCTGTTGCTGTAACTGTTGCTGTGGAAAGTGTAAACCGAAACCCCCTGAAGGTGAAGAGCAGGAATACTATGTCTCCCCCGAAGACTTGGAGGCACAGCTACAGTCAGATGAGAGGGGTAAGTCTTCTGCTCTCCAGGTCAGCCACACATGGAATGTCTCAAAATCACAGGGCTGAGTAGAGAGAGGAAGAGGAGGAGGAGAAGAAGCTTCGTGTAGTTTAAACTGAAGCTTATCAGGAGGTGCATAAAAACCATATCTGTGCTGCAAATGTGTGTTTTTTTCTGAAGACCTGGCTTCATGGAGATTCCTAAATATCTCCCTGAATGAAACCAAGGTTTGCTCATGTACAAGATGGTGAAGAGGTGAGCAAATTCGTTGATCATATCATTTAGAAGATTTTATAACTTGCCTTTCAGTGGAATGGCCCTTGAGCCACCTCATAATACCTGTACATGAATTGCAAACACACACACACAGGCGGGCACCCCCTTTGTCCCCTGTCCTGTGGTTGGGGGCCAGAGTGTGCTGCTTCTCACTTCCGCAGTTCCAGGGCTTGTGGCAATTGCACCCGGGGGTTCTTTCTGGCAGGGAGAGGGAAAGCCAAGCTTCTTGCAAGCTTTTCCTTCTCTGATCCATGGGTTTGGCCAGGCTGGTGGGTCTCCTTGCCATAGGAGGCAGAGAGTGCAAACGTCCAGTGGCTCTTGACTCCTGGCTTGATGGCAGAAGCTGGAGAGTGCTGCCCTTCATCTTTGCAGTCCCATTCATGGAACGATGGTATAAATGCACCCAGTGGGTATGCTTCTTTTGAAGCTATTTGGTGTAGCCTTAAGAGAAAGGCGAAGATAACATTTGTTGACACGGTTAGCAATTTATGGAGGAATTTCCCCTACCTTGCATATTGCTCACTGTATGGACACCATTAACTAAGAATATGGTGTTGAAATAATTAATTAAATACAACCCTTCTGTCTGTTTAACTGAAACTGATGGAAAAATAATGAAGCAAACCAGCATCCTAAGAAGGAGGAACATTTTTTAAAATTAACGGCTGCACAGAAATCTTAAGTTGGCCTTGCAAACTTCCCTGTTTCCCCCACAATCCTACGCTGGTCATTTGTAGCTGCAATGAAGGAATTTTTTTTTAGATGCCCTTACCTGGTTGCCTAGGGACGCGGGTGGCGCTGTGGGTTAAACCACAGAGCCTAGGACTTGCCGATCAGAAGGTCGGCGGTTCGAATCCCCGCGACAGGGTGAGCTCCCCTTGCTCGGTCCCTGCTCCTGCCAACCTAGCAGTTTGAAAGCACGTCAAAGTGCAATAGGTACCACTCTGGCGGGAAGGTGAACGGCGTTTCCGTGCGCTGCTCTGGTTCGCCAGAAGCGGCTTAGTCATGCTGGCCACATGACCTGGAAGCTGTCTGTGGACAAACGCCGGCTCCCTTGGCCTATAGAGCGAGATGAGCGTGTAACCCCCGAGTCGGTCCCGACTGGACCTAATGGTCAGGGGTCCCTTTGCCATTACCTTTAGCTGGTTGCCTAGAAGCACTTAGGGCTGGCAAATTGCTTTTGACAAGCCAGGTCTTCATTGTGTCACTTCCTTTCAGCAATTTTAGGAGCGAGCTCTCTAACCACAATTTCCTTTTGATTTTCAGACACCTCAGATACACCTATTGTGATACAGCCAGTCTCAGAGACGACCCAGCTCACAGCGGACTCCCACCCCAGCTACCATACTGATGGATTTAACTAAGTTAAGGAAGCACTGTTAACTAGAATGGATAAGAATAAATAATATGGCCAATCCAGCACTAGAATCATGGACATTAGATAATAGAGTACGGGGAAGGGAGACGTCCTGCCACAGTTAGAGGGCAGCCTCCAACCTGCTGAGAATATTTTGTAATCCCTTCGCCTTTTGTCACCTTCAGTGTCGTATCTTGATGATACATGGATGATACTGTAGCATGCAGTATTTAAAGCAGTTTAGCTTTTGGTCTTATTTCGTTTCCTTTTTTTAAAAAGAAAAAAAATTAGCATGTGTGGAGTTTTATGTTATAAATGTCTTTGTGTTGTAATGTATTGAGGAGTTATCACAACGAGTGTGATGGATACATTCTGCATTTTAAGCAGCGATACCAGCCAAAAAAACAATGAGCATTTTTCAAAGAGAATTTAAATTGGCCACAAAGCCACCACACTTCCATACAGTTGAGCTACAAACATCACTTGAAGGCGGCTGTTGATCATCCACTTGATAGCAACTAAGATTTCCAGTATATCCCAACTGCCCCTTTGCTCCTAAGACCCCTGTCTCAAGAGCTAACCTTGAAAATGGCTGATGTTGCACGGAAGGGATTTTTTTTTTAAAGGGAAAAAAATGTTCCCTGCACATCTGTTTCATCTTCTGAGTGTCAGTGGCTTTATAGTTAAGATGTTCTTGTATAGGAGAGGGCCAAAATGTTGGTTTTGTTATAAAACCAGACGTTACTTGAATTATCTCAAATTAAAGTGCACACTAGTTTTGTTTGAATTTAATCATTCCCCTGCACTATTTATGATCAGTTACTGCCATTTTTTTTTACTTGTGCATGAACATGGAAAACAGAAACTTATGTATGCTCTCACTGTTGCGTTTGAATGAAGTCTAAGCAAATAAATAGTCGAGTAAAGTTTAGATTTCTGTTGTTTGAATATGCATTGCTTTTTACATTTTTACAAGCACCTCTTAAAAAAGAAAACTAAGGCCACTTTACACATGCATTCTAGGTATGCATCTAAGAGTACTTAAAAAAACATTTTTAGGATAAATGCTGCAGGTACAGGCATACTTATCAGGGGACTGAGATTGGCTGTGGCTCCCTTTTGAGTATTAACTGGGTGGCAAGCTTCAGTTTGCTGCTATGTGATGTAGGAAACAGATCTATGCTGACTGGCTCAGCAGACAAAACACAGCGTTTTGGAGCTGAGACACAAAGTCTTCTATCTGTAGCTACAGCCATGTGGCTTCCTAGCACAAATTTGATTGCCTCTGTTCTACCTTGCTAAAATGGGATCAATAAGTCTGATCTGCTCTAACCAGTGTGCAGAGCTTTACAAAATTGGAGCACTGCGGGGTTGATTAATTAGTATTGCTGAATGGTTGTCAAATAACTAATCACATCTGTTTCCTTGTATGTAATGATTTGCACGTGTTCTTTTTAAAGATAATGTTTATTTTGTTTGGGGTTTCCCTTACATCCCTTCATTGATAACTTTGTGATGGATATTCTGGAACGGTTTCCCTCTCTGCGGTGGAAAAAAAAAATTATGAATGGAAATTGTGTGTGTGTGTGTGTGTGGATGTGGGGGCATCATGAGGCTTCCTTAGGTATCTCAGCAACTTATATTCTCTAATTTTCTGCTATTGTTTGTACACTCTCATTTTAGAAAATGTTCAATCCACTTAAAAATGCATCACCCAGGGCCACTGAACTTCAGGGCTGCTGCTGCTTTTGAGTTTCAGAGCTCAGATCAGTCTGTTCTGTTCCCTTTTTCTCTGCCCCCCCCCCATTTTGTCACTCCTCCTCCTTTTTGGAATTAACTGTGGCTGTCTCTTCTCACGCACCATTCTGAGGTGGTACCATTTCAGACTGCAAGTGGGAGATGCCAACATGAATATTCCCCAGGGCGTGTGGAGAAAAGCAAAGTCAATGCAAATAGAAAAATTAACACATAAGGAAAAGTGAGTCTGATTGAGCCCTTTGCCTGTTGCACAAGTTTGTTGGAGAGCATTGTAGAAATGTCTTGCCTTGTCTGCAGTCTGAAATAGTGCAGTCGGGCTCTGCCACCACCTCCTCAGCATCCCACAGTCTCGTAATGCAGATTCTGTGGGATGAGGCCTGACTTTGTTCTACATGCGTTCTGCTTCCCCACAAACAGGGTTTGCTTTCTTTGCGGAACTTCATCTTCCCTACACCTGACCTGAAATCTGTACTAAAGGAAAGATCTTTGAAAGCTTCTTAACCATATGGACCAAAACTGTCTTTTGAAAGCCAAGCCAGCTCTTTTCTTTCTTCTCCTGCCCTCTCCAGTCTTCTCCAAAGGTGCCCAATATGGCATGTTCACTTTACTTAGGCTAGGCAGAAGGGCAGTTCTTAACATTTGGGTAAGCTAACACATTGTTAACACTCGTTTTGATATTGCACCCTTAGTTTTCGGCTAAATACCCTGGACAGCTCAGTACTTTAATATTCCTTGAATCCACCTGCATGATTCAAAGTTAATATATTTCAGACTTGTATCTTTCTCTAGGCGAAAACAGGCTTATCATGCATTCCTAATGCCTGTCACTGGGTTTTATTCAACGTCCCACACCCAGGGGTTAGGGGACACACACACACAGATTTACATATCTAGACTTGAAAGCCTCATCCATCTTGTTGAGGATTACATGGAGGGTCTAATATGGAGAATTTATAAAAGGTGACAGAGATCTTTGCCTAAAAGTAAAGTATGATCTCAGCTGTGCTCCTGCTGCCCGGCTTCAGTCTTGATTTTAACATAACTAAAATTGACCATCTTGGACTGATTTCATGACCTAACAACATTGGCGCTCCAGAGCAAAACATCTAGTGAAGAACTTGGGCCATGATCCGGTGTCAGGCTGGATTTTACAAACATGTAATAACCCCTAAACAGTTTGCTGCCACTGGAAACAAGCTGCTTCAATCTCTAGCATAGTTAATTGTTTCAATAGAGTTTCAAGGCACTTTCCCCCCTCCCTTCTCCTTCTCAATCTTGGAGTTCAGAGTACTGTATCGCTATTTGTGTTCACTTAAAGTAGATCAATGTATTAATCATTTTGCTGTTGGGCAATGGTTTCATAATCATTCCAGTAGTGATTTGGGGGTAAAGCTGTAGTAATTTCTGTGTTTTCTCACACCATTGTGTCCTTTAGATTTGCATCCCACTGAAGCTTGTTCTAAATATCCATTAATTGCTAAGCTAAAATGCCAGGATGAAGGTGCTTCACATAGTCTTAAACACAGTCTCTGCTCTCTGCTCCTAATCTTGTGCTGCTGGACACAGGGAGCAATGGTGGCTCTTTCAAAGTCTGCTTGCTGTTTGATATAAAGGAAAGTTTCTAATTCTAATTTCTAATAGCTCTATCTTCAACTGGAGGCAAACAAAGCTGAAAATGATTTGAGAGGAGTTTCACTTTCGATTGCGTTTGTGTACTTGCTGTAAGTCATCTTGTTGCTGCCTCTGGACAAACAGGACTTAAGGGTTTTTGAGACCATACCAAAGTCATTTAATAGAAGGTGAGAGTGGGGGTGAGCATACGTGATTCTGAGTGTGAGCCTTTTTTCAAGCTACCTTTAAAATTTCTGGAAGAAAACCCACATCCATCTGTCTTCAGTCTTATTTATCAAGTCCACTACCTCATCCCCTTACAGCAGTTTTCCTTTAGACTGCCATGGCTCACCTTTCTCATTTTTTCAAACCCATATTATGTTGTTAGAAGACTTGCAGAAGGTTGTCCTTCAGTCCTATTTAACTGTGTCAAAACCAGTGGATACGGCCAATTAAAGTGAGTTCCACGTGGCTTTGTGATAGGCATATATAATGCACCAAGCCGTCACAAGCCCAGAAGTATCTGCTTCGCTTTGCATGGTGGCCAAACCACATCCTAGCTCTGGCTCTTTGGCTCAATTCAGCTCCCAGGGACTTGAATATATGAGTCGCAGAGCATTTCTCTCCCCTTCACTAAAATCAACACGCTAGTGAGAATGAAGCGAGAGATGAAAAATGGGCAATGAACTTTTTAAAAGTCCATTGGCACTGGCTTACATGAAGAACGTTCACTGCCAATGCATATGGAACTTTTGCACTGTTTTTCTATGCTTAAATGTGTTGCCAGCCAATTAAATTAGTGTTTTCATTTTTACTTTAAGTGATGCTAGCTTTCCCAAGCATCTTCATGAACCTGCCCGTTTTGCTCTCAGATCACATTCAGGGAGCTGGCTGTGTTAGGAACTCCTGTCGTTAACCTGCTCATTATTGCCCAATCATCAGACCACTTGTGCAGAGTCAGGGAGGATCTGTACAGCTTCTCGTGGTATGGAGAGCTTTGCGGGCTGCCGTTTTGATTACCTGGGAGATGCAATTTGGGGCTAATGCGACCTGAGGAAGGTTGGTAGTTTGCTGGTTGGACTTCCAAGCTTCTTACTAAATCGTGCCAAGCCACAGGCTTGCCCCCGGAAACTTGCTTTGAGCGCTGATTCTTCATCCCTTTCCCAACACCGGAGTGACCCTGGGAGACTTTCCTGTGTCTGAAAATGTATCATGGATGCACTGATTAGATATAACTGCTGTGGAAAAGGCACACTGCTCTCAGAGCTACTAAGAACCAGATGTTACGTTTTCAGACACCGAAGTGCCAAGTCCTGATGTGTTCAGGAAAACTGTCGCTTGGGAAACTGGTCTTAATTTATTCTACATTCCAGATGAGCTCCAAATCCCCTCTGCAGCAGCTGCTGTTGAAGTGATAATATTTTTTTTAAAAAATAGTCATTTGGTGCAATGAGCAATGCAGTCATCCTTTGTTTGGAGAGCCAAGGGGCATTCTACCTACGAATGCTAAATAAATTTCACAGGCTGTGTATGTATGAATCTGTTGTTTTTATCTGTATATACATGTATATATAAAACACTTACGTAAACATCCTTGTAGCACTTGTGGGTAGATTTCTGCCATTTCTGATATTACCAAGAGCTTTTTCTTTCAGCTTAGTAATTTCCAAACATTGCTTCTCTCCACCCCCCCTTTTATTTTAGCCCTCACAGTAGTCAATAAAATGTGATGCTCCATAACATCCATAACCTATCATGAGAGAACCCCGCCCAAGCTTATTCAATGGCAGAGCTTCACATTATGTTCTCAGTGATGTGGTGGTGTTGCTGGGGGGTCTGCTGTTCGATCAGCAACCCTTGCAACAGTTTTTACCTACGTTACAGGTGGAGGTGGGAACTGTGCCCTGATTCTAGGAGCCTCCTGCAGCAATTGGGACTCCTGCAAACAAGCACATCAAGAATGGACAGCAAATGCATGTCCTTAAAAAAAAAAAACCCCTGAACATGTCGGCTTGATTCAAAGAGAAGGCAGCAATATCCTGAGAGGCAAAGAGTTCTTTCTGGGATGGTTGTCAGAGGTTGAAGTGGGGGAAAGGGGGCTTCTGAAATAGTTGCAGGGCATGGCTCTGAGCTGTTTCTAGAGGCAGCGTATTTAACAAAGTGGGGCATAGCATGGAAAATCGTAGGATGAGTGCTTGCATTGCTATGGTTCTTTTCTGTTGGTAATTCAGCTTTGACTGTTAAGGAGATGAGTCGATGGGATTGTCTAAAGCAAGGGTTGGCAACCTGCAGCCCATGGGCCACAAGCGGCCTGCGGAGATGTTTAAATGGCCCACGAACCACCCCTGAACTGAGCCACCCGCTTGGCGAGTCCCTGCGTGCTGCGCTAAACTGGCGGAGCGGGGACTCGCTTCTGCGGTGCCGGAAATTGCATCTGCGCAGATGCAAATGCTGGAAATCGAATCTGCGCAGATGCGATCTGGCTCCCAGAGCAATCTCCATGGGAGTGAACCAGCCCAGGCGAGGTTAACCTTGCTGGACCCCGGTCTAAAGACCCCAAAACTAGGCATGGCAGAGACAGCCTCCCCTTTTCCCTGTTGGAGGAAGAGGACAGGGACCCTTCCTGTCTTTCCATTGTTTCTTTACCTCTCCCCGCAGTCCCATTGCCTAATTCTTAGATTCTAATCTGTAGGCCAACAATAACACTTGACATTTGATTTTTGGTATTTTGCTGGAGGCAAACCAACCCAAATTGTTTAATTGCACAGCGCAAGACCTGCAGCTTATTTCCGTTTCAATGTTTTGACTCAGCGATCTTATTTTACTTTTTGGTACGCCTGTGTGTTGTGTGTCGATGGGTGGGCTGTGTGTGTATGTAATGAACCTGGAGATTTGCCAAGCTGCAAAAGCTGTAGAAATTGCGTTTTCCACATTAGTCCTGTGTGTGTGCGCGTGCGTGTGTTGCGTCGTTCAGCTACTGCTGGTGTTCTATTAATTTTTGTATCATCATCTCCTCCTCTTGCTGCCCCTTCTCCTTTATTGGGGAACATGGTATGTGTTTTTGGTTTTGTGTAGCTATTGCTCAATTCAAGGCAGCCTCTTCTTGCATATGAGTAAAAAAAGTTAGGATGAACTGTGGCCCAGTCAGCCTTTGCTCCTTTCATGCCGTTCCTTTCAGTGAAGGTTTGCAAGCCCCATTGAAATGAACCATGGCTTCAGAAAGCAAAGTTTGGTAGATTCCATCATTCACTTGACTGTTGATTTTTAGTAAGATTTGTTGTGGCCTCTCCTGAAGTCTGTGTGACCTGATGAAGATGTATCAAGAATCTCATATTGCACTTGTACTTGCTGGAGAAAAGGGGAAATCCAGATTTTTTTTTTTTAAATTAAGAAAAATGTTAGTTGTAAAGAACAATCAAAAAGTATAAATGCATTTGAAAAGCAATTATATATATATACATATACATAGAAAATATATATATATATTTTGTTATGTTACTTAAAGGGTCATCCTTTAAATTGTATGTAAGTAGCTGTGGCTGTCCGAACTTTGTGGATTGTTAACACTCGCAAATACTGAGCTCCTGTACATACCTACAGTTCAAGCAGAAGGAATTTATTTTATGTTTTAGCATGTAATTTATGTATTGTATGTCTGAATAGGAACATAAAATTGAAAAAATAAAGACTGCTAAATTATCAGAAACCAAGGTTGTAAAATAAATGTTTTCAAGGCAAAAAAATCACCCCAAGTGTTCTCTTGATCTGTTTTTGGTTTTTTTTTAATGTTTATTTTAAGGCTGGATTAGGGCCTTTTCTGCCATTAACCAAAATGCTGTGACTTAAAGGAGGAAGAAATCAAGCATGGGAGCCACCTTCCTTGTGTAGCTTGGGTTCTTGTCCTGAGCAACTGTGATGATAATCATAACTTATTTATACCCCGCCCATCTGCGGCAGCCCTTGGATGCAAAGCTATCTTGTGTAGAGGGGCCACAGAAATTTCTGAGGAATTCTGAGGAGAAGTGGAAGTTTTCAATAAGACCAGCCCATTTCCTTTTCCTCTAAGGGGCTCATATGGTTACAACAACCCTGTGATGTAGGTTAGGCCAAGAGGCAGAGACTGGCCCAGTGAGCTTCATGACTGAGTGGGGATTCGAACCCTGGTCGTCCCCCAGATCCTAGTCTGACACACTAGCTAGACACTATCCCACCAGAGATAATAGCCACGGGCTGCATTCTGCATTAGCTCCTGTTTCCATGCAGTCTTCAAAGGGAACCTCGTGTATTGCCCCCATCCCAACCAAAAGTTGCTCCATAAGGTTCTTCCTTATCTATTTTCAAAGAAAGGGGTGGAGGTTTTAGCTCTATGTTCTGATTTCTGGTTCTTTATAGTGTTGTGAAGATGGTGCTTCACACAGGAAAATGCACACAAGGCAGGTCCCTGCCCCCAAGCAGATTACAATTAAAAGTTTAAATGAAACCATATATCCTTCTTCTTCTTTGGCGATGACTCGTAGCTGAGTAAGATTGTTTTCCATAAACACGGTTTTAACAATGAGTCTGTAAGTGACTGCGGAGGCCAATTCTGGACCCACACGTCCTTCCACAGTGGGGACATAGGTTTCCGGGTGGGAGCTGATCACAGTGTGGATTTGCCAAGCGTGCCTTCCTCTCAGCACATTTCTCCCTTGTGTCCTGAGTTCGAGTGTCTTCAAAGCCCATGACACCTTAGGTAAAGGCTGTTCTCCAACTGGAGCACCTGCCGGCCAGTGTTTCCCAGTTGTCAGCATCAGTAGCGTAGCGTGGGGGGTGCAGGGGGGGCCAGCCGCACCGGGCGCAACATTTGGGGGGGCGCTCGCACTCGCAGCTCTCTGCCCCTACCTGGCTCACTCACTCTCTCTCACTGCAGTGCTGGCTGTCCGAATCCGATCCAAGCTGCCGGGTCGCCGCCCACTGTGGAGGGTGCCAGGCATGCGTTGTGGTGCGGAGTGGAGAGAGAGCGAGGGAGGGACTATCTGGGGGAGGGACAGTGCAGCGGCCGCCCAACGCAGCACTGAGCGCGGGAGAGAACCACACCCGACCAGCCCAGGCAGCAGCAAGAAGAAGCTGGCAGCGGCGGCAGGTTAGGGGTTAGGGGCGCAAATTACTTGCCTTGCCCCGGGTTAGGGGGCGCAAAGTACTTGCCTTGCCCCAGGTTAGGGGGCGCAAATTACTTGCCTTGCCCCGGGTGCTGACAACCCACGCTACGCCGCTGGTCAGCGTTTATACTACATTTTAAAAGATTTGCCCTGAGACAGACTTTAAACCTCTTTTCTTGACCACCAGCATTACGCTTTCCATATCTTAAAGACGCCACCGACTCTGCTGGCCTTCATTCCCTGGAGTCTCTCGCTGCTTGGAGATTGGGGTGGCACGTAACAGTATCTTCGATGCACGGCGCCTGTGTCTGAGCAGGGATGCTGAGGCAGAATAAAAAGGCAAACTGTTCCCTGGCGGCAGGAGCAAGAAAGTCTCCACCATCACATTCTTGGAGCGTTCGAGCTGAGCTTTTGCGGACCTTGGGGAAATCAGAGCAAACAGCTGCCTCCCACATGGAGGCGTTGGCAGTCATGAGCCGTTCCCCTTGCCCTTTCTCACCCCCGCACTCCAGGACTGGCGCGAGGGCACACAGGGAGCCGACTCCAGATCGGCACTTGCCTCTTCCCTTGTCATGTCGACCCACATGGACTACAACTCCTGCCCTAGAGATTGCCCCACCATGGATAGCCTGGAAAGGCAACTAATTTGCCCCATCTGTTTGGAGATGTTTACCAAGCCGGTCGTCATCCTGCCCTGCCAGCACAACCTGTGCAGGAAATGTGCCAACGACATCTTTCAGGTGAGCCATGAACATGCCTGGGTTTGCAGCTTGCCTTGGTTTTCATTTTGGGTCTAAGCGCATACGTGTTCAAAGGGAGAAGGTGGCACCAGGGAGATGGAATCGCTAGCAAAATGCCCGTCGTCCTTGCAGGTGGCGTGAGCTTTGGGGAAGGGCATATGTCTTGCAAGATCACGGGGGGAATCTGCGTGGACTGACGGACACATGCTATAAGCGACCCCTGTATGGTGGCGAGGCGGCACTCCTGGCTCCCTGTTTGGATTTTTAAAAAATAATTACAAGAGGGCTGGGGAAGCTTTTGCAGACTGGGGGCTGTTTTTCCTCCTGGGGGGGCCGCAGGCCAGACACAGAGGGCAAAGGTGGGCAGAACAAATAATGCCCATTTTACCTTTGTTAGTTACTTTTACCTGCACATCCCTCTGTATTCTACAGCAAGACAAGTAACAGGTAACATCGGAGGACAAGGACACATTGAGCGCAGGCAAAAACACTCAAGGAGGGTGTCAAAATGTTGAGGGGTGTGGCCTGGGAGTAATGGGCGTGGCCTGTGGATGAAGGGGTGTGGCCTAGGGAGAGCTCGGGGTCCCAGGAATACTACTACTACTACTACTACTACTACTACTACTACTACTACTACTACTATTATTATTATTATTATTATTATATTTGTACCCCCGCCCATCTGTCTGGGTTTCCCCAGCCACTCTGGGCGGCTTCCAACAAAGATTAAAAAGCATTAAAATGTCACACATTAAAAACTTCCCTGAAGAGGGCTGCCTTCAGATGTCTTCTAAATGTTAGGTAGTTGTTTACTGCCTTGACATCTGATGGGAGGGCGTTCCACAGGGCGGGCGCCACCACCGAGAAGGCCCTCTGCCTGGTTCCCTGTAGCTTTGCTTCTTGCAATGAGGGAACCGCCAGAAGGCCCTCGGCACTGGACCTCAGCGTCCGGGCTGAACGATGGGGGTGGAGACGGTAGTGAGGTCTGGAGGGCTGCATTTGGCCCCCACCCCTGAGGTTCCCCACCCCTGTGCTATAAGATGGCTAAGTACATGGTACCTATTTATAGAACGGAATGGTTTGCAAAAAGCGGAGAGGGAGCAATACTTATCCATAGCTATAGAACTGGTGGGGTCAGCTGATGAAACTGAATGTACTTCAGCTACAGTACCTGCTGCCTCATGGGACATATTCGGGAGAAGAAAAGGCTAAAGAGTAAACCCTGCACAAATCTGGTGTGGAGTCCTTCTCGCAACTCCTTCAGCCAAGCTGGTGCCAAACGTCTTGCTCTGCTTTCCTTTGGACCCCATCAGTGAGGCCGACAGGGTGGTCTTGTCATCTGGGCAGCGCAAGACCTCCAGCCACACTGCCCAGGCTTGCCCCCCACCCCCCCAGAGGTATCCTTGGTTGCTGCTAATGCACCAAAAACAATGCTGGAGGCAGCAGTTACGAGTTCCCAATCTATTCAGCCACAGCAGGTGCTGTGATTCTCCAGCAGTTGGACTTCACCCCCAGAGGTGCACTCCCTTGTCTCTCGAGATAGACGGATGCCGCCGCCGATGACTTCAGCTGCCATTCTCCACCCAGTGTGTGTGATTTCAGCCATTTGTTTAAAACCAAATGTCCGCGCCAAACACTAGAAAATTCAGTTGCCGATATAAAATATGTACCACATGGGACAAATCGAGAAACATTTGCTTAAGGTGTGTTTTCATCCTGGTATAATGCAGTGCTAGCAGTGTGCAACTGCCGCAGGCCCTGTAGTCGCAAAGAGCGCATGATTGTTTGAACTGGCCCAAAATCAAAAATAAGAACCGCTCTTTTATCAGAAGGGGATTCCCCAAGGAATCTTTCCTCCTTGGAACTTTATAGAGAGTGCTGCAAAGCGTAAGGACCTGCGGGTTGCATCCAACTAAATTATACCCAAGAGCTGAGCCACTGAAATGAGTGTATTTAAGTTACTTCATTCATTCCAGTGGGTCTGAGAATGCTTAGCATTGATTATCACCCTATGTCTTCCACTGTGGGCCCATCCCTACTGATGGGGTTTTTTTGTGGGGTGGGGGAGAGTTGTGAGTGCATTCTGCAACATGTCGCCGACACAAGAATAGCCCATTAGTGGTGGATTTATAATGGACTGTCCACAAATCATTCCGCTTTGCTACTTGTTCTGTGATGCTTGCCCCAAAGTTATTGCATTATTGCCATCTGGAAGGGCACAATGAAAATGTGCCAACCCCTTGCCCCATGAAACACTTGTTTATTTATTCTATTTATATACCCAGGGCAGTGTACAGCATTAAATACATAATTTACATAGCATAATAATAAAAGACAATAAAACCATTGGAGAGAGAAAAAAATCATAGTAACAGTCCTGTCCCCCTTTTCAAAAGGCTGTGGATTGCTTAATGGCTGAAGGTCTGGATAAATAGGAATGTTTTTGTCTGGTGCCTAAAGACATTTACCGTATTTTTTGCACCATAACACTCACTTTTTTCCTCCTAGAAAGTAAGGGGAAATGTCTGTGCATGTTATGGAGGGAATGCCTGTGGGTGGCGGATCGGGGGATCTGATACAGTCGTGAGCAGAGGATCCATGGTTCCCCTTCCTTCCCTCCTCCGTGGCTCGCTTTGAAACAGCAAAGCGGGAGAAGAGCTGCTGAGTGGGGAGGAGAGAGGGACAGAGAGCCTGCTTCTTTAAAGGAGCAAAGCGAGAGAGGAGAGGAGCCACTTACACGAGTGTAAGCAGCTCCTGTCCGGTTGGTTCCTTTAAAGCAAGCAGGCTCTCTGTCCCTCTCTCCTCCCCACTCAGCTGGCTAAATAGCAGCAAAGTTTTTCAGCAAGCTGGGGGGGGAGCCTGCTTTCTTTAAAGGAGCAAAGTGGGAGAGGACAGGAGCCTTCTCTTATACCCCTCTCCTGCATTATCAGCAGCATCCTTCTCCACACCCCCCACGCGTGCTCCTTGTCCCTTGAGTGCTTTTCCTTCCCTCCCCACTTAAAACGTGGTTACAAAGCACGGATCCACATGGATCCTCAGGATTTTTGCACTGGGTCACCCCAAATTCACCATCAGACCACATAGCATGTCCATGGCTACATCTTGCACCAAAAAACACACGCACCCACTGTTTCCTGGGGCCGCAGTGGTGCAAAAACGTGGTTACAAAGCATGGATCCACATGGATCCTCAGGATTTTTGCATTGGGCTACCCCAAACTCACTGTCAGATTACATGTCTGTGGCCACAGCATGAACCACAAAACTCATACATCCACTGTTTTATTTAGAATATTTTTTTCCTTGCTTTCCTCCTCTAAAAACTACGTGCGTGTTATGGTCGGGTGCATGTTATAGAGCGAAAAATACGGTAATGATGGTGCCAGGCAAGTCTCTGGGCAGAGCACTGGACAAGTGGAAAGTCACCATGGAAAAGGCCTGTCCTCGTGTTGTCACCCTCCAAACCACAAGGTCTGGGTCGGCTTGTATGGGAGAGGTGGTCCTTAAGTTATTGAGGTCCTGAGTCGTGTATGGTATAAAGTTATAGGATTGCAGCAGGAAGTTAATGGGGCTTGCACCGATTGGAAAGGAGGTGGCATGTCTCACCTGCAACTTTTGCAAATACAGAGAGTATTGAAAGCAGGATAACTGCCCCGATACCATCATGAATGCACAGCTAAAAGGACGTTTGGAGGGGTCCTTTATTTTGGCTGCAGCTACAGGCATGTCATTGTCAATGATATCCTATATCGCAGCTCCAGTCTTCAGGGGAGAGCAGCTCTGTTTATGCAGCCAAAACAACAGCCATGTACATGTGGGTTCATTTGGGGGAACTGAATGCTAGATCAGGTGGGTCATTCTCCTGATCCAGCAGGCTCTTCTGAACTTGCAGTTAAGACTACCCAAAGGAGGAGCAGAAATGACCAAAGGATGAGTTGGGCAAGTAACCTCATCATCATCCCAGGGCCGCTGCTGTTGCCAGTGATGACTCAGTCCTGCAACACTCCCCTTGGGCACGTCACATGGGGAGCAACACTGTTCAAGCCAAATAGCAGCGGAGGGGGGTCACCTGTGGCATCTGAGTCAACAGAAGAGGCACAGGACAGGGACGGAGGAAGCCCCTAGGGCACCTGGGGTGAAGTGCCCAGAGGCAGGGCGCTTGGTGCCCATATGGACAGAACGGGGCGCTCGGCGTTCCGTGCCATCCCTGTGGGCAGCGCGGTGCACCCCGTCTTTAAGGGCGCTGTGTGCTCCGTGTTGTCCCGTGCCATCCCTATGGGTGCCACATGCCACGGGGCATGCGGTGCCCATAGGGATGAGACACAGCGCCCATAGGGACAAGACGTGGCACTGGTGCACGGTGCCCATATGGGATGGGGTGCGCAGCAGGGCCTCAGAGAGCCAGTGTGGTGTAGTGGTTAAGAGCGGTGGACTCGTAATCTGGGGAACCGGGTTTGCTTCCCTGCTCCTCCACATGCAGTTGCTGGGTGACCTTGGGCTAGTCACACTTCTCTGAAGTCTCTCAGCCCCACTCACCTCACAGAGTGTTTGTTGTGGGGGAGGAAGGGGAAGGAGATTGTGAGCTGTTTTGAGACTCCTTTGGGTAGTGATAAAGCGGGATATCAAATCCAAACTCCTCCTCCTCCTCCTCCCCTCTTCTTCTTCTTCTTCTTCTTCTTCTTCTTCTTCTTCTTCTTCTTCTTCTTCTTCTTCTTCTTCTTCGCAGCCGCCCTACAGCTGGGGGTGGGGAGGCAGTGGGCGGACAGCGTGGAGCCTGCGGAAGCCGAGACGTGTGGCTCATGTGCCCTGCAGGCCCCACTGTGATGAATGCCACCCGCCATTTTGTCACCCCCGTCAGGGTGACACTCGGGGCGGACCGCACCCCCCTTCATACGTCCCTTGCACAGGATAAACGTAAAGGGACCCCTGACCGTTAGGTCCAGTCGCGGACGACTCTGGGGTTGCGGCGCTCATCTCACTTTATTGGCCGAGGCAGCTGGCGTACAGCTTCCGGGTCATGTGGCCAGCATGACTGAGCCGCTTCTGGCGAACCAGAGCAGCGCACGGAAATGCCGTTTACCTTTCCACTGGAGCGGTACCTATTTATCTACTTGCACTTTGACGTGCTTTCGAACTGCTAGGTTGGCAGGAGCAGGGACCGGGCAACAGGAGCTCACCCCGTCACAGGGATTTGAACCACCGACCTTCTGATCGGCAAGTCCTAGGCTCTGTGGTTTAACCCACAGTCCCACCCGCGTCCTTCTTGCACAGGATACTGTGCCCTAAATGGGGAGGTGCCTCCAAACTCTCTGCAATGGGCAGCAGTGTTTTCGTACTGAGATGCCAGCGCCCCAGCCCTGCTGGTACGCAATGGACAGATGGACCAGGAACCCAATGCACCATCTCTCTGTTCTACACAGGGATTGCCAGCTCAGAAGTGGCCCTTATACTGTTTCTGACCCTGCAGCTGTTGTGGGACTGGGTGCAAACATAGCGTGGTACTAATCCAAACTGAGCACGTGCAGATTCATCATCATCATCATTATTCCATTAAGAGGAAAGCATGAGGAAAAACCCAGTGCAGAAGTGCTTAGAGGTAATGATATTGAAAAGAATGATTGCTGACCTATAGTAATCACATTGCCTGGAATCAATCCAGGGCGCTTGGACAGAGCCGAGTTTAAACAATGCTGCTGTCAGTATAAAAAATGCTTTGCCTTTAAGGCTTCAACTAAATGGCTTGCTTATGAAGCACAGAATTGTAGGGTTGGAAAGGGACTGTAAGAGCTATCTAGTCCAACCCCCTGCAATGCAGGAATCACAGCTACAACATATAATAATGGAAAGAACAGCTACAACATATAATAATAATAGAATTATTTATACCCCGCCCATCTGGCTGGGTTTCCCCAGCCACTCTGGGCGGCTTCCAACACAATATTAAAATACAGTAATGCATCAAACATTAAAAGCTTCCCTAAACAGGGCTGCCTTCAGATGTCTTCTAAAAGTCAGATAGTTGTTTATTTCCTTGACATCTAGTGGGAGGGCGTTCCACGGGGCGGGCGCCACTTCCAAGAAGGCCCTCTGCCTGGTTCCCTGTAACTTGGCTTCTCGCAGTGAGGGAACCGCCAGAAGGCCCTCGGCACTGGACTTCAGTGTCTGGGCAGAACGATGGGGGTGGAGACGCTCCTTCAGGTATACTGGACCGAGGCTGTTTAGGGCTTTAAAGGTCAGCATCAACACTTTGAATTGTGCTCGGAAACATACTGGAAGCCATTGTAGGTCTTTCAAGATTGGTGTTATGTGGTCTCGGCAGCCGCTCCCAGTCACCAGTCTAGCTGCCGCATTCTGGATTAGTTGTTACCTTCAAAGGTAGCCCCACGTAGAGTGCATTGCTGTAATCCAAGCGGGAGATAACCAGAGCATGCACCACTCTGGTGAGACAGTCCGTGGGCAGGTAGGGTCTCATCCCGCGTACCAGATGGAGCTGGTAAACAGCTGCCCTGGACACAGAATTGACCTGCGCCTCCATGGACAGCTGTGAGTCCAAAATGACTCCCAGGCTGCACACCTGGTCCTTCAGGGGCACAGTTACCCCATTCAGGACCAGATCAGCGTTTGCCAACACTTCAGCAAGCCCAAGAGGCTCAGTGGTTTAGACCACAGCGCCACCCATGTCCCTGACAATGGAGCCTTTGGATCCATTGGGTGGAGAACAAAAAGGGTCTCTTTGTGTAAAAACTAGCCTACTGTACAAAGGTAAAATGTATCTTACTCTGCTCCCGCTCAAAGCATCTGGCATGTGCCAGCTCCCCAAAAAGCTTGCCTAAAAGGGAATGCAACCCCCAGGCTGAAGAAGGTCCCCACCCCTGATCTAGGCCAGTGTTCTCTACTCTGGCTCGTAGTAACCATTTGGGGCATCCATTTGGTTCCTAAGTTGGGTGGTGGGGTTACAGGGGGCTGCCTCTAGAGGTCTTTGAAAAGCTGGTATCGAGTCCACCCACTTTGTTGTATTAATTTAGCCGAATAGCTATAAGGGAAATGTGAACGAATGTGCAATTAATCATTATTGCTTTTGAATGTTATTGTGCCGTTATCTTCCATAGTTGGTTGTGCAAATCGCTATTCTGAATAACGCTTTTTATAGGGTAGGGCCGTACGACAAGGCTGTATATTGTCTCCCTGTTTATTTAACTTATATGCAGAATTCATCATGCGAAAGGCTGGGCTGGATGATTCCCAAGCCGGAATTAAGATCGCCGGAAGAAATATCAACAACCTCAGATATGCAGATAATAATAATAATAATAATAATAATAATAATAATAATAATAATAATTTTTATTTATATCCCGCCCTCCCCAGCCGAAGCCGGGCTCAGGGCGGCTAACAACAATCAAGATGACACAACCTTGATGGCAGAAAGTGAGGAGGAATTAAAGAACCTTTTAATGAGGGTGAAAGAGGAGAGCGCAAAATATGGTCTGAAGCTCAACATCAAAAAAACTAAGATCATGGCCACTGGGCCCATCACCTCCTGGCAAATAGAAGGGGAAGAAATTGAGGCAGTGAGAGATTTTACTTTTTTGGGCTCCATGATCACTGCAGATGGTGACAACAGCAACTATAGGGTAGGGCTACCAGTGCTGGGGATGAGTTTGTGGAAATAAGGGAGCAGTGGCTCCTCCAAATTTGGGAACCCACTGGGCTAGGGTCTCAGGCGTCTTTTCCTCGCCATCTGATTCTTTTAACCAGAGATGTCCTAAGTCGGACCTGGGATGGTCCGCATGCAAAGTGCCTGCTCTGCAGAACTGAGCTGCGATCCCTTCCCAGAGAGCAATTAGCTATTAGCCAAAGCAATTAGCATTTCTCCTCTGCTTGCAGGTGTTTAACACTGTTGCTGTGTGCATTGTTGTTATTTGTTAGCTGGCTCCTTGAGTTCTTCTTACGCTGCTTTAGGTGTGGTGTCATGCTATTTGCTCTGTGGTTTCTGTGGCACTGGTATGATTATTATAATTAATCATTTTAGGTGGGGTTTTCGTTAGCCTCCGCTGGAGAGAGAAAGCAGGTTGGAAATCTTAGCATCAGTCAACAAAAACAAACTCTTGAGCTTGAAGGCATGGCTTTATCTAGCTCTGCACTTGCTGCGGCCTTCTCCAAGCCAAAAGCATCCTGATGTCTTGGACTACAATTCCCATCAGCCCATGCTGGCTGGGGCAGATGGGAGATGTAGTCCTGCACATCCAGGTTGGCAAAGACTAGTCTTTGTTGTTGTTGTTTAGTCGTTTTGTTGTATCTGACTCTTCGTGACCCCCTGGACCAGAGCACGCCAGGCACTCCTGTCTTCCACTGCCTCCCACAGTTTGGTCAAACTCATGCTGGTAGCTTCGAGAACACTGTCCCACCATCTCATCCTCTGTCGTCAACCTTCTCCTTGTGCCCTCCATCTTTCCCAACATCAGGGTCTTTTCCAGGGAGTCTTCTCTTCTCATGAGGTGACCAAAGTATTGGAGCCTCAGCTTCAGGATCTGTCCTTCCAGTGAGCACTCAGGGCTGATTTCCTTCATAATGGATAGGTTTGATCTTCTCGCAGTCCATGGGACTCTCAAGACTAGTGTACTGTGATTTAATTTCAGGGGGGCTGAAGCATTTGGGTGGGAAGATACCAAATCCTGACATTTCCCCCAAGACATTTGCTTGCCTTGCAGGGCTTAGATTCGTTCCTCAGGCTACGTCCAGACAGATTTGGATAACTAGGGGATTGCGACTGTTCTAATTTCCAGCTCCTTCCGTTCTCCTGAGAGATGCCTGACACCTGCCTTCACACGATTAAATGTCTTGCGTTTTGCTCTTGGCTTCTGGCCTTTGGTTTCTTGTAAAAATATCATCAGTCCTTCTTGAGCAGCCCACGTAACTTGTCTGCTTCCTGGCAGCCTCTCTGGAGGTTTCCACGATGACTTTCATTATAACACCTGTTCTGAGCCGAAGTTGTGATATATTTCAATAGCTGTGTTTTTGAAGACTCACTGGGACAATTTAGTCACCTTTTATGAAGTTCAACATGGCCTCAGTCAGAATAAAGGCAACTCTGAATATAATAATAATAATAATAATAATAATAATAATAATAATAATAATAATAATTTGTACTCCGGCCATCTGTCTCGGTTTCCCCAGCCACTCTGGGTGGCTTCCAACAAACATTAAAAATACATTAAAATGTCACACATTAAAAACTTCCCTGAACAGGGCTGCCTTAAGATGTCTTCTAAATGTCAGATAGTTGCTTATCTCTTTGACATCTGATGGGAGGGTTCCACAGGGCGGGCGCCACCACCGAGAAGGCCCTCTGCCTGGTTCCCTGTAGCTTTGCTTCTCGCAGGGAGGGAACCACCAGAAGTCCCTCGGCGCTGGATCTTAGTGTCCGGGCAGAACGATGGAGGTGGAGACGCTGCTTCAGGTATACTGGACCGAGGCTGTTTAGCGCTTTAAAGGTCAACACCAACACTTTGAATTGTGCTTGGAAACATACTGGGAGCCAATGCAATGGCTTATTATTGTTCTAGAATGATTAGAGATGAATTTAAGTATCAGTCCAAATACAAAAATGTAAATTTGGTCCCTTGTAAACTCCGGCTCATTTATATTTCACTTTCTCAACCCTCCCCTTTGCCTGAGAGAGACATCATGCTTGGATTACCCGAATGTTTTAAAACTGCAATTGACAACATATATATAGTTATGAGTTTTTTTGTGGGGGAAGTGGGTTGTATGCTGGGACCCTTCTAACCCCTGGATCCAGCAAGTGTTAAAATAGAAGCAAGGATTCAAATTCCTGGTGAGGTGGTAGCTTAGTGAATGGGCCATTAAGGAAACAAAGGTAGTGGATCTGTGTCAGATGAGAAATGGGTAGGCACCCCTCCCTCAAATGGCTGATAGTTAGACAGACACAGGCCAGAGTGGAGAGAGGAGTGATGCCAGCTAGATGCTAGGAGTGGAAAAGCAGCAGGTTGAGAAGCTAGAGAGATATCTCTGCCTGGTTTCTGTTTGAATACAGTCGTACCTTGGTTCTCGAATGGAATCCGTTCCGGAAGTCCGTTTGACTTCCAAAAATGTTCAAAAACCAAGGCGTGGCTTCCAGTTGGCTGCAGGAGCATCCTGCACTCAGTCAGAAGCCGCAGAAGCCATGTCGGGTGTTCGGCTTCCAAAAAACGTTTGCAAACCGGAACACTCACTGCCGGGTTTGCGGCATTCGGGAGCCAAAACATTCGAGTCACAAGGCGTTCAAGAACCAAGGTACGACTGTACAAGGCTGCATCTATGGGGGAAAGCAACACCCTTTTTGGGGTGTTAATGCTGTGAACCCCTCCATCACAGGCTCAGGCTGTATATAGGTGGAAATAAACCGAATAATAATAATAAACCAGCGTGGGTGGGGCTGTGGTCCAAACCACAGAGCCTAAGACTTGCCGATCAGAAGGTCAGCGGTTCGAATCCCTGTGATGGGGTGAGCTCCCGTTGCTCAGTCCCTGCTCCTGCCAACCTAGCAGTTCAAAAGCACGTCAAAGTGCAAGTAGATAAATAGGTATCACTCTGGCGGGAAGGTAAGCGGCATTTTCGTGTGTTGCTCTAGTTCTTAGTCATGCTGGCCACATGGCCCGGAAGCTGGCTCCCTTGGCCAATAAAGCGAGATGAGCACTGCAACCCCAGAGTCGGTCAAGACTGGACCTAATGGCTAGGGGTCCCTTTACCTTAAACCAAATATCATAAAGACACCACATTCTTTGATATGCTTTGTTTCCCAAAGGAAACAGGAACGCTAGATAAGCGCCTGGAATACTGCAATAATACAAACACACACAGACGGGTTTGGGAGATGTCGCTGCCTCCAAAACATCTCTTCTATGTGTTTCAGTCTCGAGGAACGACCTTGGGCTCCGCAGGGAGGTTTCGCTGCCCTTCTTGCCGCCATGAAGTGGTCCTCGACAGACATGGCATCTACGGACTGCAAAGGAACCTTCTGGTTGAAAACATCATTGATATTTATAAGCAAGCATCAGCCAGGGGGCCAGAGAGGTATGTGATAGCCAACAGTCATTGTGTATGTTTGTGGGTGGGTATGTCTTGCACACCCCAAAATGTGGGCAAATGTGGACTTGTAAAAGGATAAAAAAGTATTGGGAAATGATGCATAATGAATTGAAAACGGTGTTTAAAAGTACTTTAGAAGAAGAAGAGTTTGGATTTGATATTCCGCTTTATTACTACCCGAAGGAGTCTCAAAGTGGCTAACATTCTCCTTTCCCTTCTTCCCCCACAACAAACACTCTGTGAGGTGAGTGGGGCTGAGAGACTTCAGAGAAGTGTGACTGGCCCAAGGTCACCCAGCAGCTGCATGTGGAGGAGCGGGGAATCGAACCCAGTTCACCAGATTACGAGTCCAATGCTCTTAACCACTTCACCACACTGGCTCTCAACTGTTTTAAAACAAGAGTCCTTTCAGTTGGGGATAATTTAGACTGAAATTCCCAGGTGTCAAAAACGATTATTTATGTATGCTACAACTGCAGTCAGTGTTTTGTTAGCCCCAAAATGGAAAACGAGCAAAGTCCCAACCAAAGAAGAATGGCAACTTAAGTTGACAAAATATGCACAACTTGCAGACTTAACATATAGAGTAAGAGAACAAGAAGAACATACGTTTAAAGAAGATTGGAAAACGATTATTGAATGTATGGGAAATAATTGTGTACAGCTGAAAACGTTGGCAGAATGAAGATAAATTAAACAAGTATAAACAAGTTTTGATGGATGTAATAATGGAATGCTGATTGGTATGGTTTTTATAAAATATGCAGGAATTTAGGATATGTAAAATGAACCATGGAAAGAGGAGAAGGGAAGTCATTGATATGTAAAGGATTTAAAATGAGTGTTTTAAATTGTAAAACAGAAAATTCAACTATATATAGTGGGCAAATGTTTCATCCTCCCCCCCCCCCCCCGATATCTCATAGATTCATGTAATTGTAAGGTTTGGAAAGGACCCCAGGGATCTTCTAGTCCTACCCCCTGCAATGCAGGAATCTCAACTAAAGCATCCATGACGGATAGCTATCCATCCTTTGTTTAAAACATCCCAAGGAAGGACAGTTCACCACCTTCTGAGTCAGTTTGTTCCACTGCCAAACACCTATTACCATTGGAAAGTTCTTGCTAGTGTTGCATCGGAGTCGCCTGTTTTGTAATTTGAACCCATCAGTTTGAGCATCAGAGAACAAGTTTGCCCCATCTTGTGTGAGGCAGCCTTGGAGATATTTGAAGATGGCAACATGTATTTTTTGAAATGATTGAATTGGCAAAAATGATGGCAACAGTTAGAATGCAATCTAATAAAAATCTCAAACAGGAATGGGAACATGTAGAGGGATACATGACCAAAAGATGCTCCAGCAAGAATTTATTGATATGTAATAGACTGATTTCACAAAGTTAAGCTAAGCAGATATATAAGACTGAATGTTTAATTATTAAGATACAAAATTACAATCTCAATAATGAAGTTACAAAATAATAACAAGGAAGTCACGCATGGGTGGAGGGCACAGGGCAAGAAATAAGAAATGGATAAATGTTGGCAAATAATGAAATGTGGAAATGTGAATTTACGGATATAATGTATATGTATCATTATGTAAAGATTTCATATATGTATTTCAACAACAACAAATAAATAAATAAATGGAAAACAAACAAACAAACAAACAAATAGATATTTGAAGATGGCTTTCATATCTCCCCTCAGTCTTCTCTTACCCAAACTAAACACACCCAGCTCTTTCAACCACCAGGCACTTAGGTATTTGATTAGACATCTACAGCCAATGATCCTTTTTAAAAAAATAATATTTATTAAAGTTTTAAAGGTTACAAAAAGAAGTTAAACACAAACTTGTAAAAAACAGAAAAATAGAAAAATAGAAACAATTAAAAAAGAAAAAAAGAAAAAAGAAAAAAACCACAACGAACCTTCCCATAGCTTATCTTTCATTTGCTTGTTTCCTTGACCTCCTCACACCTCCCTTTTTTGTATTCTAGTTCGGTTAGCTATTTCAGCAAATCCTTTCCATCCTTCCCAGTTTTTATCCTATAATTTATCCTAATATAATGTAACTTTACCTTTCCTCCTTTCATCCATTAACAGTCTATTTTTACTTAGTCCTTTATAATATTTCTGCTAAAGCCACATAACTTCATTCCAGCCTCCTTCTAACATTCCTTAATTTTACAATGTTTCTGTAAATAAACTTTAAATTTCTTCCAATCTTCTTCCACCGACTCTTCTCCCTGGTCTCGGATTCTGCCAGTCATTTCCGCCAGTTCCATGTAGTCCATCACCTTCATCTGCCATTCTTCCCGGGTGGGTAGATCTTGTGTCTTCCAGTACTTTGCAATAAGTATTCTTGCTGCTGTTGTAGCATACATAAAGAAAGTTCTATCCTTCTTTGGCACCAATTGGCCGACCATGCCCAGGAGAAAGGCCTCTGGTTTCTTCAGAAAGGTATATTTAAATACCTTTTTCATTTCATTATAGATCATTTCCCAGAAAGTCTTAATCCTTGGGCATGTCCACCAAAGGTGAAAGAATGTACCTTCAGTCTCTTTACATTTCCAACATTTATTATTGGGCAAATGATAAATTTTTGCAAGCTTGACTGGTGTCATGTACCACCTGTATATCATTTTCATTATATTCTCTCTTAAGGCATTGCATACCGTGAACTTCATACCTGTGGTCCATAACTGTTCCCAGTCAGCCATAATAATATTATGTCCAACATCTTGTGCCCATTTAATCATAGCTGATTTCACCGTTTCATCCTGAGTGTTCCATTATAGCCAATGATCCTGAGTAGCAGAGACTTGACTGGAGAAAACAGAGAGCGTGGGAAGAAATTTAGAGAGGGAGAGAGAGGGGGGGGAGGGAGCACTCATTTTTTAAAATAACTTTTTCAAAAATTAACTTTTTCAAATTCTTTTGAACAACCATCTGAATAAATCTCTCATATCCGTTGACTTCCCATCCACCTTTCCATGCTGTTTTTTCCTTAACTTATAAAGCTGCTATATTACTTAAATTTCACCCATTATATACGTTAATTAAAAATGATTAAACTGCCATTCTCATCTGCTGCTATTCTTCAAATCCTGCATACGTTTTAAACGCCTGCATAACGTTTTTTTTAAGAAATACCAGGGTCATGAAATGTTTCAGCTGGCCACTAGAGGTCTCTGTATTCCACAGAAAAAGAGATTTTAATCAACATTTCAGACCCCTCTCCCCTTCCCTTCATGTAGCTGGTGAATTTTGCTATAGGAGGGAAGTAAAAGGACGCCCAGGTGACCAAGGGCAGCCTTGTAGCAGGATGAGACCAAAGGCCTATCAGATGGAGCATTGTTTGTTGCTCACAGTGGCCGACCAGACAGCCAAATGGGGAACCCACAAGCAAGATAGGAGGGCAATGGGTCACTTTTGCTGCTGGCCCAGCGACTGGTAATTCAGAAGCACGCTGCCTCTGACCATGGACAGAGAGCATATAGCTGTGGTGAGACTAGTAGCCACAAAGAGGGCCTTTAAATCCCCCTTAAAGCCACCACAGTTGAGAGGAGTCAGTTTCCTGCCGTATGAATAAGAGATCCCTTCGTTTTTGCTGGTTCTGAATCTCCTGTCAGCCAGAAAGGAGACTGAGGGTGTTGAAGGGGGCAGTAATTGAGCCCCACCCCCACCCAAACTGAAATGGAAAGAGTTCAACTTACACTTGAGTAGGACCCTGATAGAGACACAAGCCCGACTGGCATGTTCCCTCCCTGCTGGTCGATCGTTCGGGAACTTCATAAGCTTTCTTCAGCCCGAACATCACAGCGACCGACGCCAAGCGACACTTTGGGATCTGCAGAGTCTGACACACCTCAGCAACTCAGCATTTTGGTTAATCTACTTTATTTACTGGGACGTGGGTGGTGCTTTGGGTTAAACCACAGAGCCTAGGACTTGTTGATCAGAAGGTCGGCGGTTCGAATCCCCGCAACGGGGTGAGCTCCCGTTGCTCAGTCCCTGCTCCTGCCAACCTAGCAGTTCGAAAGCACATCAAAGTGCAAGTAGATAAATAGGTACCGCTCTGGCAGGAAGGTAAACGGCGTTTCCGTGCACTGCTCTGGTTCACCAGAAGCGGCTTAGTCATGCTGGCCACATGACCCAGAAGCTGTACGCCGGCTCCCTCGGCCAGTAAAGTGAGATGAGCGCCACAACCCCAGAGTCGGTCATGACTGGACCTAATGGTCAGGGGTCCCTTTACCTTTACCTTACTTTATTTACATATAAACACACACGGAGCACTGCGACATGGCTCCCTCTCTAGCATCAGGCAGCAAAGAGAAAAAGAACAAAGGACGATAGTCCTACTTCATGGAACACAAACATCCTGTTTCCGTCACTTCCCACTCTGTGGGGTCAAAGCATACACTGTCATGTGATAGACAACAACCCCATGACTGCAATCATGGAGCAGGAATTCTAACAGGGGGCATAAATGTGCCCCACCCCCACCCAAACTGAAATGGAAAGAACAGGTTGTGATGGAAGCAAAATGGTGATAGCCAGGAATAGCCAGTGGGGTGACTTCCAGGTGTGCTTGGACTCCAGCTCCCATCATCCCCAGGTGTCTTGCCCAGGAGGATGGGTGTTGGAGTCCAATATCAGGTGGGCACCGTGTTGACTACCTTGGCTTAAGCCCTTTCCCCAGGGGCTTAGCTTTTCCCATTATAACTAGAGCTCCCAAGACTCTAAAAACGGTTTGCCTTTATAAATGCTAACTAGCTGAAGCGGCCAGGTCTGTCTTTCATTGTAGCCACAATATGTATTATTATTATTAATAATAATAATATTTTTTACCCCGCCCATCTGGCTGGGTTTCCCCAGCCACTCTGGGCTGCTTCCAACTGAATATTAAAAACAATACAGCATCAGACATTAAAAACTTCCCCAAAACAGGTTGTCTTTTAAAAGTAAAATAGTTGTTTATTGCCTTGACATCTGAGGGCATTCCACAGGGCAGGCGCCACCACTGAGAAGGCCCTCTGCCTGGTTCCCTGTAACTTGGCTTCTCGCAGTGAGGGAACCTCCAGAAGGCCCTCGGCGCTGGACCTCAGTGTCCGGGCCGAACGATGGGGGTGGAGACGCTCCTTCAGGTATACTGGACTGAGGCTGTTTAGGGCTTTAAAGGTCAGCAGCAACACTTTGAATTGTGTTCAGAAATGTACTGGGAGCCAATGAAGATCTTTCAGGACTGGTGTTATATGGTCTCGGTGGCCACTCCCAGTCACCAGTCTAGCTGCTGTATTCTGGATTAATTGCAGTTTCCAAGTCACCTTCAAAGGTAGCCCCACGTAGAGTGCACTGCAGTAGTCCAAGCAGGAGATAACTAGAGCATGCACCACTCTGGCGGGACAGTCCGCAGGCAGGTAGGGTCTCACCCTGCGTACCAGATGGAGCTGGTAGACAGCTGCCCTGGATACAGAATTAACCCGCACCTCCATGGACATCTGTGAGTCCAAAATGACTCCCAGGCTGTGCACCTGTTCCTTCAGGGGCACAGTTACCCCATTCAGGACCAGGGAGTCCTCCACACCAGCCCACCCCCTGTCCCCCAAGAACAGCACTTCTGTCTTGTCAGGATTCAACCTCAATTGAAAGCACCCCCCCAAAAAAAAAGAATCATGAGAACTGAGGCTTCCTGCTCACAAAGCTACAAATCCCAGTGCCCTTAGCAAACTACAGTTCCCGGGATTCCTTGCTGGGGAGCGTACTTAAATGTTTAGTGTGCAACTCTGGCTGGTCTCTCCTGGCTGGTGGCTATTTTCCTTGGCTTATGTCCCTTGTCTCTGTCTCTCCTTACCTTATAAGCTCATTTCCCTCTCTTGTTCCCCCCCAAGACCCCCTTTAAAAACCGAACACCCGATTTGTGAAGAGCATGAAGAAGAAAGGATCAACATCTATTGCGTGACCTGTGGGGTCCCCACCTGCTCCCTCTGCAAAGTCTTCGGGGAGCACAAGGACTGCGAAGTGGCGCCTCTCTCTGACATCTACATGCAACAAAAGGTTGGCTTCTCACTGATGGCTCAGATTTCCCAGGGTGCCTCCACTGTTTCCATTTCTGTTCCGTGACGTTGGCAGGAGGACCTGTCCTTTAGCTGGAGAGGCTGCTAGGCGGTGCTGAGTTTACCTATAAGCTGAACAAGCTATAGCTTAGGGCAGGCCCCCACTTCTTGGTGAATCCCCCAAAAAATTTAAAGGGAAAAAACCTGAATGTGCATTTCCAAAATATAAGATAAAAAGCAAATAAAATAAAACCTACATGCAGCAACAGTGTTTTGTAATGGGCCCCACCTGCTAGCCTGCTCACTAAAATATCCCTGGTTTGCTCATTTCTATATGTAGGGTGCCTACATTCTGCTATTTATAATTATTAGTGGCTTGCACCCTATATTTACACCATTATGATTTCATGTTATAGCAAGTTTCTAGACACTAGATTATGAATCTTTGTAAATTGTGTTTCCAAAGGAACTTTTGTCATTGCCAAATGCCAATCTGTTTGCATTATTTAGTTTGTTATGCATGAAAAATCATTTTAAGTTAGAGCTTAATAATTATTTCACTATTAATATACTTCTTCTTAATTGTATTTCAGTTCAACAATTACTTTGATAAAATATACATTTTGTTATGTGCAAATGGCTTTAGATACCTGTTTGGTCCATAAATTACCATATAGCATATATTCAACACACAAAAATAGTGACAATTTGTTGTTGACAAAGGACAGCTGGACATATAAAGGGCCCCATTACCTTCAGCAGCTTAGGGCCTCATCAAACCTAAATCTGGCCCTGCTACTAGGGCACAGGTGTGGCATCCTGTAGCCTGGGGCCGGCGGCACACATGCCTCATTTTATCAAACCCCCAACACCTCCCCAAACTGTCCCATTCTTCCAGCTCATCAGAGCGCCTTCCTTCCTCTCCATTTCCTCCTCCGTTCAGGAGGAGAGGGCTGTTTTAAAGTGCTTTTTATTCTTCCTACGTAGTTTCAGAACAGTGAGAAGGAGCAATGTTTTATTTGAGGAAAAACAAATTGATGTATTATGTATGTATGTATGTATGTATGTATGTATGTATGTGATGCGGGTGGCACTGCGGTCTAAACCACTGAACCTCTTGGGCTTGCTGATCAGAAGGTTGGTGGTTCAAATCCCCGCGACGGTGTGAGCTCCCGTTACTTGGTCCCTGCTCCTGAAGAAGAGTTTGGATTTGATATCCCGCCTTTCACTCCCTTTAAGGAGTCTCAAAGCGGCCAACAATCTCCTTTCCCTCCCTCCCCCACAACAAACACCCTGTGAGGTGAGTGGGGCTGAGAGACTTCAAAGAAGTGTGACTGGCCCAAGGTCACCCAGCAGCTGCATGTGGAGGAGCGGAGACGCGAACCCGGTTCCCCAGATTACGAGACTACCGCTCTTAACCACAACACCACACTGGCTCTCCAGTCCTGCCAACCTAGGAGTTCGAAAGCACGTCAAAGTGCAAGTAGATAAATAGGTACCGCTCTGGCGGGACGGTAAACGGCATTTCTGTGCGCTTCTCTGGTTTTGCCAGAAGCAGTTCAGTCATGCTGGCCACATGACACGGAAAAACTGTCTGTGGACAAACGCCAGCTCCCTCGGCCAGTAAAGTGAGATGAGCGCCGCAACCCCAGAGTGGTCTGTGACTGGACTTAACTGTCAGAGGTCCTTTACTTTTACCTTTTTTATGTATGTATGTATGTATGTATGTATGTATGTATGTATGTACAGTGGTACTTCGGGTTACATACGCTTCAGGTTACAGACTCCGCTAACCCAGAAATAGTACCTCGGGTTAAGAACTTTGCTTCAGGATAAGAACAGAAATTGTACTCTGGCAGCGCGACAGCAGCAGGAGTCCCCATTAGCTAAAGTGGTGCTTCAGGTTAAGAACAGTTTCAGGTTAAGAACGGACCTCCGAATTAAGTACTTAACCCGAGGTACCATTGTATGTATAATGTTTGTTTTACCCCTCAGCTCTTTGAAGGGAACAAACTAACAGACTTTTGTGTAGCAAGCTGAAATCTTTTCAAAATTAATTTCTTTTAAAAACCCAGCTTGGAAAACCTTTAAAGCACACCTGTAACCGTGAAGCTACTGGGAATGGTTGGAATGATTAATTTTGGCTACAAGGAATAGATTAGGACACACACACAAACACACACACAACAACAAACACACAATCCTCTTCCTTCCACAACATTGCTTTTGGACAAATTCCTGCAGAGGAAAATATGCCCATGGAGGAGGGGGGAACTGGAGAACTATAGCTCATAGAATCCTAGAACTGTAGAGTTGGAAGGGTCCCAGAGGATCATCTGGTCCAACCCTCTGCAATGCAGAAATATCCAGCTATCCCATGCAGGCGTTATCAGCATCATGCTCTAACCAATGGAGCCATCTTGTCCATTGCCTCAGGCAGTAGAAAGTCTTGGGCCACCCCAGGGTGAATCTCACCCTGTGGTAGTCTGGCCATCTGCATTATCCAGCCCAAATGGTAAGGAACATTTTGTCACAGACCACAACCATGCCTGTGGGAGGATAGACTTGTCGCCTGTATCACCACCACCACCATATTTTAAAGCCACCTCTGTAATTTATGTAGCAAGGTGGCATCCAGACATAAGATCGAGTGCATTAAAATTCCATTTAAAAATCAATAAAGCAACAGACAGGGAATCGCTGAGCCAAAAGAGGATTTAAGATCTAGTAAATGCTTGTGCGGGAAAAAGTGTTTTTAACTGCCATTGAAAGCATGTTGCCAAAGATGCTTGGTGTATTTGCACCGGTGTGTGTGTGTGTGTGTGTGTGTGAATGTTCCATAATATACTTCTTTGGCGATCATTCATAGCCGAGTGAGATTGTCTTCCATAAACATGGTTTTAACAATGAGTCCGTAAGTGACTGTGGAGGCCAATTCTTGGATCCACACGTCCTTCCACAGTGGGGACATTGGTTGGCCATCATGACTCTTATTTATCTGGGAGCTGCAGTTAAGTGGGAAAGCACTAAATGTTCCGACAGATACATTGCATAGCTTTTATTGTATTTTTGGTTTTTATGGAAGCCGCCCAGAGTGGCTGGGGAGGCCCAGCCAGATGGGCGGGGTATAAATAATAAATTATTATTAAATTATTATTATTATTCTTTGTTTCACAATGTGCTCTACGTTTTGGAGTCCTTCGCTGGCAAACCCTGGAGGAATAGCATCTGGCTACTAGCCATGAAGGCTGTGCTTGCCCTCCCCTGTTGGAGGCAGGATGTCTTGGAATGCCCACTCCAGAGGAATCGGAGGTGGGGAGAGGGATGCTACACTCAGATCCTGCTTGTGGGCTTGCCCATGGGGCATCTGGTGTTAGAATTCCTGCTCCATGATTGCAGTCATGGGATTGTTGTCTATCACATGACGTTATGTGTTTTGACTCCACAGAGTGGGAAGTGATGGAGACAGGATGTTTGTGTTACTGTGTTCCGTGAACTGGGACTATTGTCCTTTGTTCTTTTCCTCTTTGCTGTCTGATGCTAGAGAGAGAGGGAGCCATGTTGCAGTGCTCCGCGTGTTTATATGTAAATAAACTAGATTAGCCAAAATGCTGAGGTGCTGAGTACTGTTACGCAACTGTGCAAACTCTGCGGATCCCTAAGTGTGCCGGTGTCAGTTGGCATCCGTCACTGTGATGTTCGGGCTGAAGAAAGCTTATGAAGCTCCCGAACGATCGACCAGGAGCGAGAGAACATGCCAGTCGGGCATGTGTCTCTGCCAGGGTCCTACTCGAGTGTAGGCTGAACTCCTGACATCTGGTTGAGCAAGTTGAGAACAGGATGTTGGATAGGGTGGACCATTGGTGTGATCCAGGGCTCTTCTGATGCACCAAGACCTCCCACCAAGTGGGACCTGCTAGATCTTACAGCATAGGTGACATCGCAAACCACCCTGAGAAAGTTGGTCATTAGATGGTGCGGTCAATCAATAACCAAATGCCTTTGGGGTCTTCATGAACAAAGAGCGTCTCCTTGAAGCCATTTCCTTCTCCATTGCACGTTGCTGGCAGTGCAGCATTTTGTGTTTTGGGTGGCCTGAAGTTGGGTGCAAGTGATTCTGTGCTCAGTGGGAGGATCCCTTCTGTATCTCACTTTGAAATGGACTCATTTGGGTTGGATGTGGTCGTCTGAAACACTGCCTGCTTCTGGGAGCATAAGGGGAGCAGACTGAGCAGCAGGGCTGTCTTAAGCATATGCGGCGCTGGGGTGCAAAGATCTGCCGGGTGTGCTCCCCCTGGTTGCCCAGTCCCAAGCACGCAGGAGAGCAGAACCGGCTGGCCGCCTCAGTGTCTTGCTAGCTCGGTTGCCCCCGAACTCACGGTGCAGAGCCGCCTGCAGCAGAAGGGCCCGCCACGGCGTTCCGACTGATGGGCGTGCTCTTCCCTGGACTCAACTCTCGGGCCCCGGACTCTCACCCTGGTGCCCTGAGAGCCCGGCGCCCAGGTGCCCCACACCCCTAGTGCCTTTGGGTAAGACGGCCCTGCTGAGCAGTGTCATTGGCAAATCAGTCTAATTAGGGTCCTCTCCCTTCCAGGCAGAGCTGACTGGTGGGATTGGAGCCCTTGTGGCTGCGAACGACAGGATCCAAGCCTACGTTGGGGATTTGCAAGGCTCCTGCAGGAACGTTGAGGTAGGACTCCTCAACATTTCGTTCTTTTTTATTTTTGCAATCTCTCCACTTATCTGTGTCAGGTCACAGTGTTCAAAGGACCAGCGACACTTCCTTTGGTGTCTATGTCACAGTGCTCACCACATCAGAATGATTGTTGTGATCAGGGGTGGTTTGGTATTTTTAAAAAAGTCTATTTCAGTGGAGAGGAACATATTTTTTTTTGTTTTGTTAATTTGCTCTAAGACTTTGGTAAAAAGTTTCCCTGACAACTAAGCCAGAGGATTTGTCTGATGGAAGTGCACTAACTGGGTGTTCAGATAAGGACTCACCATTTAAGAACTTTTGCTAAGATGGTTGCATTGCGTTACGATCTATGTCATTAAATACTGCGGGGAGGGGGGGTTTGTTTTGCAATTTCCCCTCCCTCATATCACCTTCTCAACTGACTGTAGGTAAATGCCTTTCTGTCAAAAACCAAGGAAATTAAGCAGAATAGATTCGGGGGAGAAGGTGGGTGAGATTCATATACTTTAAAAAAAACAAAACAATTGCTGGTGCTAATGGATTTTTTATGTATGAAAAAAAAAAGCAAAGAACCACAAGCTTTTTTTCCTGGAGGAAATCTGTCATCGTTTTAAAAGTATCTCACCTATTTCTGCAGGGAGTTTGGTTTTTTTAAAGTTAGTTTTGGAGAGGAGATGAATAAATATTGTTAATTTGCTCAAATGTGATAAAGGTAAAAAATGTTGCCCTCATTATAGTTTTTTGCCTTAGAGAAGCTGTGGAGAAATGAACAGTATCAACGTTTATTAGACAGGTTGACCTCAGCCTTTATCCAATTCATAAGCAATTTTGAATTTTTTTCTGTGTATGTATATGACTGTATACATGTGTATATATCTCTAGGTGGGACGCAGGTGGTGTTGTGGTCTAAACCACTAAGCCTCTTGGGCTTGCTGATCGGAAGGTCAGCGGTTTGAATCCCCACAATGGGGTGAGCTCCCATTGCTTTGTCCCAGCTCCTGCCAACTTGGCAGTTTGAAAGCACACCAGTGCAAGTAGATAAATAGGTACCACTGCGACAGGAAGGTAAATGGCATTTCCATGCACTCTGATTTCCATCACGGTGTCCCGTTGCAACAGCAGCGGTTTAGTCCTGCTGGCCACACAACCCGGAAAGCTGTCTGTGGACAAGCGCTGGCTCCCTTGGCCTGAAAGCGAGATAAGTGCTGCACCCCAAAGTCACCTTTGAATGGACTTAATTGTTGTTTACCTTTACCTTTTTATATATCTATATATTGGAGCAGACTTGGTGAGGCCATGGGGTATGTATAGGGAGAGGAGAAAGGGGTGAACTTCCATTGCTCATGGAGAATTCCTTATGGTGATGGATTGAATGAGTTGGATACGAATATATATAGCCCAGCTTTTTAGTCATCAGAAGTAAAACAGTCAGTTCCCTGCTGTTTGTACAATCAAGGTTTCCAGTGGTTCCTGAGTGAGGCTGATAATTTTGATCGATATTCCTTTTTGTGCCCTCAGGTTCAGACGTAACAACAGACCGTGGCTGGCAGTTAGGAGAATGAGGCTTTTCTTCCTGCTCCTCCTCCTCCTCCTCGAGGGGCATAAACTAAACAAGTTTCAGTTTTGAAGTAGCCATGTTTTCCCTATACGTATGTTCCAACAAAGGGACATGGGTGGTGCTGTGGGTTAAACCACAGAGCCTAGGACTTGCCGATCAGAAGGTCGACGGTTCAAATCCCCACGACAGGGTGAGCTCCCACTGCTCGGTCCCTGCTCCTGCCAACCTAGCAGTTCGAAAGCAAGTCAAAGTGCAAGTAGATAAATAGGTACCGCTCTGGTGGGAAGGTAAACAGCGTTTCCGTGCGCTGCTCTGTTTCACCAGAAGCGGCTTAGTCATGCTGGCTACATGATCCAGAAGCTGTGTGCTGGTTCCCTCAGCCCATAAACGAGATGAGCGCCGCAACCCCAGAGTCGACCACGACTGGACCTAACGGTCAGGGGTCCCTTTACCCTTTACCTTTATGTTCCAACAAACTGGCGTTAGAACAAATTACCATTCCTTGAGTCTGGACATCCTCTAGAGCAGAGGTGTCCAAAGTTTGAACATGTTTGCTCTAGAGTTTCCATAACATTCTCAGAAACTGTTGTTAGTTCAAAACTGAGAGCGGGAGGTTTGGATCTCAAGCCCATAGGAAGAGGCGGAAGGGAGTGCGGAAGACGTGAACCTGTTCTCAGAATGACAAACCACCTTTTGTTAAGTCTGACATGGACCGTTTTAGTACTAAGAGACCAATTTCAGTTTAAGCTTTCTACCCCCCCTCCCCTTTTCTGAGCAGCACAACTGCAAAGCCCAGAAGCAGGCCCTGTGTGAGAAGTTTGACCGCATGTGCGCCATTTTGGAAGAGAGGCGGAAGATCATGTTGCAGAGGATCACCTACGAGCAGGAGGAAAAGATCCAGCACCTGAAATCCATCTGCAAAACATGTGGCGACCATATTGACTCTTCTTCCAAACTGGTGGACACAGCCTTGCAGTCCATGGAGGAGCCACAGATGGCTGTATTTGTGCAGGTTAAGTAACCGGAAACCGCTCTGCTTCCACACTCCACCCAACAAACAAGGCAGTAGACTCAGGTGGAATCTACATACATATTAAAAAAACGTTCTGAAAATGTGTTTTTATATATATAAAAAAAATACATTGAATTTTCTATAAGGCTCACCCTCGCCATCTAGTGTCACATTGTATATTGCACTTAAAAAACACTTGAAACGTTTTATTTGCAGCCGTATAGCTGAGTCCTCAGAGTGGTTCAGGTCTTCCTGGGCTGTTTCACTTCTGACTACAAGTGTTTGAATGCTGTCCCATAAAACAGCTCCCTGTTGAAAGAAATGTAGCATGTAAGGAGGCAACCATTTCCCTGAAAAACTGGGTTTCTATGTTTTTCATAGAAACTTGGTAGGCAAGCATTCAAACAAGTCCTAGGACAGGGGTCAGCAAACCTTTTCACCAGGGGGCCGGTCCACTGTCCCTCAGACCTTGTGGGGGGGCCGGACTATATTTTGAAAAAAATAAATAATGAACGAATTCTTGTGCCCCACAAATAACCCAGAGATGCATTTTAAATAAAAGCACACATATGACTCATGTAAAAACACCAGGCAGGCCCCACAAATAACCCAGAGATGCATTTTAAATACAAGGAAACATTCTACTCATATAAAAACATGCTGATTCCCAGACCGTCTGCAGGCCGGATTTAGAAGGCAATTGGGCCGGATCCGGCCCCTGGGCCTTAGTTTGCCTACCCATGATGTAAGGCAATCATCTCCCTGAAAAAATGGTTTTCTATGTGCAGGAAGAGTCTCTCTCTCTTTTGGTAGGCAAGCATTCAAACTATTGGTCCATCCAGTTCAGTATTGTCTACACTCCTTGGCAGCATCTCTCCAGTGTCTGAGACAGGGGACATTCAGGTGACGTTTTGTTAATGTGGATGGCATTGCCATGATGCCGGGTGTAGCTGGACTTTTGGATCCATTCCAGTATTAAGATTCTAATAAGTTCTGAGATGGACCTGTGAAACTCAAGGTGATGGGAACAGCTCATCAATATTGCCCCAGATTTGGCAGCTGGAGCAGTTTTCCTCTGCAAGTGCAATGAACCTGAATTAAAGAAACCCTAACATTGTATTTGGAATACGGGTGGTGCTGTGGGTTAAACCACAGAGCCTAGGACTTGCCAATAAGAAGGTCGGTGCTTCTAATCCCTGTGACGGGGTGAGCTCCCGTTGCTCAGTCCCTGCTCCTGCCAACCTAGCAGTTCGAAAACACGTCAAAGTGCAAGTAGATAAATAGGTACCACTTTGGCGGGAAGGTAAACGGTGTTTCCGTGTGCTGCTCTGGTTCGCCAGAAGTGGCTTAGTCATGCTTGCCACATGACCCGGAAGCTGTACGCCGGCTCCCTTGGCCAGTAAAGCGAGATGAGCGCCGCAACCCCAGAGTCGGTCACGACTGGACCTAACGTTCAGGGGTCTCTTTACCTAACATTGTATTTAAGTAGCCCAAGGAAGCTTAATTGGGGGACCTGTACACATTACACAAACTAAGCCCATATTTGCAAGTTTTGCACGATTTGTTGGGGTTCCCTCCTGGTAGGAAGGCGCAAACAGCTATGGAGGGGAGTGATGCTGTCCCTAGGTGACAAGCTAAAATCTTGCTCAGACCATAGGAAAAAGCCATAGCGCAGTGGTAGAACACACTCTTTGTCTAAACGCTCTTCAACTCCCAGCTCCTTTCAGTGCCAGCCAGCACAGCCAGTGGCTCAGAGATTATTTCCCTGGATTGATTTCTTTCACCGATTTCATAGCCTGCCCTCCTTCCTCCCAAAGGGAGCTCAGGGTGACTCACAAGATGTTGCGTGTGGGTGTGGGGAAGAATCTGAGAACATTTCTTAGATTTGGAATCACAACCAGCTTCTAAAGCAGCAGCAATTAATATAGATAGCCTAGTTTTCCTTTGCAAAGGGAAAAGCAGGTCTCCCTAGGCTGGAGAGAGTTCGTTGTGAGGGTGGGGGAGAGAGCCTCACAGGTCTCCCCTCTGCCTGATGTAGACAATACAGAGCTAAATGGAGCTATGGTATGACTTGGGGGTGAGGCAACAGTATGAGCCTATAGCTACAAAGGTAAGGATGGGACCCTGGCTCTGTGACAGCCCCTGCTTTCTCTGCAGGTAGTTACAGGAGTCCAGTCCAGTGCCAGATTTATATATAAGCTAAACAAGCTATAGCTTAGGGCCCCACTCTCTTGGGGGCCCCAATTTTTATTTTTATTTTTTAAAAATCATTTTTATTAAGTTTTCCATTTTAACAATCCAATCAAGTCACATTAAATATTCCAAATTATACATATACATATCAAATAATCCAAATATTCTGCCAAATTATAATTTTTTTGTTGGGACTTCCCATGCTTCAAGTTTGGTTGGGGCTCTGATCATCTCATATCTCTACTGCTTTCGATAGTCATTTCTAATAGTTCCTTTAAATCTTCCTGTTGTTAACCTTCCTTCTTTTCACGGCCTCTGAGCTGTTTCCACAAGTGTGTTGAAGTAAAATGATGTGTTTTTAGGGCACCCAAAAAAATTTTAAGGGGAAAAAAAACCTGGATGTACATTTCCAAAATACAGTGGTACCTTGGTTTACGAACTTAATCCGTTCCGGAAGTCCGTTCTTAAACCAAAGCATTCTTAAACCAAGGTGTGCTTTCCCATAGCAGTGGAGACTCGATTTACAAATGGAACAGACTCAACAGGAAGTGGAACATGTAGGCACCCTACAAGACAAAGTTTGCAAACCAAAACACCTACTTCCGGGTTTGCAGCGTTCTTAATCCAAGTTGTTCATAAACCAAGCTGTTCTTAAACCAAGGTAGCACTGTATAAGATAAAAAACAAATAAAATAAAACCTACATACAGTGACAGTATTTTGTGTTGTATAGGCTCCTGTGATGTAAGTCATGGGCCCCGCCTGCTAGCCTGCTCCCTAAAATATCACTGTTTGCTCATTTCTCTATATAGGGTGCCTACATTCTGCATGGACTGGTTGCACAGCAACATGTGCAAATGGCTTTAGATACCTATTAGGTCCATAAATTACCATATAGCATATATTCAACACAGAAAACAGCGACAATTTGTTGTGGACAAAGGACAGCTGGACATATAAAGGGCCCCATTCCCTTCAGTGGCTTAGGCCCTCATCAAACCTAAATCCGGCCCTTGTCCAGTCCCTGGAGCCTCTGGGAAAAGTTCTTTGGCTGCAAACCCAGATTGCTGGTGGTGATCGGTGCAGACCAGGGGTTCTTAAAGGGTGGGGTACAGGAGAGGATGACAAGTGTAACAGGAAGATTCAAGGACAACGAAATAAACATTGAAACATTTCAGTGTGGTGTATATATACAGGCAACGGCCAATTAAGACGCGTCTGATTAATGCACAATCATGCACGCACACTGAACCCAGAAGTGACCCCCAAATCTCATGGAAAGGGCAGAACAGAATGGAACACTTTATGTGGGCCCCACGCACGCACACAGGGGTTCAGAACATAACCCCACACGAAAAGACGATTGCTTGTAGTGTAGTATAGTATCAAAACAATTTTGTTTGGCTATACAACCAGAAACAGTATCCGTGCCTCTCTTTTCAAGAGCATTCTCTTGCAGTTCTCCACGACATATCACTATCAATGGGGATTTTCAACTCTGGCAAATACGTAAGATCAAAAAAGAGAAAGGCTTCTTTGTATTGATGAGGAGATGAAAGTTCGTCTCAAATTAGGCCTAATATAAACGAGATTATGTGTCAAAAGCAAGCGCATGCCCCTCATTGAGTGTGTACATGTACCGCTACTTAAGTTACATATGTAGGAGGCTCGTTTATAATTATATTTTGGGAAGGATGAGCGTTCATATGCAGTTGCATCCTTTTCTCCTTTGTAATGTGGTCCCATGATCATTTTATAAAGTAGTTGTGTTCTGTGTTATATAAACCAAGGAGTTGTTTCTTTTTATTTTCCCATGTATTTCTTATCAATAAGAATTTCGGTGCGGCAATGGCAAAATCCTGAAAGTGTGGCCCTGGGGAAAAAGTCTGAGAACCACTGGTGTGCTGATCTTGATGAACCCAGAGGTCTGCTTCAGCAAGCCAGGCACCTCTATACGTTCATGTCCTCACTGGCCACCTTCTGAGATTTTGCCAGGTATTATTAGCTATTGAGGGAGGTGGGTGGCGCTGTGGGTTAAACCACAGAGCCTAGGACTTGCCAATTAAAAGGTTGGCGGTTTGAATCCCCGTGACAGGGTGAGCTCCCGTTGCTCGGTCCCAGCTCCTGCCGACCTAGCAGTTCGAAAGCACGTCAAAGGGCAAGTAGATAAATAGGTACCACTCCAGTGGGAAGGTAAACAGTGTTTTCGTGTGCTGTTCTGGTTCGCCAGAAGTGGCTTAGTCATGCTGGCCACATGACCCGGAAGGCCACATGTTCCCTCGGCCAATAAAGCGAGATGAGCGCTGCAACCCCAGAGTCAGCCACGACTGGACCTAATGGTCAGGGGTCCATTTACCCTTTACCTTTATTAGCTATTGCAGTCAAGTGTTTTCTCGCACAGAGTTGACTTCCGGACGTAGAAATGAGGGATGGCTCTCCTCTTACTTTGTCATCTGCTCTTAACAAATCCCGATTCTTTCCACTTGTGTCCTTTCTCCTCCCACATCAGAACGCCAAAGTTCTTATCCAGAAGTAAGTATCATTCCTTGCCTTATTGACTCTGCATATCTACCTTCTTCCTTCCTCCCCTCTCGAGTTTTCGGGTTTGAAAAGATGGAAGCTCTCCACCCTGGACCTGTGATTGCTTTCCCTCCTGCAGGATTTCTGAGATGTCCCAGAGCTGCAAACCTGAGAAGCTGGAGGCAGGCTATGACAACATGGAACACTACACAGTCGACTTCAATGCAGAAGAACGACTTCTCTACCAGCTGGATTTTATCAAAGGTGGGGAGGGAAGCAGCCCTAGGTGCACCCATTCAAGTTATTGAAGGGTTTGAACCAGGATTTGATTGATTGATATTGATTGATTTCACAATTTTTTTATTATTAGCTCACTCTTCATTAAAAACAACCCTGTGCATTTATTTTTACTTACTTAGTTCATAAAATTTACACACCACTTCATTATAACAAAATAATAATAATAAAAGAGGTTTACAAAAAAAGAATAAAACAATAAACTTATCAGTAAACATGGTTTTTAAAAAGCTGTTTAAAACATTCCAAAACAATTAAGACTGATAAGGTAAAAAACAGATTAAAACACATGTAAACATTCTACATATCTGGGCAAACAAAAGTGTTTTTAGCAGGTGGAGAAAAGAGTACAGTGATACCTTGGTTCTTGAACTTAATCCGTTCCAGGAGTTGGTTTGACTCCCGAAACTATTCAACAACCAAGGTGTGGCTTCCGATTGGCTGCAGGAACTCAAGCAGAAGCCATGTCGGATGTTCAGCTTCTGAAAAATGTTCACAAACCAGAACACTGCTTACTTTTGGGTTTGTGGCATTCAGGAGCTGATTTGTTTGGCAATTAAGCCGTTCGGGAATCAAAGTTTGACTGTACAGTGAAGCCCCATGTCAATAAGCAGGGAGTTCCAAAGTGAATATAAATCCTCAAAACACAATAAAACCCAAGTATGTGAAACCAGAAGTAGGGATGGATCAAGAGTTCCTCTTCTGGAGTCCAAAGTCCACTCTGGGATTTTGATGGAGCCTGTGGATCCAGATATCTAAGTCTGCACAGCAAGTCAAAAGCAGTCTTCAGATTGCAGTGGCTAATTTTGTGCCCTCCAGAGGATGTTGAACAACAGCTCCTGCCACCATGGCTAATAGTCAGTGACGATGGCAGTTGCAGTCCAAGAGTGTTTGGGGTGTAGAGCATTGGGACTGTTGGATAAACTCCCTGGGAAGGCAGCAAACTTCCCAAGTCTCCAGAGCTGCAAATCTTCTTCAGTCCAGAGTGGCTGGTAATAAGCAACCCTTCTCTCCTGAAAAGAACACGCCAGTCTTCTGGTATATCATAGCAGATGAAAAACTCAATTGAAGTTCTAAAACTACTTTATTTACAGTCTTATACAGTGGTACCTCTGGATGCAAACGGGATCCATTCTGGAGCCCCGTTTGCATCCTGAGTAAAACGTAAGACGCGACAGCGCGTCTGCGCATGCGCAGGCCGCGTTTTGCCACTTCCGCGCATGCGCGTGATGTCATTTTGAGCCTCTGCGCATGTGTGAGTAGCAACTTGAAAACGCTCAACCTGAAGCACATCTAACCCGAGGTATGACTGTATACAGAGACTCCATCGGTACATCTGTGCTCTCTGAACACCAGTACAGAACTGCGACACACACAGAAGTGAAACCAACTCCCAATAGTACTCAGAAAGAAGAGATAACACAGACTTCCTTTCTCACACAATCTCAGACACTCACATGATGTATACAAATCAAAGTACCACTCGCTGGAGCAGCTCGGATAGGTAAAAATCCCAACAGGAGTATTTCTGTGCAACCACTGTGGTCCACCAGTGCCTTAACCTTCATGCTGCCTTTTTTTTTTTTTTTTAAAAAAAAACCCTTTCTAGTTGAAGAAGAGTCTGAGCCAATGACAGAGGAAGATGGCGCCTCTGCCGAGGCTGAAGATGCTTTGGCAGAGTACGGGGCGGCAGCTGGTGAGGGACGAGAGGACCCTGAGGACTTCTTCGCTCCTGGAAAAGAAGAGCAGGCTCAAGGAAGAGCCCCAACGACAAACGAGACGCTGAGCAGTGGGGTGAAAGCTACGCCACAGGCTGGGACAGAAGGCCTGGCTGGCAAAGAGGACAGTTTATGGGGTGGCCAGCAGGTGAGATCCAGGTCTAGGTTCCTTAACTGTGAAGCGGGGCTGCTCTCGGGAGGCAAGAAGGGTGACTTGGGAGGTTCAGATTCTTTTGTCGCCTTGGGCTGTGCACTTGACCTGCAACATTTCTGCTTTTCTCCTAAAAGGTTAGGATTGATAGAAAGGCTAGCTAGTTTTGTGGGAATGTTAAAGATAGTAGAAAAGGATATATTGAATAAGTATTATCCTTCCTTCACTCACACTAGTGAAGTAATGTAGCAGAGCAGATTCCTCTCACTATATCTGGAAGCTAGTTTGCAGGATCGCTTGACTCTCTTGTTGTTGTTGTTTAGTTGTTTAGTCGTGTCCGACTCTTCCTGACCCCCTGGACCAGAGCACGCCAGGCACTTCTGTCTTCCACTGCCTCCCGCAGTTTGGTCAAACTCATGCTGGTAGCTTCGAGAACACTGTCCCACGATCTCGTCCTCTGTCGTCCCCTTCTCCTTGTGCCCTCCATCTTTTTCAGCATCAGGGTCTTTTCCAGGGAGTCTTCTGTTCTCATGAGGTGGCCAAAGTATTGGAGCCTCAGCTTCAGGATCTGTCCTTCCAGGGATCACTCAGGGCTGATTTCCTTCAGAATGGATAGGTTTGCTCTTCTTGCAGTCCATTTCCCTTTTGATCCCTCTTAAAAGAATAAAGACGCAAGAGTCTTTCCGAGCAAAGTAACAGAAAGTTTACTCACATTTCAGTTCACAGTTTGATCCCTGAAAGGCAGGCTTTACTTAGCGGTTGCACAACAAAGTGTGAGTTCATCTCATATGGAAACTGAAATCATGTGCTGCTGTCTGAGAGCCAGCAGACAGCAAAATTTACATGAAGACAACACTGGAACAAGACAACTTCAAGACTGAGAAAATACATGACTCGGCTCTTTTGTGGAGTCAGCCAGAGCCACGTCCATCTCCCAGGTCACATGCAGAGGGAGGGTGCTCCCTCTGCCTGTGCCCACTCTAAGGAAATAAGGAATGTTGCATTTGAATATACCAATGGATTACATCCCACAAGTTTTCCATGGCATTTTGTTATGACATCTCAAGGTAGGGATAATGAACTAGTGCACCCCAGGTGTGGTCAAGTTATAGGTCCCACAACCTCTGACCATTAGCCATGTTGACTGGCACTGATGGGGGTCCATCAACATTTGGAAGGACATATGTCCCCTATCCCTGTTCTTAAGTCATGCAGAGGCTCATGTCACTAGACTCTCCTCTAATTCCCCATGCCCCTAAAGTGAAGCCAGGACTGCTCCCATACCGAATGAGCACACCCTGTCTTTCAGAAACTTCAAAAAGCTTCTGGGCCCTTCCCTTACAGGGAAAGACCATCGTTCAGTGGCACAGCATCTACTTTGCACGCAGAAGGTCCAGGTTCAATTCCTGGCACCATCAGGTAGGACTGAGAAAGACCCTCTCTGCAATCCTGGAGGACCACTCATTGCGGACAAGACAAAACTAGATGGACCAGGGTTCATAAGAGCTAAGGAGCATAGGAAGGCAGGGCTGTTACCTTCAGCTGTGCTCCACCTTCCGAACCAAAGCAAAGTCCAATTTCCATTTTGAGGTGGTGGCCCTGCAGCAAACGGCCTCTGTTCCTATCTGGAGAAAATGTCGGAGACCTCCTTACACTGAAGGAGCTTGAGTTAAGTTGCCTTCCACTCTTCCCTCATCTTCCCATGGTGTCAATCCATTGCATTCCATGTCTTTGCAGTACTGTCCCTTAAGACAGGTGTGGGAAATTTCAGGCCTCGGGGTCCAATGTGGCCCTATAGTCCTCTCTGTTTGGTCCTCAGAACTCTTCCCAGGCCTCACCCCTCAAGGACTCTGCTTCACACCCTGAGTACTTTTGCCTAGATGGAGGATAGGGGTAGGGGTATGTGGATGTGTGAGTGTGCATAGAAACTTAACAAACAAAAATAAACTTTTTTACTCCACCCACTTTTCCTCTGGCCCCTTCCACCACTGCCACGCGGCCCTTAGAACATTGGCCAGAAAGCAACATGACCCTCAAGCAAAAAATGGTCCCCCCTTGCCCGTCTTACTCATTTGAAAGGAAGCAGAACAGCATGACCAAATAAAAGAGGCAAATGATGGCATATACAGGCAATTATCACAATATTTCATTTTGTTTCCCTCTGAGTTTTTAAAATAAGATGGCAAATGAGTAAAAATCGAGCTTGTTTAATGAGCTGTGTAATAGTTTTTAAAGGTGTTGCAGAGTTTTTGAACTCAAGAGTTGGGCAGAAGCTTAGGTTTCATTGTAGCCTTTCATCTTCTCCTGATTTTTTCTTTCTTTCAATGTCAGCTGGATGCAGAGCTCCATCTGACCGGCTCCAGTCCCCCAGCAACCTTGCCAGAATGCGATTTACAGGGTAATGTTCTCAGCCAAGACATGGGACAGCCCAAAGTGGAGGTAGCCTCTGGCGAAGCCTTCAGCACCACGGACAGCTCAGCAGAGACGGAGGAGAGCAGAGGCCTAGGTAGTGGTAGGGAATGCGAAGCTGGTCATGCCCATCTTCTGAACGGGATGACACCTGCCACCAGCCAGGTCAGTGGCAACACGAGGCTCGTCTTATTTGTGTTGGTTGGCATGTTACCCAACTTTCTCTGCTCATTTTGTGGGGAAGCTGTAAGCATTCTCAACTGGCAAGGATCTGCTTTGGTTGGAGGAGTCTAATATGTAGCCAGGCTCAGAACTGTTGGTTTCTGTTCAACTGTGGACCTTCCACCATTCATCCACATTAGATGTCCCCATTTCCTAGTGCTACGAGAATGAGAGAGAGAAGCTTTCCTCTTTCTATATGCACACCAGTCCTAAGCCTCTTGCATGTCTCTCTCCTCATCTCCCCCACCCCTTGTCTTTCTTTTAAAGTAAAATAAGCACCAAGATAAAAGGGACGTGGGTGGCACTGTGGGTTAAACCACAGAGCCTAGGACTTGCCGATCAGAAGGTCGGCGGTTCAAATCCCCACAATGGGGTGAGCCCCCGTTGCTCGGTCCCTGCTCCTGCCAACCTAGCAGTTCGAAAGCACGTCAAAGTGCAAGTAGATAAATAGGTACCACTCTGGCAGGAAGGTAAACAGCATTTCCGTGCGCTGCTCTGGTTTGCCAGAAGTGGCTTAGTCATGCTGCCATGTATGCCAGCTCCCTCGGCCAATAAAGCGAGATGAGCACCGCAACCCCAGAGTTGGCCACGACTGGACCTAATGGTCAGGGGTCCCTTTACCTTTAAGCACCAAGATGCTTCAGTCTTTTCTCAGATGAGAATACACAGTTATTAGGAACATGGCAGCTGTTGCATTACAGAGTATAAAAAAGAAATAAACCAAGATGCATACAGTAACTGTTTCCTGAGTTTAATCTTCAGCCTATCCCATGATCAGGCCTTTGGAAAATCTCTCTGTGGATTTTGACCTCGCCCCTTCTAAAGGGGCAAATTTGTGCCACCTTTAGGCTCCATTCCAAGATAGTTAATTCCTGCTTTAGCAGCCAGCACCGTGCAGATGCAGCTGTGGCAGTAAATCTGTGGCAGTGGGAAGGGTTAAATCAACCTTTTTGAGTCCACGGCTCCCTTGACCAACTACATTCTTTCTGTGGCCCCTGTGGGGCTCAAGAACCCAGTTATGTCACCCCTTGCCTGCAGAGCTGGCAGCCCTTCACCCTTTTTCAAACACTGTCCTTTGTGGAGTTTTCCCTCAGTGCCTTCTCCTTTCCCCTTTCCTCGGGAGTCCTCTGAACAGCTGCAGCTGCTGCCCCTGGTCTCTGAGCTGCCCCCACTGCCCCACAGAGAGGTGCCTCCTCACACTGCCCCACAGGGGCCTGGGAACCACCCCCTGGCCAGCCCCAAATGCACTTTTCATCTGCAGAGCTTGTATCCAGGGCTGCTGCAACAAACAGCTGTGCAAGTCTTTGGGAGGCAGAGATGTAAGTGGGAGGGAAGGGAAGGGAAGGGAAGGGAAGGGAAGAGAGTCAGGGGCCAGTGTTGCCCGCAGCACCCCTGACCACCATTCAAGGCACCCCAAGGTGCCACGGTACACTGTTTGAAAACCACTGGGTTAAATGATCAAGCCACGGTTTGGCTGCCGCAAAGTGAGTGCAAAGTGGCCTCGCTTCTGAGAACAGCTCTCTCTTCTCTCTTCCTCCAGCAGGCATTGTTGAAATGGGGCATTTATTTGGCTGTTTTATTTTAGCAACAGGGAGCAGGTGTCCTAGAACGGTGCCCATAATTGCATGCAGGGCGGGGGCCCTTCTGCTCCTCCAGACCCTATTGAGAGTGAAACCTTGATGCCTCTCGCAGCGATGATTAAACTCATCCCTCCCTTCGCTTGCTTCAAAGTGCTGCCTGGGCCACCTGGCCTTGCAACGGACTCTTGGCGAGTCTATTCTTAGCTTCTCTTGTTCTGTCCTTCCTCGCTTAACAATACCTCAAGTATGAGCCACACGTTTCATCTGCGAGAGCTTTCACCGAGGTAGGAGCTGGGGCTAAGAGGGAGAGGAGGGGAGCTCAGTTTCTGGAGGTGTTTGCACCTGGGTTGATGGGCCCAGAGGATGGTGCCGGGTGCCGTTTGAAACATGTTACCTGCATGACATGTTTTCCAAGAGTGGAAAGAATACTGTTGCCTTCAGGTCCTGTTTGTGGGTTCCCATAGCCATCTGGTTGGCTGCTGTGTGAAATGGATGCTGGACTAGATGGGCCTTTGGCCTGATCCAGCAGCCATGCTCTTCTTTCCAAGCACAATTCAAAGTGCTGGTGTTGACGTTAAAGCCCTAAACGGCCTCGGCCCAGAATATCTGAAGGAGCGTCTCCACCCCCGTCGTTCAGCCCGGACACTGAGTTCCAGTGCCAAGGGCCTTCAGGTGGTTCCCTCCCTGCGAGAAGCGAGGTTACAGGGAACTGAGGGCCTTCTTGGTAGTGGCGCCCGCCCTGTGAAATGCCCTCCCATCAGATGTTAAGGAAAGAAGCAACTATCTGACTTTTAGAAGACATCTGAAGACAGTCCTGTTTAGGGAAGTTTTGTTGCCTTTTTAATATTCTGTTGGGAGCCTCCCAGAGTGGCTGGGAGAACCCAGCCAGATGGGTGGGGTATAAATAAATTATTATTATTATTATTATTATTATTATTATTATTATTATTTCTTATTTTCTATGTACTCTGCATGCATTGGTTGCCTCTATGTTCCTAGAAGCGCACACTCCAAAACTCTCTACCTCCAGCCTTGACCTTGGAAGCTGCTTTTAACTCCCTGAATACCCCTCTTTTCCCCAGGCTCCTGCATCCAGTCCCACCGCTGAGAGATGGAGAAGTGAGGAGATTACTGAACCTCTGCTCAGCAGCTTTTTCAACCCGACTACCCTTTGGCTACATGATTAAGGAGAGTTAGTGCAGAGGTGAGGACGGAACCGGAGGACATCTCACTCCACGCTGGCAGTTTCCATGCTTTCTGCTGTGCATTTGCTAAAATACAGGAAGGGAGCTTGGTCATCAGATTGGATTCTCCTCCAGCAACACAAACGCAACAGAGAAAATAAAAAAAATCCTTCCAGTAGCACCTTAGAGACCAACTAAGTTTGTTATTGGTATGAGCTTTCGTGTGCATGGTATCTGAAGAAGTGTGCATGCACACGAAAGCTCATACCAGTAACAAACTTAGTTGGTCTCTAAGGTGCTACTGGAAGGAATTTTTTATTTTGTTTTGACTACGGCAGACCAACCCAGCTACCTACCTGTAACTAGAGCAACAGAGAAAGGGAGACATACGTGAACACGAATAGCTGTTTCTGAAGCCTTAAGTCAACGGTGGGCAGAAGGTCAACTGGGATCTGCTGGCTGAACGTCTGAGTGATTTGAACTTGATCCACAAGGGTTTCTGGTGTCCAATTGTTTAACAGTGGCAACAATAAAATGCCCACCCCCCCATCCTGCTGAAATGAAGAAGCCACTGGTGGGGGAAAGGACTTTGAGAGCAGTTCATTCCTAAGAACAAATTATTTATTGCATCATTTATATCCCACCTTTTCCTCCAATGAGCTCTAGGTGGCGTGCATGGTTCTTCTCCCCCTCCTCCAATCCCAACAACAGCCCTGTGAGGTAGGTTACGTTGAGAGGCACTGACTGGCCAAGGTCCCTCAGCAAGGCTCATGGCTGAGTGAGGATTTGAACCCTGGTTTCCCAGGTCCTAGTCCAGCACCCTGACCGCTGCACCATTCTTGGGCTCAGAATTCTCCTCCAGTTTATGCCATCAAAACATGGCTTTGATTGGTGCATCTCTGGGTTTGAGTGAAAGCAACGTTGGTGGCCAAAGCTTGAAGTCTTCCCACCGTAAGATCACAACGTCCATGATTCAGTGTCTCTGAATGTTGCAGTGAGCCTGCAGGGCAGTATCAGGGAGTCTCTTTCTGCCTGGCATTCTGAGACCTGCATGCTGCCATCTCTGCAGAATGTGTGTAATATCTGGAGGATTGTGAATTGATGGTTGTGTCAATGGAAGAGGTGAAGGAATCTGGAGCAGGGTTTTGGAGATCTCCGCTTGGGGGACCAAATGTGGCCCTCCAGGGCTTCTTTGGCCCCTGAGGCTCTTCCTGGGCCGTGAGTCATCCCATTGCTCTGCCTTCTCCTCGAGAGATTTTGCCTATGACCATGAGATTTGTTTGTTGGGGTGGAAGGTGGAGAGATGCAGGGGGATGTAGAAACATCTGGCTTTTGCATGGCTGGAATGTAGTTTCCTGCATGAGGTAAGAGGCATATCTCTTGCTATGCCTGTTTTCACCTCTGTCCCTTCCCTGCATTAGCATGCGGCCCCTGGAAGGTTCTCCATAAGGGAATGTGGCCCTTGAAAAATGTTCCCCACCCCTGCTCTGGATAGTGAATGAAGCTATTGCAGATGGAACCATTTTGGACTGGCCAGAATCCAGACTAGGGTTTGAGCCAGAGCACAGATGCTTAAAACCCACTGCGTGACCCTCTCTCCACCTTGAAGTTTTCCATATATCATATGCATCCTGATACATGTTCTCCTGGTGTTTTCTTAACCATCAGGTCCAACTGCACCCTTCAAGAGAATCTGTCGCTCAGCACACCAGTTGGCCTAACCCACTCCATGATCAGCAAGGAGGGAGACACGCCAGTGCAGAGCTCAAGCAAGTGAGCCAGACCACATATTCAAGAGGACAGCACCCCCTTGGCACTCCTCAGCTTTCCCATTTCCTCTCCTTTGACTGCCACCCCCCCCAACCACATTCTCACCTTATTCTCTACCACTTTGGTGCTTTCCAAAGAGGATTATTAAAATCAGGATGGTGCAAAGCGCGTCCCCACTGGTTGAATTTGTTTAGAACCTGTGATTTGCAGAGGTCGAAGGCCCCACCCGTGTTTGTCCCCAGCTCCAGAAGGAAGCAGCCTTATTAAAAAATAAAGTTTATTCCGGACACTTCAGTGTACACCCTCCAGTTGGGTGGTCGTTTTAGTAATCCATTGGCGATTGAGAGATAACAACATCTGTACATGACTAAAGCAGCCAGGTCACATTTGGATCAGGAGGTATGAACTACTGGGTATCGGCTAGAGAAGCCGCAATGTGTTTGGCACTCTGAAAACACACACACACACACACACACACACACACACACACACACACAGACGTTTTGCCGTGATCACATCCTCATAATCCCAAAGCTGTAGAAAAGATACAAGACATGCTTATAGCACCCCACCCGCAAGAACACGCAATAAGCTGTACATTTTTGGCAGGATTTAATCACAGGCTTGACGATGGACAGTTTAAGGACCTCTGCTTCTAGCTGAGTTTTAGCAAAGGAAAGATTTTCCCCACCCCACCCCCACTGTATCTGAAATAAAGAAATAACCTCCTTCCTTATCAGGAAAGAGTAGGAGACTAGTTTCCCCCTGACACTTGCCAAAAATCTGCTTGCAGAACCGCTGTGGCTTTTCAGTTCTTAAAAAATTCTGTATGAGCCTCTGCAGGTTTCCTGCCTTTGGAAAAAGCACTTCAAATTTTGTGTTGTACCTGCGAATGCAATGCTAGAAAAAACTGCACGACATTCTAGGAGAGCATTTTCACTCATGTTTGAAGCCTGATAGCCTTGCTCAACTCATACCCCCCACTCCTTCTGCCATCTCAAATTTGGAACACCTTTTGCCCGGAAACTTCCCCTTCCTCACTTATGCCCCTCTGTCAAAGAGGGCGGGCGTGTATTGACAGCACTATAGAAAGTATATTAACAATGTGAATTAGAAACTTTCTGGGAGTTGTAGCAAAACACATTGTCCACTTTTGTTGCTGGGCAGGAGGATCCAATATAACACACACACACACACATACAAGTGTAGGAAAAATTGATAGAGCAGACCCAAGATTAAGGGATAGCACATCATCCCCCCCCAAAAAAGAACACCGAACTGCACAATTGAAAGAATAAATGTTAAGCTTTACAGTTATGCCCAGTCCCTCCATTCAATCCCTGTTCACTTGCCAATATTATGCAGCAATATTTTGTTACTCCGAGCTTTCTGAGCCAGTCTCTCTTCGCGGGACATCTCCAGGAACTCCCGGAGGAGGTGAAAGGTCAAGTCTAGGGAGTTTGGGCGGCCATCGCGTCGTTTGCTGGAGCCAGCAGACCGCTCAGCTCTCTGCTGCTGATGCTGGGATCCTGATCTGGCCTCTGGTGGTTTGCAGGACCTGGGAGATCTTTGGTCTTGGAAGAGCCCCTCTTCTGAACCAGCCGGGGGTCTTGGGGGGTTGTCTTCCCACTCTGAGCGGCTAAGCCACTGCTCCCAGCTCAGGCTGCTTACGGGGAGCAGATGGGACATGGCTGGTCTGGGCCACTCTGAAGGGAGGCAGGATTTCAGGGGGAGAAACAGGAGGAGGAGGCAAAAGGCAGTCGAGACCATCTGTGCCATCATCAAATGTCCTTTGTCTAGGAGAGATAGATAGAAAGATAACTTATTACGGTCAAAGACCAACTCACATAACATAACAACATAACACAACAAAAACAGCGTTCATAAAGATAAAATATACAATTGGAGCAGATTGCAGCAATAGCTCATGAGTTAAAATTGAGATATATACATACACCCGTACAACTGAGATTTGGGCTACCATAAAAAATTGACCCTGAGGCACCCCAAAGGGCAACTTCAGCATTTCCCCAGTAAGCTATTTTATTCTGTGCCTACAAATCTGGGCGCAGAATCTGGCTACCAGCCGGGTCGTCTTATGATCTTTGCCTAAGAGGAGAGAATTCAGTTTAGACTTGTCTGAACTCAGCAGGAATGGATTTACTTCAAAGCACCTCCCCGCCCCCACACTCCAAAGAGCCCCAAAGGGGCTAACAATGTAAACAACATCAAAACAAGAATGAAAAACAAGCTAGCTGCTTAAACACTGGAGAACTGTGAACATGCACGGGTTTCCACTAGCATGATGAGACTTTTCTCCCTCTCTCTTCATCCATGCCCCCCCCCAATTGGTTCAGGAGGTTGGGGGAAACCCCAGAACATCATGTGAGGAGAGGGGGAAATCATTCCACCCAGCCAGCTGAAAATCTTGCACTGATGGAATGAGGGTCATAGTGCTACAATTATTTCCTCCCTAGGTCTTTTTCTGGGGTCTGGGGGTGAGTGGCCGTAGATTGACTGTAAGCAGCACAATCAAGCAGTACATAAATTGAAATCACTTAATAAGATAGCAGATCTGTCTGAGAACTTTGAGGGTTGCTGCCAGCCTGAGTAAGCAATATTGAGCTAGTTGGACGTGCTTTAAAGCATCATCAGAGTCACACACACACACACACACACACACACACACACACACACACTATAGTGAAGGGGCTGTCTGTCTTTTAAACTTTTAAAGTTGATTAATTGCAAGGGTGGTTTGGTAACGGACGACAAGCAGTCTTTCAGAGATGCTTCTCCACGTTGCAGAGAACCATAGTATCACAGAATTATAGAGTGGTGAGGGAATCAAAGAATCGTCTAGTCCAACCCCACACAGTGCAGGAATTTCCACATCTTCCTGTCAAGGAAGCCCAGCCTTCACCCAAACACAGTTTAAAGACTCCTGCAACTAGCTCAGGGCACTTTGCATTCAACTCAATTCATTTCTGCCACCTGATAATGTTTCAGGAACACCTCAGGAAGCAGCCTTAAAACCAGTCTAAACTCAGTCTATTGCCTGCAGCTCTCCAGGGTGTCAGGTTAGGAACATGTGGCTCCTGTCACCTGCTATATCTGATTCTTCTAACTTCAGGTGCCAGGGGCTAAATTTCAGCTTACCCAAGTGCAGTTAGAAATGTCTCCATTCTGAAAGCTTGGAGAGCCACTGCCAGTCAGTGCTGGCAGCACTAAGCTAGATTGAACCAAAGATCTGATTCAGTAGAAGGCATCTTCCTGTTGCTATTTGTCTGAGGTGGAGGAGGTGGTGTGTCTTGTTGATAACAGAACATACTTTGCATGTGCAGAGTCCCGTCTTAAATCCCTAGCACTGACGCATTTCCTAAAGCGTAAATCGTTTTGTGTGTTCACAGAATCTTTGAGTTGGTAGGGACCCGAGGGTCATCTAGTCCAACCCACTGAAGTGAAGGAATCTCAGCTAAAAATTCTCTGGCTGATGGCCATCCAGCCTCTGCTTAAAAACCTCCCAGGAAGGAGAGTTCATCACCTTCCAAAGGCTGTCGAACAGCTCTTACCACCAGAAAGTTCTTCCTGATGTTTAGCCTCCAGAGCAGGAGAAAACAAGCTTGCTCCATCTTCCAGGTGACAGCCCTTCAGATACCTGAAGATGGCTATCATAACACCTCTCAGAGCACACCTGGAATGGCAAGGCATTGCACTATGACCTGCTGCCCCCTGGGAACCATCAAATTAGCTGTTTCCTCTTATTTCCCCCGATATAGAATCTATGCCTTGGACAGCTGCATAGCAAACATTCAACAAGTGTCATTTGTATCATGCTACCCTGTGTACCTATGCTGGGCTAAGCCATGCTGTTGAATTTGGTTAATGTGTGTCTGCACAGGACAAAGAACCATTGCTGCATTTACTCCGTGCCACAGCAGATTTAAAGGTAATATTGGCATTAAATGGAAAAGCACTACTGATGTTGAGAGAGTTGATGTTGAGAGAGTTGTACTGTGCCCAGAAAAGCACCAGAACACTTTTTTTTTAAAAAAAAAGAATGTGTGGGGGGGTCATCAAAACTTTATTACCCCCAGCCAAAGAGCCATCCCTGTGCTGCAGATGGCCATGTACAAGAAAGATTTGAGCAACACAATGTGGCTGGCTTAAGTAAATAAGCCAAGCTGCACACTGCAAAAGGAAAAGCATGGAACCCCCGGGGATTAAAGGAAATAGATGAAAAACCAATGTGACTTGGAATAATAACACTTTCCTAACACCCTATATTCGTACCTTGGCCATGAAGCTCATGTTAATTCACCCTGATTTACTGGGAACCAAACATTATTGGCTCCTCTAGAAAAGATCACCCACATCCAAAACCCTGTCTTACATTCTCTGCTTGTAAGGAGATCCCTGCTGAATCATATTATGGGTCTAGCACCTGATTTCTAATGGTGTGAACCAAATTCCTTGGGGGAAGTCCCTGTCATTTGCCTGCCCTGAGTCTGCCTTCCAGAGTTATACTGCTACAGACCATGGAGGCTTCAGTCTATTTAGCTATAAAAACTACTACCTGCCAATACATTTTCCTCTTCCATGAATGGTGTAATCCCTCTTCAAACCCACCTGCATGAAAATTAGAAGGTCCTGCTGTGGATCAGAGGAACGAATGAGTTAAATAGGCTTAATTGGTTTTAAACTTGTCATTTATATCGCCCTAACCTGCCCTGGGACCTTACAGTGGAGGGTGGAATGATGATGATAATAGTAATATTAGATTGGAAAGAATAACAAGAATAGCAGCAGCCTTTCAAGTGCTGGTGAGGGCATAATCTTCCTCCCTCAAGATGTAGAAAGTGATATCCAAGCATTTAATATTTCATTAATAAATATTTAACAAATAAGCACATGTTTGCACTCCTGGGAGCTCTTTGCTCCTGTCCCTGTTCTGTGGAGGTAAACACAGAAACGCCACTTCATAGCTGATCTTTCCCCTCCGTCTGCCCTGGTGAAGAGGTTGCACCTACAATCTTTCTGCACCTGTAGCTTCCCGGTTCCTTGGATTAATTACAAAGACGCTTCTTTTCTACACCCCCTCCCCCCTCCTCCACCTGAATACCCAAGAACAGCTCACCTGCCTCTTTGCTTCAGAATTATAACCCCGCACCGTAGGAGCCCCCCTTGGCATGTAATCACACACAACTCCTCGCTCCAGATGCTACATCCCAGGTGCGCTAGCAGGGTCTATCTGAGAGGAGGGCTTGGTCCTTGCAACTCACCTTGCGCAGCCTTCAAGAGGTCTCGGTCTTTTGCCCTACAACTCTTGCCTGGCGCTGCTGACACCCCCAATCTTTATCAGACTCCTGTCTGCAAGAAGCCAGCAGACCTTTTTATAGTGGGGAGTCTCCTTCCACCCCTCCCGGCTCCTTCCACCCCCTCCTTCCCCAGCAGGAGCGGGAGAGAGAGAGAGAGATGGGGTGGGGGCTCCCTAGCACCGGGAACTGTGACGTAGTCTTCTCCAGCCCCGGGAAGGGAAGAGGAACGAGAGAGCGGAGTCCTTTTTCTAAAGAGATTGCATTAGACATGTACACATATAAAATTGCTGGGGTTGAATTAGCGCAAATACGGCAAGGAGGGCACGCGCGCTGTCCGAGGTGCTGAAATCGCCGGCGCTGCCTGGACGCAACGGGGCTGAAGTTGGTTCCTAGTTTCGGGTTCCTTATTAACATAGAGTTGAACGAACGGAATGCAAAGGGTCTCAGTTCCTTCTTCTATGCTTTCCAGTTACCCGGGCTGGGGACGTGTGGATGGGGAGAAGGAGGGTGCTGGGTGAATGAAAGTCCTGCTGCAGCTTTGGGGGTTCAGTCTGCACGATGTCATGAGTCCTTCCTAGTTCAAATAACAAAGGAACGTAAGAATAAATTGCTGGGTCAGGCCAATGGCTCATATAGTCCAGCAGCCTGTATTCACACTGGCCAACCAGATGCCTGGGGAGAAACCAGGGGGCAGAACATGAGCATAAGAGCCTTCTCACCTACTGTGGTTTCCAGCAACTCCTATTCCAACACATTGCTGCCTCCAGCTATGGAAGCAGAGCTCAGCCATTGTAGCTAGTAGCCCTCAATTTGTTGTTGTGGTTTAGTCGTTTACCTAACCTTGGCTCAGCTGGGGCTCAGTTTTGTTGTTGTTTAGTCATTTAGTCGTGTCCGACTCTTCGTGACCCCATGGACCAGAGCATGCCAGGCACTCCTGTCTTCCACTGCCTCCCGCAGTTTGGTCAAACTCATGCTGGTAGCTTCAAGAACACTGTCCAACCATCTCGTCCTCTGTCGTCCCCTTCTCCTTGTGCCCTCCATCTTTCCCAACATTAGGGTCTTTTCCAGGGAGTCATCTCTCCTCATGAGGTGGCCAAAGTATTGGAGCCTCAGCTTCAGGATCTGTCCTTCCAGTGAGCACTCAGGGCTGATTTCCTTCAGAATGGTTTGATCTTCTTGCAGTCCAGTGGACTCTCAAGAGTCTCCTCCAGCACCATAATTCAAAAGCATCAATTCTTTGGTGATCAGCTTTTTTTATGGCAGAATTTAAGCTGGCATAATTTACCCTGGGGTAGGTTGCCCAAGTGAGCTATTCTGAACCCCTTTCAGTTCAGTGATGTGACCCAGTAATGCAGGAGGAAAGCACTGACAAAAAGATTGCATAAATCAAACTCCTCCTGAATGGTGTTTGGAATAGGAGTAACTTATGTTAGTGTAAATTTGGCTGGAATAAGTTACACTGGCTTTCTATAGGTAGGATTGGTCTTTTAGACACTTTCTCCCATCGTTTACTGTGCTACTATTTTGTTTCTGTTTTTAATTCTCTTCATTTGCTTAGATAACCGCTTCTCATAGGGTGTAGCGTCCCACATTGGTGTGGCAGGAGCGGTCAGTAAGTGTGGTAGGAAAATTCCAGGACAATCAGAGAAACATTTAAACATTTGTATAGAATTATATAGTATCTTTTTTATTATTTGCAGAATATGGATAGTTACCTTTTGAAAATGAGGGCAAGAGTATCGAGTGAGGACAATCCTAGCTGTGATCCAGAATCTCCGTTCAAACTGAGTGCTGGAGAAGACTTGTTGATAATTAAATTTTGGGAATGACTTATGTTCTTATGTGGCTGCATCATTTTATACTTTCTGTATGCACCATATTATAAAGCAGTTGTGTTCTATGCTATAAATCAAGCACCATTAGGAGTTGGTTTTTTTCATTCCTCAATGTTTTTCTTACCAACAGGAAATCTGGTGCGGTGTGAGCAAATTTTTATTCTGAAAGTGTGGTGCAGAGAAAAAAAAGTTTGAGAACCACTGGCTTGGATGAAAACTGATCTTCCAGAGTTGACCTCCTTTGGCTCCACGGCCATCTCATGAATGAAAAACCCAAATTTTGATATTCCCATGCCAGCTAAAAGAGTTAGGAATATGTTCCAACTTCTGAAGAAGTCAGGAAAGCAGTCAGTCTCATTTTGCACCTGTGCATATGGGGCGAAGCTTACTGAACCCCTCAAACTTACCTGCTTCTGGTAAAACCCTGAATGTGTTCCTGACGGGAATCACAAATTTGCTCCCAGACTCTGGACTTTCCCATCATGCAGTGGGGAGTCTAGTTTCAAAGAAATGTCAAGAAGCCCAGAGCTTGGCGGCAAAATGATCCCTTTTTTCATCATCATCATCATCATCATCATCATCGTAATAATAATAATAATAATAATAATAATAATAATAATAATAATAATAATTATACCCTGCCCCTCTGGCTGGGTTTCCCCAGCCACCCTGGGCGGTTTCCAACAAACACTAAAATACAATAACCTATTAAACATTTTGCACCTTCCCTAAACAGGGCTGCCTTCAGATGTCTTCTAAAAGTCTGGTAGTTGTTCTATTTGACATCTGGTGGGAGGGTGTTCCACAGGGTGGGCGCCACTACTGAGAAGGCCCTTTGACTGGTTCCCTGTAACTTGGCTTCTTGCAGCGAGGGAACCACCAGAAGGCCCTCGGCGCTGGACCTCAGTGTCCGGGCTGAACGATGGGGGTGGAGACACTCCTTCAGGTATACTGGACCGAGGCCGTTTAGGGCTCACCACAGTTGATTTTATTGCTTTACTGTGCATAGCACTTAACACAGTGCTTCCTCCATACCAGCCAAATGTAGAGAGAAGGCAAGGTTTTTTTGAGAGCGTGGGGGGCCAAAAAGACAGGACAGTTGGACAACTCACTGCTCAGCTAACATGTGCACTATTTATCCAAGGTTACATTGACTTAGGTTGGAGGGAGCAAACCTGGGTAATTTAGATGTTTCAGATAACTGGCATTCAGATAATGGGACTGTCTTTACTGTCATTTTTAAAATATTCTAATTGGCAATTTATAGGGACCTTTGTGTGAAGGGTTGGACTTTGATAGCTCCCTCTCATAACTAGATTATTTTTCCAGGCTACCATTTCATGCATTAAAAATAAGGAATATTTCTCTAGGTGCTTTGTGCGTGATTCATTTCGTGATCTCATGCAGTTTAAGACACCACTTAAGAAGCCCAGATAGTACTCTTGAAAGCAATTTTCTTCCCTTAGTTGAGTACGGAGGAAGCATGCTTTTCTTTGTCTAATCACAAATAAGTGGACCCCCCAAGTATTAACGTAAATTGGAGCTGTAGTTTACTTCACACACTCATCTATGGGGTTTCTTCTCTTTTTTATGGCATCATTCAGCATTTAGGACGGGAATGAGTTATCTATTGTGAGGCTGAGAGTTTAACATTCCATTCACAAGGCATGTAAATTTCTCAAAAGAACAGATAATTCGTGGAACTTTGCCTGCATGCAAACTACTTCCTCCCATCTTTTCCATGCTGGATCTTTAAGGTGAGCCACTGAGATCCACAATGGTGATTGGTTGGTTGGTTTTTTGCCTTTAAGTCCCCTCCCCATCAATGAGTGAGTGGACATTGTAAGTCTAGAGCAGACTGAAGAGACCTCCCTGGGGTGCAAGACTGGGCAGTGTTCATGGAGGTCCTGGGCGCCCTAGACAACAAAACCCCCCTCTCTCAGCGTTGCTGATGGGGTACAAAGGAAAGCAGAGCAAGATGGCTGGAGCCACTGGAAGGAGGCAACCAAGATGCCATCTAACCATCTTAGGGACTCCATTCTAGATTTGTGTCATGTTTGCTCCTTAGCCCTTTCTTCTCCCAAAGCTATCCCTCAAGGCAGCGGAAGTTTAGGATCAGTGTTTTCCTTCTCCTGGCTGGGCTACCAGGAGTATGCCCCACGGAGGACCTTAAGGTCCATAAATAGCAACACCCTAGAGGTCCCGGGCCCTAAGGAAGTCAGATTAGCCTCAACCAGAGCCAGGGCCTTTTCAACACTGGCTCCGGCCTCTTGGAACTCTCAGTCTCATGAGACCAGGGCCCTGCAGGATCTGATTTCTTTCCGCAGGGCCTGTAAGACAGTGTTGTTCCGCCTGGCCTTTGGCTTGGAATCTACTTGATCCCCTCCCCCTCTTTCCTTTTTCCTTTCTCCTTCTGCGATGGAACTCCTATTTGGGGACTTCCCTGGCTTTTTTTCTGGCCCACATAGGATCAGTCTGGATAGTTGGCCTTGGTGAAGATTTGACGTTTTCATCCCCCAAAAAGTTTTTGATTTGAGTTTCTACTGAAATGAAGCTGTATTTTAATGATGTACTTAATCTTGTTTTTAAGTTGTATTTTAATCCATTGTTTTTAAACCTGGTGTTAGCTGTCCTGAGCCCGGTCTTGGCTGGGGAGGGTGGGATATAAATAAAATTTATTATTATTATTATTATTAATTATTATTATTATTATTACTACTACTACTACTTTCCCAGGATGATGAGTCCCATCTACTCCTCACTTCCCTCTTCTACCCCTCCACTAACACTAATAATAATAATAATAATAATAATAATAGTAATAATTCCTTAGAAATGACACCTCTTGGCTTTCTTCTGAAACCAGAGTCTCTTTTGAAGCCCTCCTTAACGCTGAATGAGTGAACACTTTTACCTTTCTGGGCTCTGTTGTGATCGGACACTGGGACAAAGGAGATTGAAGCATCTCATTCAGAGACAAAGAGCAGAAGCTGCCAATTGCCAGTAATCAAAGCCTTCATCTTTTTGTAAGATGGAGTCTCATGAAACTCCATCATTTCTAATGATGTGCAATGATAGCTCTTGCCATTGTGTGGGAAAGCGCAACTCAGCAGTAGATTTGTGGCTCCCTCCCCTTTGCTTACTTTCCTTGTGGATTTGGAATGGGGAGCCTGCATTACATGATGGGATACAGCGTCTATGTTATAAGTTTATGGCATTGTGGGCAGGGGCAGAGGAAGGGGTGTGTGGTGGGGGCAGGATGCCCCGGGTGTCACCACTGAGGCGGGTGACAAAATGGTGCGTCGCACTCACCGCGGGGCCTGCAGCACGCCCGAGCCACGTGTCTCTCCTGGGAGTGACACAGTGGCTTGGGCCCCCGCAGGCTCCACATTGCTCCAAATGGTCCCCTCGCTGCCTCCCCCTTACTTGTAGGGTGACTGAGTGGGAGGAGGCAGGCAGACTCCTCAGAGGCTCCTCAGAGACTCCTCAGAGGCCCCATGGAGCATCCTGCCCCAGCTCGCCCCCCCCCCCGGGCGCAGGACACATGCGCTGCCCCAGGCGCCCGATCGGCTTGCTCCACCGCTGATTGTGGGGCATTTGATCTTGCAAATGGCAGCGGAGAAATGGGAAGTTTATCAGGATATGCAAACAGAGCGTGACATCATCTATGGGCTCGTCTGCACTTCCGCTTGTCCTGCGATATCTAGACCCAGCTCTGAGAGATTTTTCTTTTGTTCCTGCATTGCCCAGGATAACCTGCTGTTTACTGCTGAAGTGGAACCGACGTCCATCTGCAAAAGTAAAACCTCTCAGACCTGTGCCTAGAATTGCGGGACTAGTGGTAGAAGAAGAAGAAGAAGAAGAAGAAGAAGAAGAAGAGGAGGAGGAGGAGGAGTAGTTTGGATTTGATATCCCGCCTTTCACTCCCCTTCAGGAGTCTCAAAGTGGCTAACACTCTCCTTTCCCTTCCTCCCCCACAACAAACACTCTGTGAGGTGAGTGAGGCTGAGAGACTTCAGAGAAGTGTGACTGGCCCAAGGTCACCCAGCAGCTGCATGTGGAGGAGCAGGGAATCGAACCCGGTTCACCAGATTACGAGACTACCACTCTTAACCACTACACCACACTGGAAGTGTGCCTGAGCCCATTTCACTAATTCACACAACTCATTTCCAAGCTCATATTTATTTGCATTGCAGGCAACAAAGACAGACAGATAAATATGCTTTGCTTCAATGATTAGAGGCAGCAACGCTTTTGAATATGAGCTGCTGGAAACTGCAGTGGGGGGAGACAGCTCTTGGGCCCAATCCTGCTTGTAGGTTTCCCATGGGCATCTGGTTGGACACTGTAAGAACAGGATGCTGGATCAGATGGGCCTGATCCAGCATACTCTTCTTCTATCCTTATGTCCTTAAGTGGCACTGCGGCGTTTGCCCTCCTATGTGTGTGACATCATACTGGGTTCATAAGGAAAGGGTTAAATAATTGTAAAATGACTAACCAATGGGAACCCAGGGGGAAGAGTGTATAAGATTTAAGCACAGAGGTTTTTTAGCTAGTTAGACAATTGAGATAATCAGTCAGGAAGGTATAGCCCGGTAAAGAAACTAAAGTTAAGATACTGACAGGAATGTTATCTGAGAAACCATAAACTTGTTAATGTTTGTAAAATAAACTTTTTTTTTTGGTTCACTTTTAACAACTGACTGGACTCAGTGTTTTACCAGAGAGTAACTGGTTGTTGGCAGCGGGGAAGCGATCACAGTGGTGGCACAGGGGTCAATAGATTTTAAATGTCTGGGGACCCTGTGTGATCGCCACAGGCACCATCTATGTATGGGACACTTTGCAGCAGCTTCTGCCAACCTGGGCATCTTCAGGAATTTTGGACCACAACACCCACCCATCCCAGCAGGACTGGGCAATGCTCAAGGATGATAGGAGTTGTAGTTCACAACATCTGGGCAGTCACAGACACCCAAACCCTGCTCTAGAAGATCTTACGGACCGTGGGCAAACAGAGATTCAGCAACAGACAGAAGGGCAAAGGGGCAATCTATGGCAACCCTCTTTGGGGAAGCCAGATTGACTAAACCAGGCATCCCCAAACTCGGCTCTCCAGATGTTTTGGGACTACAACTCCCATCATCCCTAGCTAACAGGACCAGTGGTCAGGGATGATAGGAATTGTAGTCCCAAAACATCTGGAGAGCCGAGTTTGAGGATGCCTGGACTAAACTGTCAATTTGGGACCAGTAGCTTCCATTCCTGGTGAACCCAGAAGGCTCACCAAATTCTGTGCAAGGAGGGTGGGAGGAAATGACATTCATCCTGCATTTTTGCACCGTTGCTCTCCTTTCCCTTCCTTTCACAGCAGTCTCAGTCCATTTCCTCCCTATTGTGCGTGGGAGAAATTTCAGCAATTGCAGACGTATTATATTAAATCTGAAAGCATATATTGCCAAGGGATATATTAGGAGGCCTTTGATCCTGCAGAAGACTACAAGCGGTAAAGATCTTGGCACCTTCACAGAGCCTCACTGAAGCCAAAGGAAATTTGATTGCCGGACCGGGATGTTCATTTGTTCATTGATTGGGAGCTGGGGGTGAGGTGGGGGGGGGGAGGTAGAAAAATTCATACTTTGAAGGAGTTCCGTTGACTCATGCAATCCAACCCTCTTTTCATTAATAAAACACTTGTGATATCTCAAGTAGTGTCTAATGAATTAGGAGATGAGTTGTTTATATAACATGGAGAACATAAGAAAAACTCTGCAAGATCAGACCACTGCTGGCCTCCCAGTGGCCAGCCAGAGGTCTGGTGGAGACCGTCTCCCCAGTCTGACCCTTCCAGAGAAGAGGAAGACAGTATAGATTTACCAGATTTATAGATTTACATTTGAAGGCAGCCCTGTTTAGGGAAGTTTTTTTATGTTTGGTGTTTTATCGTGTTTTTAATATTCTGTTGGGAGCTGCCTAGTGTGGTTGGAGAAACCCAGCCAGGTGGGTGGGGTATAAATAAATTATTATTATTATTAACAGTGGTTTGTCAGAGGTCACAGCTCAGAGGCAGATGAGGGGGAAAGCTGGGAAATAAGGGGAAAGGAGGAAGAGGAGGAAGAGGAGGAAGCATTCCAGACCCCCCTCTCCTAGAACCTGGCAAGCGCTGAAAGTAGGAGAGCAGTGAGAGATTTTACGTTCTTGGGCTCCATGATCACTGCAGATGGTGACAGCAGTCATGAAATTAAAAGACGCCTGCTTCTTGGGAGAAAAGCAATGACAAACCTAGACAGCATCTTAAAAAGCAGAGACATCACCTTGCCAACAAAGGTCTGTATAGTTAAAGCTCTGGTTTTCCCAGTAGTGATGTATGGATGTGAGAGCTGGACAATAAAGAAGGCTGATCGTTGAAGAATTGATGCTTTTGAATTATGGTGCTGGAGGAGACTCTTGAGAGTCCCATGGACTGCAAGAAGATCAAACTTCTCCATTCTGAAGGAAATCAGCCCTGAGTGCTCACTGGAAGGGCCGATCCTGAAGCTGAGGCTCCAATACTTTGGCCACCTCAGGAGAAGACAAGACTCCCTGGAAAAGACCCTGATGTTGGGAAAGATGGAGGGCACAAGGAGAAGGGGACAACAGAGGACGAGATGGTTGGACAGTGTTCTCGAAGCTACCAGCATGAGTTTGACCAAACTGCGGGAGGCAGTGGAAGACAGGAGTGGCTGGTGTGCTCTGGTCCATGGGGCCACGAAGAGTCGGACACGACTAAACGACTAAACAACAACAACCACCTGCTACTGAGCTCATTTATTTGGGGGGGAAATCTGTACACACAGTGCAGGTGATTGTCCCAGAAACTGTAGCCTGGGATGGAAGAAATACTTTGGTCAAGAAGCTGTGCTTTATTACAGAAGTAGGCCTGAATATCTTTCCCAAGGGGAGGAAGGCTTTTGTCAAGCAAGGCCATACAGCAGTGCAATGAAGTTACAAGATTTGTTACTCCATGCAGCTAGTAACATGCCCTGGAGGATGTTTGGAGGCCTTCCTGTAAGGCTTAGGGTTGCATTAACCCCTAAAACAGGCACCCCCAACCTGCGGCCCTCCAGATGTTTAGGCCTACAACTCCCATGATCCCTAGCTAACAGGACCAGTGGTCAGGGATTATGGGAACTGTAGACCAAAACACCTGGAGAGCCAGTGTGGTGTAGTGGTTAAGAGTGGTAGTCTCGTAATCTGGGGAACCGGGTTCGCGTCTCCGCTCCTCCACATGCAGCTGCTGGGTGACCTTGGGCTAGTCACACTTCTCTGAAGTCTCTCAGCCCCACTCACCTCACAGAGTGTTTGTTGTGGGGGAGGAAGGGAAAGGAGAATGTGAGCCACTTCGAGACTCCTGAAGGGGAGTGAAAGGCGGGATATCAAATCCAAACTCTTCTTCTTCTCTTCTTCTGGAGGGCTGAAGGATGGGGATGCCTGTCCTAAAACAGCAGAAAACTCTTTCTGCGGGTGTTTTGTCTTTACCAATAGAGAGCAAGTTTGTGAACAAAGGCAAAGTTAAAGGAGCCAATCAGCAAGCAGGAAAAGGTCTTGGAAATGTTGGGGAGCAGAGAGAAGGTTCATTTTCCTCCCTGGACACCATCATAGCTTCAGCTCTCATCCAAAGAGGTTTTCCCCCTGTCATTTTGGGTTACAACTCGTCTCTTATCTGGAACACACACAGAGAGAAGAAAACTTTTCTTTTATAGACTGTTCTTATGGCTTGCACAAAGTTTTTTTTGTGTGTGCTAATTAATTTATCTTACTTGTTTGGGGGAGATTTTACTTTGCCCTTTTCAGAAATCTTCTTTTTGATTAATACATAGAACTAGACTTTTCCTGAAGTTTCGCCTATCAATAGCTTTGAATATTCCTTTGACAGCATTGCAGAGATTTAACTGATTTATAGATTATCTTGTTTCCAGGCAATGTTCCATATTATATTTTCTAAACATTTTCTATTTGGATTTTTCTAGATCCTATGTTCTGGACACTAGATTAACCTCTAGCAAAAGGTAAAGGTAAAGGACCCCTGGACGCTTAATCACGTCAAAGGCGACTATGGGGTTGAGGTGCTCATCTTGCTTTCAGGCCGAGGGAGCCGGTGTTTGTCCACAGACATCTTTCCAGGTCAAGTGGCCAGCATAACTAAACCACTTCTGGTGCAACAGGACACCGTGACAGAAACCAGAGCGCAAGGAAATGCCATTTACCTTCCCACCACTGTGGTACCTGTTTATCTACTGGCACTGGTGTGCTTTTCAACTGCTAGGTTGGCAGGAGCTGGGACAGAGCAACGGGAGCTCACCCTGTCACAGGGATTCGAACCGCCGACCTTCCGATTGGCAAGCCCAAGAGGCTCAGTGGTTTAGACCACTGGGTTCCTATTGACAGCTTTATGAGCTGGTCTCACCTGCTTTTGAACCCATCCAAGTTGCTGGCATTCCCACTATGTTTCCCACCACATCATGTCTCTCATGTCCTGCTTCCTGCAGGTGTGTGTGGCTATTTTCTCTAGCCTTATGGGGTCCCAGTACCACCATAAGCGGTGTGGGAAGCAGCTGTCTGAGGTCAGCTGTCCTAGTAAAGGGACCCCTGACCATTAGGTCGAGTCATGGCCGACTCTGGGGTTGCGCCACTCATCTCGCTTTATTGGCCGAAGGAGCAGGTGTACAGCTTCCGGGTCATGTGGCCAGCATGACTAAGCTGCTTCTGGCGAACCAGAACAGCGCACGGAACACAGTTTACCTTCCCGCTGGAGTGCTACCTATTTATCTACTTGCACTTCAACATGCTTTCAAACTGCTAGGTGGGCAGAAGCAGGGACCGAGCAACGGGAGCTCACCCCATTGCGGGGATTCGAACCGCCGACCTTCTGATTGGCAAGACCTAGGCTCTGTGGTTTAACCCACAGTGCCACCCACCCACAGCACCAGCCTAGTAACATGCATCTAAGACCGCAGGAGCCTGTTTCCTAGAATTCCACTCTGGATTTGTAGCCTTGGAGGTGTTTACGCGGGTCAGGGTAGGTTTCAGCAGTGGTTAAATCATTAATTTTAACCTGACATATTTTAATCCTTTCATGTAATAAGCATTTTATTGTTTATTAGACTTTTCGCTCCCCAAGATTTATCTCTGCGTAATCTGCTGTTGATTTCCCTTGGGTACTATTATTAAGCTTATATCTTTGATAAACGGAAATGCATCTACTGGTCTCCTGCTGGTGCATTTAAAACAAATCTTTTCCAAGTGGATTATTACCTATCAGGTCTAGCTTGGTCATCACCACCCCCTCATCCACTGGGACAAACAAACAACTTCACTTTCGGAATCCCCCCCCCCCCCCATGCTTAGTTTGCTCTGCCCAAAAAACTTAGTGGGACATTATAGGATGTCGACTTTTCACTGAGCTCCTATTCCGATTTGTTTGTGGGAGGTTACATGACATCAAGTCCAGCACTTTACAGAGCGTTTTTTACATCCCTTCCCATGCCACAAAAAGTTGTGGAAGTTTTTCCCAAATCCACTTTAATTGCACAGCCTGAATTGGCCACTAGGAAGCTGAATCCCACCTGGAAAAGAGCAACAGCCTAGAAGCAGCCCAATAACATGCTTTGTTTCCTCAAAAGGTGGCTACACCAGCCACCCTGAAATATACTCGGAGTCGAGAGTGGATTTCATGCTCTTTATTCAGCTCATAGTATGAGGAATGGAAGTTCCCCCAGAAAGTCTGCTTTATATACATTATTTACACAATGGGCCCCCTGTAATTGGCTAATTCCGGGATTCACCTGTAGGCCAATCAGGTTGCGGATTCACTTCCACCTGGAGCTGGATTGGGTGGCTCCTGTGGATCAATCAGACTGCTGCATTCTGGACCCTATTGTTCTAGGACCAATCAGACTGCTGCATTCTGAATCCTATTGTTCTAGGACCAATCAGACTGCTGCATTCCGAATCCTAGGACCAATCAGACTGCTGATTTTGGATCCTATTCAACTCAGTACATAACACCCCCCCCACCTGCTACTCTCCAGATGTTTTGGGGTATAATTCGGACCAGCTGCAGCCTTGGCTGCTGGGAGTTTAGTCCCAAACATCTGAAGGGGGCACCGGGTTGGGGATGCCTGGGTTTGTGGATAATGGTGCAGCTTCCTGTCTCAAAAGAATTTCAGAAGCCTTTTATGTGGGAAATGTCTTCGATAGAACCAGCTGTAACCTGGAGGTGGGTGTTTTGATTCGATTTGCGCAGCTATAACGCACCAAGTCTATTTTAGGAAAACCCCTTCCGGCATTTCCATTCTCTAGGGGCTTCTCAGAAACTCTGGGTCGAAAAAACTGCAGAGAATCTTCTCCAATCTCTTCAGAGTCTGAGTCACAAAGACCTTGAGCAGCGAGTCATCCCTCGGCTGAGCCTCGTCCCCATTACAGGCCTGAATGCCGGCTGGTGTCTCTGTGCGAAGGAGACCAGGTTTCGAGTGCGTAGCATAGCGCATCACAGAGCCAGGGACCCAGGTGGGGAATGCAGTTCGTTTGCAGAGGACAATGCATTTTTGCAGGGCACAGTGACATGTTGAAAGAACATGGCTCTGCCAGCGAAAGCAGAAACCCTGAGCCCCATTCACTGCTCTGCATCATCAACTCGATGCCCTTTTTTTAGAAATGAGAATTCCAGCTAAACTTTAAGAAGGACTTTCTGGAGTTTGACGGTGTTTGACGGTGGAACGGAAAGCGGTGGGCTCTCCTTCCTTGGAGGTTTTTAAGCAAAGGTTGGGTGGCCACCTGGCATGGGTTCTCTAGCTGCGATCCCTGCGCCACAGGGGGTTGAACTTCCTGACAGTAAGAGCTGTTTGACAGTGGAATTTGCTGCCCAGGAGTGTGGTGGAGTCTCCTTCTTTGGAGGTCTTTAAGCAGAGGCTTGACAACCATATGTCAGGAGTGCTCTGATGGTGTTTCCTGCTTGGCAGGGGGTTGGACTCAATGGCCTTTGTGGTCTCTTCCAACTCTATGATTCTATGATTCTATGACTAGATGACCCTCGGGGTCCCTTCCAACTTTATGATTCTATGGCTTTATGATTTAACGTTGTTGTTTTTTCCACAACACTAGAACTCACAGACACCCAATGAAGCTGAATGCTGGAAGATTCAGGAAAGCCACTTCTGCCCTTTGGAGGAGGTGGAGTTGCGGGCTTCATTTGTTGGCCGCATCACACCCTGGCCAGCCAATTGGCTGGTTCTGGGGGTGTGGCCTGCTTTATTTAAAGCAGGACACGGCCGGGGATCTCCCTCCTTGCCGCCTGCCAGCTGTTCCTGCTTTTCCCGCCCTATAAGGTTTTTGTTCCTTGACCTTGCTATGGACCTTGGTTGGTCCCCGTTGAGGGGCCTGGTAGGAATTTTTCCATTGGCAAATTGGCACCAGCCACTTGGTTTTTGCCTACATCGTCACAACTTTCTTGGTATTGGCGGTTAGGCATTGGTATTGCTCTGTAGATGGAAGAGGGGAGGTTACGCCATCACATGCCCCGCATATTGAAGGATAGTCCGGTAAAGGATTCCAGGGGGGCGAGGCCCTGTCCGAAGCCTATGGAGGTGAGGGCCTAAGGCACGCCCCCTATCGGCAACCCCGGGGGCGTTCCTAGTTGATGTGGATCAGCAGGACTCCCCCTACTGGTGGTTAACCCTTCAGGCGGACGGGCTGAAGCCGGATATAGTTGGTTAGGACCAATGCCTAAGCCAATACTGCTCATCACCTGTAACCAATAAAGTTGTGGCCTTATTTAGCCCATTAACCTTAATAATTGGGTCATGATTTCCACTGGGGGCGGGGTAGGAACTCGCCACGCAAAGATAAAAAGAAAGTACTTCTCCACGCTGCATGTAGTTAAACTGTGGAACTCGCTTCCACAGGAGGCAGTGAGGACGACTAACCTTGATGGCTTTGAAAGACGAATTCATGGAGGAGGGGGCTATCAGTGGCCACTAGCAACAATGGCTACGTTCTCCCTCCACTGCCAGAGGCAGCAGGGCAGTTGCTAGGAACTGCCAGGGTTTGCATACTTATTTTTATTTTAGCAAATGTATATCCTGTCTTCCCGTTTAAGGATGTCCAAGGCAACTAACAATACAATTCAGGGCAGGAGAAAGAAAGTGCCTCTTCACACAGTTAACCTATGGAACTCTCTTCCACAGGAGGCTGTGCTGGTCGCCAAACTAGATAGCTTTAAAAGAGGATTGGAGAAATTCATGGAGCAGAGGGTCATCAATGGCTGCAAGCGAGGATGTCTCTGGCTGCTGTCAAAAATACTGTTCACTGTGCATGCCCAGTGCTGGGCTTTTAATCCATGTTCACACATTATCATCAGAAAGGCCTATGCATCCTGCACTTTGTTATAAAATACTGTTGTCTGCATGGTGGTGTTTTTCAAACCACCTCCACACTGACTGGAGTCCTTAAGCTGTTACTATAATTCAGCTCTAGTCAAGGTTTGAAGACCATTGCATGGGGGTAAAGATATTGGGGCCCCATCAGTGCTCCCTGGTGTGTACACAAAGAGCAACTCATCTGACACTAATGAAGCTGTGCTGATGTGAACAGCCTGGAGGGCGAAGGGCTGTGAAGTGCATTCTTCTTCTTTGGCAGTCACTCGTAGCCAAGTAAGATTGTTTTCCATAAACACGGTTTCAACAATGAGTCCATAAATGTGGCCAATTCTGGATCCACACGTCCTTCCACAGTGGGGACATTGGTTCCCGGGTGGGAGTTGATCACGGTGTGGATTTGCCAAGCGTGCCTTCCTCTTAGCACGTTTCTCCCTTGCGTCCTGAGTTCGAGTGTCTTCAAAGCCCATGACACCTTTGGTAAAGGCTGTTCTCCAACTGGAGCGCTCGCAGGCCAGTGTTTCCCAGTTGTCAGTGTTTATACTACATTTTAAAAGATTTGCCTTGAGACAGTCTTTGAACCTCTTTTGTTGACCACCAGCATTTTGTTTTACATTTTTAAGTTCAGAATAGAGTAGTTGCTTTGGAAAACGATAATCAGGCATCTGCACAAAATGACCAGTCCAACGAAGTTGCTGTTGAAGAATCATTGCTTCATCACTGGTGATCTTTGCTTCTTCCAGTACACTGATATTAGTTTGTCTGTCTTCCCAAGTGATGTGTAAAAATTTTCGGAGACACCGTTGATGGAATCTTTCAAGGAGTTGGAGATGGCATTCATAAGTAGTCCATGTTTCACAAGCATATAGTAAGGTTGGTATTACAATAAACAAGCATTTTGGTTTCCCTGCGAATGTCCCAGTCCCAGTCCTCAAACACTCTGCACTTCAATCGGGAGAAAGCCGCACTCGCAGAGCTCAGGTGATGCTGGATTTCGGCATCAATGTTGGCCCTTGTGGAAAGATAACTGCCTAGGTAGGAGAAGTGATCAACATTTTCCAACGTTACACCATTGAGTTTGGTTTGTGGTGCTGCAGAGGGGTTATTTTGTACTTGTTGGTGCAGCACTTTGGTTTTTTGGATGTTGAGTGATAGGCCAAGCTTTTCGTAAGCTTCTGCAAAGATATTTAGGATGGTTTGGAGGTCATCCTCTGAACGTGCGCACACTACGTTGTCATCTACTGATGGCAGTTACAGTAACCTTACTCTTTGCTTTCAGCCGGCTCAGATAGAAGAGTTTTCCATCTGTTTGATATATGATTTCTACTCCAGTGGGGAGTTTCGCTCTGACAAATTGTAGGATCATGGCAATGAAAATAATGAATATAGTTGGAGCAATAACACAACCCTGTTTAACACCTGATCCCACTGTGCATGGTTCACTTTGAGAGCCATTGTTATCTGCGATTGTTCCTGTCATATTATCATGGAGGAGCCAAATGATGTTCACAAATTCATCTGGGCAGCCAATTTTCAGAAGGACGGTTCACAGGGCATTACGATTTACAGTGTTGAAAGCCTTAGTCAGGTCGATAAACACCATATACAGGGGTTGGTTTTGCTCTCTGCATTTTTCCTGAAGCTGTCAAGCAGTGAAAATCATGTCCACTGACCCCCTTGTGATCCAGGAAGGGTCACCTCGGAGATTGTTAAGAGACGGTTTGCTAAGATCCTTGCCAGAATTTTGCTGGCTGCAGCTAATAGAGAGATGCCTCAATAGTTTCCACAATCAGTTCTGTCACCTTTTAAAAAGAGATTGATAATTTTGGCATCCCTAAAGTTTGCTGGGATCTCTTCTCTTTCCCAGATTTTTTCGATGAGCTTGTGAAATTGTTGTGTAAGTTCAGTTCCACCCACTTTGAAGACTTTGGCAGGTATCCCATTAGGTCCACTGGCTTTCTTGTTTTTCATTTGGTTAATAGCTGTACACAACTCTCCCAGATTTGGAGATACTGCAAGCTCATCTCTAACTTGGTTTTGCGGAATTTGTGAGGGGACCTCAGCAGCCACAGGGGAGTTGCGGTTAAGGAGATGTTGGTAATGTTCTTTCCAGCGCAGCAAAATAGCTTCTTTATCTTTTAGAAGTGTGATACCGTCTGCTGAGCGTAGGGGGCATATGCCATGATTTATTGGCCCATAGATGGTCTTTGTGGCTTTAAATAAACTCTGTGCATCATAAGTGCTGGATCTCTTGAGCTATTTTCATCCACCAGGTGTTTTTAGTTCTCTGGTTCTTCTTTGAACCTCAGCCTTAGAGTTGGCATAGGTTTTTTCCTTAGTGGCACAGTTTCTATCTCTTTGCCGTTTTCACCCCCAAAAAGTTTTTGATTTGAATTTCAATTGAAATGAGGCTGCATTTTAATGTTGTATTTTAATCTTGTTTTATATCTGGTGTTAGCCGCCCTGAGCTCGGTCTTGGCTGTGGAGGGCGGGGTATAAATAAAGTGTATTTTTTTTAAATTATTATTATTATTATTATTATTATTATTATTATTATTATTTGCCTGATCTGAAAGGCCTTCCTTTTCTTGTCACTCATGCGTTCAATCTCACTGTCATTCTCATCAAACCAGTCCTGTTGTTTCTTGGTTTGGTATCCAATAGTTTGTTCACAGGCTCGTGTTCCTCAATGTTATCAGGGAATTCTGAAAGCAGATGGTCCTTGGGAGGACACACACACACACACACACACGTCCACTGTGCTCCAAGGAAGTAATGTGAACACACTTTATGTGTGGGGACCCCCACTGTTGCAGCTAGCCCCGATCCTGGGCTGCATAAGAAGAAGAAGAAGAAGAAGAGTTTGGATTTGATATCCCGCCTTTCACTCCCTTTTTAAGGAGTCTCAAAGCGGCTAACATTCTCCTTTCCCTTCCTCCCCCACAACAAACACCCTGTGAGGTGAGTGGGGCTGAGAGACTTCAAATAAATATGACTGGCCCGAGGTCACCCAGCAGTTGCATGTGGAGGAGCGGAGACGCGAACCCGGTTCCCCAGATTACGAGTCTACCGCTCTTAACCACTACACCACACTGGCTCTGACATGATCCCTGATCTTTGTGTTCCTATAAGTTCTAAAAAGGGCACCCAGTAAACTTGTGGAGGGTGGGAAACAAAGTACAGTGGTACCTCGGGCTAAGAACTTAATTTGTTCTGGAGGTCCATTCTTGACCTGAAACTTATAGGGAAGTTTTTTTAAAAAAAAAAAGTTTACTGTTTTGTTTTTATACATGTTGGAAGCTGCCCTGAGTGGCTGAGGCAACCCAGTAAGATGTGTGGAATATAAATACAGTGGTACCTTGGGTTAAGAACTTAATTCATTCTGGAGGTCCGTTCTTAACCTGAGGTACCACTTTAGCTAATGGGGACATCTGCTGCCGCTACACGATTTCTGTTCTTAACCTGAAGTACTATTTCTGGGTTAGCGGAGTCTGTAACCTGAAGCATCTGTAATCCGAAGCGTCTGTAACCCAAGGTTAAAGGTAAAGGTAAAGGTACCCCTGCCCGTACGGGCCAGTCTTGCCAGACTCTGGGGTTGTGCGCCCATCTCACTCAAGAGGCCAGGGGCCAGCGCTGTCCGGAGACACTTCCGGGTCACGTGGCCAGCGTGACAAAGCTGCATCTGGCGAGCCAGAGCCGCACACGGAAACGCCGTTTACCTTCCCGCCGGTAAGCGGTCCCTATTTATCTACTTGCAGCCGGAGGTGCTTTCGAACTGCTAGGTTGGCAGGCGCTGGGACCGAGCAGCGGGAGCGCACCCCGCCGCAGGGATTCGAACCGCCGACCTTTCGATCGGCAAGTCCTAGGCGCTGAGGCTTTAACCCACAGTGCCACCTGCGTCCCAGTAACCCAAGGTACCACTGCATAAAACAATAAAACCGAACAGACAGATAAAAAGACATCATCATTCAGATGCATGTAGCAATGATGGACTACATGGAACTGGCGGAAATGACTGGCAGAATCCGAGACCAGGGAGAAGAGTCGGTGGAAGAAGATTGGAAAAAATTTAAAGACTATTTACAGAAACATTGTAAAATTAATGAATGTTAGAAGGATGCTGGAATGAAGTTATATGGCTTTAGCAGAAATGTTATAAAGAATTAAGTAAAAATAGATTGTTAATGGGTCGAAGGGGGGGGGAGTAAGGTTAGATTGTGTTAAGATAAATTATAGGACAAAAACTGAGAAAGATGGAAAGGATTTGCTGAAATAGCTAACTGAACTAGAATACAAAAAAGGGAGGTGTGAGGAGGTCGATGAAACAAGTAAATGAAAGATAAGACATGGAAATATTGGATGTGTTTTTAATTTTTTCTGTTTTTGTTTCTGTTTTGTTAAGATAAGTAGTGTTTTTTGGTTTTTTATGTATTGTAATGTATTGTTTTGTTTTGTTTAACTTTGTTTTCTTTCTTCTTTCTGTAATTCTTAAACTCTTAATAAAGATTACTAAAAAAAAAAAAAAAAAGCAATGTCTGCCAAAACAAGATGGGTCATTTTGAAGCAATGAAAGGTCATTAAAGAGCGGTGCCGAGATGGATCGCTCCTGGCAGTCATCTCAGAACTTCTGGCAAGCACCGAGATGCCCCGGCTTGTGACGGTGATAATATGGCAAAACTTCCACTTGGGAACTTTCACTGCCGGTCCGCCTCGCCACCCCCCTTCCATCTTTTGTGAATGATGCATTTGTTGCTCCCGACACAACAATAGGAGGATCGCCTAGGGATTAATTATAGACTTGTGTGTACTTAAGCATGTCACTTGTCACATTTTAATGAATGGAGGAGACATTGCGGAGCGTTTTGGAAGCTTTTCGAACGGCACCAAACTGAGAAATGAACCTCCAGACTCACTCAAGGAAATCGTTGCCTCCCCTTGTTGACTCACCTAGGTTTTTGCTGCAAGCACATGCGGTAGGCGGGTCTCCCAGAGGTCACAGAGACTGGCAATTAAAGCTGTCACGCTGCAAGGTACCCTGCCTGGACCCACCTGATCTACGCTGATCTGGGGACCATGAAGCTGAATCATACTTGTCTAGCACGTCTCTTAAAAGAGGAGTGTGTCTGTTTACTTTGGGCAATTGGAGTTTTATGCCTGGGGAGGCCCTGGGCAGGGGGAGAGGAATGGAAACAAGATTTCATCTCTTCCATTCTTTCTCACCCCTTGCAAAGTGGCAGCAGGTCAGACCTGTGCAACAGCTGGATTTTATATTTTCCCAACGAGGGAGCGGCTGGGCCAGCCTTCTTCCCTGTATCACAAGGTACAAGGGGAAATGTGTGCAGAGGAAGGGTCTGGATACCAAGACGTATGATGAATGGTTGAAGGAGCTGGGCATGTTAAAGGTAAAGGGACCCCTGACCATTAGGTCCAGTCGTGGCCGATTCTGGGGTTGTGGCGCTCATCTCGCTTTACTGGCCGAGGGAGCCGGCGTACAGCTTCCGAGTCATGTGGCCAGCATGACTAAGCCGCTTCTGGCGAACCAGAGCAGCGCACGGAAACGCTGTTTACCTTCCCGCCGGAGCAGTACCTATTTATCTACTTGCACTTTGACATGCTTTCGAACTGCTAGGTTGGCAGGAGCAGGGACTCAGCAACAGGAGCTCACCCCGTTGCGGGGATTCGAACCGACGACCTTCTGATCAGCAAGTCCTAAGCTCTGTGGTTTAACCCACAGCACCACCCGTGTCCCTGTTAAGCCTGGAAAAAAAGGAGACTGAGAGAATTGCCATCTTCAAATATCTCAAGGGCTGCCTCATGGAAGATGGATCAAGCTTGTTTTCTCCTGCTCCAGAGGACAGAACTCGAATCAATGGCTTCAAGTTATAAGAAAGGAGATTCCAACTAAACTTCAGGAAGAACTTTCTGACATTAAAAGCCCTAAACGGCCTCAGCCCAGTATACCTGAAGGAGCGTCTCCACCACCATTGTTTTGCCCGGACGCTGAGGTCCAGCTCCAAGGGCCTTCTGGCGGTTCCCTCCCTGCGAGAAGACAAGTTACAGAGATAAACAACTACATGACATTTAGAAGACATCTGAAGGCAGCCCTGTTCAGGGAAGTTTTTAATGTGTGACATTTTGATGTATTTTTAATCTTTGTTGGAAGCTGCCCAGAGTGGCTGGGGAAACCCAGACAGATGGGCGGGGTACAAATAAATAAATAAATAAATAAATAAATAAATAAATAAATAAATAAATAAATAATAATAATAATAATAATAATAATTAGCTGTTGGACAGTGGCACAGTCTCCCTCGGGAGGTGGTGGACTCTCCTTCCTCAGAGGTTTTTCAGCAGAGCTTGGGTGGCCATCTGCCATGGATGCTTGAGTTGAGATTTCTACATTGCAGGAGGTTGGACTAGATAATCCTTGGGGTCCCCCCTTCCAAATCTAAAGAATTTATGATTCTATGAAACCTGTAGAGTATCTGGCACAGTCTCTTTTTTTAAAAGATTTTTATTAAAGTTTCAAATATTTTATAAAAACAAAACTAAACAATACAATAATACAAACAAATTAAGTATAATTTCAGTCCCTTCTTTTCTTATAACTTATTTCCCCGACTTCCTCATACCTCCCCTTTCTGTATTCCAATTTCTAATTTATTAATTCAGCAAATCCTTTCCCTTATTTATCATTTAATTTTTAGTCTCTCTTTTCTTTTTGACTTATCCATTACAGCTGGAAACCACATAATTTCTAAACCAACGTCATTCTAACATTCATTAATTTTACAATATTTCTTAAGATAGTCCTTGAATTTCTTCCAATCTTCTTCCGCTGTCTCTCTCCCCTGGTCTCGGATTCTGCCAGTCATCTCAGCCAGTCCCATATAATCTATCACCTTCATCTGCCATACTTCCAAGGTGGGTAGATCTTGTGTCTTCCAATACTTTGCGATGAGTATTCTTGCTGCTGTTGTAGCATACATAAAGAATGTTCTATCCTTCTTTGGCACCAATTGGCCGACAATGCCCAAGAGAAAGGCCTCTGGTTTCTTCAGAAAGGTATATTTAAATACCTTTTTCAGTTCATTATATATCATTTCCCAGAACGCCTTAATCTTTGGGCACGTCCAGCAAAGGTGGAAGAATGTACCTTCATTTTCTTTACATTTCCAACATTTGTTGTCAGGCAAGTGATAAATTTTTGCAAGCTTGACTGGGGTCATGTACCACCTATAAATCATTTTCATAATATTCTCTCTTAAGGCATGACATGCCGTAAATTTCATCCCGGTGGTCCACAACTTTTCCCAGTCAGCGAACATAATGTTATGACCAATATCTTGTGCCCACTTAATCATGACTGACTGGCACAGTCTCTTTTGGATGCATTTATATTTGATTTACTCATCCCTTTTTGCAAAAAGATTTCTCAAATCCATGCCCAGTTGGTGTGACAGGGCCTTTTCCCGGCCACCTTTCTTCCTGACGTGTTTGGAATCGTGCATTTCCATGCCAGAAATCCAAATTGGTACAGTCCAGACATGAGTTTGCCGCCCAGCCTGTTGTTTTGTGGGGTCTTCACGCATGCCGCAACCTCCCCCGCCCCTCGGACAGGGGCGGAATTAGACTGCCAACTTAATGGACTTATCTGAAGAGGAGAATGTGAAAGTGTAATTGCTCCACTTAAGTAATGAAAGGATGCATTAAATATTATTAAAGTATATTATCTTATTCAAGATTGGTCGCCTCCAGACTGTCAGTATTTTGCAAGAGGGGTTCAAGTGTATACCAGAAAAATCAGGATTGACTGAAGTTGCATTAACGTGCTATTCCAACCTCATGCAACACATCCACTTTTTTAAAAGGAGGGGTTCTGTTGCAGTTAGAAAGTGACTGGGGTTTTGTTTTGTTATGGTAACTCCACCCCACCCCACCCCACAAAATGCCCTATGCTTAAAGGCATACATGCGTGCTAGCATATCACCCACAAGTGCTTTTTTATATCACAGAGTTTGCCCCCAGCAAGGGTGAACAGGGGTGGGGAAATGGGTTGGAGTCTGACTTGGGAGAGGGGGCAAGTGATTTGAGGGGACCCATACCAGTCAGGAGCCTAGGACTTGCCAATCAGAAGGCCGGCGGTTCAAATCCCCACGACGGGGTGAGCTCCCGTTGCTCGGTCCCTGCTCCTGCCCACCTAGCAGTTTGAAAGCACGTCAAAGTGCAAGTAGATAAATAGGTACCACTCTGGCGGGAAGGTAAACGGCGTTTCCGTGCGCTGCTCTAGTTCACCAGAAGCGGCTTAGTCATGCTGGCCACATGACCCGGAAGCTGTACGCCGGCTCCCTCGGCCACTAAAGCGAGACGAGCGCCACAACCCCAGAGTCAGCCACGACTGGACCTAATGGTCAGGAGTCCCTTTACCTTTACCTATACCAGTCAGGAGGCAAGAATCATAGGCAGGAGATGCTTCAGAGCTGGAGGAAGAGGCAGGTGAGGTCAGCCAAGGGCCAGATGTTTCCCCACTCTCTCCTGCCCCACTGTCTCCCAGAACTGTGGGAATGTTCAGGGTGGCAGGAGAGAATATATTGTTTATTAATATCCTTCCTAACTTGTGCTGACAAGTGCCTTTGCTTAGCAGAGTTTACATTCCCCTTTTACATGCATAGCAGGCAGCTGGTTGCAGGCTCATGCGAGCCTCTCCCTCTTATACAATTCGATCTGTCTCAGATTGAATTGTACGTGCCTGGTAAGTTCCCTTGAATCCCTCTTAAAAGAATAAACACACCACAATCTTATTCATAAGTCAATAAAAGACGTTTACTTACATCAGTTCACGGTTGGATCCCTGAAGGCAGACTTCGTTACAAATATGTGCATGTATTTTAATATTCTGTTGGAATATTCTGTTGGAAGCTGCCCAGAGTGGCTGGGGAAACCCAGCCAGATGGGCAGGGTATCAATAATAAATTATTATAATAAATTATTATTATGATTATGTGGATCTACCCCATACTGGGGGATAATCACAGTGCTTATGCTAAAAGCTGGTCAAATGAAGAAGGAAGTGAAAAAGAGGGAAGGGCGCTGCGTGACTCTACCTTTTGTTACCTGGACAGGTTAGGTCACGCCCCCCCTTCTATCACATGGAAAAGGAAGGATGATCCAGCCCAGGAGGAACAGGAAGTTTCAACTGGCTGGACCAAACATCCCCTTGCAAGTCCGCTCTAGGAAAACAAGGAGTGTTGTATTTGACTGCTCCCAGTGGATTACATCCCACAAGAACCAGGAAGGGGTTGACGAGGGATGAGCAGAGGAAGCTTCCACATGGGCATAGTCTCTGGCTGCATGTGTGCAGCCCGTTAGGGGAAGGTATATAAACTGATGGAGGAGGCGGTGGTCCCTATTGCTGCTGCAACTGCTCCATTGAACAGCAGCCTAGGACCGCATTTCCTGGTATGCCCTGCAGAGGACCTTAAGGTCCACCAATAACAACACTTTGGAGGTCCCCAAGCCTCAAGGAGGTTAGATTGGTTTCAACTAGGGCCAGGGCCTTTTCAGCACTGGCCCTGACGTGGTGGAACGCTCTGTCACAAGAGACTAGGGCCCTGCGGGATGGCAACTTTCCGCAGGACCTGTAAGACAGAGCTGTTCCGCCTGGCCTTTGGTTTGGACTCCATCTGACCCTTATGTTTCCCTCCCCTTATGGTCTTGATTTATCAGTTATTTTAAAATGAGGCTGCATTTTAAATTGCATTTTAACCAGTATTTTAAATTGGCTCTCCCCCATCTCTTTCCCCCCCTATTATGTTTTTACTGTGATTTTATTTTATTGGTGTTAGTCGCCCGGGCCGGGGAGGGCGGGGTATAAATAAAATTTATTATTATTATTATTATTATTATTATTATTATTATTATTATTATTATGAATGTGGACCTGGGAATAGCTGCCTAGATGCTAGACTGGTGCACATGGGTATTAAGAGCTGTAGAAACAACTGCCCACTTTGACAATAAAGAGTTAATTTTCTTCCCTGTGCATTCCTTCAGTTGGGGAGCCCCCTTGACACCCCCCATCACATAAATTAGCAGCAGAGGGCCTCTGATTCAGAATGGCCCCCAGGTTGGGGGAAGCAAGGGGGTTTAGCACTTCACATCCCACTGTGGTTCCAATCCGGTTCGGAACGCCTGAAATTTGCATCTTGGGGGCCCAACCTGCATAGGACCTCCCCATGCTCACGGGTGATGCTCAGGTGGGGCAGCTGCCCCTCCCCCAGATCCACAAAAATGATTGAAAATCATTGAAAGCACTCAGTTAATTGGGGAATGGTTTATTGAATATTTCCAGATAAATTGTAAACGTATTAAAAACATTGGCAGGATTATTGTAATAGCCTGCAGTATCTATTTAAAGTGGATGAATAAATGAGCAAATTAAGTTAATTTGGATATGCAAAAGATATTAAAAATAAATTTAAGGAACCACAGAAAGAGGGGGGAGGAAGTCCAAATTTTGAAATGTTAAAATGGTTGTAAAATTAGTGAAATGTATAAACCTGAAAAGCATAAATAAAATTTAAAAAAGAAAGTACTCAATTAATTGAGGTTCCTCCCCACCCAGCAGATGCCTCCTCCTCCCCCCACTATGTAAATTTGCTCCTTGGGATGTGGATCAACATCTCTGGCTGCCCCCTCCCCAAATAAATCCTGGCTATGCCCATCCCCATGCTGTTCACAGGTAAAAGCCAACCCTTTCCCATAACACTGTGCAATAAGCACCCTTTGTACTTTGGCCCTGAAAGTTGGAGGGAAGAAAACTAAAAAGGAATTTGTGCTAGGGGCTCATATCTCCACAATGGAACCATGTTTAAATCATTTATACATTTTTTGACCCTAAAGACGTTAAAGCAAAGATTATGGGATAATGCACACAGTGACTTGCGATCTCGATCACACGCAGTCTGTAGCCCGCTGGCAGTAGGAATGCAATATGGGCATGTCTTTAAGTTAACACCTTACATTAAAAATCTGACAGTACAAAATTATCAAAGGATTTTCACCAAAGCCAGACTAAACGTCTTTCCTTCTGCAGTGTTGGATGTCAGGTTGAGAGGAGTTCCCTACCAGGACAGACTTTGCTCGTGTGCTCAAGACATCGATTCCATAAAATGTATTTTGTTGCACTGTGCAAAATATGAGCAAACCAGGGCTGAACTGATATTACCCTTGCTGGTACCTTTCCCGGGGAAATCAGAGACTCACTATGTCAGGTTCGTATTGGAAAACCGGACAAACGCTAGAACATTAGCAGTGGCGAAGTTTTTATCGGTGGCTGCAAGAACCAATGATCCCTATATTCTGAACAAAATGCTTGTTTAACCTGGAGGTAGGCTGTATGAATTGTGTATTGCTTTGTAACGATTTGTTGGGTCTCTGGACCGTAATAAAGATTGATTGATTGACAGCGTTGATTTTCTGCCCTTTAGCCAGAACAGCTTAAAAAAAAAAATTCATTCACAAACTTTTTATCGCTAATAATCAGTTAAATAGTTTGAGGATCTATACAACTGTGTAACATGCAGGAAACAGCATTTTTAGAGAAATCAAAGAGTGGAACTGAGGAAAATCGGGGGGGTGGATGTGGGTGGGTTCTGTGAGGGGAGGGAGGAAAAATGGGGGGAAATAAGGAAGATATGTTTCTGGAGAATATGTTTTGTTTTAATTTTGAAGAAAAGTTCTAAAAAAAGAAAGAAAGAAAGAATTCAAGTCTTTAGAGAGTTCTTGCTTCGGGCATGTCCAAAGTCTGTCTTGGGGGCTTAATTTGGCCTGTCAGTCTGGTCGGTTTAATCTGGCCACTGTGGCAGTTTATTTCCATTGGTAAAATCCTAAAAATACCTCAACAACTCAATCCTAAAAAAGGTCAACAACTTTGGTCGGCCCTCATGGCCCCCCACTTCATCAAATCTGGCCCTCTTTGAAAAAAGTTTGGAGTTTGGACACTAAGCCATGAGGACATGGCAGCTCCTACCACCACTGAAGTCAAGGGGGAAAGTTCTCTTTCTGTCTCGCTCACACCTGCTTAAAGGGATCTCACCTGGTGTCGGAAGACAAGGCTGGCCACCTGACTGATGCTTGCTGGTCCCAGCTGGCTCCAGAGCTCTGGAGGAAGCATCTCATGGGCTGACGGACCTGAGATTGACCTTCACGTTTCACCATTCTCAGGTTAGACAGTCCTTGACACGCCCCTCACCTGGGAAAGTGCTCCCTTTGTCTTCAGGTGTGGTCACTGCGGGAAAACAAAGACATATTTGAAAGGGAAGCATTGCAGTCAGATCCTAATTTGGAGAAGATGGAGTTACTATATTTCAAAAAGTAAAAACCAGGGCTCCCCGAAAGTCATTGAGCCTTTGTTAAGAAACCCCCCAAATGCCAAAAGAACCATGATTTTAAAATGGACTTGCCTAAGATCCAGGACAAAGCAGTGCTTTTCTGAAATTTCCTCCGGACATCAAGTCTGCCTTTAAAATCCCTGTAATAGTAAACAGCATTGGAATAGCCTGGACAGGACACTTTAAATCAACCAATCCTGAGTTAAAACAAAAAAATTTCCTTCCAGTAGCACCTTAAAGACCAACTAAGTTAGTTCTTGGTATGAGCTTTCGTGTGCATGCACACTTCTTCAGATACACTGAAACAGAAGTTACCAGACCCTTCTATATAGTGAGAAGGTGGGGAGGGGTATTACTCAGAAGGGTGGTAGGAATAGGTGATTGGCAGATAGCTGTGATGAGCCTGTTGACGACTCTTAACGACTGCAATAGGTCTTACAGGAAAAAGCAAGGGGTGAGAAGGTGAAAAATGGCTTTGTCATGTATAATGAGATAAGAATCCAAGGTCTTTGTTCAGACAGGTCTCTCCATGGTTTTAAGTTTGGTAATAAGTTGCAATTCAGCAGCTTCTCTTTCCAGTCTATTTCTGAAATTCCTTTGTAGTAAAACAGCTACTTTGAGATCTTGTATAGAATGTCCTGGGAGATTGAAGTGTTCTCCTACTGGTTTCTCTGTCTTGTGATTCCTGATGTCAGATTTATGTCCGTTTATTCTTTGGCGTAAGGTTTGGCCTGTTTGTCCAATATAGATAACAACAATCCTGAGTTCTTAGCTCAGTCTATAGAGCATCAGACTCTCAGACTCAAGGCTGAGAGTTTGAGCCCCATGTTGGGCAAAATATTCCTACATTGCAGAGGGTTGGACTAGATAATAATAATAATAATAATAATAATAATAATAATAATAAATTTTATTTATATCCCGCCCTCCCCAGCCGAAGCCGGGCTCAGGGCGGCTAACAACAATAAACAGTACAAAAGTATAGCACAAACAACACTCTAAAATCATTCATTATAAAATTGATTCAAAGATCAGTGTTTTTCAACCTTTTTTGGGCAAAGGCACACTTGTTTCATGAAAAAAATCACAAGGCACACCAACATTAGAAAATGTTAAAAAAAATTAACTCTGTGCCTATATTGACTATATATAAAGTAATTCTCTTGAATAGGAATCAAATAAACACAAAGAAAGTATTTTATAATTACATCAGAAAAGTGGAGGGTGTCCCCCTGAGGAGCGCCAATCAGTGCGCCTGCTGGCCGAGGGTGGGGTAAAAAACCCCACCCCCCATACCCAGGACACAGTCCGGCGCCCGCCTAGTGGGCGAAAATTTGATATTTTTTTTTAAAAAAATCTTTTGAATTTTTCAATTTTTCCCACGGCACACCAGGCAACATCTCATGGCACACTAGTGTGCCATGGAACAGTGGTTGAAAAACACTGGACTAGATGACCCATGTTGTCCATTTCAACTCTACAATTTTATCATTCTATTTATTAATAAAATGATCCACTGCTCTTCGCTGGTAACTTACAAATCTCAGAACAACTAACGGTCAAACCATTTTATTGATTCATTTGTAAAATACTTCTGTGCTGCAATTTCTTTAAAAATATCAAAGCGGTTTGCACATGGACAAAAAACCAAAACAAACCCATGTAAAAATTTGAAATCACAGATCATCCATTACAGAATATGTTTTCTTTGTTGTCGGCAGGAACCTGGCAGCATAGAAAGGTTTTCAGCAAATTTGTGAGCAGGATCTGAGTTAGGAGTGACAGTAATTAGATTACAATACTGTGGTTATGGTTTAATAGTTAGAAGACAGGGCGCGGCAGAAAGGGAGAAACAACAAGTACATGGAAAATGGGGTGGGAAGTAGATAAAAATGAAATGAAAGACAAAGTTGTGTTTGATTGTACAGTGGTACCTCGGGTTACATATGCTTCAGGTTACAGACGCTTCAGGTTACAGACTCTGCTAACCCAGAAATAGTACCTCGGGTTAAGAACTTTGCTTCAGGATGAGAACAGAAATTGTGCGGCGGTGGCGCAGCGGCAGCGGGAGGCCCCATTAGCTAAAGTGGTTCTTCAGGTTAAGAACAATTTCAGGTTAAGAACGGACCTCCGGAACGAATTCAGTACTTAACCCAAGGTACCACTGTACATGTTAAGAATGTTGGTAGTTAACAAAATGTTCCGTAATTGGAAAAAAAGAGAAAGGCTTTCATCAAATGTTCAAAGGTTAAAATAGAAAGTGTCAGGGTGCCCTGGGCTGTGGGTGGCAGGCAGTGTGCATGGCCCTGGCGCCGAAATTTGTGGGTGCACAGCCCCTTCGTAGGGAATTTTGTGGGTGCATGGGTAACTGGGCCCCAAGGTGCCGGCACCTATAGGTGCTGAATCTCTATTCCAGAGGGTGGGGCAATTGACATTCAGGACTCCATGTCAAATGAGCCTCACCAATGCAGGAGACAATGGCCGATGCCTCTACAGATCTCGCTGTTCAAGGTGGGAAATAAGAGTTCAGGCGGTCCCTGGTTTAAGTCGTCCAGGGCTTTGTAAATTAATACAAGAACTGTGAGCCTGGCTTAGTAGCAGATGGGCAGCCAGCGCAGCTGTTTGGAGTCCAGAATTGGCTTTCTAAGAAGTGGGACTATCTCTTTAAAGGTGGCAGGCAACGCTCCATCCCACCCATGTGTGTTTACCCTTGACCTGTTCAGTCTGGATAGCTTTAACAAGGTGGGATAAACAAGGATGGTGACACCAGTCACGAAATTAAAAGACCCCTGCTTCTTGGGAGAAAAGCAATGACAAACCTAGACAGCATCTTAAAAAGCAGAGACATCACTTTGCCAATAAAGGTCTGTATAGTTAAAGCTATGGTTTTCCCAGTAGTGATGTATGGAAGAGAGAGCTGGACCATAAAGAAGGGTGATCGCCGAAGAATGGATGCTTTTGAATTATGGTCTGGAGGAGACTCTTAAGAGTCCCATGGGCTGCAAGAAGATCAAACCTCTCCATTCTGAAGGAAATCAGCCCTGAGTGCTCACTGGAAGGACAGATCCTGAAGCTGAGGCTCCAATACTTTGGCCACCTCATGAGAAGAGAAGACTCCCTGGAAAAGACCCTGATGTTGGGAAAGATGGAGGGCACAAGGAGAAGGGGACGACAGATGACAAGATGGTTGGATAGTGTTCTTGAAGGTACCAGCCTGAGTTTGACCAAACTGCGGGAGGCAGTGGAAGACAGAAATGCCTGGCGTGTTCTGGTCCAGGGGGTCATGAAGAGGAGGACACGACTAAACAACAACAACAAAAATGGAAACAAGAAGAAATTCCGATGAAAGAAGAATGGCAGACGAAATTAATGGACTATGCAGAACTGGAGAAAATGACAGGAAGGATTCGAAACCTGCGGGACCAGAGATTTACAGAAGATTGGAAGAAGCATATGAATTAGCTGAAGAGCAACTGTAATCAACAAATTACGCTAGTAGGACTACAAGAAGTTTTGTAAGGAGAAATATATGAAGTAGAAAAAGATAGAGGTATTGGTTATGAGTTTGAAATATAATAGGGAAGATAATAAATGCATACTAAGAGATTAGATTGGAAAATTTTCAGACAGGATTGATGGAAGTCAAAAAAATTGAATAAGATGTAAAAGTATGTTTAATTACTGTTGAAAATGATATAGAACCTGCCAGGCACATTAAGAAAGGCATAGACAGACTTCAGAACTGTGGGGTCTATTAAGGGGTTATTGTTTTTTTTTGTTCCACTATAATACTGAGGTTGGTTAACCTGACCTGGGTATAAAACAGTGGCTTGGGGGAGAGTTAATTGCCTCTCCAGACTGTGAGTCTTACACCGGGATGACCTACACACGCAAGCAGAAATTTGAGTTTTACAGATCAGGGATTCTAAAAGCCTAATTTGGGGAAGGCTTGCTTTCTTCTTGTTGTGAAAGAACTGGGAGACAAAAAAGCCTTTGCTGACCTGTACAATCCTCATATAATGTCTGTCTAGTAGTTTACGGATAGGGAAGGAATTCTATTCGGTTTCCATTTAAAGCCAAATGCATCAAATCCCCACTTTTTGAAACATCGAGAATCGAAAACACAGCCATCCTTCAAAACCCACACTTATCCAGATTTTGCAGCACAGATCTGCATAAATGTGTTTTTTTTTGGGGGGGGGAATGTGTGTAAAGATGAATCTGCTAGTAAAAATAAGATACAGAAATGCATCACTGGATGATCAGATTGTTTGCAAAAATGTGTGTGTTAGTTGGTAATATGCTGTGCAACAATGTGGTGTGTGTGTTTTGTTTTCTTTTAAGGGTAAATTCACACCAAAATGCTGAAGAATTCCCATGTGGTTTTTATTTATTTAAATCACAAATGGCCACAGAAATGCAGAGAAGTGAATTTCAGACTGGGAAAACGAGGCACTGAGAAAACTGAAATTGACAGAGCTTTCCATCCATATGGAGGGCTGGAACCCTGAACAGGAGCGAGTGCTAAGAGATGAGAATATGCAGTTGCAGATCCTATTTGTTTTGCTTAATTCGTAGATAAACAGCTGCTCTGGGGTTGTTGTTTTTTGGCTCAGTTTGTGTGTGTATGTGTGTGCATCATGTTTTACTTTGGTTGCCAATATTAATGTCTAGTTTTAAGATTTATTGTTATTGGGTTGCAGCTGAGGCTAGTCCAACTCAGAGTAGACCCATTGAAATGAATGAACCTAATGTCAGTGGGTCTACTCTGAGCAGGACAATCATTGGCTACAACCCATTATTACAAAACAATTTATTAATAGTCATTTACATGTTCCCCAGGACAATTTGCAACAAAACTGCCTTGAGATCTACGGGTGAAACGTGGTATACAAGATAAATAATAAAAAACCAATAACAATAACAATACCCAAAACACCAGCTAAAATAGTTTTGAAAGCAGTACAAAAAACAATTAAAGATGGCTTTTAAAAACAATATAAAAAATGAGCACCAAAGGAAGAGACTTTTTCATCTAGCTGATGAATATTTGTATTTGCATTTCTGTATTTTTTAATGTTTGTATTTCTGGTCTGTTCCTGTGTCTTTAATTGCTTTTATTTAAATGCATTAATTTAATGCATTTGCACCTTTCCTCTCCTCAACAGAGCTCAGGGCAGCCGTCCGATCTTTGGATGAAGGGCAGTCAACAAATTTAATAAATAATCATGTTAATGATAAATGGTTCCTCCTATACCTCTTTGTGAGGCAGGTTAGATTGAGAACGAGGATCTGGCCCACAGTCCCACAGGAAGGTTTGTGGCTGTGTGGAGATTGTGGACTTGTGGATTTATCAGGAGAAATTTGCAGGCAAAACAAAGGACATTGGACAACTTCAGTGGCTAAATTTCACATATATTTTATATTGCTTGCTGGGATCAGAGCAAAGACCATCTTAATCCTGAAAGCCTATTCCAGCATCAGCCAGCCAATTACTTCTGGAAGGCATATAGCTCAGGGGCACATGCAGAGTGCTAGGTGCTGTCTTGTTAGTGTTGATCTCAAGGCAGGGCCTTGTTGGTGGTGGCTCCCCGTTTGTGGAACGTTCTCGCAGATGAAGTGCATAGCCTCCAACATTTCCCCAATGAAAACAGGGACGCCCTATTCAATAATAATAACTATTATTATAATTTGCCTATTTATAACCCCGCCTATCTGACTGGGTCGCCCCAGCCACTCTGGGCAGCTTCCAACATATATAGAAAAATAATAAGACATTAGACATTTAAAACCTTTTCCCTATAGAGGGCTGCTTTCAGATGGTTCGCGGGGGTTTCTCCAATGGAAGCAGGGACATGCTATTCCATGCCCTCCAACATTTCTCCGATGCAAATAGGGACGTCCTAAGGAAAAGCAGAAGATTCTGAGGTCAAATCAGAAACCGGGACGGCTTCTGTAAATCTGGGGTTGTCCCTGGAAAATAGGGACAATTGCAGGGTCTGGAGGTGCAGCTGCCTGCCTCCCTCATTTAACAACGTTCAGGATAAAAAAGGTACCTTTTTTCATATGTGGTGGAACTGCCCCAAGGTGAAAGACTTCTGGGAGAAGATTTATAATGAATTGAAAACAATGTTGAAATATACATTTATCAAGGAACCAGAGGCCTTTCTTCTTGGAATAACAGGTTTGGAATTGCCCGAGAAAGATGTTAAATTATTTTTGTACACCACAACGGCTGCTCGAATTTTACTAGCTAAGAACTGGAAAACACAAGAAGTACCAACAGTGGAAGACTGGCAGATGAAGATGGTGGACTTTTTGGAGCTAGCTGACCTGACTGGAAGAATCCGCGACCAGAAAGAAGAGGAATACCAAGAAGACTGGAATCAATTTAAGGACTTTTTGAATAAATATTGTAATATAAATAATTAGAAGTCACTTGAAAGTACCAAATAGGCCTAGGACTAAATTAGGAATGTAATTATATAAATGTGAATTAGATTGGTAAGAAAAGTGAATAAGATAGATAACAGTTGGAAATATTTTTGTTTAAGAATGATATTGGAAAGCTATTACATGCAGATACAAGGAAATTCAGAAGGGAGGGATTAGAGGAAGTCAACCAACATGTAATTAAGGTTGGGTTTTTAAAGGATTAAGTTTGTTTTTATTTTATTTTTTGTATTGTGGTGGGTAGGATGGTGTCTTTTGTATTGTTTTCTTCTTTGATGTACTTTTCTGCTTTTCTTTTTCTTTTTGTTTGTTCTTGTGTTATGTGGTATTTGTTATAATTGTGGAAAAATTAATAATTATTTTAAATAATAATACTAATAACGTTCAGGATATGGTTACCAGATTTTTTTCAATGAATCCGGGGACACTTTTATTTTATTTTTTGAAGCTGAGTAGCAGTGGCGTAGCGTGGGGGGTGCAGGGGGGCCGGCCGCACCGGGCGCAACATCTGGGGTTTAGGGGGCGCAAATCCACGGGTTAGGGGGCGCAAATTACTTGCCTTGCCCCGGGTGCTGACAACCCACGCTACGCCACTGCTGAGTAGCAACAGGGAATCAGTAGTGGGGATGGTGAGGCAAAAGACCCTGGGCCCAAGCACACCATGCATATTGTATAAAGGTGCAAAGCCCTTCTTTCGCACCCTGTGAAACATAAATGTGCAGAGTTTTTAAAAAACTGGGCAAGGGCGCACCACCTGCCCGTGACTCCCGAGCCTTCCCCAATCTCCTGCCCCCTTCCCCCTTTGTTTTGACAGATTGGGGAAGGCTCAGGAGTTGCGGGTGGGCAGCCGTTGCCCAGGAGGGCTGCAAGGAGAGCAGTTTCTCTGCCAGGCAAGGTGCAAAGCCCTTCTTTCACACCCTGTGAAACATAAATGCGCAGAGGTTTTTTTAAATAAAAAAACTGGGCAATGGCCGCCCGCCCGAGCCTCCCCCGGTCTGTCAAAACAAAGGGGGAAGGGGGCAGGAGATCTGTACCGCTGGACGTCCCCGGTTCCCTTTTGGCAGTGGCGGCGGCAGCGCACAGCTCCTGAAGCCAGCCAGAGCCAACTGCGCTACCAGGCTGGCTCCAGACTGCTGAGGCTGCCGCTCCCACGTTTCCCGGGGACAGATTTGCAAATCTGGGGACATTCCGGGGACGGAGTTGTCCGGGGATAGATTTGTGAATCCGGGGACTGTTTCCAGAAATCGGGGATGTCTTAGTTCAGTAGGAATTTTAAAACATTCTTGTTCGCCCCAGGCACTGAATGGCTGAAAGGGAATGTCCCCAGAAACCTTTAAATTATATTAACTGTGAGGGTATGTGGTTGTTTTAAAATGCTCTACAATTAATGAAAGAAAGAAATTTATAAATCTCCCTTCGTCAAAAGATCTCAGGGCAGTTCACAGAATAAAATACGAGATCAAGAGCAGTAAATAACTAAATCGAAACAACGAAATGGTAACCCTCCCCGCTTCCCGCAGATATATTTAAAAGGCTGTAGGATATTAATCAGCCAAAGGCCTGGTTGAAGAGGAACGTTTTTGCCCGGTGCCTAAAAATATCTAATGAAGGTGCCAGGCGAGCCTTCCTGGGGATAACATTCCACAAACAAGGGGCCACTGCAGAAAAGGCCCTGTTCTCGTGTTGCCACCCTCTGGATTTCTAGCGGAGGAGACACACGAAGAAGGACCTTAAATGTTCTTGGTTGTTTTTTAAAATATTTTTCATTTTGCTTCACTGCCTTGCTGTTTTGTCCCTCAGGCCTCCTTTAGAAATTGGTAAATATAAGCCCAGAGATGAAAAGAAAACAGAGTCCCTACCAGAGCAGAAGGGCAGATTAAGTTGATGGGCTATGCCGAACTGGCCAAAATGACCAGAAGAATCAGAAATCAGGAAGACCAAACTTTTAATAAGGAATGGGGACAATATATACTGGTAACTTACCTGAAGAACCATTGCAAACAACTGAAATTATTAGTAGGATTGGAATAACACTTGTAGTTTAATGTTGAATTTTGGCTATAGTGGAGATTTAATAGATTTGAATTAATAGACAAGATGCAGAAGAAAAAGGTTAATATAAGGAAAAAAGAGAGAAGAGGGAAATCCAGGAGATTCTGCTGAACTCTCTTTTTATTTTGGTTGCTTGATAATTGTAAATTTCAAAATTTGGAAAATACAAATAATTTTAAAAAAAAATAAATTGGTGATGATAATAATAATAATCAGCACCATTGCGCTGCAGAAGCTCCTTGCTTCAAACCTCAGCATCCCTAAGGAGAACTAGGAATATCTCCTGCCTGAAACCCTGGAGAGGTGCTGCCAGTCAGTGTCGGACATGCTGAGCTACATGGACCCAAAGTCTAGTTCACTATAAGGCACCTATGAAAAATATTTTTACGATTCCAGCAAGGCGTTGCCAACTTACCTGGCCTGTTTGCACCGAGCATTGGGCATTCCTGGGTATCCTGTTCATGCATAATGCCAGTAGGTTCCATCCCATCAACTATTAGCTGCCGATAAATTAAAAACAGGTAGCCACCCAAGTAGCGAGCGCTCACCATTGCAGGGGGTTGGGCTGGATGACCCCTGGGGTCCCCTCGAACTCTACAAATTCTATGATTTGAAGAAAGCTGGGAGAAGAAGGGCACTGAAGGACATTGGGGGGGGGGACTCTGCCAGAGGCTATCTAATTAAAAATCAAAGTTCGTTTCTCTTACCTGGAGGTACACATTGCGGGGGGAGCTGCTGATTTGGACAGGATCACACACCCAGCCAGCTTCTTCCTGCCTCTCCTTATCTCTAGCCCCCTTACCTGCTTTTATGAGCCCTCCGCAAGCCAAGGCGGCTCTTGCGACTTGCCACACCAACGACCGGTTTCCTGTTTCCTCGTCGAAACGTCTGCGCTGTAATTTCCATGACTCCACTGGACAGAGCGAGAACAGAACAGAGCAGAACAGGCCTTGAGAATGAAGGTTGTGTGTGTGTTTCTCAAAAGAAAAGACTTTTAAGGGGTGAAAAGAGGAGCTCAGGGCTCATTTGAAGGGGGAAGTCACAGAACGATGCGAGTTTCGCTCTTTTCTTTCGTCAGCAGTGTGGGACTGTGTGGTGCAGCACATCGCCTCGAAACATGAGGTCCCTGGTTCAGATCTTCCCTCCTTGAGACGGGAGGAGAGCCAGTATTTTCCCCTGCCGAGGTCTCCCACCGAGGGGGAGCACCAGACCTCCCTAAGGGGTTTCGTACCCTATGGGATGATTCATGCGTTTCAGGCCTTCAACGGTGATTCACCAGAAGTGCCTATTCATCTCTGATCGCGCCAGCTCACCAGTTCTCCACATGAGGGGACTGGAATGATGAACAACGAAACAGGGTTTCGGGCTCAATTCATGAGCGATGGGCGACGGCTTTCGTCCCTCATAGGTCATGCGTGGTAGAGCACATGCAGAAAGCCCCCCAGTTTGACACACACCCCACGCCAGCATCTTCAGTTAGAAAGGTCAGGTGGCCGTTGAGGTTGGTGGCCACCACAAACACCTTGCAGGAACGAAATTCAGGGTTTATCATTTTTGCAAAGAAGGACTTCTTATTTTCAACTCCACAGTGTTTTTCCCTTCAAACCTTTCCAGCTGCATTGTATAGTGGTACCTTGGGTTAAGAACTTAATTCTTTCTGGAGGTGTGTTCTTAACCTGAAACTGTTCTTAACCTGAGACACCTGGGTTAGCAGAGCCTGTAACCTGAAGCGTCTGTAAACTGAAGCGCCTGTAACCTGAGGTACCACTGTATAGCCCTAGAAAAAACAGCAATTTCTGTTAACTCTGTTAGTTCTAGGATTTACAGTGTTTTTATACATGTTGGAAGCCGCTCAGAGTGGCTGAGGCAACCCAGTAAGATGTGTGGGATATAAATACAGTGGTACCTCGGGTTAAGAACTTAATTTATTCTGGTTTTTTTAAATATATTTTTTTATTCTTTTTCCATAACAAATTATACATCCAAAACATCTTTTTTACATCCAAGTTCCTCCTTATTGACTTCCCTCCTCCCGCCTAAAAAACCTTCCTAGTACTTACTTTCTCCACATTTCTTAAATTTAAATTACACCACCATATTATTAATTAATTTTTTACAATCTAACAATAATCCTACCTTTTCTCTTCACAGAGCTTCCTTAAAACTTACAAACGTTATCTGATTATCACTTAATTTTTGCATATATTCAGTAAATTTCATCCAGGCTTCTGTAAATCTTTGATCACATCGGTTCCAGATCCTTGCTGTTAGTCTATCGAGTTCCGCATAAACCATCATTTTCATTCTCCATTCTTCAATCATAGGTAACTCTTCTTGTTTCCACTTCTTGGCCCTCAAAGTTCTTGCTGCTGACACTGCATATAAAAATATCTTCCTATCTTTCTTATCTATCTCATTACCTATTATTCCTAGTAAAAACGCTTCTGGTTTCTTTACAAATGTATATTTCAATACTTCCTTCAATTCATTATAAATCATTTCCCAAAAGTTTTTAACTTTTTTACAGTCCCACCACATATGGTAAAACGTTCCTTCCTTTTCTCTACATTTCCAACATTTATTACTTATCTTATACATCTTTGCCAGTTTTACAGGTGTCATATACCATCGATACATCATCTTCATTACATTTTCTTTTATAGCAGTGCACGCCATAAATCTTATTCCATCTTTCCACAATTTTAACCAATCATCTATTTGTATATTATATCCCAAATCTTTGGCGCAGTCAATCATAACCGATTTCACCTCTTCATCCTTTGTATACCATTCCAACAATAATTTATACATTCTTGCTAAACTTTTGAATTCATTATTCAATATTTCTTTCTGAAATTTAGACTCTTTATCAGCAAAACCTCTCTGTTGCATATCTTTCTTAAACATTTCATTAATTTGAAAATAATGCAGCCAATCATTAACATATTCTTTAACCTCTTCATATGGTCTTATTTTCCATTTACTTTCTTCTCTTTCAATTAACTTCTCATATGTTGCCCATCCCCCCTTCATATTAATTTTCTTTACACTCATTGCCTCCAGTAGCGATAACCAATATGGAGTTTTTGACTCCAATAAATTTTTATACCTCTCCCAGACTTCTATAAGAGACCTTCGTATTACATGGTTTTCAAAACCTTTATGTACACGTTTCTTGTTATACCACAAATATGCATGCCACCCAAATCTATTATCAAAACCTTCCAAATCTAACAATTCTGTATTTTCTAATTTCATCCATTCCTTTAACCAACAGAGGCATGACGCTTCATAATATAATTTCAAGTCTGGCAGGGTGAAACCTCCTCTTTCTTTTGTATCTGTCAATAACTTAAACTTTATTCTTGGCTTCTTACCCTGCCAGATATACCTTGAAATTACTCTATGCCATTCTTTAAAATTTGCTGCCCCTTTGATTATTGGAATTGTTTGAAACAATAATATTAATTTCGGTAGCACATTCATCTTAATTGTTGCAATTCCTCCCGAAAATGACAGTTTCATTCTTCCCCACACCTCAAGGTCTCTTTTAATCTTATTCCAAATTAGGGTCAACCACACTCCTAAATATTTCAGTTTTTTAACTACTTCCATCTCTACTTGTTGCTGCATTTTATCCGTTATTTCTTGGTCCATATTTTTGACAATTATTTTGGTTTTTTTCTTGTTCAGTTTGAATCCTGCCACTTGACCAAACTGATCTATCTCTTTCAACACTTCTATTACTGAATTTATGGGATCCTCCACAGTAATAACCAAGTCATCGGCAAAAGCCTTGACTTTATATTCCTTACATCCCACTGACACATTTGTTCATTATTTCTTATCGTCTTAAGTAAAACCTCCAGCACCATGATGAATAACAACGGTGAAAGAGGACACCCCTGTCTTGTACCTTTCGTTATTGCAATATTTTCAGTTGTCACATTGTTAACTATTAATTTTGCTCTTTGCTCCGTATATATTGCCTTAATACCATTTAAAAACATTTGTCCCATGTCCATCATTTCTAGATTCTTTAACATAAATCCCATGAAATATTATCAAAAGCCTTTTTCCGCATCCACAAATATTAACATTGCTTGTTTATCACTCCTGGCAGTCAGATATTCAATTATATTGATTATGTTTCTTATGTTATCTTTCATCTGTCTGCCTGGAAGAAACTCTGCTTGATCCTTATGTATTAATTATTTTAAAACCTTTTTCATTCTATTTGCTAGTATACTTGCAAATAGTTTATAATCATTGTTTAAAAGCGAAATAGGCCTATAATTTTTAACTTGGGACAAACCGGAATCTTGTTTAGGAATAAAAGTTATATAAGCTTCCTTCCACATTTCTGGTATTTCCTTTCTTATTAGTATGTTGTTCATTACTTCTTCCAATGGTGCAAGTAGGGTGTCCAATTATTTATAAAATCTTGCGCTAAAGCCATCCAGTCCTGGTGTTTTTCCACTTACAATTCTTTAATTGCACAATTTATTTCCTCTATCTCAATCATCTCGTTTAATTTATTCTTTTTTTCCGTCGGAATTTTCTGCACCCCTTTTTCTTTTAAAAAAATCTTCAATTTTTTTCGTATTTACTTTTTCTTTTCTATTATACAATTGTCTATAGAAATCCACAAATCCTTTTCTAATTCCTTTCGGATCTTCAAACTCTTGATCTACTATAATTTTTTGTATAGTATTTTGCTCTTTCCTCTTTTTAATCTGCCAGGCCAGAAGTTTTCCTGATTTATTTGCATACTCAAAGTTCCTCTGCTTCATTTTTTTGATGTTCCATTCTACTTCCTTACTTATTATCATAGAAAATTGTGATTGTAATGTTTTGATGTTCAATTTCAATTTCTTATCCTGGGGTCTGGTAATTAGCTTTTTCTCATTCTCCATTATTTGTTTTAAGATTTCTTTTTTCCCTTTTTCTCTAAATTTATTTTTAATTGTATTTTGTTGGATAAAGAAACCTCTCATTACTGCCTTTCCAGCATCCCTGACTGTACTCATTTTTGTTCCTTGGTTCATGTTGTTAATAAAGTAATCCTTCAAACACTTTTGTGCATTTTCTACTATTTCCTGGTCATCAAAAAGATTTTCATTTATTCTCCACCGGAAAGATTTTTCCTCAAATCCTTTTAATATACATTTAATCGCATTATGCTCCGAAAGTACCTTAGGTTGGATTTCAATCTTTGATATTCTTGGTGTTGATTCATTAGATATCCATATCTGATCAATTCTGGATATTGATTGATTTGCCTCTGAATGGAAGGTGAATTGTTTTTCTAATAGGTGCCTTAGTCTCCAAATGTCAATTAAATTGCAGTTCTCTACCATTGAGAAAAAATGATTTTGGTAACTTCCCTTCCTTTGTTTTTCCTGTTACACTTAATCTGTCCATTTCCATTGACACTACTGCATTCATATCTCCCATTATTATTATCTTTTGATCCAAATATTCAAATAATTTATCTTCCAATTCTTTGAAAAAGTCCATTTTGTTTTCATTGGGTGCATATACTCCGACTATTATTAATTTTTCACCTTGCCATTTGACTTGTACTGCCACTATTCTACCTTCTTCATCTTTAAAAATCTGTTGAGCCTCTAATTTATTTTTAATATATAATAAACTTAATTCATTCTGGAGGTCCGTTCTTAACCGGAAACTGTTCTTAACCTGAGGTACCACTTTAGCTAATGGGGCCTCCTGTAACCTGAAGTGTATGTAACCCAAGTCTCTGTAACCTGAAGCGAAGTGTCTGTAACCTGAAGCGTCTGTAACCCAAGGTACTGCTGTATCTTTATCTATTATAAAAAGTTTCTCTGTTGCAATTATTTTGTCGTTTTCCTTCCGCTGCTTTCATCTCAAATCTTGCCGCTGTGATTTTGTCCCTTTACCTTTACCTTTATACTTCTTCTTAATTATATTTCACTATTAATATACTTCTTAATTGCATTTCAGTTCAACAATGACTTTGATAAAATACACGTTTTGTTATGTGCATATGGCTTGAGATACCTATTAGGTCAATGAATTACCATAAAGCATATATTCGACACAAAAAAACAGTGACAATTTGTTGTTGACAAAGGACAGCTGGAGATAGAAAGGGCCCCATTACCTTCAGCAGCTTAGGGCCTCATCAAACCTAAATCTGGCCCTGCCCACCCCCTTCTCCTATACCCTTAGAATTGTTTCCCCAGCACATTGTGGCTTGATGAGAGAATGACTCGTGTGTTATGACTATCAAAGTATTTATGCAATTACTCCAAGGTTCCTAACCCCCAAAGTCCAGGGAAGCTGCCCTTTATTTCTTTTTCATTTGGGAGGCACAACTAGATCAGTAACAAAAGGGGCAGCAGGACTCTTCTGAAGACAGGTATGTGCTCTAAAAACAAACCTGTTTGTGAAAATCATCTAGAAAATTCTTATTCCTGGCACCCCAATTTTGGAATGTGTGGCTCATATCCACCAGGAACCATGCATACCACCTGGTGGGTCCCCAATTCTGTGGGATTCCCTCCTGGCTGGGATCAGACAGGCTTGAATTTCTCGTGTTTGGTGAAGACGTTTTTCAGGAGGCAAGAGTCATAGGCAGGGCAAGCTTCAGAGCTGGAGGAAGAGGCAGGTGAGGTCAGCCTCTGTGTTTCAAGAACATTTTTCGTCTTCTCAACAAGCCTGTCAGACATCATGGGCTTGGCTCTAGTCATACTGATTTGAGTGAGTCTGGTCCAGGCATGACTAAGTCGACACCAAGATCGTTGGGCTCTGTCTGCCTTGTCAATTACAGTCTCTTTTTACACATATGATCTCCTGATCTTGATGTTCAGGATATTACACAGTGGGAAGAGGGGGTCCCCAGTGCTTAAGAGCTGGTGGTTACTGTTGTATCAGCAACATGGCAGGGGACAGTATTTGGGCCAGTCCTGTCACTGGACATTGTCAGGCGGCAGCTGATTTTGGGTGTCATGAAAAGGCAGAAAACTGTTAGTTATAATTTGTTTAGTTTTGCTTTTTGCCAGTGAAGAGGAAATGCATTATATAGGATTTTCTGCCTTGATTACCACAATAACTCCATTAGCATTGGGTGGGGTTGGCAAATCTGTTTCCTTTCCATTTCTCATTTTTCCAATACAGTTCTTTCCCCCCTGAATATTGCTGCTGAGAATTCCTCAGCATTCCACCCGATATACGTGTTCGCATCTCTGCTCCTCCACATGCAGCTGCTGGGTGACCTTGGGCTAGTCACACTTCTCTGAAGTCTCTCAGCCCCACTCACCTCACAGAGTGTTTGTTGTGGGGGAGGAAGGGAAAGGAGAATGTTAGCCACTTTGAGACTCCTTCGGGTAGTGATAAAGTGGGATATCAAATCCAAACTCTTCTTCTTCATATGCAGAAAGCAGTTTTCCATTTTCATATGCAACTTTTGTGCGCATTTTTATGTACAGTACGCTTTGTGTGGTGATACGATATGATACGATACGATACGATAATCTTTATTGTCATTGTCCCATACAGAACAACGAAATTGGGGCGGGGGGGAATCTACATAAGACATTCAAAACCAACAAGCCTGCTATCCCAACCTGGTTAGCCCCCTAAAAACTGTGATACCCCATTTTTAAATACAATATATTCCCATAGAGACTCCTTACACTGCGTTTAAAACCAAAATTGCATTTGGATAGAAACTGTTTCTCAGACAGCTAGTCCTAGTCTTTATAGCCCTGTACCTTCTTCCAGAAGGCAGAAGCTGAAAGAGATCATTTCTGGGGTGCGCACTATCCTGCGCTAACTCTGCAGCTTTCTTATGGCACCTGGGAGCATAGATTTGATCCAAGGTGGAAAAGTGCACCCAATTATTCTCTCTGCATTCTTTACAACCCTGGACAGCATTGTTTTTTCCCTGACCATGCAGCTCCCAAACCACACACACAGAGCATAAGTTAATACACTCTCCACAGTACAATGGTAAAATGCCATCAACGGGTCCTTTGAGAGATTGTTTTTCCGGAGGATTCTCAAAAAATATAACCTCTGCTGTGCTCTCTTCATCCGGTCTTTGCTGTTTTCTCCACAGGTATGCAAATTTGATATGCAAATTTAGGAAGATTTTGCTAACTGATTGACTGATTTCGTGACACCAGTGCATGTCATTAACACAGGACCAACTCATAAGAAATCTGAGTTTCTAGATACTGAGGGTTGAAGTATCGCCAGCTTTCTGTCTGCCTCTGATGCTGGCTTTTTGACAGCAACCTGCCACACAGAGGTTTAGCAGATGGAACTGCCTGCGCCATTTCTCTCTACAACAGAAAAGACTTGATTTCCTGCCATTAAACAACTTAATTGACCTTGCAGTGTGGGAAAGGGGTTTGTGAGGGTGGTGTCGGCTGTAGATCTATTGATCTGGAGGGCGGAAAAGAGCATTTTGGTGCGTGGGCTGATGAGGGAGAAACCGAAATTGAATTGTGGGAGGGGTCACCCAAAGGTCTCCCAATAGATTTATTTGCAAGATCTCTTCAAGTATCTCTGCATGAATCATTGGGGAGAGTGATGGGCCGGATGTGGCGGAACACAGATGAGTTAACATGGAAAATACTCAGCTGAATCCAACAAACTCAATGGGCGTGACTGGCTGAAGCCCATCGATTAGTCCATTGATTTCAAGGATGACTTAGTAGTGCATGGGTAGGCAAACTAAGGCCCGGAGGCTGAATCCAGCCCAATCACCTTCTGAATCTGGCCTGCGGACGGTCCGGGAATCAGCGTGTTTTTACATGAGTAGAATGTGTCCTTTTATTTAAAATGCATCTCTGGGTTATTTGTGGGTCATAGGAATTTGTCCCCCCCTTCAAAATACAGTCTGGCCCCCCACAAGGTCTGAGGGACAATGGACCGGCCCCCTGCTGAAAAAGTTTGCTGACCCCTGCCTAATCTGTCCCGATTGCCCAATGCCAGGAACACACACTCTAGATTCACACCCACCCACCCGATTGGACAGAGAGCCTGGAGATAGAGAATCTCTATAGACCACCGCAACTCCCTGACCCTCAACTCTGGCCTGATGTTGCACTGGGTACCCAGGTGGGCACAGCTGGGTGAGACCAACTCCACCCTGTTCACCCACCCAGGTTTCAGTGATACATGTCAGATCAGTCTCCACATCAGTAATCAGATCATGGATGAAGGAAATTTTATTCCAAACCGACCTGGCATTTAACAGCAGCAGTCACAGACCCAAGAGCTGGCTGAAATGACTACCACAATCCCCCAGGTTGGAGGAGGGGCTGGCACACAGCACAGTCACTAACTGCCTGGGCCGCGTGCCCCTTACCCGGCCTGCCCCTCCTCCCACGACATACCTCCCCCTACCCAGAACCACTGTAATTGGGTCTCCCCTGCTCTCCCCCCTCCTCTCCTCCCAGGCACATCCCACCAAGTGTCCTTAACTTCAGTTTTTCACATTTTCACATTCTTAAAAAATGAAAACTCACCAGCATTTTAGTGCTAATTTCTCCTAATGCATATGCCTTTTTGCCTAATGCGTTCCCCTTTTTTTGCACAGCAATTTCCCACCTGTACATTATTTTCACAGATATGTGCATTTTTTCATGTACACCTTTCCCTAATATACTCACGACTGGGCTGGAGAACTGCATTGCAAAATTCAGAGAAATGCACTTTTTGAGGGATGGCTGCATCACAGTTTTCTTTTTGTTTCAGAAAGTGTGAATGAGGTAGAATAGGCTTTGAATGGGAACTGAGTCAAATTTCTCTTCCATCCCTAGTGGGCAATGGGGGTGAATTAGGCAGCTGTGATGGCAAGGTTTTGTCCTGAGCAGGACCTAGTAGTTGAGGGAGGAGCAGAGCAAAAACGGGCAGAAAAATAGGATATTTGGGAATGCATGGATAAGGGGGCAGATACCCACAAGGCCTGCTTAAAGAATTAAGCTGACCTTCATCAGTCAGTTACCCTGCAGGGTTTTTGCAAGGATAACATGGAAAAGGACCTTGGGCCAGTCACTGACTCGCAGCCTGACCTACCTTGCAAGGTTGTTGTGAGGGTGAAGGACAGTATTGAAATTTAATAAATAGTAATAAAATGGGGAGGGGGATAACTACGTAGGCCGCTTGGACCAACCTGTAGGAAAGATAAGATATGAACACAATAAATACCATATTTTCCCATGTATAAGACTAGGTTTTCCCCCTAAAAAATAATGCCAAAAATTGGGGGGCGTCTTATACACGGATACATCTCCCCCCATTTTCTTAAATCTGAGTCCCCCCCAAATAGGGGGTGTCTTATAGACAGAAAAATATGGTAGATATTCTGAGCTCTGCAGAAGAAGGGCGGCATAAAATGAAAGCAATTGTCTTCCTGGGTGAGCTGCAGATTTGTAAACTCCTTGGGGCAGGGGGCCTGGCTACCCATCCTTTGCAAATGCTGAGCAATTTCACTTAGATAAAGAGGAGCTGCTGGAGGTTCATTGTGTTTACCTTACTTTAACCCCCTCTCCGAAACACACACACACACCCTCAAGGAATGTGCCTGTTTGCAGACTTTGTAGGGATGCAGATACACAGCTGCACCCGCGCTCTATGGGGCCCAAGGCTTCCCTCCCTCACTCCGCCCCGCTGCTCTTTCCTTCTTCTGCAATGCTCTGCTGGAAATTTTAGACCGACTTCCTGCCCGGACACAAAGAAATCGAGCCACAAGTGCCACAATCAGGTGCTCTTGAATGAGGGCCCCTTGGCAGCTAAAAATAGGCAGGTCCCAAGCCACAGATATTAAACTCGAGAGCATGTTTGGCCACCTTGCTGCTCTTTTGTTTGAGAGGCGCGCCAGTCCGGGTTTTTACAGTTGAGGCGAAGCTTCACATTCTTCGTCCCTCGCCACTCTCTCCCCCCCCCCCCCGGCAATGATTGTTCTCTCTGTGGGGTGGAACAAGTGATGGCTGCCTTGCCTTCAAAGACAGGGGAGGAAGGTGTCGCTATCAAAATAGACAGACATTTGATCAGAAGCAAGGGGGGCTCATTGGAGGGGGGCAGGTCTCCGAGGCAGAGAGTCTCCTTTCTTGCAACTTGAAGCCATGAGTTCGAGTCCTACCCTCCGGAACAAGCTTGTTTTCTTCTGCTCCGGAGGACAGGACTTGAACCAATGACTTCAAGAAGAACTTTCTGACAGCAAGAGCGGTTTGACAGTGCAACAGTCTCCCTTGGGAGGCTGTGGACTCTCCTTCCTTGGAGGTTTTTAAGCAGAGATCAGATGGCCACCTGTCATAGATGCTTTAGCTGAGATTCCTGCATTGAAGGGGGTTGGACTAGATGACCCCCAGGGGTCCCTTCCAGCTCTATGAATCTATGAATATCTTTGGCCCTAGGAGGACTGCCAGCAATGCTCCTGTGTGGCAGAAGTTTTCCCCATCTCTGTACTTCTGTGTGGAGAATATCTCCTAGCTGTGGTATTTTGAATGCACATGAGCCTTTTCTCAACTGGGCAGGAAGAGGGTGATCTGAAGGTGGGGACATTGACATTGGTCCCTTGTCATGGTGAGATCACTCTCTGTTGAGATTTAGGCTGCCAGCGTGTTTTCCCCTCCACAAAGACAGCGGACCTATTTGAATGGTCTGCCCTTGGAGGCTGATGGATCCAGTGGGGTCTGGGGAGTTTTCCGGCTGATATAACTGGTGCCCCTGTCAAAGTCCTGGCCGACCTCTGGAACACCTGAATGGCTCAAGCCCTGAGACCTTTTCCCACTTCATGGAGCCCATTTTGGCCCCCTGGTATTTTCCAGAGCAGAAGGAGTGGAAACAAGCTGGGAGACTCCTTGAACGCAAATGGAGGAACCATCTGAATGAATGCAACCAAACAAACACTGCCACTATATGGAACTGGCGGAAATGACTGGCAGAATCCGAGACCAGGGAGAAGAGTCGGTGGAAGAAGACTGGAAGAAATTCAAAGACTATTTGCAGAAACATTGTAAAATTAATGAATGTTAAAATGATGTCGGATTGAAATGAAGCGGCCTTAGCAACAAGGTTAAAAAGAATATGTAAAAAAGGATTGATAACAAATGAAAATATAAAGTTATAATATGTTAAGAGATAGAAATTAAGACAAAAACAAAGAGGGTAAGGATTTGCTGAATTAACCATGTGAACTGGAATACAAAAAAGGGAGGTGTGAGGAGGTCAGGGAAATAAGTAAATGAAATTTGAGATATGAAAAGATTGATTTGTTTTTAACTGTTTTCTATTTATTTTTTCTGTATTTTGCATCTTTTTTCCTATGTATTTTTGTATTTTTTTGTACTCTTCTTTTTTCTTCGTTTTTATTTTGTAACTTTTTTCTTTTTGTAAAACTTTAATAAATATATTTAAAAAAACAAAAACAAAACAAAACAAACAAACACTGCCACTAGCCTACCTAGCGGCAGTGAGAGTAGCAAAGAAGGCATTCAGTCGTACTTCATGTTACGTTTGCTTCAGGTTATGCGTTTTCAGGTTGCGTCCCACGGCGTCCCGGAAGTACTGGAAAGGGTTACTTCAGGGTTTCGCTGCTCACGCATGCGCAGACGTGCAAAATGACGTCATGCTCATGCGCAGAAGCGGCGAATTGCGACCCACGCACGCGCAGACACGGGTTGCAAAACCTATTGGTGTTTCGCAACTTTCTGACTAGTTGCAGGACCTTAGCCAGAGCTAGCAGAGTAAACGCAGAGTTCACGAAAGCAATTGGCAACTTGGCTGCAGACAGGATAGACGAAGCAGGAACCAGGAACTTGTAGTTAAGTGTTTATTATATACAGTGGACTATTTACAGGAACAGAACAGCACACAGATCTTTACACTAGCTCTCTCACACACGACTCACAACTCCTACACTCAAACTTGTACTAACACATTCCAGTTAGCAGGCTATTAATCATTATTCCTGTGAGACAGCTTGACCAATCATGGAGCTGTCTCCATGCCTCTGTAACACCAGGCAGACTTACTCCTTCACATTGCCTTGGCTGTCTGCCAAACCCTAATTGACTCTGTGTGACTAGTTGCACGTATTCAGATTCCCAACATTCTGCTCATGTTGTGAACGGGCCTCCGGAATGGATCCTGTTCGCAACCAGAGGTACCACTGTACTTTGTTGTCTCCATTGCATCCTCATTATGTCGTTTGACAGAGCTTTTCTGGGTTGTACAGGGCCTTTTACAGGCTGGCCCAAAGGAGGTGGTAGAACCAACAGTAGTTCGCTGTGACTTGTTTGCAAAGCATTTTAAGGATGAAATTGCTTGCATCCACCTGTTATAGCAGATGAATCTCACGGGGTGTCCCGAGCACAGTCTAGTCCTGTTGTGTTGGATGAGTTTCAGTTGGAAAGGCTTGAGGATGTGAACAAGGTGCTTGGATCAATCAGGGCGGCCAGTTGCGCTCTAGGCCCTTGCCCCTCTTGACTGATAGAAACTAGCAGGGAGGGAACAGCAGGCTGGGCCAGGAAGGTGATCAATGCTTCTTTATGAGAGAGGGTGGTCTCTGCCTGTTTGAAGGAGGCAGTGGCAAAGCCACTCTTTAAGAAACCTTCCCAGAATTCAGAAAACCTAACTAACAACCTAACTAAGGGACGTGGGTGGCGCTGTGGGTTAAACCACAGAGCCTAGGACTTGCTGATCAGAAGGTCGGCGGTTCGAATCCCCGCGACGGGGTGAGCTCCCATTGCTCGGTCCCTGCTCCTGCCAACCTAGCAGTTCGAAAGCACATCAAAGTGCAAGTAGATCAATAGGTACCGCTCCAGCGGGAAGGTAAACGGCGTTTCTGTGTGCTGCTCTGGTTCACCAGATGTGGCTTAGTCATGCTGGCCACAAGACCCGGAAGCTGTACGCCGGCTCCCTCGGCCAATAAAGCAAGATGAGCGCCGCAAGCCCAGAGTCGGTCACGACTGGACCTAATGGTCAGGGGCCCCTTTACCTTTACCTTTTAACTAACTACCAGACAGTTGCTAACCTCCCTTTCCTAGGCAAGGTTCTGGAGCCAGTGGCCGCAGACCAGATCCAGGCGAAGAAGAAACCGATTTTCTGGAGCCATTTCAATTGAGGTTTAGGCCTGGTTTTGGCACAGAAACTGCTCTGGTCTCCCTGTATAGTGTGCTCCATGAGATCTCATGAGGTTTCGATGAGATCTCATGAAATTTTGGTGCCGCTTCTGCCGCCAAAGGCTGCTACCTCACCCTGCCTCCCGGTTGGGCCAGCTCTGCTCCTCACCCATTCATTCATTGCCCCTGGTGGCAGTTTGCCTAGAGTTTTGGCAAAGAGATTTTGCTTTTCCCCAATCTCTCCTACCTGAGATATTTGGAATATGAGATGCCAGCGGTTTAACTTCTGCCACCCTCCAATGCCCAAACTCTTTTTCATTCCTTTCTGAAGCCCTCTAGATGACTTTAGAGCTGCTGGATTCCCTTTTAGTGCAAGCGTACGTATACCGTATTTTTCGCTCTATAAGATGCCCAGACTACAAGACGCACCTAGTTTTTGGAGGAGGAAAACAAGAAAAAAAATATTCTGAATCTCAGAAGCCAGAACAGCAAGAGGGATCGCTGCGCAGTGAAAGTAGCGATCCCTCTTGCTGTTCTGGCTTCTGGGATAGCTGCACATCCTGCATTCACTCCATAAGATGCACACACATTTCCCCTTACTTTTTTGGAGGGAAAAAGTGAGTCTTATAGAGCCAAAAATACGGTATTTGTAATGTTGTATCTGTCACTTTTTCAAAAATGCTCCAAGCCACGTGCACAAATATATGAATTGCAGTTCAAAATATAATGAGATTTAAAAACATACACGATAATACTAGCATCTTCGATATGTGGTCAGTGGTAGCACCGCAGTCATTCTGCAAACTTGTAAATTTAACAAAGAAGTTTTTCCAACTGGCTCTCTCCCCTTCCCCCCTTTTTTTCTTCATGCTGCAGAATATAAATTGGGTGTTTAGGTCTGCAGGTAGAAATATGTGTTTGTTTGTTCAGAGGTTTGCGAGTGTCCATTTCCCCTTTCATGTGCGATGTGCTTTTCTCACACCTTCTCCACTTACGCTACGCCCACACACGATTCTTTCACATACTGTCACCTAGAGAAGCGTCCGGGGGGGGGGCAGGGGCGCACGCAGATAATGACCCACTTGCAACAATGCTTCTAACTTCCTTCCCTTCACAAGCTGGAACCTGAACAGAGACTAGATCAGTAGGCCTTTGGAAATCACATTTCTGTTAGCTGTGTCTGGTGCTTGTTTGGTTTGCTTGTTTCAACCAAAATACATTTGGAGTGGAGGGGGGGGGTAATGGATGCATCTTGTCCCATAATAAAATACAGTGGTACCTCAGGTTAAGTACTTAATTCGTTCCAGAGGTCCGTTCTTAACCTGAAACTGTTCTTAACCTGAAGCACCACTTTAGCTAATGGGGCCTCCTGCTGCTGCCACGCCGCCGGAGCATGATTTCTGTTCTCATCCTGAAGCAAAGTTCTTAACCTGAAGCACTATTTCTGGGTTAGCGGAGTCTGTAACCTGAAGCGTATGTAACCCGAGGTACCACTGTACTCTCTCATCCAGGGCCGTCTTTATCTGGGGGTGCAAGGGGTGTGGGGTACCCGGGTGCCAAATACTGGGGGGCGCCAGTCACCCGCCACTGAAGCCTCCTAAGCTCTTAACTATCCACCTGTTATGAAATAAAAAATAATTTTGATCAAGCTGACATTCAAAGCCGCTTCCTCTACCCTAGCCGCTTTCTTCTCCCCGGAGTCCCGCCTTGCATGGAGAGGCGTTGCTCTCTTGCCTGTCATTGGCGCAGCTGATGCGTCCCTCTTCTACTCCTGGGGAGCTTTTAAAAGCTCCTGAATGTGTATTATGATGGCTGACTAGGAACAGTTATGGACCACAGGTATGAAGTTCACGGCATGTAATGCCTTAAGAGAAAATACTGTATAATGAAAATGATCTACAGGTGGTACATGACACCAGTCAAGCTCGCAAAAATTTATCATTTGCCCGATAATAAATGTTGGAAATGCAAAGAGGCTGAAGGTACATTCTTTCACCTTTGGTGGACATGCCCAAGGATTAAGGCTTTCTGGGAGATGATCTATAATGAAATGAAAAAGGTATTTAAATATACCTTCCTGAAGAAACCAGAGGCCTTTCTCCTGGGCATGGTTAGCCAATTGGTGCCAAAGAAGGATAGTATTTTCTTTATGTATGCTACAACAGCAGCAAGAATACTCATCGCAAAGTATTGGAAGACACAAGATCTACCCACCCGGGAAGAATGGCAGATGAAGGTGATGGACTATATGGAATTGGCGGAAATGACTGGCAGAATCCGAGACCAGGGAGAAGAGTCGGTGGAGGAAGATTGGAAGAAATTTAAAGACTATCTACAGAAATATTGTAAAATTAATGAATGTTAGAAGGATGTTGGAATGAAGTTATGTGGTTTTAGCAGAAATGTTATAAAGGTTTAGGAAAAAACAGACTGTTAATTGGTGAAAGGAGGGAAAGTAAAGTTACATTATATTAAGATAAATTACAGGACAAAAATTGGAAAAGATGGAAAGGATTTGCTGAAATAGTTAACCGAACTAGAATACAAAAAAGGGAGGTGTGCGGAGGTCAAGGAAACAAGCAAATGAAAGATAAGTTATGGGAAGGTTTGATGTGTTTTTTAATTGTTTCTACTTTTCTCTTCTTTTTTTTCTTCTTCTCTTTTTCTTTTTCTTCTTTTTCCTTATTGTGATGTGCTGTTTTGTTTTTGTTCAATATGGTGTTTTTACTTTTTCTTTTTGTAACTTTTAAAACTTTAATAAATATTATTTTCAAAAAAATAAAAAATAAATAAAAGCTCCTGAATGTGAAGCTGCGTCCCTTTGCTGAGCTTGGGCACCCTGTTCTTGAGGGGCGATGGCGGTGAGACTCGGAAAAGCAGGACGCCGCCAACGCCATGGCCTCGCCTGCAACCGCAGAGAAGTATATCTTGGGCGTAGACATGGGCAGCACTAGGTTTGTGGACTCTGGGTGGGTCTTTGCTGCACTTTGGCGGCGGATATGCTAAAGACGGCCCTACTCTTGTCCCACCTCCTCTCCCCATAACACAGATGTGCACGAAGAGCTCTGCTATAGGTGTATAATGAAGGCTCCAGTCGAACTTCCCTAGGGAGAGCGCTCCACAGACATGGAGCCACTTCAGAAAAGGCCCCCGTTCTCGTATTGCTCACTGGATTGTGCCCGAAGCCGTGAACAGTGGCAGACCCTCCAAACGTTCCTATTTTCCAGGGACATCCCTGATTTAGAGAAGCTGTCCCGTTTTCTGATTTGATCTCGGAATGTCCCACTTTTCCTTAGGAAAAGAATATCGGAGGAATATTGGAGGGGATGGAGTTATCTGATCCCTGAGCCATCTGAAGGCAATCCTGTATAGGGAAGTTTTTATAAAAATGTTTTGTTTTTATACATGTTGGAAGCTGCTCAGAGTGGCTGAGGCAACCCAGTATGGAATGTGTGGAATATAAATACAGTGGTACCTCGGGTTAAGGGACGCGGGTGGCGCTGTGGGTAAAACCTCAGTGCCTAGGGCTTGCCGATCGTATGGTCGGCGGTTCAAATCCCCGCGGTGGGGTGAGCCCCCGCCGTTCGGTCCCAGCTCCTGCCCACCTAGCAGTTTGAAAGCACCCCTAAGTGCAAGTAGATAAATAGGTACCGCTTTATAGCGGGAAGGTAAATGGCGTTTCCGTGTGCTGTGCTGTGCTGGCTCGCCAGAGCAGCTTCGTCATGCTGGCCACGTGACCCGGAAGTGTCTCCGGACAGCGCTGGCCCTCGGCCTCTTAAGTGAGACGGGCGCACAACCCTAGAGTCGGACACGACTGGCCCGTATGGGCAGGGGTACCTTTACCTTTACCTTTTACCTTGGTTTAATAACTTAATTTGTTCTGGAGGTCCGTTCTTAACCTGAAGCTGCTCTTAACCTGAGGTACCTCTTAGTTAATGGGGCCTCCTGCTGCCGCCGCACGATTTCTGTTCTCATCCTGAAGCAAAGTTCTTAACCCAAGGTACTATTTCTGGGTTAGCATAGTCTGTAACCTGAAGTGTCTGTAACCTGATGCGTCTGTAACCCAAGGTACCACTGTAGTATAATTATCCTTATGATGTGATCCCCATGTAAATGGGTGGTTGCCTGTAATTCCAAAAAAAGTAATAGATATCGACATTTTGATCGACATTCAAGTCTGGGAGGTGCTGTGTGGGTCTGTTTCTGAATTTGCAAGGATCAAATTCTTCAAGCATCCCTAATTATTATTAAAGACGGAGATGTTTGAAGTTAGGTTGTCTCTGAATCCCAGCTACTGGAGCGAAATCCACTAGGGATGGTATATGCTTCGAATTATGTATTTAAATGTGAATTTTCGTGCAGGATGAGAAACGTCACAGATTAACTAGGAAGCAAGGTGGAACAGACTTACAAATATACATGAATGAATGCAAAAGTGAAATAGACTAAAGACAAACTGTCCCTGCATGTAATGGCTAATGATAATTTCTCCTTCCACTCCCTGAAAGCCAATAGTGACATGCCGTGGCCAGAATATTGGACTTGCAAATCCTTGCTGATCTATAAAGCTCATTTGGTGACCTCATTGGGACAATCACAAGATCTTGGCATGACCCACCTCACAGGGTTGTTGTGGAAAACAAAAAGGGAATATAATAATAATAATAATAATAATAATAATAATAATAATAATACAACAACAACAACAACAACAACAACAATTTATTATTCATACCCCGCCCATCTGACTGGGCTTCCCCAGCCACTCTGGGCAGCTTCCAAAAAAAATTAAAATACTGTGATACATCAAACATTAAAAGCTTCCCTAAACAGGGCTGCCTTCAGATGTCTTCTAAAAGTCTGGTAGTTGTTGTTCTCTTTGACATCTGATGGGAGGGTATTCCACAGGGCAGGCGCCACTACCAAGAAGGCTCTCTGCCTGGTTCCCTGTAACCTGGCTTCTCGCAGTGAGGGAACCGCCAGAAGGCCCTCGGTGCTGGACCTCAGTGTCCAGGTAGAACGATGGGGGTGGAGACGCTCCTTCAGATATACTGGACTGAGGCTCTTTAGGGCTTTAAAGGTCAGCACCAACACAAGAATTGATGCATTTGACATAAAGAGATATTAAATAATGATTATTTATGTGGCTGAGCGGGGATTTCAACCCTGGTCTCCCAGGTCCTAGCCCAACATTCTAACACCATACTACATTGGCTCTATATTGAAGATCCCAGTGGCTGAAGATTTCAAACCATTGCTTAATTTCATGTCAGCGTGTAGGTGTTATAGAGGTGGACCTGGTCAATTGGCTTTGTGAATTCAGAGGAAGAAGTTTAAAATAATAATAATAATAATAATAATAATAATAATAATAATAATAATTTATTATTTGTACCCCGCCCATCTGGCTGGGTTTCCCCAGCCACTCTGGGCGGCTTCCAACAAAGATGAAAAATACACTGAAATGTCACATATTAAAAACTTCCCTGATGTCTTCTGAATGTCAAGTAGTTGTTTATCGCTTTGACATCTGATGGGAGGGCGTTCCGCCACTACCGAGAAGGGCCTCTGCCTGGTTCCCTGTAACTTGGCGTCTCGCAGGGAGGGAACCGCCAGAAGGCCCTCAGAGCTGGACCTCAGTGTCCGGGCAGAAGGATGGGGGAGGAGACGCTCCTTCAGATATACTGGACCGAGGCAGTTTAGGGCTTTAAAGGTCAGCACCAACACTTTGAATTGTGCTCGGAAACGTACTGGGAGCCAATGTAGGTTTTTCAAGACCGGTGTTATGTGGTCTTGGCGGCCGCTCCCAGTCACCAGTCTAGCTGCCGCGTTCTGGATTAGTTGTAGTTTCTGTGTCACGTTCAAAGGTAGCCCCACGTAGAGCGCATTGCAGTAGTCCAAGCGGGAGATAACCAGAGCATGCACCACTCTGGCAAGACAGTCTGCAGGCAGATAGGGTCTCAGCCAGATGGAGCTGGTAAACAGCTGCCCTGGACACAGATTTGACCTGTGCCTCCATGGACAGCTGTGAGTCCAAAATGACTCCCAGGCTGAGCACCTGGTCCTTCAGGGGCACAGTTACCCCATTCAGGACCAGGGAATCCTCCATACCTGCCCGCCTCCTGTCCCCCAAAAACAGTACTTCTGTCTTGTCAGGATTCAACTTCAATCTGTTAGCCGCCATCCATCCTCCAACCGCCTCCAGACACTCACACAGGAGGTCTTTCATGCAGGTCTTTCAAGACCGGTGTTATGTGGTCTCGGCGGCTGCTCCCAGTCCCCAGTCTAACTGCCGCATTCTGGATTAGTTGTAGTTTCCGGGTCACCTTCAAAGGTAGCCCCAAGTAGAGTGCATTGCAGTAGTCCAAGTGGGAGATAACCAGAGCATGCACCACTCTGGCGAGACAGTCTGCGGGCAGGTAGGGTCTCAGCCTGCGTACCAGATGGAGCTGGTAGTTAGCTGCCCTGGACACGGATTTGACCTGTGCCTCCATGGACAGCTGTGAGTCCAGAATGACTCCCAGGCTGCGCACCTGGTCCTTCAGGGGCACAGTTGCCCCATTCAGGACCAGGGAGTCCTCAACACCAGGGATGGAACCAACCATACAAATGGCATATTGAAGAAAAAGGTAGGATTAAAACGTAAACAGACATGTTGGTGCTCAGACCAATGGTTCTTCTGGCCTCACTTCGCTCCAGAAAAGCATATGTATTGTAAATCCTTTGGGATTTGTGGGAATACAGAGCGCTGTGGGCGCTATCACAAAATGGCTGCCATGGAGGGGGTAGCTATTCACAAAATGGCTACCCGTCACAAAAACCTGACGGAAGGCAAATAGATCCATTTCTAGGTACCCAAACCCAGCGCAACAGAGTGATAAACATCAACCCAGCCCCAGAAACAAAGAGAGAAACCCAGAAGAGAAAGAAAAAACAAATTAGTCCTAAATTAGTCCTAGTGACTGCTGCTGTTCCTCACAAAATAACATTTTTTTCTGTCCCTCCCTCTTTGCCCTCTAACGCCTTTTCTCCAGGCACTTTTCCTCTTTCCTGCCTGGCTACCCGAGTGCTAAAGCCAGGCTGGCAAAGTTCACAGGGTGGAAGTAGGAAAGAGTGACGCCCATTTCACTTCCTCTCTGTTCTTTTTATGGCTGTGGTCAGAACCTCCCCACTTCCTTTCCCTTTTTTTTAAAAAAAACCCCCACAATCATCAGCATTTTTAAAAATAATATATATATATAATATAACAGATATTTTATTTTCCACAGCCCTGTAAATAAAAGAGAAAGTAAGATTATATTTGAAGCATAGGTAGGTCGCGGTTATAGTATTATTTTCTATTTCTCCCCACTTCCAAAGGAGATTAAAAAAAATGTGGGAGGAATTGCAGAGGCCTCATAGGTGCTGGGGGAGACCATCTCAGGTGCGACGGTGCTCAGGTGCACCAGGTTGACAATACCAAGATTAGAGAGCAGTTGATTTCAAAGCGCTTCACTTCTGAAATAACAGAGAGCCACCCTTCCAATTCTTACACCTTTTGGACTACACTTGTGCAATCTTTTCTGCTGGGCTTGGAGCGCCTGTGTAGTTGGAAGGTAACCTCCCCAAGCATTATCTAGTCCAAAACCCTGCAATACAGTGGTATCTCGGGTTAAGTACTTAATTCATTCCGGAGGTCCGTACTTAACCTGAAACTGTTCTTAACCTGAAGCACCACTTTAGCTAATGGGGCCTCCTGCTGCTGCTGCGCCGCCAGAGCACGATTTCTGTTCTGATCCTGAAGCAAAGTTCTTAACCTGAAGCACTATTTCTGGGTTAGCGGAGTCTGTAACCTGAAGTGTATGTAACCTGACGCGTATGTAACCCGAGGTACCACTGTATATAAAAGGACCTGTAAAATTTTCCCCTACCTGTACACAGTCTCTGTATAGGATATTGACCATAATGGATGCTTCCGCTGGAAAGAATAGACTCTCTCACTCTGAGCTATATATGGAAGAGCTTGACGGCTTGGCCTCTCTGAGATCTGTATCTGTCGCTGTTTTCACTATCAGCCCAAATCTGGGTTTTCTGGTCACTTGCCAAAGGAGGGGCTGGGTATGATCATAATCGGGGACTGGGTTCGCAAGGACGCCCACACGCTTTTTCCAGTGTGGTGGGGCAGCTGCCACAACCAGCAGGATGCTCTCAAAGGTCAGCCCTTTAAGGCAGCGTTGGTCAGGAGACGAGCGATGCAGCAAATTTAAAATTGCACCGGAAAGTTTGCAAGCTGAAGAGCTTTGCTTAGTGGTAGAGCACAGGCATTGCAGGCAGACGGTCCCCAATTTAATCCCTGGCATTGCCAGCGGAAAAAGAGGTACAGTGGCACCTCAGGTTAAGTACTTAATTCGTTCCGGAGGTCCGTTCTTAACCTGAAACTGTTCTTAACCTGAAGCACCACTTTAGCTAATGGGGCCACCATGCCGCTACTATTTCTGGGTTAGTGGAGTCTGTAACCTGAAGCATATGTAACCTGAAGCATATGTAACCCGAGGTACCACTGTATTGGGTTGAGAGGCTGAAGAACGGACAACCCACCTGAGACCTCATGGAAGTTCCAGCCAGAAAGAGCGGAAAATTCCTTGAGACAGAATTGCTTGGCAGTAAAAGGAAAATACTGTCAAAAATCTATAAGATATTATTAGAGTGGAATACAAAGGATGAAGAGGGAAAAAGTGTTATGATTAGATGGGCCCAGGATTTGAGACATAATATTGACTTTGAAAGGTGGGGAAAATTGTGAACAAGAACAATTAAATTCACAGCATGTGTGTCACTTAAAGAGAACTTAAGGAAGATGATGTATTGTTGGTACATTACGCTGACTAAACTTGCTAAAATGTATAGAAACCAAGATAAAAACAGTTGGATATGCAAGGAGAAGGAGGGGAATTTCCTTCATATGTGGTGGACTTGTACTAAGGTGAAAGCCTTCTGGGATATAATATACAATGAGTTGAAAAAGGTTTTTAAACATAACTTCAACAAAAAACCAGAGGCATTTTTGTTAGGGTTAGAAACGTACTGGGATCCAATGTAGATCTTTTAGGACCCCGCGACTGGACCTAATGGTCAGGGGTCCCCTTTACCCTTTACCGACACTTTGAATTGGGCTTAGAAACGTACTGGGATCCAATGTAGATCTTTTAGGACCGGTGTTATATGGTCCAGGAAGCCGCTCCCAGTCACTGCATTCTGGATTAGTTGTAGTTTCCAAGTCGCCTTCAAAGGTAGCATGCTTTCACATTTTTTAAATTGCTATTTTTATGTTTCTCCTGCTACCCATCTTGAGCCCCATTTGGTTGATGTAAATTTGGATGACATGAATTTAACAAACACATGGAAACCCAGTAGTGCACTCAGCATACAAGGGCAAGGCAGGATCCCTACCTGAGACCCCAAAGAGCCCCTGCCGGCCAGAACAGGCAGCACTGGCTTTGGTGGAACAGTTTCCTGGCTCAGAGCAAGACTTTTTCACAGGTACTTTTTGTCCCTTGGCTAATCTCATCACCGCATGGAAGCCAAACCAAATTGTGTGGAAATACTGGTTCAGGACTTGATATAATCAGAGAGATGGTTCTGGTTCCTGTTTTCTAGGGCTCCTTCTCCAGAAAGCCCTTCTCAAATTTGGCCTATTTGAGCCTCTTGCCAAGCTAGAAACAGGATGGTGCCAGAGAGTTCTCATGAATGCAGCCATCGTGAAGCATCACATGACTTGTCATGTGTTGTTCATTAGCCCATTGGCCACATCCAAGATGGCAGCACGGCACGTCACTCAGCCCCAACTGCCATCTTGAGTAGGTCTGCTCTCGCAGAGTGTAGGTGCCCATTTCATATCAAAATGGAGGCAAGCAACCTAACCAGCCTTGTTTTGTACCCAACTGGTTAGTCCCGCAGACATTGCTAGATTATGACTCCCATCATACCTCATTATTGGCCTTGATGACTGGAGCCGGTAGGAGTTGGAATCCAAAAAACATCTGGGAGAAGGGAGACAAGTTCCTACCCTTGAATTATCTACCACTTTCATTCCCTTAACAAGGTACCCATGTTGTGAGAGGTGTTGGGATTCATCTGCTTTGACATTGCTCCTAAAACAACAACTCCTGACAGCGCTTCATCCTCCAGCTTGTTTATATTTCAGAGTGTGAATCACAGAGCCCAATTGCAGGAGATGCGGAAGGCACAAACAATGTGAAAACATACCCAAATCAAGTTTCACATGGCCTGGAGTCTCACTGAAAATGTTGTTGCTTTTTAAACTCGATGCACCAGCTCCCATGTACAGCTACCGCCGCTGCAAACAGTCTGGCCAGAAGCTGAACTGGTGGATGAGTGCACTTAAAAAACTTTTTTTTTTACTAACTGCATCAAAACTGCAATGCACAACAGAATTAACTGCTCAATTACAAATCATGGTATTCCAGAAAATGGGTCATATCAAAAATACTCCTATAAAGGATTACGGTTAAGTGGAAGGTGTTGCTCTTAATTAGAGTTTTTACTCTGCATTCCATAATTCCCTAAAGCTTCTCCATTCCTCCGCAGCTTTATTCCTGCTAACTCTTCTGTACATAAAAGCCATTCTCTCAATTGAGGAATGCCTTTCGATTTCCAGTACAGCTGTACCTCAGAGGTCGAACGGAATCCGTTCCAGAAGTCCGTTTGACTTCCAAAACATTTGGAAACCAAGGCGTGGCTTCCAATTGGTTGCAGGAAGCTCCTGCAGCCAATCGGAAGCTGCCGAAGTCACGCTGGATGTTCGGGTTCCAAAGGACGCTTGCAAACCGGAACACTTACTTCTGAGCTTGCGGCGTTCGGGAGCCAAAATGTACGAGTGCCAAGGCGTTTGGCTTCCAAGGTATGACTGTATTCTATATCCTGTATAAACTATTGCAGCTGCAAGGCTCATACGACACAGTGCTTCTTTTTCTCTAAGGGTTATCCCATCTGGATAAGACCGTTTTAAAAACGGTTGAGCTGGTGTGGTGGCTAAAAGTGTTGGACTGGGACCTGGGAGACCAGGGTTCAAATCTCCACTTAGCCACTAGCTGCCTTTACTGCCTCATCAGGAAACGAAAGTTGGGTCTGTGGCCGCATTAACACAAAAGATGGTTGAACTGCTGGGTTAGTCAGGCATGATTGACACCAGTCGTCAACAAGACACTTGAAACTTAGCTGAAACATTCTCTCTTTTTTTAATAAAATAAGTTATAGTAAATCTTTGAATTAAAATACATTGCCTCTAGGCTCAGAAATGCTCCTCAGCACGTAAAAAAAGGCAGCAAGCATCTCTCGTCATCCTCTCCATTTCCAAAAAAATATGCTCTCAGCCACGGCCTCTGATGGAAGATGAGTAAGAAAAAACTGTGGTGCAGTGCGATAGTCTCTTTGCAAATGTTTGGGGGGCGTTTTGGGGGGTTAAGGTGCAGTGCAGATGCCTCTTTCCCTCCAGAGTGGTTCCTTTACAAAAAAGGAGCTTGCTAGGAGTCCAGGAGGTCTTCCTCGTCACTCCAGTCGGGAGGCGCATCCGTGCCAAAGTATCGGTCTCCAAAATTTCCTAGAGGGAGGCAGGAGGGAACGGGAATTAGGAAGAGCTACGAGAAACCCTTGTGTACGTAGCAAGTACGCTGAGCTGTATCTGCGCTATTCAGAGATGTTCCCGGAACGTCTGGCAAAAATCCCCAAATCCTTCTGCTAGATTCTCATTCTTGCAACCCGTTTCATGAACGTTCAGCAAATCCTAGAGATTTGCCACCTTCATGTCTCTAGGTGCTTGTAACCTTTCCCACTTCTCGGGTGTTAAATCTGGCAGAGGAGACTCTCTTGGGTACTTCCACCACCCTCGGAAGTGTGGGGAAAGCTGGCTAAGGAGAGGGCTTTCTCTGAGGCAGACCCCTAAACTGTGGAACTCCCCACAGAGATGCATCTCCATCGTCCAGCTTTTGTCATATGCTGAAAAGAAGTCTGCTTTGTGGGACCCACTGGTTTGCCCTGGTTGGAATTATTTTTCTTGTTTTTACAACCAATATTACCATTATTATTACTATTATTACATTTCTATGATTCTATGATTCTATCTGATTGGGTTATCGCAGCCACTCTGGGTGGCTCCCAACAATTGTAAGACCACAGTAAAACATCAAACATTTAAAAACTTTCCTATACAGGGCTACCTTCTGATGCCGTATTCCAGGCATAGGCAAACTTGGCCTTCCAGATGTTTTGGGACTACAACTCCCATCATCCCTAGCTAACAGGACCCATGGTCAGGGATGATGGGAATTGTAGTCTCTAAACATCTGGAGAGCCGAGTTTGCCTATGCCTGCCTTATTCAAACTGTCTGCAGCTAGGGGAAAAAACCCACAATGCTAAGAAACGACCCCGTATTTTCTGCATCAATGGTGGTGGTTAGGAATTATATTATTGCTTGCAAGCAGCTCTGAGCCATCAGAGAATGAAAAACTCAAAAGCTTTTCCAGGGATCCGACAACCGTAAGAATATAGGGAAGAGCTGGTTGCTGGATCAGGCCAATGGCCACTCCATTCCAGCATCCTGTTCTCACAGTGGAAACACACAATTGGGATCTGAGCATAAGCGGACCTCTCCCTCTTGAGGTTTCTCGTAACGGCCATTCAGAAGCTTCGCTGGCTCAAGACCAGCGGCAGGACCTCCTAAGCCTGGCCACTCACCAATACCAGGGATGATGCGGAAGAGGTCGTTCACTTTCTTGTCCACGGCGGTCGTGATGATCTTCACCTGCGGGAAGGCGTAAGCGACAGAGTGGACACCCATCTCGGCCATCAGCAGGGAGAGGAGGAATATCTTGTCCTCTGGGACGTCGTGGTCCTAAGAGAAAGAAGAGGGTTTCGCCCATTTAGTTTCACTCCCCAGCTTGCCCTCTGGCCCTCTGGGTGTTACGGAACTGCAACTCCCAACAATCCTGGTCACTGGCTGTGCTTGCTAGGGCTGGTGGGAATTGTAGTTCAGCAACATCTGGTTTTCCCACACCCAGCTTATGCTTCAGGCGGACAGTCAGATGAAATACTCAGCATTGTTCCATTCATTTCTAATGGTCAGAGGGAAGTGCTGTTACCTCTTTCCTTCCCTCCCAACAGCCTCTTTCCTTCTCTCCCAACAGCTAAGTCAAAGCTGTCCCACGCCACCTGCCTCCCTTACCAGCAACACCCTCACAGCCATCATGGCTGCCGCTCCTGTAGAGACCGTACAGTCCATGAGGATCACGTGATCTTCACTGATGTCCTTCGGAAGCCTCAGATAATGCAGCTGGAGGAGGGAGAAGGAGGAAGAGAGCTTTCGGAGATGGCAAGCAGGGAGGGAAGTGTCCCCAGCAGGACTCCCCTGCTCATTCCTTGCATAGGGTCACTGTTGGCAACCCACATCCCCCAAGACAAAAGTTGGCGACCACCATCAAATGAGCCCAGAGGTGGATATAGACTAGGCCAGTCTTCCCCAACCTGGTGCCCTCCAGGTGTTTTGGCCAAGAACTTCTGGAAAGCTCTAGGTCAGAGAAAGCTGCAAAGCATGGCATGGCATTGTCGGCAATATTAAGTTTTATTCATGCCCACTGTACACCACCACCCATTCTGGCTTGGCTGATGGGAGTTGTAGTCCAAAAGATTTGAAGGGCACTCAGCTGGCAAAGGATGGACTACACAAAATTAATATCCACCTGATCTTTTTGATCTAACCGGACGGGACATTGGGCTGGCCTGTATCTATCCAGCAACACTGCTTAAATATCTTTGTTATCACTCTGCTTCTTCATCATCAGCCCTCTTAAAGTAGCATGACCTATGCCGTCAAAGAACAAGATGCTGTATAATAATAATAATAATAATAATAATAATAATAATAATAATAATAGGTTGCATCAAATGCAAGTCATGCTCAGAGTAGACGCATTGAAATTAATGGGTGTGGAAAACTTAGGCACATCCGTTTCAATGGGTGCAGACCCAAAATTTAGTTGGCCACAACCCACTTCTAGCTAGCCCTTGACCAAATGGTCCCAGGATGGGTTACAAAAATATCAGAATTAAAGACTGACAATGGTATCCAAATAATATCAGTGCAATGCTTGGACAACAGAACTTTCTTCCTGTGTGCACCCAGCGCCCTTCCCAAATCTGCTCTGGATGGGTTGGGGGAGCCCCTGGAACAGATTAAGGGGGTGCAAGGGGGAAAGGGAAAGGGAGAAAAGTTCTTTTGCAGGAGCACAGATCCTTGTGCTGAAAGGACACGTTAGCTGGATACCGCCCCAAACTCAGTCTCATTAAAATCATAAAATAACAAGCCACAAAACTGACCAATAACCGTATTAACAGGACCACAGTGCGGAGCAACAATGCCTTGAGTTTTGAGGGTTTGGGATACCGCCAGAGAGGTGGCCAAGTAGCTCAGGCCACTACCAAGCCCTTGCCCCATACCAGGCCTGGACATTTACCTCTGGCTCCCCTGTATACCGGTTGGTCTGGATGAGGATGGTGCCAATCCGGACATCCTTACAGACGGCCCGCAGCGCTGGCTCCATGGTCTCCCCAGCCCTCAAAATGGACACGCCAGTAATCTGGAAGACAGAGGACAAGGTGAAAACCTGCAAGTATAATTCCTCCAGCTCTCGACTACCAGTGTGGTGTATTGGTTAAGAGTGGTGGACTCGTAATCTGGTGAACTGGGTTTGATTCCCTGCTCCTCCACATGCAGCTGCTGGGTGACCTTGGGCCAGTCACACTTCTCTGAAGTCTCTCAGACTCACTCGCCTCACAGAGAGTTTGTTGTGGGGGAGGAAGGGAAAAGGAGATTGTTAGCCGCTTTGAGACTCCTTAAAGGTAAAGGGACCGCTGACCATTAGGTCCACTCGTGGCCGACTCTGGGGTTGCGGTGCTCATCTCACTTTACTGGCCGAGGGAGCCGGCGTACAGCTTCCGGGTCATGTGGCCAGCATGACTAAGCCGCTTCTGGCGAACCAGAGCAGCGCATGGAAATGCCGTTTACCTTCCCGCTGGAGCGGTACCTATTTATCTACTTGCACTTTGACGTGCTTTTGAACTGCTAGGTTGGCAGGAGCAGGGACCGAGCAATGGGAGCTCACCCTGTTGCGGAGATTTGAACCACCGACCTTCTGATCGGCAAGCCCTAGGCTCTGTGGCTCAACCCACAGCGCCACCCGCATCCCCTGGAGACTCCTTAGGGTAGTGATAAAGCAGGATATCAAACTCTTCTTCCTCTTCTTCTTCTATCTCATCATTCTGCATTTCTTAGAACGTTGCTGGGCTAAGTAAAAAGAATCACCTCCAGGTGATCAGGCTGTGTCGTTGCCATAAATGAATACAAAGGAGTCGCTGCCTTGTTCTTCCGTTTTCAGGCGAAGTTCTGTGGAGTTGTGTTCATGCCTGCCTTAGGCAAATGAGTGAGCTGAAAAAGCTCCGCTCCATTTCAAAGTGGTGCCCAGACGGGGTTCAGTTCGTAAAGGGGTTCATCTGTAACGCCAGCCATCTCTCATTGCAAGTTCCAAACCCTTTCCAAGTAGAAAGCTTCTTTCCTTTGAGAAGGGAGGGGGTAGCTGGTGGGGAGGTGGGCTTGCCAGAGACAGGAGAGCTCTTTCCATTCAGTTGTTAAGTGGAAATCAGACTGCAGGATAGTACAATTTTCCCAGGACAGTCATTTCCTGCCGGCAAGATTGGTACTTGGAGTTACTCTGCCTTCTACATTGAGTTGGGAGGCAGTGGAAACGGCAGTCCCATGATCCCTGGCAAGAATTGCCAGTGCATGCTTCACCTTCTGGTAGTGTGGGTTTGTTAAGGGACGTGGTTGGCGCTGTGGTCTAGACCACTGATCCTCTTGGGCTTGCCGATTGGAAGGTTGGCGGTTCGAATCCCCGCGAAGGGGTGAGCTCCCGTTGCTCTGTCCCAGCTCCTGCCAACCTAGCAGTTCGAAAGCACACCAGTGCAAGTAGATAAATAGGTACCGCTGCGGCAGGAAGGTAAACGGTGTTTCCATGCGCTCTGGCACTTGTTACGGTCCTCCGTGCACCAGTAGCAGTTTAGTCCCAGAAAGCTGTCTGTGGACAAACTCCCTCAGCCTGAAGACGAGATGAGCATCACAACCCCATAGTCACCTTTGACTGGACTTAACAGTCCAGGGGTCCTTTACCTTTTTTTTAACCTAGTGTAGATTTGTGTGTGTGTTTTCTCTAAGAATACTCGATCAAATGCTGAAATCTCTCCACTGCTTCACTCTAAGCATTCTCGAGAATTATTCTTTTTTTAAAAAAACAACAACCCAACACCAATGCTTTTCAGGAAGACTCGGTGGGAGTTTGTCATCCTGCCCAGCTGTTCTCCGATAAATTATCCCTCTTCTTCAGGATCCTGGAAAAAGAGCCTTTATTAAGGTATTACCAAATGCATTTGAATTGAATCAGTTAATTAATTTTAAACCGAGTGAAGCTAGGCAATTAATCAATTAGAAAAAAAATATTTTAAACATCAGAAAACCTTTCTCTTGCTACATTATCCTCTTGCTTCCTTCAGTTGTTGGTGGGTTCTTCTCAACAGAAACTGGGCCTGTTCTTTCCTTTTGGGATTTGCGTCAGGTTTAGTTGGGAATTCCATTCCACCCTTTGCTGCAGATATGTGGGATTGTTACATGTCACATGTCTGTTTACATTCCAGCACAGATTGCTGGAGTCCCGTGAGTGGAACATCCGCTCTGTATTGCTTTTGTTTTCTCTCTCTCCGAGAAGAACGACAAGGAGAGAAGCCATGTTTTTCTTTGTCCTGATTTATGTATAATAAATGCGTAGTTTAGTATAGTATCCATGCCTCGAGCCTGATCTGTTGTGTGTTTACTCTTCTGAGTAATGTGTGCTCTTGCCTGCACAGTAGCATGAGTCGCGGACGCACGTTGGATGAGGATGACTGATGGATCTCCACAGTGGCAAGGCTGAGAAGGGACACGATCCGCCTGGGGCCAAGCCAGCTGGCTTCCATCTCACCGTTCCAACACTCTCCAGGTGCACCAGACTCAAGGATGCTCAGACCCAGATGTGTGCTATTTTTAGGAGAAAGCTGTCCAAAAGCTCCAAGTTATTGAAACTACTGAATATGCAGATATAGAAACCCAGGGGTCACTATTGTGACACCGACAGGTGCAGGAGTGACTGTCAGCACAGCACCTGTCAAAGGCTTCAGCAAATATCCCCTCAAAACAGCGCAATGCAAAAAGAGAGAGTTAAGATTCGTCCCAAATAGAAGATGCCACATGCAGAAAGCCGGAACTGTGAATCAAAACAGGAGCAGGTTTCACACACCCCTGGTTTTCTCCGGACTCTGTTTTGAGAATCCTCTGCCGGCAACACTTACTTGCTTCCCACTGTAATTTCGGCCTTCATAGTCCTGCCCTTGCGGGGTCTGAACTGTGCAGGTCTGGAAAGGCAATGGCACACAGGAATTAATAGGGAATTTGGGCAGGGACAGAGTCCAAGTGAGAGGTACGTAGCTCATCAGTGGCAGAAAAGCAGAATAAATTACGCAAAACAGCAGACATGTGCATTTTTAAAAAACAACTTATGCAGGCTGCAAATCCAGGTTTCCTTAGGGCAGAATGCAAGCGCCCATTGCTGAAACCATTTCTATCCAGCTCTCTTCCCAGGCCACAAAAAGGGTGCAGAGAGAGGGGGTGAGGTTCCAGAGGATTTTATGAGCAAGGAAGGTCACTTTTGGGCCATAATTAAGTTTAGCCTGATATTGCTTCTTTAAACTGTGTTCAGCGAGAGAAGAAAACTCATCTCTGGACTTGAACGCCACTCCTTTTGTGGCATCGCCTGCCCTCGAATTTTCTTCTTAGATTTAGGGCTGAAGATGCCGTTTTCCAGGTCCACCTTCGAGCTTGAAACCCACGATTTCAGGGGCAAACCTCATTCACCCAAAGCCCCCCAACTCTGCTTTTCTCATAGCTGTTTGACGCTGTTCACAAATCACCTCCCTGCCTCGCAATCTGGTGCCAAATCAGTCATTCCCCCTCTGTATTTCACTCAAGTGATTATGCACCAACATTGCAATATAATGCAACCAATCAGATTTGGCGGCCAGCACCTGTTGCTTAAGGGCAGATGGGCGCCATTTTGAGAAAGGGCAATGCCTCTTCTAGAGGTCACATGGGTGATCCCAACCAATCAAAAGGATGCAAAATGAGCACACTGCCTACTCCCTACCAATGATGCTGCGACAAATCACCCCAAAACACGGGATCCTCTTTCAAAAGAATCCTGATCCATTTCAGCTCAGCCATGCTTTGGAACAGGGGTCAGCAGACTTTCTCAGCAGGGGGCCGATCCACTGTTCCTCAGACCTTGTGGGGGGCGGGGCCAGACTATATTTTTTGGGGGGAAATGAACGAATTTTTATGCCCCACAAATAACTCAGAGATGCATTTTAAATAAAAGGACACATTCTACTCATGTAAAAACACGCTGATTCCCAGACTGTCTGCAGGCCGGATTTAGAAGGCAATTGGGCCGGATCCTGCCTCCAGGCCTTAGTTTGCCTAGCCGTGGTTTGGAAGACCGCTTTGATCAGCCTACCTGGAAAGGCAGGAAGGACAGTGCATGCTCAATCAGAAGACGCATCAGCCGTTTGGAGTAGAAGATAAACTCATCCCGACTTGTCTCCTTGTCCCTGAAAGGGTAACAATGAGGAGAGAAGGAAGGCGTTAGGTTCATAGAATTATAAGAGTTGGAAGGGACCCGGGGGCCATCTAGTCCAACCCCCTGCGATGCTGTAATCTCAGCTAAAGCATCCCTGACAGATGGCCACCCAACCTCTGCTTAAAAACCTCCAAGGAAGTAGAGTCTACAACCTCCCGAGGGAGACGGTTCCCTTGTCAAACTGCTCTTACTGTCAGAAAGCTCTTCCTGATGTTGAGTCTGAATCTCATTTCTTGCCACTTCTGTGGCAGAGCACAGGAAAGGGGAGTTTGGAGGCGGATGCTCAACAGGCAACAGTTTGCTTCCTGCTCTCAATGGAGCAAGCGGCTCGCCAGGAGCTCTCCGTGGTGCTGAAAAGAACTTAGAACAAGGCACCCAACTCACCGGATGATTGTGTGCATGCCTTTCACTTGCGGGGTGTTCTTCAGCACACTGAGAGTCTTGGGGAGAGGGTGGCATTGGTGGGCAGAGGCCAGTGCTGCCCTGAAGACAAAGAGGAGAATTAAAGTCAAGTTAAAGGCTTCTTGGGGAAGTCCTGCTTCCTCCCCCAGCCAGAGAAGAGAAGCCACCCCAAAGATCCCACAGCTTTCCTCATCCGAACAAACCACACAGACCTTTCGCCGTGGCTAAAATGCCCCATGGACAGGCTCAATGGGGAAGGGAATCTTGTGGGATGTAAAACTGCCGTCCAGTACAACATTCCTACACAGGTGGTACTGTGGTCTAAACCACAGAGCCTAGGGCTTGCCGATCAGAAGGTCGGTGGTTCAAATCCCCGCAACGGGGTGAGCTCTGTTGTTCGGTCCCTGCTCCTGCCCACCTAGCAGTTCGAAAGCACGTCAAGTGCAAGTAGACAAACTCTGTCTCCCTCGGCCAGTAAAGCGAGATGAGCGCCGCAACCCCAGACTTGTCTGTGACTGGACTTAACAGTCAGGGGTCCCTTTACCTTTACCTTACAACATTCCTACAGTAGACATGATTTGTACCACTCAGGAGAAGACTTCCTGTTTCCTCCTGAGCTGGGACAGACTTCCACTAAATGTGACGTGGTCTGTTGTACTAGCATGGAGGAGCACATGGCCTCCATGTTCTGATCAGTGTGTCTTCACCATTTTGTATGTTGCTGCGTGTTAGCCACAGTCACTTGGGACTAACTTCTATATGGAATAGTTCTAATTGGTATGTAACCTAAGCCTGCCTTCAGGGACATGTCTGTGAACCTGAACGGATCTGTGAGTAAACTACTTTTATATTAACGCTAATCAGATTCTTGTGTTTATTCTTTTTAAGAGGGATTTTACCAGGAAAGAATCTTTTAATAGGAAGACTCAGATGAGTCAGCAACAAGCTGATCACTGCGTAATTTAAAAAGGGGGATGTTTGGAACTCTGCTACAATATGGAACTTGCCTGCACAAGTTAGGAAGGATATCATGAAATAATATATCCTCTCCTGCCTCCCTAATCATCCCCACAAATCTTACTCCCGGCCACCTCCCTTGAGTAAGTTATTGGCAGCGCTTAGCAAGGAGCCATGGCTGAACTTGACACGAGGTTGGGCAGGGCAGAACCAAGGAGAGCCTGCCGGATCAGGGCCAGGGCCCATCTGGTCCGGGATCCTGATCTCACAGTGGCCAGCTAGATGCCTCTGGGAATCCTGCCCAGGGATCCGAACACAGGACCGACTCTCCCCTCCTTTGGTTTCCAGCAACTGGGTTTCAGAATACTGCTGCCTCCAACTGTGGGGTCAGGGCACTGGCAACCTATGGGACGAGGGGCGGGATATAAAATACCACATTTTTTGCTCTATATATCGGTGTGCACCAATCCCTTTTCCTCTTCTGGCTTCAGCAATAGCTGCGCAGCTTGCATTCACTCCATAAGAAGCACACACATTTCCCCTTACTTTTTAGGAGGGGGAAAGTGCGTCTTATAGAGCAAAAATTATGGTAGATAGATGGATGGATGACAGAGAGATAACAAGACTGGTGACTGGGAGCAGCCGCCGAGACCACATAACACCGGTCTTGAAAGACCTACATTGGCTCCCAGTACATTTCCGAGCACAATTCAAAGTGTTGGTGCTGACCTTGAAAGCCCTAAACTGCCGCAGTTCAGTATACCTGAAGGAGCGTCTCCACCCCCATCGTTCTGCCCGGACACTGAGGTCCAGTGCCGAGGGCCTTCTGGCAGTTCCCTCGCTGCGAGAAGCCAAGTTACAGGGAACCGGGCAGAGGGCCTTCTTGGGCACCCGCCCTGTGGAACACCCTCCCACCAGATGTCAAAGAGAACATCAACTACCAGACTTTTAGAAGACATCTGAAGGCAGCCCTGTTTAATGTTTAATAGCTTTTAATGTTTAATAGACTATTGTATTTTAATATTCTGTTGGGAGCCACCAATATTTTAATGTTCTGTTGGGAGTGGCTGGGGAAACCCAGCCAGATGGGCAGGGTATAAATAATAAAATTATTATTATTATTATTATTATTATTATTATTATTATTATTTCAAAAGCAGCCTAAGGGGTGGAGTTCTGTCTCCTGCGGGTGGTGGGGCGAAGGACAAAGCCTCGTTGCCAAAATGAAAACTGGGGCCCAGCTTCCTTAGTCGTTGGAGGAATAAAAGGGTCAGGATGAGTCACATCTGAATGACAAACTGGTGGTTTCGAGGAGCGGCCGGCAGCTTAGCTAGCAGCTTGGAGGAGGAAGAGGAAGGAGGTTCTAATTAGGACACCCTTTATTTGTTCAACGCCAGGCTTTTCACGTCCCCTATGTCTGTGTGGTTGGTTCGGGTGGACAAAGGGCCTTGTGGAGATCCTTTCCGCTTGCGGACTCACACACGCGAGCCTTAATTCAGGGCGAGCGGGGAAAAGGAGGAACATTAAAACATGCACACGCAGAAAAGAAGCTGGTTAAAGGTTTGTGCCTCGCCAGTTTTGGGTCCGGGAGAAAGGGGTGCACACACAAACACACAGAGAACCAATCTCAAGCCAGTGGAACGAAAGTGGGATAACCAGGAGTCAGGGAGACGGTACGGAGATGTATGAATGCTTAGCAAGGAGCCAGAAACAGCCTCAGATTTATGGACATTTCAAGGGTTCTGGCAGAAGATCTCAAGGGTGCCCCTGTGCCCACGGGCGCAACGTTGTCAACTCCTTCATCTCTTATTTTGCTTTTGTGTGTGTGTGTGTGTTAATTTGTTTCTACTAAAGGATTTTTAAAATAGCAACCATGGGAGACCCTGATCTGCATTTGGACCGTATTGGGAGGTAGAGGAACAGTTTATCCCTCAATGCTGCACCCCTGATTTATTTTTATTTTTTTAATCCCCAAATAGAAGCCAACAGAAGCTTCCCTTCCAGAACAAGTAACTGTTGGGGGGTATTTATTTGGACCATAGTAGAAGGGGGGGGGGGGTTTAAAGGTTTATTCCTCCATTGCGAGGGGTTAGACTGGACGATGCTCAGAATCCCTTCCAATATCCCATTTCAATGATTCTGTTAAATACTCCATCCATCCATGCCATGGTCCCAGTGCCAATTGCACTGGGATAAAACAGTAACAAAACAGCTTGGGGGGCAGGGGGGGCTTGATTCAGCTTAATGAGCGACAGCTGCTTGATCCCTCAAGACTGTTTTGTTAATAATAATAATAATAATAATAATAATAAATTTTATTTATATCCCGCCCTCCCCAGCCAAAGCCGGGCTCGGAGCAGCTAACATCAAATGTATAATACAGTAACATAAAGTCAGACAATCAATTAAAATACATCCTCAAATCAGATCAGGATCAAAATAAAATCCAATCGGATGGCAACCTGCAGATTAAGGTTGGGGACCTTCAATGCTCACCAGGCCCAACTGTTTGTGCTGAACTTATATGGGCCTGTGAGAAAAATGGAGAGGCCACTTTCATGCAAGTTCTTATGAAAGGGGAGAGGGAATCAGACTGAACCCCGATCAAAGGCCTGGTGGAACAGCTCTGTCTTGCAGGCCCTGTGGAAAGATGTCAAGTCCCGCAGGGCCCTAGTCTCTTGTGACAGAGCGATCCACCAGATTGGAGCCACAGCCGAAAAAGCCCTGGCTCTAGTTGAGGCCAGCCTAACCTCCCTGTGGCCTGGGACCTTCAAGATGTTGTTGTTGTTATTGTTGTTGTTGTTCTGCTGTTTTTGCGTTCTCATCTGTTCTTAATTGTCTTTGTTGTACATCGCCCTGAGATGGTTGTTTAGGAGGCAATTAGCAAATCAATAATAATAATAATAATAATAATAATACACCCTCCTGGCATAATTGGGAGAAGTTTAAAGGGCAATCATAGATTGTTTTGGAAAGCACAAATTGGGATGGGTTTGCATTGACATGTGACCCAGACTGAATTTCTGCCCCATGCCTTGTATCCTGGGTACCACATGACCCCGCCAGCTCTCATATGTTAAGTTGCTCATTATGCTATAAACCTCCCAGTGGCTTATAGCTGGGGGGGGGGGGAGGTATATAACTTTCTTAATTAAAAAGAAACCCCCGCTATAGGGGGTGCGCCGACCCACACAGTAGACTCCTCATCATGCAGGCCTAGACCTCGGCAAAAGCTCGACACTCAATTTAGTATTCAAACCAAACCAAAAGAAAAAAAAAAGAAAATAATAAGTTGGAGGGTGCAATTTGATCCTCACATATCCCAGCGGAGTTTCCTCTGTTCATCAGATGGGAGTTGCAGTTCAGGGATGAGCCAAGCAGGTAACAGACAACCAAACGTACAGAGAGACACGGAGAACCAAAGAGGGAGGGAAGAGAAAATAAAGCAAGGAAATAAGAGCACTTAATTTAAAAAAAGGGGGGGGGTTGCCCTGGAAAAGCATCTTGCATCTCTTTTGCCTGGATGCAGAATCCTTGACCTGTAACAAAGTCATTCATATGGCTGGGTGGAGAGAAGTAGGAACGCCTAGCTTTGGAATTGAATTTGTTACATGCGGCCCCTGTGAGGTTGCCTGCAAGGTCATGTGGCCCTCACGCTGGTCCTCACCAAACCTTGCCTGCTCCCACACCAACTTAGTCTCACAGGGTGTTTTCTGGCACAGCCTCTGAAGGATTGCACAGGGCAGAGATGTTGGGAATTCTCCTATGTGAACCTCTCAAGTGTATCAAGCGCCTTCTCGACGATTCAGGGCCATTACTGACAAAATAACATCGCTTTTGGAGGTCTGCTTTATTAAAATAACCCAGTAGCAAGCGTGTTAAAACGGAAAGAATGTTAAGAACCCAAGAAGAGCCTGCAGGATCAGGCCAGTGGCCCATCTAGTTATCTCCCGCTGGGACTACGGCAATGCGCTCTACATGGGGCTACCTTCGAAGGTGACTCAGAAACTGCAATTAATCCAGAATGTGGCAGCTAGACTGGTGACTGGGAGCGGCCGCCGAGACCATGTACATTGAAAGACCTACATTGAAAGACCTACATTGGCTCCCAGTACGTTTCTGAGCACAATTCAAAGTGTTGGTGCTGACCTTTAATGTCCTAAACGGCCTGGGTCCTGTATACCTGAAGGAGGGTCTCAACCCCCATCGTTCAGCCCGGAGATCCAGCGCCGAGGGCCTTCTGGTGGTTCCCTCATTGCGAGAAGTGAAGTCACAGGGAACCAGGCAGAGGGCCTTCTCGGTGGTGGCGCTCGCCCTGTGGAACGCCCTCACAGCAGATGTCAAGGCAATAAAGAACTATTTTACTTTTAAAAGACAACTGAAGGCGGCTCCATTTAGGGAAGTTTTTAATGTCTGGTGCTGTATTGTTTTTAATATTCAGTTGGAAGCTGCCCAGAGTGGCTGGGGAAGCCCAGCCAGATGTGTGGGGGTATAAAGAATAAAATTATTATTATTATTATTATTATTATTATTATTATTATTATTATTATTATTATTTAGTCCAGCATCCTGTTCTCAAAAGCGGCCAACCAGATTCCTGTGGGAAACCAGCAGGCAGGTTTCTAGCCCTCTCCCTGTCCTGTATTCCCCAGCAACTGTTTCTCAGAAGAATTGCTGCCTCCGACCACAGAAACAGAACATAGCCACCATGAATTGTAGCCACCAATACCCCCCTCCTCCATGAATCTGTCCTTTCTTAACGCCATCCAAATTAGGGGCGATCACTGCCCTCCTGTGGCAGGGAGTTCCACAGTTTAGCTGTGTGAAGAAGTGCTTTCTTTTACGATACGGTAATCTTTATTGTCACTATCCCATACAGATCAACGAAATTGAAAAATCTACAAAGGACATTCAAAAACCAACAAGCCCGCTATCCCAGCCTGGTTAGCCCCCTAAAAACTCTGACACCCCATTTTTAAATACAATATACTCCTATACAGATTCCTTACAATGTGTTTAAAACCAAAATCGCATTGGGGTAGAAACTGTTTCTCAGGCGGCTAGTCTTGTCCTTTATAACCCTGGACCTTCTTCCAGAAGGCAGAAGCTGAAAGAGATCATTTCCGGGGTGCGCACTATCCTGCGCTATCTCTGCAGCTTTCTTATGGCACCTGGAAGCATAGATTTGATCCAAGGTGGGAAGGGTGCACCCAATTATTCTCTCCGCAGTCTTTACAACCCTGGACAGCATTGTTTTATCTGCCCTGACTCTTCCAACATACAGCTTTATTGGAGGTCGAGGCCTGGCGTTATGAGAGAGAAAGTCTTTCCTCTTTCCCCTTTCCGTGCGTTATTTTAAGAACTTCTATCACATCTAAAGCGGTCGCCTTTCTTTGCAGAGGAGGTTCTGCCTCTCCCTCCTTTCGCCCCTGAATTTTACACAGGTACTCGGCGCTTCCTGCCACCTCTTTGCTGTGTCTGACCGGTAGTGGAAAAAATTGATAAGCAGCCTTAAGCGGATGGTGTATTTCTTTCTCTTTTTTGGTCTTTTTCCTTTCCTCGTTTATCTTTTTTTAAAAAATTAAGTCTCGCATTTGGAAACCAAATCTTCTGCCCCTCCTCCTCCTCATCAGCCTTCCTCCCCGGAGAACAAAAACGCTTCAAAAATGCTGGGTGACCAGCTCAAAAGACACACACAAATCCCCACAAAAAAAGCAGGCAGGGTGGAAAATGTCGCTGGTTCCTTTCATTGCGCTCTCGCAGAATCAAACAGGAAGCAGACAAGAGAAAAAGCGAGAAGACAGAGGAAGGGAGAGGAAGGAGCACAGCCCAGCTGAGGTTTTTCAAACGGGGAGGAGGGCAGCCTTGAAGTGGCTTGACATTTCCAAGATGTGGGGGCTACTGTGCCCCCAGGAGCCCATAAGGAGGGCGCCTTGAGGGGATCAAAGCTCAGAGCTGAGGTAAGGCGTGGCAGATCCAAGCGGAGGGATCTATTTCTGGAACGCCGTCTCCTAAAAACTTTTTCTTCTTCTTTCAAAAAAGCATTTCCAGACATATAGAAAAATGTGTGTGTGTGTGGAGAAAGCAGAAAGAGAAGTTGTCTCTTCTATTCGGCTGGGCTCCAATTATTGAAACGCTTTCTAACTGCTCCCTCCCAGCAATTCTATTCTTCGTCGGGAACGGAGATGTTCTGGACCTCCCCAATTAGCTGGTAACTCGAACAGCATAAACAGGGACGCAGGTGGCGCTGTGGGTTAAACCACAGAGCCTAGGGCTTGCTGATCAGAAGGTCGGCGGTTCGAATCCCCTTGATGGTGTGAGCTCCCGTTGCTCGGTCCCTGCTCCTGCCAACCTAGCAGTTCAAAAGCACATCAAAGTGCAAGTAGATAAATAGGTACCGCTCCGGCGGGAAGGTAAACAACGTTTCCGTGCGCTGCTCTGGTTCGCCAGAAGCGGCTTAGTCATGCTGGCCACATGACCCGGAAGCTGTACGCTGGCTCCCTTGGCTAATAAAGTGAGATGAGCGCAGCAACCACAGAGTGGGCCACGACTGGACCTAATGGTTAGGGGTCCCTTTACCAAACAGCATAAAATGGCCAGTGGGTGACTGCAGGCTCAGGTTTGTGGAGAGACTGGGGGATATGAGGGGCAGTGGGGGCCGAAAGAGGGGAGGGTTGTCAGGCGGGGGGGGCGTGGCTCAAGGGAAGGTCCCAACCCCAACCCCAGTCATGTCTCCATGGGGGACTGAGAAAGACCCCTGACTGAAACCCTCGAGGGTTGTTGCTAGCTGGCATAGGTAAAGGTAAAGGGACCCCTGACCATTAGGTCCAGTTGTGACCGACTCTGGGGTTGTGGCACTCATCTCGCTTTATTGGCCGAGGGAGCCGGCGTACAGCTTCCGGGTCATGTGGCCAGCATGACTAAGCCGCTTCTGGCGAAACCAGAGCAGCGCACAGAAACGCCGTTTACCTTCCCGCCAGAGCGGTACCTATTTATCTACTTGCACTTTGACGTGCTTTCGAACTGCTAGGTTGGCAGGAGCAGGGACCGAGCAACGGGAGCTCACCCTGTCGCGGGGATTCAAACCACCGACCTTCTGATCAGCAAGTCCTAGGCTCTGTGGTTTAACCCACAGTGCCACGTGCATCCCTTGCTAGCTAGCTGGCATAGGCAGTGCTAAATTAGAAGGACAATTGGTCTGACTGAGTACAGCTTCCCATATTCGTGGTAGCAAGCTGAAGCCCCTAACTTGGACTACTGCAATGCACTCTACGTGGGGCTACCCTTGAAGGTGACCAGGAAACTGAACTAATCCAGAATGCGACAGCTAGGCAGGTGACTGGGAGTGGCTGCGGAGACCACATAACACCAGTCCTGAAAGACCTACATTGGCTCCCAGTACGTTTCTGGGCACAATTCAAAGTGTTGGTGTTGACCTTGAAAGCCCCAAACAGCCTCGGTCCAGTATACCTGAAGGAGCTTCTCTACCCCCATTGTTCAGCCCGGACACAGAGGTCCAGCTCCGAGGGCCTTCTCACAGTTCCCTTCCTGCGAGAAGTGAGGTTACAGGGAAACAGACAGAGGGCCTTCTCGGTAGTGGCACCCGCCCTATGGAACGTGCTCCCATCAGATGTCAAAGAGAAGAACAACTACCAGACTTTTAGAAGACATCTGAAGGCAACCCTGTTTAGGGAAGCTTTCAATGTTTGATGCATTACTGTGTTTTAATATTTTGTTGGAAGCCGCCTAGAGTGGCTGGGGAAGCCCAGCCAGATGAGCAGGGTATAAATAAATTTGACTGGCAGGTGACTGGTAGTGGCTGTGGAGACCATATAACACCAGTCCTGTAAGACCTACATTGGCTCCCAGTACGTTTCTGGGCACAATTCAAAGTGTTGGTGTTGACCTTTAAAGCCCTAAACGGCCTCGGCCCAGTATACCTGAAGGAGCTTCTCCACCCCCATCGTTCAGCCCAGACAGTGAGGTCCAGCTCCGAGGGCCTTCTGGCGGTTCCCTCACTGCAAGAAACCAAGTTACAGGGAACCAGACAGAGGGCCTTCTCGGTGGTGGCGCCCGCCCTGTGGAACACCCTCCCACCAGATGCCAATGAAATAAACAACCACCTGACTTTTAGAAGACATCTGAAGGCAGCCCTGTTCAGGGAAGTTCAGGGAAGTTTTTAATGTTTGATCTTTTATCAACAACGTGTTTATTTTGTTGGGAGCCGCCCAGAGTGGCTGGAGAAACCCAGTCAGGTGGAGGGCGGGTATAGAGAACAAACTATTATTATTATTATTATTATTATTATTATTATTATTATTATCATCTGCGCTCCCCGATTCTCCCCCTGAAAAGGCTCCTTCTTGTTTTGGGATGTTGGCTGGGTCAAGCCAGGCGGGAACCTTAAAATTCTTATCACAAGACCAACCATCCTTACCAAGTGGACTGCAAGAGCACTCCAACACAGAATCTGAGGGCCTTGTCGTGCAGGGACAGGGGGCAGCGATCCCTGTAAGGGATGGCTGCATATCCCTGCATTGCCGGGGGGGGGGAGACGGGGTTGGTCTAGATGAGCCCCAGTTTTCCTCCCAACTCTGTGATTCTGCGATAAGGCAGATAAGTGATGGCCCTTTGCTCCCTGACCATCAGATCTCTGTGCGTCTATCCAGTGACCATTCTGCAGGAATTTGTATGTTTCAACACACAAATACGCGCACACACACACACACACAAACACACAGCCTCAGCAAACAGCCGGCTTAGCAGCACCGGTTATTAAGATGCATTTTGGTCCTTGCAGACAGAAAAAGGAGGACACACAGAGAGGGAGAGAGTTAGGACGATCCCTTACCTGACGCTGAGTTCTCTCTGCCGCGGCAACACAAAGAACAGTGAGCAAACCCCGTATTAAAACAGTGGAAACACCAGCAGGGCATTAAAGAGGCAAAAGGGGAAATAAAAACACAGGGAGACATGTTTTCCCAGGATTCACAGCACTTGGAGCAGTTAGCATCTTTATTATTTTTATTATTTTTTAAAAGCACCCGCTGTGATTTCGTCTTTGCTCAGGGGGCAGCTCTCTTGGGGGGGCCGGGGGCCGCTTTTCAAAGCTGCCATAACTAACCACGCAACTACGTTTCCCAAATACCGCCATGTCTGGCAGGTTCCCCCCCCAAAAAAAACCCCAGTAGCGTACATATTTAATTGGATTTAGGATTTCGCTCAAATAAAATTTTCCTTACGGTGTCTCTGCAAGACTGAAAGGGTTTTAAAAAAAGAAAAAAGTATGTGTGGCAGGGAGAAAACAGAAGGGGGAAAATATGCCTGAACCCTAAACTGGTAAAAATAACTGTGAGGAGGGAGAGATTGGGGGGGGAGTGCAGTCTGAATGGTGCATGTTGCAGGGATCCGTTGAATGCTCGCTCTGAACACTCACATGGTGCGCAAGCCCATGGGCCGATGACCAAATAAAGACATCTTAAGTCAGCTGAAGCCACTGGAAATGTCAGCCTGCCGTTCAGCTTCAGAATCCATCAGATCTGCCTAAGTTCTGTGGGAGCCCCCCAGGTTATGGGGTTTCCTTCCTGGGGTTACTGCTCTGGCCCCATCCCTGGTGACTCTCAGGCAGGCAGAAAAGAAAGATTTATTTCACTTCAGCTCTTTGAAATTCAGCGCTGAAGGTTTCAAGCCTGCTCTTCCTGGTTCTTTCATGCTCTTTGTTCAAATTTCTGCCACTGTTTAAACTGGTTTCCTGGTGTTTTCCTTTAAAATGCTCTGTGGTGTTTCCACCAGCCGGCAGCAGGTACGAAAAGGCGCTTTACACACAAGACGTTTGCATAAATATTATCTCTGAAGAAGAAAAGCGAGTGGTTTTTGAGCAGCCTTCCTGAAGCTGTTGGCCTCTAGATATTTTGAACTAGAACTCCCATCATCCCTGGCTGTTGCGTGCACTGGGAGTTGTAGTTCAAAAACATCTGGAAGGCCCCATGCTTGGGGGGGGCTATTTTAGGGGGTCAGTTGAGTGCCACAGGCGTTTTAGTACAGAAGCTATGCCCTCCTGGGCATGGGAGACAAATGGTTTTGTCATATCCTCCCTGCTAGTATGGTTTAGTCCTTGAATTAAAAAAATACGATTTTTTAAAAACTGCAGTGCAATCAACTGAGAGCACCTTTCAGAAATTTGACCACAATGTTTTTTTGCCCATTGTTTGCTCCATATACTGAGCAGCCCCAAGTTGCAGATTTATTGCAAACCGCCCCCTTCTCCCCCCAAAATGAGTTGAAAGCTTTTCCCCACCCAGCGAGAGCTGCAAACTGAACAAAGAAGCTGGACAAGCAAACAGCTTTTTAAGAAATAACACAGAAAACGGGGACGGGCGGTTGGAATAAACACATCCAAATACCCAAACTGACAACCCGGTGGGCAACAGAGGATTTCATGCGGTTAGTTTGCAAGTGAGTTCTGGAGACCTGCCCCCACCTTTGGCGTCTTTTGCCCCCCCCCCCAGTCATTCAGGGGCAGGTCCCACGAACCTTCTCAGACAGGACAAAAATTAACTTGCCACCTATATATGCATCTCAAGAGGGGGGCAGAGGCTCTTCGGTTCCTCCTTGGTTGTCTTCTAGATTACTGATCCTTTTTGATGGTCCCTAAATGGAGGGGGGTGGTGCTGCTCCCCCCACTACAAAAAACTCCCCACTCCACTTCTCAGAAGGGTCAGAGTGGAGTGGGAGCAAATTCCCCCTTTCCTGGGATTTCCCAATTAGCCCAGTCCTTCTCAAATTCAGCTGCAGTGGAGAGCCAGTGTGGTATAGTGGTTAAGAGCGATAGTCACGTAATCTGGTGAACCGGGTTCGTGTCTCCGCTCCTCCACATGCAGCTGCTGGGTGACCTTGGGCCAGTCACACTTCTTTGAAGTCTCTCAGCCCCACTCACCTCACAGAGTGTTTGTTGTGGGGGAGGAAGGGAAAGGAGAATGTGAGCCGCTTTGAGACTCCTTCGGGTAGTGATAAAGCGGGATATCAAATCCAAACTCTTCTTCTTCTTCTTCTTCCCGTATTATTTATTTGCAAGGACAGAGAACTGGTGGCTCTCCAGATTCCCCCCCCCCCAAAGGCTACAAATCCCATCAGCCCTGAGCACTGGCCAGGCTGACAAGGAATGATGGGACTTGTAGTCCACTAGTATCTAGAGGCCGCAGGTTCCCCAAGCCCAACTCATTGCTCTCTGCAGTTGGGTCTGTTCCACACAGTTAGTTGATGTGGCGCTGATCCTCACCACAGGATTATAGAATCTGATCCAGTGCCAAGAAGCAGTTTAATGTGAGCTCGGAGCTGCTGCCCAATCAAATACTATGCGGTCACACTCTACCTCAGTTGTGTTGGGCAGTGCTGCATAGTGGTTAGAGTAATAATAATAATGCTACCCTTCTGCTTTGGTCAGGGCCATCTTAACCACAGGTGGCAGAGGTGCGGGGCACCCAGGCGCCAGACTGAGAGTCCGGGCCCTGAGAGTTGGAGTCGGGGGAAGAGCCCACCCATTGGTTGGAGCGCCGCAGCGGGCTCTTCTACTGCGGGCGGCTCTGTGCCGTGAGTTCGGGGTGAGCGAGCTAGCAATGTGCTGAGGCGGCCGGCTGGCTCCACCCTCCTGCGCACCTGGGACTGGTATAGTAGTACATGCTCTGGTTATCTCTCGCTTGAACTACTGTAATGCTCTCTATGTGGGGCTACCTTTGAAGGTGACCTGGAAACTGCAACTAATCCAGAATGCGGCAGCCAGACTGGTGACTGGGAGTGGCCGGCAAGACCATATAACACCGATCTTGAAAGACCTACACTGGCTCCCAGTACCTTTCCGAGCACAATTCAAAGTGTTGGTGCTGACCTTTAAAGCCCTAAATGGCCTCGGTCCAGTATACCTGAAGGAGTGTCTCCACCTCCAATGTTCTGAGGTCCAGCGCTGAGGGCCTTCTGGCAGTTCCCTCGCTGTGAGAAGCCAAGTTCCAGGGAACCAGGCAGAGTGCCTTCTCTGTAGTGGCACCCGCCCTGTGGAACGCCCTCCCACCAGCCTCAGCCAACGTGGCCAATGGCTGGGGGGGTTATGGGTTGTTGCAGCACATCAACATCTGGAAGGGGCAAGGTTGGAGGAAGCCAGGGAGAGTACGTTGGATTAGGACTTGAGCCGGTTAGCATTTGGCTGCCCGCAAAGTCGCAGAGCTCTCTGGGCGATCTGGCGCCCATGGCCCACCTCACAGGTGGTGAGGATCAAATGCTCAAGTAGTGTAGGAAAACAGAAGAGAACCTGATAGGTTGCCTTAGTTTGCCGGAGGAAGGGCCAGATAAAGACATGGTTTGCAGCCCTGCCCAGAGAATTTGCATGAGGACAGACTTCCCCAAGATGGCCTGAAGATGTCTGGAATTTGACTAGCTGGAGAAGGCGGCCTTGAGCGATCCCTCGTCCCCTTTGCTAGACGACTGAGAAGCATGGGCCAAGTATGGAGTCTGATCTTTTCAGCAGAATCTGAGGGTCTTTGGGACACGTTCTGGGAAGAAGCCGGGGATCCTTGCAGACCCCACCGGAAAACCCACCCTGGCAGCTCTGTTTGCCTGAAGATGTGGAAGCAAAGGAGGGGATTGAAAGAGTCCCCCCTACCCAACTGGCACACCCAGTGTTCAGCCCTTCTTCCTGCCCCGTCCCACGGCACTTCTTACCTCTTCCAACTGGCTGTGGACATGCTGCACGATCAGATCGATGGCGACGGTGTTCCCACTGCCTGGAGCGGAGCAGAGAAAGAGAGAGAATTGTGGATACCTGTTTCCTAACAGCTATGACCCGGGAAAGCCACTAGAGGGCAGCAGAACACAGTCAACCGGTATGCAAGCGAATTAACATTGCAATGTCTCTTACCTACAGCACCGTTTGCCAACGTGGTGCCCTCTGGCTGTTTTTTTGGATGACAACTCCCATCAGCTCCAACCAACTGAGACAGAAGGGATTTGTAGAATCACAGAATTGTAGAGCTTGAAGGGACCCTGAGGGTCATCTAGTCCAACCCTCTGCAGTGCAGGAACATTTCACCCAACGTGAGGCTCAAACCCACAACCCTGAGATTAAGATGCTCTACCAGCTGGGCCCTCCCTGCTGTCCTGGTCCATGACATGTAGTCCGAAGCAGCTGGAAGGAACGCTGCCCTTGCATAGTTGCCGTCTTTTTCTCAGCTGGCAGAACAGGAGACTCTTAATCTCAGGGTTGTGGGTTCGAGTTCCACATTGGTCAGGGGGTTGGACTAGATGACCCCCAGGGTCCCTTTCAACTCTACAATTCTATTATGTCTCTGTATATGCTGGTAGCCACCCAGAGTGACTGGGGCAATCCTTGTTTCTGATGTAGATCTTCACTCACCCCTTCTTCCCTGGTGGGGGAGAGGAGTCATGCTTCGAGAAATCGGATCCCTCCCCCGGTGGCCATAAATAAGCAGATAAATGAAAGGAGCATTCTTACTAGTTAGTTTCCTTAATAATCACAGCCAGAGACAAAGGAATGCATCTCTCTCTAGAAATGGTGTTGCTCCCAGTTAAGGTTTACCCCCTCCACCTCCATTAATCTACATCACTTCTACGTTAGGTAATCTGAGTTTGTTGCCATTGCACTTTCTGTTCTATCACTTTCCAAGCCCATCTAGCCTTAGGTGAAGGGGCATCAGGAACGCTTTCCAAGGACGCTGAACCTTCCAGCTCTCTCTCTCCTGGTGTTTTCTCTTCTAGCTATTCCTCACTCAGTATTTCCCAGCTTTTCCCCTCTGGACTATGCCCCTCTGCAAACCGCTGCTCTAAATCAATACTGTCCTCCTGTCCTTGGGAAGATTCAGAAAAGGGCCATTCCTCCTCAGTCCAGCCCCAGCCCCTTGAGGCTCACCATACCCATCATGTCTCATGACCACGGAGAGCTTTAGTCTGCGCAGAAAACACACAGAATTTAAGCATTGGACAAGCTGTTGGGACCAGAGAAGGGACACCTACCCCGAGGGACGACAATGTCCGCCAGCCGCATGGTAGGCTGGATGTACTGGTCAAAGGCCGGCTTGACAAACTTGTTGTACTGCTTGATGACGCCCTCAATGTCCCTGCCGCGCTCGCCAATGTCCCTGCGGAGGCGCCGCACCAGGCGGATGTCAGAGTCCGTGTCGACGAATATCTTCATGTCTAGAAGCTGGAAGAAGGGAGAGGGGATGATGCACTCGCAGATATTCCACTTACTGAATACAATGTGTTTCGAGGGAATCACTCATTAGGACCTAAATGGCCTCAGTCCAGTATACCTGAAGGAGCGTCTCCACCTCCATCACTCTGCCTGGACTCTGAGGTCCAGCTCCAAGGGCCTTCTGGTGGTCCCCTCGCTGCGAGAAGTGAGGTTGCAGGGAACCGGGCAGAGGGCCTTCTCGGTAGTGGCACCCACCCTGTGGAACGCCTCCCATCAGATGTCAAAGAGAACAAAAACTACCAGACTTTTAGAAGACATCTGAAGGCAGCCCTGTTTAGGGAAGCTTTTAATGTTTGATGCATTACTGCATCCCTGCTCCTGCCAACCTAGCAGTTCAAAAGCATGTCAAAGTGCAAGTAGATAAATAGGTACCGTTCTGGCGGGAAGGTAAATGGTGTTTCTGTGCACTGCTCTGGTTCGCCAGAAGCGGCTTAGTCATGCTGGCCACATGACCTGGAAAAACTGTCTGTGGAAGCAGACAAACACCAGTTCTCTCGGCCTGTATAGCGAGATGAGTGCCGCAACCCCAGAGTCTTTTAATTGGATTTAATTGCCAGGGGTCCCTTTACCTTTACACAAGGGTTATGCAAGTTCAACATTAGGTCACTTTATCAGACACCTTTCCCAACACCTCTTAAGTCTCCATCACCGAAAGAACAATACAACTCTCTACATATCCTTGCCCTCAGGGCTGGTCTGGAGATGGGCTTTCAGAACACCTGACTTGCTCAACTGCCTCTGCAGATGTCTATTGTAGCCCCCCCCCCCCCGGTCACTCCCTGGGTGGGGCGGCGTGGATGTGCTTTCACGCTTGGGGAATTATCACGGTTGTGGATTCACTTCCACCTGGAGATGGATTGGGTGGCTCCTGTGGACCAATTAGACTGCTGCATTCTGAATCCTATTGTTCTAGGACCATTGTTCTAGGACTGCTGCCTTTTGGATCTATTCAACTCAGTACATAACAGGTGGCATGCCCTGTTCCTGCTGCCTACGTGACTTCCTGCTTCTTGGTTCATGCAGGGAGGTGGAGCCCAAATTCACCTTTCTTTAAGGGTTAAAATGGCGTTGGAATGAGGAGAGTCGGTTAAAGTATGGATTTTCTACGAATTTATAAAGCTAGGCATCTTCTCTGAGCTGTCAAGTCGAAAGGATACTTTCAGGCATAATATTTGTAACATTGTAACAACTTTAAAGATATGCACCCACCCATCATTTCCATAACAGCTGTTAGTGGATAATGCTCAGAATCTATCAAAGCCGGCCCTTAACAACATTGCAAACTCCATATTTTAAAGGTGAGCAGTGCTAGGGGAGAGATTGAGGTGCTCAACAGCTGAAACAGGGGAGCTGAGAAGACTTGTTTGCAAAAGTGGAGCCCACCATGGAGCGCTTGGGCTGTGGGCAGGAAGCGCCAAGGATTTCTCCATTCACAGATTTGTCTTTTAAGCAAGAGAAGCAGCCAAAAACCACCCTCTCCCCTCTCTCTAGTGCAGATGCTTCTCTGCTGACAATCCCCCAGCTGGCCACTGGAGGTCACTGTTGCCCCAAGATTGCCCGACTGTGAAACAGACCATTAAGGGAACGTCCGGGATACATTATGATTTTTTCCTGTGATCGTCTTATTATTTATTATTATTATTATTAGTAGTAGTATTAGTAGTAGTAGTAAATTGTGTTTTTAATGTTGGACACCACCCTGTGATCTTTGAATAACGGGGCAGTATATAAACTGAAATAATAATAATAATAATAATAATAATAATAATAATAATAGCAGCAGCAGCAACAATAATCCTTAGGGAGCTGCAGGACACTCATTGTGCCTGTGGTCACTCCTTGTGAGGAGACAAGCTTTGTGCCCCAGGTCAGACCATTTGCCCACCTAGCCTTGCTCTGTCAACTTGGACCGGCAGTAGCAGATCTTTGAGTTCTCGGGCAGAGAGAAATCTTCCCCACCCCCTGCTACGTGAGCATTTAAATCTGGAAACGATTGGAATCAGGGACCTTCTAAGAAGGGACGCGGGTGGCGTTGTGGGTTAAACCACAGAGCGTAGGACTTGCTGATCAGAAGGTTCGAATCCCCGTGACGGGGTGAGCTCCCGTTGCTCGGTCCCTGCTCCAGCCAACCTAGCAGTTCAAAGCACATCAAAGTGCAAGTAGATAAATAGGTACCACTCCGGTGGGAAGGTAAATGGCGTTTCCGTGTGATGCTCTAGTTTGCCAGAAGTGGCTTAGTCATGCTGGCCACATGACCCGGAAGCTGTATGCCAGCTCCCTCGGCCAATGAAGCGAGATGAGCGCCGCAACCCTAGAGTTGGCCACGACTGGACCTAATGGACAGGGGTCCCTTTACCTTTACCTTAAGAAGAAGAAACAGACCCTCCCCTAAAAGGAGTCCTCTGTCTCCTTTTTTTCACGACTTCAATATATAAATAAAAAAGAGGTGCACCTGAGCACTGGCAAGGGCCTTCACTTTCTTTGCAGATAAAAATATCAATTAAAAAAAGAGGGTTAATGGGCCATTTCTGAAACACCAGGGATCCTGCCATACCTTCAGGAGTTCCTTGTCTGCAAACGCCATGATGCCTTCAAATATGATCACATTGGCGCCGTAGAGGGTTTTCTGGAAAGAGAGAGGTACGGCATGAAGACCGGATAAACAAGCAAAACGAAACAAACAGGTGGGTTGCCAGTGCTTGCTGCCCGAGGTGTTTGCCCAACGGAGGCTTCCATACCACCTTGGCCCTCTTCTCCCTCGCAAGAAGCAGCAGTGGCCTGGGAGCCACTTCTAATCAGAATACAACGAGAAGGGAAAAGGGAAGGAGGGGACAAGGAGTTTCCAAGGGGGAGAGTGGAGGTTCGCTCGTAAGAAATATTGGATTTTAAACAGGCGTGAAAATGCTTGCAAGCAAGGAGGAGAGAGAAAAGAAGAGGGCGGGAGTGTTCCCATCGGATGACAAACAGATAAACTGCTGTATTTTTCGCTCCATAAGACACACCTGACCATAAGACGCACCTAGATTTTAGAGGAGGAAAAGAAGAAAAAATATATTCTGAACGAAACAGTGGCCGTGTGATTTTTTGGGTGCAGGCTGTAGCCACAGAGATGTGATCTGATGGTGAATTTGGGGTGGCCCAATGCAAAATCCTGAGGATCCATGTGGATCCGTGCTTTGTAACCACGTTTTTGCACCATTGCAGTTCCAGGAAACAATGAATGTGTGATTTTTTTTTGGTGCAGGCTGTAGCCATGGACATGCTATGTGATCTGATGGTGAATTTGGGGTGAATCGGGGGACCCAATGCAAAAATCCTGAGGATCCACGGGCTTTTACCTCCCCCCTCCCAGGCAGCCTCCTTTATTGCTAGCGTCCCTTATCTCCCTTGTTTGCCTTAGTGTCTTTTCCTTAGCTGGAGCAGTTTTATGCTCCTCCTTTTCTTCTAATTTCTCTCCTTATTGCTTTAGTCTTCCTGTTTTCCCCCTTTGCAAGTTTGCTGTCTTTACCTCCCCCCCCCCCCCAGGCAGCCTCCTTTATCTCTAGCGTCCCTTATCTCTCTCCCCGATCAGCAAATGATCAGCGGCTTTGTTTCAACACCCACTTCCCTCTTTCAAAAAAAAAGAGCATGATCTGTTTTTTGCCCCTGGGTAATTGAGCTCCAGGGACCACACATTCGCTCCATAAGACGCACAGACATTTCCTCTTACTTTTTAGGAAGGGAAAAGTGCGTCTTATGGAGTGAAAAATTCGGTATATATGCATTTTAGAAAACCTATGAAGGCAGCCCTGTACAGGGAAGTTTTTAATGCTTGATGCTTTACTATGTTTTTATATTCTGTCAGAAGCCACCAGTGTGGCCGGGGCAACCCAGTAAATAATTAACTAAATTATCACGATCATCATTATTAGGGGAGCTGTCAAAAGGAAGTGGCCTTTGGTGAGATCTGGTTTTATGCAAGGGATGAGGTGAGGCTGTGGTTTCCCTAGATGTCGATGGGCTCTCAACCTTTCCCAGCCCCCAAACCAAACCTGGAACCTGCGATTCCCCCCAGCCAGACTCTAAGTACAGAGAAAAGTGTCAAGGAGTCAAGGCACATATGAACATAGGAATATATATTTCTGCAGTGGATGTATGCAAGGATGTAAGCCTTCATCAGAAATGACTCCAGGCTGACCGCCAAAAGAATATGCAATCAAAACGGAATGACCTTCTGCGGCTTTTACAACTTTTCGTTGCAAAGAGCAGGGTGTTATCTCACACGAACAAAGGTGTTCTTGTCCAAACACGCCGAGATCACAAGAGCTGCGCTCCAAATGTAAAGAACATCTAACTTTACCGTATTGGCTCGAATATAAGCCGCACTTTTCTTTCCAAATTCTGACCGTGAAAAGTTAAAAGTGCGGCTGAAATTCGCGACCTTAGAAAAATGGGCTTTCTCTTCTTTTTTCAAAATATTTTTTATTTAATTTTACTTTATATTCCACACAATCATCATGACTTCCCTCACCTTGCCCTTCTGGTTCTTTAAATATTTATTCCTCCTGCCTGTTTTACTCTACTTTAATTTTGCAATCTGTTGTATTTACAGAAATATTGCAAAGAAGGGGACTCACTAGCAGGATTTGAGTAAACACTTACAATTAAGAAAACAAAGATAAAAGTTAAGATGCAACAACTGGGGAAATAATAAAATGTAAGATGTGGTTTGGGAAGTATGGCACAAAAATGACAAGACTAGTTAGGTAAAAGATTACAAAAATTGGCTTTCTCGATATTGCGGCTGAAACAGACATACGGTAAAATGGAACGGGTGTGAGTGCCTGAAGAATTTTAAGGGCTTATATTCGGATATTGTCTTTTTTCTCTTCCCACCCCTCTTGAATTTTAAAGGTGCAGCTTATTTATGGGTGCAGCTTATATTTGGGCCGATACGGTATGCGTCAAACCATAAAAGATTATTCAGCTATGATTGCATGCTCAGTTGGCTATCAGTCATAGATTGCACTTGGATATCGACAGGTTTAAGTTCTTGCATGCCTGTGTTGAGGAAATATATTATGTTCATCTCTAGACCTTGATTTCATTTCTTTATTTGTTTGTTCAGAGTCCAAAAGCACCTGGGGGGCCCATAAGCTCACTATCCCTGCCCTATGCAACAGCACTTCCCCTTTGCCAAGTGCCCAAGTATGTTTGTGTATGTATTAATAAATTTATTATTATTATTATTATTAATAATAAAAAGGGCAAAGCTTCTCACAAATGTTTGCAAGCACTCTCGTCTCATTATTATTATTATCATCATCATCATTATTATAGCCATCTGGCTAATCTTAGCTTCCCTAAACAGGGCTGCCTTCAGATGTCTTCTAAAAGTCTGGTAGTTGTTGTTCTCTTTGACATCTGGTGGGAGGGCGTTCCACAGGGCGGGTGCCACCACCGAGAAGGCCCTCTGCCTGGTTCCCTGTAACTTGGCTTCTCACAGCAAGGGAACCGCCAGAAGGCCCTCGGCGCTGGATCTCAGTGTCCGGGCTGAACGATGGGGGTGGAGATACAGATATGCAGATGCATGTGAGTGCACACGCAGTTTATTCATTTAAAAGTATTTCTAGACTGCTTACTATTTTAACAATATTTAAGCGGTGCACAGCACAGCAACGCAAAATTGTTTTATTATTGTGTGATTCTATTCCTGCAACCCAACCTGGGACCTTACCAGGTAAGAAATCTTTTCAAACAAACAAAAATGTGTAACGTCAAAGGAACATATTTAAACAACTAAAATACCCTGTATAAAAATACCACTGTGGCGCAGGATCCAATCTTATGGATCAGGGGGAGTTTTGCGTTCTGCAAGTAACATCTCTGTTCCACCCCCGAGATCCACTGAAGAATGATAGAAGATCCAAAGTCATCCATTCTGTTACGGGTCTGGGTCATTCTGTGTGGTGTAATGGTTTAGAGTACAGTGGTACCTTGGTTCTTGAACTGAATCCGTTCCGGGAGCTGATTGACTCCCAAAAGCATTCAAAAACCAAGGCATAGCTTCCAATTGGCTGCAGGAGCTTCCGACTCTTATGCAAAAGCCGCGATGGACATTCGGCTTCCAAAAAACATTTGCAAACCAGAACATTTATTTCCAGGTTTGCGGCATTCGGGAGCCGATTTGCTCAGGAGCCAAGCTGTTCAAGTATCAAGGTACCACTGTATTGGGGGGAAAGACCTGGGAGATGAGGGGTCAAATCCCTGTTGGAGGGCAGGTGGGATAGCAAAATGTTAATAAATAAATAAAATTCTACAGCTGAGCTGACATGCACCCTCCCCTCCCCAATTTTCACTGCACGCACTGGGAGGGATAAAATGATAAAAATGGGAAGTGTATTTTGGCGATTCTTTCAGGGGTGAGCAACGTACCAATAGTGGGGCGGGGAGGCAAGAGTGCCCCCCCAGCTGGGTGGCACCCCCATGTTGATTTCCCATAATTCCCTCTGAGCAACCACTGGCATCACTTGTAAGCCAGTTTCATTCCGCTGTCCCAAGCAAGGGGGCAAGACCCCCCCAAGACCTTAAGCCTCCTCTCCCCCAGGAATTTCAATTCCAAGCGGATGGACGCAAAATACCCCGCAATGTATACTGTATTTTACGCTCTATAAAAAGGTAAAGGTACCCCTGCCCGTACGGGCCAGTCGTGTCTGACTCTAGGGTTGTGCGCCCATCTCACTTAAGAGGCCGGGGGCCAGCGCTGTCCGGAGACACTTCCGGGTCACGTGGCCAGTGTGATGAAGCTGCTCTGGCGAGCCAGCACCAGCGCAGCACACGGAAACGCCGTTTACCTTCCCGCTATAAAGCGGTCCCTATTTATCTACTTGCACTTAGGGGTGCTTTCGAACTGCTAGGTGGGCAGGAGCTGGGACCGAAAGACAGGAGCTCACCCCGCCGCGGGGATTCGAACCGCCGACCATGCGATCGGCAAGTCCTAGGCACTGAGGTTTTACCCACTATAAGACACACTTTTTCCCTCCTAAAAAGTAAGGGGAAATGTGTGTGTGTGTGTTATGGAGCGAATGCAGGCTGCACAGCTGTCCCAGAAGCCAGAACAGCAAGGGGGATCGCTGCTTTTGCTGTGCAGCGATCCCTCTAGCTGCTCTGACTTCGCATCGCTGGATCTTATGGTCGGGCGCGTCTTATAGAGCGAAAAATACAGTATATCATAACCCTTAAAAGACCACCTGAGGCATGGCTCACCCATTCTTTCTTGCGGCTGTGGGTAGTGAAGTCGTAGATGGGAATCTTGACGCTTTTGCCTTGCTTGAGTTTCTTCAGGGTGGAGATGATCAGGTCGAAGTCAAAGGCGTCGGGGTGGTCGAAGTTGAAATCGTTGCTGGATGCCTGCTGCTGCTGCTCCTTAGTCAGGACCTGACGGAAAAAGAAAGAGGGGGTCACCCTCCGAAGGGCAGCCGTGGGGAGGACAGGCAGGGAAGGGTGGGAAATCAGGGAGGAGGAAAGCCCGTGGAAAAGGACCTCTTCTTTTGGTGTGGTTCCGTTACAAGACGGCCTAGAAGTGCTTCCTGTTCCCTGAATCTCTACGCTCTCTTTATTAAGAAACCAGAAGCATTTTTACTTGGCATTGTAGGAGATGATATTAACAGACAGGACTGTAAGTTGCTTTTATATGCAATGACGGCAGCAAGAATATCATTGGCAGCAAAATGGAAGCAAGAAGAATTACCGACGAAAGAAGAACGGCGGATGAAATTGATGGACTATGCAGTACTAGATAAATTAACAGTAAGGATTCGAAACCTGTGGGAGCAGAGATTCTTAGAAGGCTGGAGTAAATATATGAACTATTTGAAAAGTAGTAGTAATGAACAGATTACGCTAGTAGGACTGCAAGAAGTTTTGTAAGGAGGACTATTTGAAATATTGCAAGAAAGACTATGAGGAGAATTATTAGTTAATGATAACTAAGAGTAATAGAGAAATTAAGAAATGCAGAATAAGTGATAAAGAACAGAAAATCCTCAGAGGTGCTGATGGAAGTCTAAAACATTGTATAAGATAAGAAGTTATGTTATAAGACTGTTGGAAATGATATGTTAAAAAATGTATAAATATAATATAATATAATATAATATAATTAATATAATAATATAATATAATATAATATAATATAATATAATATAATATAATATAATATAATATAATATATACAATAAAAATGTGTGTATAGATAGATAGATAGATAGATATAGATATAGAATCTCTACGCTCTCTTTGTAATACTGTTATGAGTTTGGGGTGGGGGCAAGTAGGTGGTATGCAGACCCCCTTCTACCCACTGGATCCAGCAAGGGTTAAAATAGAAGCCAGGCTAGCTTCCTGGGTTGAGGTGACAGCCTGGGTGATGAGCCATTAAAGGGAACAAAGGAAAGTGGATCTGTGAGAGATGGCAATTTTTTGGGGGGGGGGCAGCCTCCCTCAACTGGCTGCAAGTTAGAAAAAGACAAAAGTGAGAGTCGGGAATTGGCAATGATGCCACCTAGAAGTAAAGCTATGAGCCAGAGAGAGAGTCAGAGCAACTTTCGAGAGCAATGTTTTATTTCTCTTCAAATCCAAGGCTGTGGCTGTGGGAGAAACAGAACCCTCTTGAGGGAGTTCATACTATGAAGCCCTCCATCTTGACTCCGGCATCTCTCACTCACAGGTTTCCCTCCTCTGGAAAACATGTGCCCCACTTCTAACACCAGTGTTGCACACAACCCCAATTGAGTGGTGTGAGATTCCAAGGGTCCCAGGCACTTACCCAGGGTTTGTGTTTCCTTTTGAGAATGAGTACATTTCTAAGCACAATTCAAAGTATTGGTTCTGACCTTTAAAGCCCTAAACAGCCTCGGTCCTGTATTCCTGAAGAAGCGTCTCCACCTCCATCCTTCTGCCCGGACACTGAGGTCCAGCGCCGAGGGCTTTCTGGCAGTTCCCTTGCTGCGAGAAGCCAAGTACAGGGAACCAGGCAGAGGGCCTTCTCGGTAATGGCACCCGCCCTGTGGAACACCCTCCCACCAGATGTCAAAGAGAACAACAACTACCAGACTTTTAGAAGACATCTGAAGGCAGCCCTGTTTGGGGAAGCTTTTAATGTTTAATAGGTTATTGTATTTTAGTGTTCTGTTGGAAGCTGCCCAGAGTGGCTGGGGAAACCCAGCCAGATGGGCGGGGTATAAATAATAAATAATAATAATTATTATTATTATTACGAGGAACACAGGAGACTGTGGCGTCCTTATGATATATGGCTTATTTACACGCACATATATAACCTGAGCCTGCAGTGGAGGGGCTCACAGTATTAACCTCTCGAAAGGGTCTTGTTTCTCTCTTGGATTCAAAGAGAAATCAAGTGTTGCTCTCAAATGGTGCCCTGACTCTCCTGCTCGCTGCTTTACTTCTAGGTCACATCATTGTCAATTCTCAACACTCGCCTTGGTCTTTTTCTGACTACCAGCCCATTGACGGATTGGGGCTTCCCACCCATTGCCCATCTCACACACAGCCCCTTCCCTTTAATGGCCCATCGCCCAGGCAGTTGCCTCAACCCAGGAAGCTAGACGGGCTTCTATTGCTGGATCCCAGGGTAAGAAGGCTCTCTGCATAAAAGCCTGCTTCCCCCTCACCCCAAACCCATAACAATGCCACTGAGAAAGAGGGAGGAAAGACCGAGGGCAGGAGTTTTCTTCTCCCAAGGATCACAGAATTGTAGAGATGGAAGGGACCCCAATGATCATCTAGTCGAACCCACTACAACGCAGGAATCTCAACTCAAGCATCCATGGCATATGACCATCCAACCTCTGCTTAAAAACCTCAAAAAAAGGAGAGTGTACTGGATTCACGAGCTGGATCTGATCTTCAGGTCACAGGTTCACCACCTTAGAGGCCTAACAGAAATGTTTCTATCAGAAAACAGAGCTTTAGAGCACAGTATTGATGGAAGAGAAAACTAAACGCATAGAGGGTTGTCTTACACCGATTCAGCCCATTGGTCCATCTAGCCTAGTAGTGCTCGCTCTGGCCAACAGCAGCTCTCCAGAGTCTCAAGGCTTAGAACGCTCATTCCCATTGCTTGCTACCCAATTCTTGCTTAATGGGATTCGAACCCGCGACCTTCTGCGTGCCAAGCACCCGCCCTCCCACTGAGCTGCTGAAGATGGAACAATAAAAGTGGCAAATGAGCTGTGCGTTCTGTTAAACAAACGGACCAGCTGTGATGACAAGATATGGGAGGATCTGATCGAAGGTACGGAAAGATAACTTCAGAAGCAAAGATCAGCTAATTAAGCTGTGTGGGCTTTGGAAGATAAAGCCTGACAGCTTTGCAGAAAATTGGGTGGCCTCTTAATTAGCCGCGCAGGCAGGAAGAAACTGAGGTGGGTCCATTGTCGAGGCTGAAATCCCGGGACAGATCATCATCCTGGAAGCCTTCTTACCAAAATAGGTGGTGATGGTTTAATGTATTCATTCATTATATTTACCGTATTTTTCGCTCCATAAGATGCACTTTTTTCCTCCTAAAAAATAAGGGGAAATGTCTGTGCGTCTTATGGAGCGAATGTGTGGTCGATCGCTGGCTCCCTTTCCGGCCCCACCCCCTTGCCTCTCCTGGGCAAGGGGAGTGTGATGGCCTGGGATTCGGAATCGGATGCTGAACCTGAGGAATCCCAGCCTGCACAGGAGTCTGAGCCGGGTGAGCCGGGTGAGCCGG